>NC_050574.1:43311073-43911073 GCF_011100635.1 Trichosurus vulpecula
GATACAGCATAGAGACAGAGAGAAAAGAGAAGAAAGAAGAGGAAGAGGGGATAGAAAGAGACAGTGAGAAGAGAGACAGAGAGAGAAGATATATAATATATATTATATATTATATACATAGAGAGAGAGAGAGAGAGAGAGAGAGAGGAGAGAGAGAGAGAGAGAGGAGAGAGAGAGACAGACAGAGACAGACAGAGACAGAGACAGAGACAGAGAGACAGAGGAAGAGACAGAGAGAGGCAGACAGACAGAGACAGAGACAGAAGATCCTGGAGGGAGGCTGAGATAACAGACACATGTAATGTAAGTAACACAGAGAATGAACTCAGGAGGCAGCTGGTGAGTCATGATCAGAGACACCGCTGTGAAGGCCAGAGACCCTGGAAGGGACCTCCCACAGAGCCTGCTGGAGGTGGAAATGAGATTAGAGAGTCACAGGCTGGGAGGGAAGTGTCTGATCAGTCAGGTCTGGAACACAGGGCTATTGTTCTTGGCCTCACTGCCTGCTTTCCCCCATCCTTCCTTTCTGCTCCCTGGCCTCCCACCCTGCTCCCCAGGCTGGGGGAGGGGGCCCCTCCCTGTGGACACACACTAACACAGTTACTGACTTTGTGGGTGTCCGTGGAGAGACTTACCAGCAGGAGGGTGAGTCAGCCTGAACCCAGTGAACCCAGGTGTTAGGATCCCTGTCTCCACCCCCTCAGAGACCCAGGCATCCAGAGCCTCCCAATACCCTGTTCCATCAAGGACCCTGAATTCTGCCTTACTACAGCACACATACACACGTGTGCATGCACACGCACGCACACATATACTCACACCTTAACCTCTCCTCTAGCTGTTGCTGTCCCTGAGTCTCTGTAAAATGTGGGGGTTGTATTATATGGTTGCTTATCTTCCTTTCATCTCTAGCACCAGGATCCTCTGAGCTCAGCCGTCTAGTTCCAGCTGTCCCAAAGATGTGGGCATCTACCATCTTCCCTATCCCCACCACCACCCAGCTGATGTTCTCTTCGAGACCCTAGGGTCCTTCCTCTGAGTCTTCAAGGCTCTTAGGTGCGTGGATATTCAAATTTCACCCCAGCAGAACCTAGGTATCTGAGGTCAAGGGTAACGAAGGGCAGGGCTTCTGGTGTTCGGAAGAATGTTTGGGGGAGGTGTGGGCGGGGGGCAGAACGGGGGTGGAGAGTGAAACAGGGCCTGGGGCCCTGGCCAGGCAAGGGTTAAAAGGCACGGAGCTGGAACAGCAGATGTGAGGATGGGCTTCTGAGAGAAACAGCCAGTCCCAGGATCACCCATTCCTCCCTGGTGGGGACTCAGTCTTTGGTATCTGTGATTCTCTATGTATGTTGTTTTTCATTTTTCCCTCTAATTTCTTCCCCTCTTACTCTTTCTGCCTCTGTCTCTGAATCTGTGTCTCCCTGTCTCTGTCTCTTTCTCTCTCCTCTCTCTGCACATCTCTCTCCAGGATTCCAGCTCAATTTCACTCAGCAGGTAAGATCAGAACTTTCTCTCCCCATCTTCTGAGTCCCTGAAAAAGCCAAAGAGATAGAGAGGACCACAAGGAAGAGAACAGAGAAACTCTGGTTAATAAGCTATGAGGAGACCTGAGAGATTCTCTTGGGAAAAAAAACCTCTTCATTTTATAGAAAAGAAACTAAGACCAGAATGGTCAAGTAATTTAGTCGTCTTCCTCTCTACCCTCTTGATAATTTTTATAGAGAAGCAAAGTGATGGCCAGAGCAAGGAAGGGATTCATCTGGGGTCATATGAATGATTCAGTGTCATTCAAGAGAAAGTTTATATGATCATTGTAGGGGATGTGGTGGGGATTCTCTGTCAGGTGAGGATTGGACTAGATGCTCTGAGGTCCTTTCTCACTGTAAAGTTCTGTGATTCTAAGACTGCACAAGCAATCAGAAGTCTTGGCTCTTGAGACATCTTAAGACTTAGGAGAAGTGAATTGATGAGTCAAGTCAAAATTGAGGAAGAGGGGTGAGGTCGAAGTCGAGATTGATAATTTATCAAAGAGCAAGTATGACAAAGGTCATCAGGGATGAGTAAGTATCCCACTCCAGGTGAAGAATTGGGGTAGAAAGGGGTGGGGCCTATTTCAGGAACCAATCAAGTTCATTCCCCTTTCCCCAGGAATGGTCATGGAACTGTTGATGTTTGCCTTGATACTGGTGACTACAGGTTTGGAGATAAGGATAGGGATGGAGAGTGGGGCTTGTGGTAGGATGGGATTGGTTATTGGGGACAGGGTTAGGGCTGGGGATGGAGCGCATGTGGGACTGGCAAGAGAGATGAGGAAAAGGATGAAGACGAATGTAAAGATGGGGTTAGGGAAAGAAGTGAGATTGGGGGACAGGTAAGGGTAGAATGAGATTTGGAATAGAGATGTGAATGGTCATGGGACTAGGAAGTGGGAGGCGAGTGGGGATATAAATACAGAAGCGTATGTGGTTAGAGTGGGGACAGGTTATGGGATAGACCAGGATGAAGATTCACTTGGGTGGGTGTCAGAGAAAGAATGAGGATGCATTTAGGAGTTACCTTATAGTGGTTATTTCTTTCCCCATGCCTGGGCTGAAGCAACGGACAAGGTTGTGGGATCCAAAGGCTACGGCTGTAGTGTGGGACAACGCCCCTACCAGGTTGCTCTCTTCTATTCCAACCACTTGCTGTGTGGCGGAGTCCTCATACACCCCCAGTGGGTTCTTACTGCTGCTCACTGTCAAAACCGTAAGTCATTTGACCAGTGATGGGAGAGATTGTGGTTAGGCCCTAGGAGGTACTTCCCTATCACCATGAATTTGGGATGAAAGGAAGAGTGGAAGACTGGGACATTCACATACAGCCCCATTGTCTTCCAGAAAAATACTTTGTGTAGCATGGAATCAAGGGATGGTTGTAGTGACCCAGGGAAGGGAATGGGGCCTCAACCAAGTTCAGAGGGCCCACGAAAAGACCAGGATTTCTCCTTCAGGAGACTACAGGTCCTCCTGGGCAAGTACAACATTCGCAGTGGGAGCAAAGTCAGCAGCTGAGCACAGTCTTCCAGGCTATCCCACATCCAGCCTATGATAGAGTTCGACATGATAATGACAATCATGTTGTTGAAGCTACCTCGGGCCCATGACTATGTCTTCCTATATCCAGCCTCTGACTCTTCCTTGGGAATCAGACTGCACAGACAATTCCACTTCACCCTGTGGTCATCTCTGGCTGGGGCAAGACAGATGCCCAGGGTGAGTATGAGGACAGAAACAGCCAAATGGAGGGTCAAATGGTGGGAAGAGCCAATGTCAACTGGAAGAACCATTGATAAATGGTGTAAATAGTGGGAGACATCACTGATAGGGGAAACACTTGGAGGGGGCACCAAGAGTGTCATCAATCTTAGGCAGGAGGATGGAGAATGGGAGTGAACTGGGATGAACAGGCAGTGTGACTGAATGGTGGGAGGGATCCATGATGATAAAGACCAATGGTGAGAGAGGCTGATAATGGGAAAGGCCAACAATGGGAAGTACCATTGGTGGGGAGGACTGGGACTAGAAAGGGATCAGTGATTAGAAGGGACTAGAAAGGAGAGGACAAAATTGGGAGGGAAGAACAGTAAGATAGGCATTCATTGGAAGGACCTCTGACGGGAAGAACCAATAGTGGGGGAATAGAGCTTTTTCTAGGATATGGTTGAGCAAAGTAACTGCATTAGCAGCTTCTAGACCTCTACAGTGTTACCCCAGTACCTGGTACATTTGTCTTTCCCCCTCCTATTTTCACTAGGCCATTACCCAGACACACTCCAATGTGCCTCCATTCACCTGGTACCTCATAAGACCTGCCAACAGGCCTATCCCAACCAGATTACTGCCAATATGGTGTTGCAGGAGAACAGAAGAGTGGAACAGACTCCTGCCAGGCAAGTCGGAGAGGGGGAGGCTTCAGAGTCAGACAGACAGACAAAGAGATACCCAGGGACAGAAAACTGAAGGCTTATATGCAGAAAAATGATGAGCAGAGATCCAGGGACATAGAGAGATAAAGGGTACTTGGGAAACGTTAGTCACACCAAGAGCCTAAGAACATAACAGTGATTTAAGTAATCAGTCAGTTACAAGCAATTATTAATCATATACTCTGAGTGAGACACTAGGCTAAGTGCTAGGGATTCAAGGAAAGACAAACAAAAGACCCTGGCCCTTAAGGAATGTACATTCTAGAGGGGAGAGATTACAGGCAAACAACAGCATACATATAAGATATATAACAAAATATAACAGATACAATACAATGCGACGCAATACAATATATTATTTGATTGTTTCTCAGTTGTATCTGACTCTTTGCTATTTCAGTTGGGGTTTTCTTGGCAAAGATACTAGAGTAGTTTGCCATTTCCTCTCTAGCTCATTTGATAGATCAGGAAACTGAGGCAAACAGGATTAAGTGACTTGCCAAGGGTCACAGAGCTAGTAAGTGTCTGAGGCCTGATTTAAAACTCAGAAGGATGAATTTTCCTGATTCCAGATCCAGCACTCTACCCATCTCACCCCATAATCATATCATAACATAACATGATGTGACATGACATGACATGACATGGTATAACATAACATAAGAGTATGATATAACATAACACAATACAATATAAACACACATAATGTAATGTAATATAATATATTGTAAATGGAAGGTAATTTTGGAGGGCAGTGTCTAGCAGAAACAAGGGAGAGGAAGGATGACTAGGGAGGGACTCTTAGGAAAAGTGGGATCTGAAACAAAGAAAGAGGAGGCTGACAAGCAAGGAGCTTTCTCTGAGGCTAGGGTCAGGACAGGGCAGGAGAGGTGTCTCTGAATTTAACACTTGCCCAGTCTGATCCATAACAGGTTTCCTACCTGTCTCCAATTCTACTGCTCCCTCTGTCTTTGGGTCTCTCATTCTTTACCTCTTCCTCTATGTAAGTCTGTCAGTGTTTCTGCCTGTTTCCATTCCTCTCTCTAACTGTCTGTGTCTGGGTCTTTCATTATCTCTCTTTCTCCCTGCAGGGTGATTCTGGGGGACCCCTAGTGTGTCAGGGACGTCTTCGTGGTCTAGTGTCCTGGGGGGAGGTTCCCTGTGGCTCAACCCAGAAGCCAGGAGTCTACACTGATGTGTGCCGATACGGTGACTGGATCCAAAGAACAATTCAAGCCCACTGACCTCCACCTGCAGCTTCTGACCTCTGACCCTACTGGCTGGTTCCATGTCTTCATGTGCCAAACGTACCCTAGCCTTTTTTTCTCCTACCACAAGCTGTGCACTGAAAACTAACATATTCAATAAACTGAATTGGATGTCTTTCTGTCCAAACCAATCTGATCCCTTAATCAAAATCAATATCCTTCTTGGGGTCATTTTCTCCCTTTCTAAAATTAGGAGGTCATACTAGAAAAGGAGATCTTAACCTGTGTGTGTGTGTGTGTGTGTGTGTGTGTGTGGTGATAGACACCCTTTAGCAAAACTGGTGAATAGCCATGGACCCTTCTTGGGGTCATTTTCTCCCTTTCTAGAATTAGGAGGTCATACTAGAAAAGGGGTTCTTAACTTCGGTGTGTGTTGTGTGTCAGACACTGTTAGGCAATCTGGTGAAGCAAAGGGCCCTTCTTGGAGTCCATTTTCTCCCTTTCTAGAATTAGGAGGTCATAGTAGAAAAGGGTTCTTACGTGTGTGTGTGCGCGCGCTGCGCACGTGAGTGTGTGTGATGGACACCTTTAGCAAACTGGTGAAGCAATAGACCCTTCTTGGGTCATTTTTTTCCCTTTTCTAAAATTAGGAGGTCATACTAGAAAAGGGGTTCTTAACTTCTGTGTGTGTGTGTAGTGTGTGTGTGTGGTGTGTGTGTGATGGACACCTTTAGCAAACTGGTGAAGCATGGATCCTTCTTGGGGCATTTTTTCCCTTTCTAAAATTAGGAGGTCATACTAGAAAGCGGTTCTTAACTTCTGGTGTGTGTGTGTGTGTGTGTGTGTGTGTGTGTGATAGACACCTTTAGCAAACTGGTGAAGCAATGGATCCTTCTTGGGGTCATTTTCTCCCTTTCTAAAATTAGGAGGTCATACTAGAAAAGGGGTTCTTAACTTCTGTGTGTGTGTGTGTGTCAGACACTGTTAGCAATCTGGTGAGCAAAGGACCCTTCTTGGAGTCATTTTCTCCCTTTCTAGAATTCGGAGGTCATAGTAGAAAAGGGTTCTTAACGTGTGTGTGTGTGGCACGCGCATGTGAGTGTGTGTGATGGACACTCCTTTAGCAAACTGGTAAATCAATGGACCCTTCTTGGGGTCATTTTCTCCCTTTCTAGAATTAGAAGGTCATACTAAAAAGGGTTCTTAACCCTGTGTGTGTGTGCGTATGTGTGTGTGTGTGTGTGTGTGTTTGATAGACAACTGTTAGCAATCTGGTGAAGCAATGGACCCTTCTCAGAACAATGTTTGTTACCTACATTTGCAATTGGAAAACAAAGATAAAAAGCTAAATTTCAGTGAGAGGTTTTATGAAAATAGATGCATATTTTTCCCCCAATCTAAACACAGGACTTTGTGATCTCTGTTGTGAAGCCCGGATTGTACAATCTCCAAGATTCCAGCTCTAAATCCTATATTCCTCTATCCTTCTGCAAATCAACTTCCCCCTCTATTTGCCAATTCTGGCACCACCCATCTTAATTCTATTTGTCCTCCAAGCCCCTGATCAATTCCCACTTCCTTCTGGAACCTTCCCTCATTTCCCCAGTCCATGGGGACCTCTGCTTCATCTGAATCCCAGGGAAGAGTTATGTGGAAACAGGATTGATAGTCAGGAGGCTTGGCTTGTCCTCTGCCTTGGTGCTCTTGTCTCCCAGGGGTCAGGGAAGATCTGGAAGTATTTGTGGGAGGGGGAAGAGAAAGGTAATTGTGTGTTTAAACTTCGGTCTGGAGAGGAGGTGAAGAAAGGCTCAAGATGAGTCAGAGCTACAGTGAAGTGTGAAAGAATGCATGGACAAGAAGGAGACAGGCTTGGCAGAAATAGAGAGACAAAGCTAAACAAACCTACTGACGATGAGCAAGAGAAAGACAGACAGATAAAGACAGAGAGGGGAGGAGGGGTCGGTGAAGAGGTAAAGGGAGAGGGGGAGGGAGAGAGACCTTAACAAAGGGAAGAGATAGCATGAGAGATCCAGAGAGGGGCAAATACTGACAGAAGTGGAAATAAATCAAGACAGGCACACTCTTAGGAAGAAAGAGAAAGGGCTGAGGAAACAGCAATATGGAGAAAGAAACAGGTATGTAGAGAGAGAGAGGGAAAAGAGAGAGAGAGAGAGAGAGAGAGAGAGAGAGAGAGAGACAGACAAAGAGAGACAGACAGAGACAGAGAGAAATAGAGAGGGACAGAGACACACAGAGAAAGAGACACACAGAGATAGAGAGACAGATACACAGAGACAGAAGAGAGAAACAAAGACAGACAGAGACACACAGAAACACAGAGACAGAACAGAAACAAAGACAAAGAAAGGAACCTAGGGAGGTAAGAAGAGAGCTAAGAATAAAAAAAAAAAAAGAAAAGAGGAGGGGGCAGCGAGAGAGGAACAGAGAACGACAGAAAAATGAAGAGAAAGAAGAAAAGAAGTGAAAGGAGGAGGAGGAGGAGAGAAGAGAGGAACAGACACCAAGAGAGTGGTTGGGGGAAGAGCATCACAGGATCATAGACGGCCCCAGGGTTGGGGCCATGGCATTGGGGTAGTGGGCCTTCCTGAAGAACCCAGTCCCTTCCTGTGACCCTCCTTTCTCTTCCCTTCCCTTCCCTGGCCCCAGCCTCCAGTAAGATCCTCTTTCCCCATCAGGGTGGGGTCCTTCCCCTCCTACTCTCTGCTCCCTCCCTTTCAGTTGGGTACTAGCCAAGTTCTCGTACTTGAAAGGCTCCTCGCTCCCTACTGCTACTGCTCCTCTGCCTCCCGCCCCTCTCCAGGGTCTTTGTACCTCCCCCAAACACACCCAATTCGCACCCCCCTCCCAGCTTCCATAGAATCGGAGGAGAGGCAGCGTGAAAGAGACTGCAGAGTGATGCGGTTACCCCGTAGCCTTTAGGCTGGGAGAGCAAGACCAAATCATGCAGACAAACAAGTAGGAAGACACGATCCCAAATACGGGCCGACAGAAAGGCCTAGACACCCAGAGTCACAGTGACCCAGAAACACACGCACGGAGTCAGAGATGCAGAAACTCAGGGCTGTGGAGATGCAGAGGACCAGACTCAGAAATAGTCACTCGAGACATAGAGGCAGGGAGAAATAGACCTGAAGGAGGGACTTAAAAAACAAAAAAAAAAAACTTCCAGAAAAGCTGTTTTGAGAGACAGAGAGACCCTGAGATAGAGAGAGGAGCCGAGACCCGGACCGGGCTGTCGGGAGCCGGGTCCAACGTCCATAGTCCAGTCTCTGGCTGACGCTGCTGGGAAGTTTTCTGGCCGGGCCACCTCTGGACATCGGGAGGCGCCTGGAAACTGGGCGGGGACGAGGGCGGAGGGCAGACACCTTAACCCTAGCCCGAGCTCCTGCCCGAGGTGCCTCACCCTCCTTTTCGGAATGCGATCGGGGGCAGGAGGCAGGGGGCGGTGGGGCGAGCCAGTTATAAACTGGGGAGGAGGCCGGAGGAGGCGAACCCAGAGCCAGAGTTGAAGGGACGAAGGCCGGTGGGGAGCCTGGCAGAGCTTGGTGGCCGATAGCCTGCCCCGCTGCCGCCCCTAAGACGACCTGCAGGTACCTTGCCCAAGGACGCGGGGGCTTCGTTGATAACTTACTCTACCTGGCGGTGCCCGGGACAGGGTGGGTGGGCGGGTGGTGGTGGGGGATGGCTCCGCGCGCCTCTCATCTCCTTCGCCTTTTCCACGTCTCTCTGGTTCTGCTGTAAGCTCTGAATGTCTCTATCTCTACCACTCCATCTGGGTCTTCTGTTCTGTGTGTTCTGGTCTGGATGTGTGGGGATGTGCTATGCCTTGCTCTGACTGTGTGACTCTCTCTTTCTCTGTCTCTGATTGTCTCTCTGCCTCGCCTCTGGTCTCCATCTTCTCGTTTATCTCTGTGACTCCCCATCTCTGCCTCTCTCTGCACGCATTTTTTATCTCTCCCCTGGCGATCTCTGTTATTTCTCGTCTCTGCCTCTCTTCGGATCTGGATGGCTTTTAAAATTAACCTTTTTCTGCCTATATTTGTGACTCCCCACCTCAGTCTCACGTTGGGCCTCCCCTTAACAACTGAAGCCCAGACCTCCTTTACAAAGCTCTCTATCCCCTGTGTCTCTGCCCAGCGAGGGGTGGGGGAGTGCATGAGAAAGAGTGGAGTCAAAGGGCTGGGTTAGGGCTTAGGACTCAGGGGAAAGGCTTGGGTCCAGAATCAGAATTTGGCAAGTCAAATTCTGGCTTTGCCAATTACTGCGCATATGACCTCAATCAAGTCACTTAATGGTCCTGGGACTCAGTTTCCTCCTCTACTAAGTGAGGGTGTTGGGCTAGATGATCTAGTTTCCTTCCAATTCCAGATCTCAGAGCCCATGAAAACAGTAGTTTGCTTTGTATCCATCTCCATCATTTATTTGGTGTGAAAGTGATCTTGGCTATCATTTCACCTAAGCCTCAGATTTCCTATCTGTAAAACAGGTGGAGCAATGTCAGCTGCACCCTCTGTCTCCTTGGACTATTTTGAAAAAGTCAAAAATACAAAAGAAGTATGAGTTATCATTAGGACAGGGCCTCAGAGGCTGACCCCCTCTCCTACTTCCCATTCCCAACTCCCAGGTGCAGCAATGATGCGTCCAGTGCATTCCCCTTGGGCCTGGATCTCAGCACTCCTGATGTCAGCTCTGATCATGGGAGACCCAGATCTGAGAGGTAGGGTGTGTGAGCCTGGAGTTGTGTGAATATGTGTCTGTGTATAGAGGGTCATGTGGGGAGAGTGTGCATATACAGGACACAGAGAGGGATGAGAGGGAGAGGGGGAGACAGAGAGGGAAAGAGAGAGAGAGAGACAGACAGACAGAAAAAGAGACAGAGAGACACACACACACAGAGACAGAGACAGAGGGAGGAAGAGACAGAGACATACATACAGACACACAGAGAGACAGAAACAGAAACACAGAGAGATACAGAGAGAGAGGAGGAGAAAAAGGAGGAGAAGAAGGAGGAGAAGAGAGGAGAAGGAGGAGGAGAAGGAGAAGGGAGGAGGAGGAAGAGGGAGGGGAAAACAAGGTAAGTTTTTAAGGGGAGAATTGATAGGAGAGATGGATCCTGGAAGGGTCCTGAGTAGGAAAGCGTAGAGAGCAGCCAGAGAGCCAAGAGTTTCTGAAGTAAAAGGGATGAGAGGGTGGGCAGCTGTGTCGACAGCTGCAGAGGAATCAGAGAAAACAAGACCAAATGGTTAGTTCAGTAGACTGATGAGTGAAGGTGGCCTTGGCCGTCTTGAAAAAAGCCACTTCAGTGGAGCAGCAGTGATGGGAAGGAGGAGCCAGATGAAAAGGCTTTGGGTGAGCATGCTGATTTTCAAGGAAGTAGGCAGTGGAGCGGAGAAGTGAGCTGGAACAAGTGAGGGCGCTCTCTGTCTGTCTCTGGATGGGAGGCAGGGGCTCAGCATTTAGAGCCATAACTCAATGGGCCAGCTGCCCAAGAGCTATTTCCTGCCCCCTCTCATTCTGGAGTTGCTCTATCAAGCCACACCCTACCACCTCCATCCTAAGTCTTATACTCCAAGGCCCACTTCTTGAGCCCAGGTGCCACCCTGAACTCTGACCCTACGTCTCCCTACCATGACCCTCATCCCGCCCCCAGGCCAGAAGAAGGGGTCCAGCCTGGGGAACCAGGCTTGCCAGGAATATAGGAACCGCCAGCAAACTGGGAGTGGACATCAGGTGGAGAGCCGTCAGGACGATAAAGTCGATCGCGATAATGAGAGTCGAATCTTAAATGGCAGAGACTGTGAACCCCAAACCCAACCCTGGCAGGCAGCTTTGTTTCTGAAACCAGAAAGCCTCTTTTGTGGGGCAGTGCTGGTTCATCCCCAGTGGGTGCTCACTGCTGCACATTGCCAGAAACCGTAAGTGAAGAAGGAGAGATGGGGATGGGGATGAGAATGGGGAGGAAGTGGAATAAGGATGGGGAGGGAGAGTGAAGGCAGGAGGAGAGGAGAGATGAGGATGAGGAGGGGGAGGAGAGGGAAGGAAGAAGGGATGGGGATAAAGGGGAAGTGAGAGTAGTGAACCTGGAGTCAGCAAAATTTGGGTTCAGATTCTGTCTCTGACACTCAGAGGTACTATGGATTAGTGGACAGAGTGCTGGCCTTGGAGTCCTGAAAAGCTGGGTTCAAATCCCACTCCAGACACTTAATAGCTGTGTGACTTTGGCCAAGTCCCTTCTGTACTCTGATCTTGTGCCCTCATCTGTAAACACCCAAATGCCAGGGCTGTGAGTCTGAGATGAGATATTGTTTGTAAAGTGCTAGTCTAGAGGATTCTGTTATCACATCACTAGCATCGTGATCACTGGAGGCTGGAAGACCTGAGTTCAAATTTGACCACAGGCACTAACCATGTGACCCTGAATGAGTACGTTCCCCTCTAAGTGCCTCAATTCCCTCAACTCTCAAATGGTGATAATACAATAATTAGGACCTATCAGGGTTGTTGACAGAATCAAATGAGATACCATTGGCGAAAACATCCGGTAGAAGGTACTATACAAATGCTTATTCCCTTTCCTTTCTCTTTCCCCCTTATTTGAATCTAACAGTCTTGGGAAGTGGATATTCAGGTTTTGCAAATCTCATTTTCCATGTGGGGAAACTGAGGCATAAAATTATGACTTGCTTCTCATCATGTAGCAGGTGCAGAAGCAAAATATCAGAGCTTCAAATTTATAAGCAGATACTTTAACATCAGTATATGTCTGAAGTGGGACTTGAACCCAGTTCTTTTAGACTCTAAAGTCACTAGGTGCCCGGTCCTTCAAATCTGGCTCAATTTTCCAGCTGTCTCTGAGACATCTCCACCTAGACAGATCACAGTCACCAGGGAGGATATAGAACGTAGGGCACCCTTCGAAGACCGATAGTTCAACACTTTCATTTTATAGACACGGAGACAGAACTCCAACTCTAAATTGTATGTAATCTCCATGGGTATCTATGGGACTGGCAGTGACGATGGGAGTAGAGGGAGGGTGCAGGAGTGACCCATCCACCATCTTCTCCAGGTCCTATGTTGTTTTACTGGGCCGGTATCATCTCCATGGTTTTGAGGCAGGCCAGAAGATTCTCCGTGGCATCCAGTCCTTCCCCCACCCCAACTATACCCGGCCAGCTCACTCTAATGATCTCATGCTAATAAAATTGAACCAAAAGGTCTTGGACACAAAAGGCATCAAACCCATCAATATCTCAACTCAGGCCCCAACTGCTGGGGCCGAGTGCCTCGTCTCAGGCTGGGGGACCACCAGCAGCCCTCAAGGTAAGTCCTGGGCTCTTTCTGTTTCTATGGGTCTTCCATTTCTCCATCTGGTCTGTGTCTGTTTCCATAGCCACCTGGAAAGAGTGTTGAATTTGGAGTCTTAGGATCTGAGCTCAAAATCTTCCTCTGCCCCTAAATCCCTGTGTGTTCTTTGGCAGGAACCTTAACCCCCTTGGACCTATTTCCTCATCTTTCCCATCTTCCCCAAAAAAGAGAGGGGCTTTGTTGGACTTGATCTTGGCCCCTTGAATCCCTTCCAGCTCTAATGATCTATGAACTTGGTGTGGCTATCGCATCCCCAGTCTCTGACCCCATCACTTGGTTTCCCAGTCCACTATCCTCAGGTCCTGCAGTGTCTTGACATCAAGATCCTGTCTCAGGAGGCCTGCCAGAAGGCCTACCCTGGGGAGATCAATTCTAGCATGTTCTGTGCTGGAGATGAAGAGGGCAGGGACTCTTGTCAGGTAAGCTTTGAATGCCTCACCCAATATGAGAAACAAGGGAGACAAGGGAGGAAGCAGAGGAAGGAAGACAGAGGAAAAGGCTGAAAGATGGTGGAATGGAGATAGAGAGAGTAGCCAGAAAGCGGGAGCTGGTGAGGGAGGGAAAGGCTGAAAGGAGGCAGGTGTGGGGGAGGGGAGGGATCGAAATGGGTATTCCTGAGGTGTTTCTCCACCTGTACTTGTCCCCACCTCTCACTATTTGTCTCCGTCTCTGGCTCCTTTCCTCTCTGTGTCCCCCCCAATGTCCCTCTGTCTCCTTTCCCCTCTATTTCTTGCTGTCCCCAACTCTCCTCATCTTTCTTACCTTTGTTTATCCCTCCCCATCTCTCCCTTCTCTCTTTTTCTTGTTCTTTCTTCCCAGGGTGACTCTGGGGGCCCTGTGGTCTGCAATGGAACGCTGCAGGGACTGGTATCCTGGGGAGATGTTCCCTGTGGAAAGCCCAACAGGCCTGGGGTCTACACCAACCTCTACCCATTCAACAAGTGGATCAAAGACACCATCAAAAACAACTGATTGAAGGGGACCCTGGCACACAGATCTCTAGTCTATGTCCTGTTCAGAGACCCAGGAGCCCAGGACTCTTGATTTTCCAACCCTTATTCCCTAGTCTCTCAGGAATCTGGGCATCCCCATCTCTACACAGCTCAGGGACACCCATCATCTAGACTCTCAGCTCTTGTCTCCTCAGGACCCAAGGAATTGGCCCCTACAGGGACCAAGGAATTTGCATATCCTTCTCCAACTTTTAGTCCACTCAGAGATTGAGACTAAATAATTTCTTGACCTTTGCCTTTGTCTCAGAGAACAGGAAAGTCTCCTGTGGGACACCACCTGGAAGGGGAAGCCAGTATGGGGGTAGAAGGATCTGTGTCTCCATTGGGGACCTAAGGGACATTAACCTTCTTGTCTGGTTTCCCAGCCCACCCTCCTCTTTTCTACCTCCCCTCCCAGCCTCTCCCCATGAGCCTTCTTTCCTGTTTGGCTCTTCCCCATCTCCTCTTTATCCCCTGAGCCTCCTATCTCTTCCCCAAATTCCACTTTCACTGTTTGTCTCCCAGGCCCTTCCCAGCTCTCCCTCCCCACCTCCCTACCTGAGCACCTACAACACTTTACCCAAATCCCTCTTCCTATCTGAGCATCATCCCTCTGTGGGTCCCCCAGCCCATCATACCTTTGTCCCTCCCCAAGCTCTCCAACCTGGGCTTGGGTCTCCACTTATTTCTCTGCTTGCCATGTGGAATTAGAGGTAGAATCTGGACTTGGAATCAAGGAGTCCTGGGTTCAAACTCCAAGTCACTTAACTGCTTTGTGCCTCAGTTTCCACTTCTGTAAAATAAGGCTAATAACAGGACCTGAGTCACAATATTGCTTTCAAGCTCAAATGAGAAAATGTACATAAAACATTTTGCAAACTTTAAAGTTACATGAGTCTGAGCTATTTATATTATTCCCAGGAAAAACCCGTAAACTCTCCCCTCCCTTCTCCCTCCTACTTCCCCCTCCCTAAAGGGGCTAATGAAGAGATCACTTTGGCTTAGTGGAAAGAGTCAGAGAAGGGTTTTTTTTATCCACTTCTTGTGTAACTCTGGCAAGGGCTGAGGGACACAGTGGCAGCACAGACCATTTTTTCTGGAGTCTGAAGACTGGTCAAATGCTACTTCCATGACTTAATCCCAGTGTGACCTTGGTCCTTTCATCTTCCTGATGCTCCAATTTCCTCTTCTGTAAATGCACGGATTGAGTTTGACAACCCCTGAGGTGCCTTCCAGCTCCTTCCATATGGTCCTAACACTCATCTGGATGAAGAAGGCATCTGACCACCTGGATCATTGCATGGCTATGTTCCACCTTGTCCCTTGTCATCACATATCTCTGCCTTGGCCAGAGGAAGAGAGAGGAGTATTCCTTGGCAGGGATACCCTAGGAAAGGGGATGAGAACAGACTCTGAGAACAGACTCTACAACCTATGAGGCCTGTCATGTGGAAGGACTTCTGGGATCAATCCCTGGGTCTGATAAGTCTTCCTCTCATCTCGGAATTAAGAGAGTTTACCCTAGGATAGCTGAGGTTTCCTCTGAAAGACCAGGGAAGGCTGATGGAGATTTGTCCTGGAAACAATAAATATTTCATCTGAGGGCTATACAGTCCATGAATGGACCAACCACTGGCAACCACTGATACCAAGGAGGCTCCCCACAAGGACATATGAGGGTCTCCATTCCACTTGAGATGGATAAAGATTTCTCTTGGCATTGATGAGGCTTCCTTCAGGGATACATGAGGGTTCTTTCTTCCACTTGTCATGAATGAGGTTCCTCTAGGACAAATGGAAACCACTGACAGAAATGAGGCTTTCCATGGGACAGGCAAGAGAATCCCATCTGGTCCTGCTGGGGCTGCTTCTTGGGACCAGTGAGGACTCATTCTGGGGTAACAGTTCCTCTTTGGACAGAGTTTTCCATCTATATGGAAGGGGATTGTCTTGGAACAGATGAAGTTTTCACTCAGGGAAGGAGTTCTCTGTTACTAGGGTCCCTCTTGTGCATTTCTGAAACCAGTGAAAGCTTATATAGGATAAAAAATTTAACTTTCCAATTTGATAAACATTTTTTAAGCACCTCCTATGTGGAAGGTCCTGTACAATGTGCAGAGGGGGAAAAAGATGAAAATATCCCGGCCTCTGCCCTCAAGAATCTCATAGTCTCATGGAGGAATATGACCAGTCACCAATGACGGAATGTGATAAGAGCAGGGAAGAGATCTGGACAAAGTTCTGTGAAAAACTGGAGGCAAGAGAGAACAAGCTTAACTGTTCACACGAGGTAAAGCTCCCTGGACTACATGGTTTCTGAATTAGGACTTGAAAGTAAGAAAAGGACATCAATGAATAGAAACAGAGAGAAGTAGAGAGAACTGGATGTTACAGCTTAGGGATTCAGGCAAGAAAACATGGACACAGGAAAGGAAGGCAAGATGAGAATGGTGATGAAGAGTAGTCCGATTTATCTAGAATAGTGTTTTGAGTTTTTAGGAGATTTTTTTGGCCGTGGACCCTTTTGGCCATCTGGTGCAGCCTATGGTCCTTTCTTTGCATAATGCTTTTAAGTATATAAAATAAAACCTTCAAATTCCAAAGGATCCCAATTAGATTGAGTACAGTTCAGTTCATGAATATTGGCTGGAGAATCTCTGTCCTTATGAAGGCAATTAGAATGGGATAAGGCCAAACTTACATGGAGGCTGAAGCCACATTGTGGAGTTGCTTGAATCCTGGAATCAAGACCCACCCTTTTACTTGGTAGACAATGGAGAGTCAGTGACAGTTTGTGAATCGAGTGACAAGGTTACACATAGCAAGAAGGTTAAGGACTCTGACAGCAATGTGGAGGAGAGGAGAGGACCTCAATGAGGCTAGATAGAAAAGAGACCAATTGGGAGATGACTGTAATAATTGGGTGATGGGATTAAGCTATCATGGCTACTCTGGGAGTGGAGAATAGGAGATGAATGCTAAGTGAGTACTTGAAGTAACATGGACTAAGCCTGGAAGAATCAGCTGGGGCCAGATTATAAAGAATTTTACATACCAAACTGAGTCATTTGGATTTATCCTAGAGGCAAGAAGGAGACATTGGACTATAAAGGAAGGATGTGGTCAGGGCTTGTGTCTTAGGACTGGATCTTTGGCATCTATGGGAAGGATGGATTGGAGTGGAGAGAGACCCTGGAGGCAGGGAGGCCAAGTACTTTAGAAGGCTATTGATTTTCAGTCACTTCTGACACATAGACTAGAGGTAAACACAATACCAGGACATAAAGGGCTTTTCCCATTGTATCTTAAATATTATTTGAAATATAAATATCTTATATATTGTATCTGAAATATTAAAAGCAGAGAAGGAGACCTGAAAATACAGAAATATTAAAGAATTATCATTTTTTTAACAAAAATCAAAATATATTTCACATTCATTGTACTTACTGTAATACGTTTTTACTTTGGGGCCATTCACAAAGAACTATGCATACGTTAATACCAATAATTACCATTGTTACTCTTATAGGACTCAGTTATCCAAATTTTTCCAATACCAATTTTTTGCATGTCAGTCTTACTGGGGAAGGAAATGAAGATTCTGAAAGAGAGAGGAGGGAATAAAGACAAGAAAGAGAAGGACATGAAAGAATCAGGGTTCAAACCCAAATCCTCTGAGCTCTTTCTACTGCTCCATGGCCCATGGGATTCAGGTTCCAAAGAAGTTATCATTTTCCCTTGGGTACTGGGCTGACTCCCTCTAGGGTATTGTGTCCAGTCTGGTGGACCACATTTCAGGAAGGTTGTTATCAAATGGTTTCATTAGGTGTAGTCTGCCTAATCCGAGGGGCATTATGGGGAAAGGCAATTGATTTAGAATCAGGAAAACCTGGTTTGGCCCTCACGTCCAATATATCACAGATCCACTGGATTTTAAAGCTGTTGGCTAGGTGAGCCTGTGTAACCTCTATGAGACTCAGTTTCCTCATTTACAAAAGGTATATAATTTGTGTATAAAATATAAAACTTATATTATAATATACAGGGTGGCATAGTGGGTTGAAGGTTGATTTAGTCAGAAAAACCTGGGTTCAAGTCTCTTCCCTAATTAAAACTCTTAACATTAAGCTGTGTAATGATGGACAAGTCACTTAACCTCTCTCTGTTCCTGGGTAAGTGTTTAAAACTGTAAGTTGGAAATATATAGTTGATTGCATTTGTGGAGGGACTTTCCACATCAGGCGTTACTTACACCTATGAAATCATGGGGTCAGGCCAAACAAAATGAAACAAAGCAGAAACAAAAACTCTACCTCATAGGGTATTGTAAGGATCAGTGTAGGTAATGTAAGACTTTGAAAATCTTACAGAAATTAATAAATGCTATATTTAACCATCTACACTTAAAAAACAAAGTGGATGAAAAATTATGTGGAAGAAAAGACAATGGCATGCAGTTGGACAGGAGTATATTGAGTCAGTCCATTTGTATGTATATTGATGATGATGTATAAATGATGTAACATGAGCTGTGAAAATTATATGCAGAAATCACCTGCAGGCTTCCAATCCTGTAAGTCATTGCTGAGGGGCTTCACTATTGATGTCCCCTAATTGGCTGCAGAGCCAGAGGAACTGATGACTGAGCATATATAATAAAAACAAGTTACTAGCAAGTCTGGCTCTCTCTTCCTTTGTGGCTCAAAGATCAAGATAACCCAAAACTCTGTTAGGACTGAAAGGGAGTACTTATCCTTCTGAATTGCAAATCCTAGAACTCCAGGTAGTTCTCAACTCCCTCTCACATGGAGATGTGTTGAACATAGAGGTGAAGAGGAGGAAGAGAGCAGACTAGACAACACAAAGGCCAGAGATATAACTTTTGAAGGTTCAGCGTTTCTCTCATGCCACCAGGAGGTGCTTCACAGCCAGCTGACAGCCAGAGCATGTTACCATCTTCGAAGAATAGGAAATGAGTATAAGCCAGCGGGCCATGGAGAAGGCCATAGCAGGTGTGATCTGACAGTGAATTACATACGAGGGGTCACTGGGGAGTGGGGGTTGGGGGAAGATGCCAACAAAAAATATATTACAGAACAAATAGCTGGGTTGGCCATGTTGGGAAAATGAGGGGTAACCAATGGATAGGTCATGTGATCCATTGGTATACCCATGATATCAAGAGGAAATGAGGAAAGCTCTTAATGATATGGTTGGATTCTCTGTGACAAAGTTATAGGATCATAGATTGAGAGCTGGAGGCACTTTAGAGGTCATCATATCCAATACCCTCATTTTACAGATGAAGAAACTGAGGCAGAAAGAAGTGAAGTGACATGTCCATGACAAATGTCTGAGGTGGGATTTGAGCTTAGCTCTTCCAGTCTCCAAGTCTATCATCTTATCTATTTTACCACAGTATAGATGAGAGTTGGATAGGATGAGCAGGCATGGGTGGGTTGTGACTGGTATTGGAAGGAATCCCCACATTTGTGAGATCATGGATCTGTCGGTACATTTCAGTAATCTCTTGGTGATACTATACTCCTGGGAATCACATCCCACTAAGATCTCAGAAGTTCCAGAATTTCAGTTTACACAGAGGGCAATAGAAACATGGCAGGTATAAACAAACTCATTATCAAGGCACATTATCACCAATGACTTGCATGGGAGAAGTGTAATAAAAATTTAATAAAAGCCACTGGGGACAGGAGTGACCTGAAAACCAGGTGGGTCAGCCATGCAGTAAGTGAAAGTGAAGGATAAGTGATGGACAGGTTACATGTGACACAATCCATTCGTGAACTATCCAAAAACAAGAGGAAGGTTTAGGGGTTTTGGGTGACCCTTCCATGAAGAAATGATGAAAGATATGGACAAGAAAAAAAATCTCATAGATTAGGAAGTAGAAATGAGATGCCCTGCTGGAATAAGGACCCTGGATGATAAGGAGACAGACCCTACTCCTAATCCCAACCCTAACTCCTTCTCCAAACCTAACCCCAATGATCTAAACATTGACCTGGAAGAAGACAAGGAGAATAGGGAGGGGACTGGAAAACAGGCTATTTGAAGGAACTGATGGTCATCTTCTAGCACATGAAGGCTTTGTTAAGTGGGAAAAGGTTAGACTTGTCCAAATGGCCCCAGGATCTAATGATTTGTCATCCTGCATCCTTGTGTGCTATGTCTCCTCAACTCTGAAGTTCCATGGTTTCCTTCAAGGCTTAGCTCCAATCCTGCCTCCCACCTGCTAGTGCATTCCTCTCTGGCCTTACCTTCCATCTCTTCTGAATTTCTTAGGCATAGACCCAGTTACTGACATGTGGTCTCCCCCTTTAAAATGTAGCTCTTGATAGCAGGGAATGTTTTCTCTTCCCTTTTTCTTTGTATCCCCAGTGCTTAGTCCACTGCCTGGTGCATTTTTGTTGTCATTCAATCATTCAGTTGTGTCTGACTCTTTGTGACTCTATGGACCATAGCACGCCAGGCCCTTCTGTCTTCCACTATCCCTGTCCAAGCTGTTTGCTGTTGCCATGACACTATCTATCTATCTTATCCTCTTATTGCAAAATTTGGACTTAAATTGAAGAAAGTAGGGAAAACCATCAGTCCTGGACCATAGTAAGCACTTGATATATTCTTCTTGATTGGTTGATAGGCCATTCTCGATTCAGATCGGTAGAGGTTTCACCCTTTGGTGCTGTCCTTATGAGCTAGGAACAATATGTAGGGGGAGCAGGGGGTGAGGGGAGATCTGTGGGAAGCTGTAGTTCATTTTAACATCAGCCGAATTCTGGAGGGGCCATCATTGGAGGGTGGATAACCAACGGTTGGAGATTCTGCATCAGGCCTTGAATGGCCTCCCTGGATGAATGCCCTCAGAAATTCCTGCTCATTCTTTATTCCAATTGATCCTGCCTATCTTGGTTGTACATAGTTGTTTGCATGCTGTCTTCCTCATTAGACTGTGAGCTTCTTGAGGGTAGGGACCGTCTTTGCCTTTGGATCCCCAGTCCTTAGCAAAAACACACATTAGGACTTAATATGTGTTTTTTGACTTCTTGACTAACTCTCTTATAATTAGGGATGCCCCCAAGTAGAATGAGCTACCTTGTTGGATAACAAGCTCCTATCCCTGGAGGTCATCAAGCAGGAGACTGGCTGGCTAACTCTTAGGGATGGAAAGAAGGCTCCCGTTGGGGTGTGGGTTGAATGAGATGCTATGATGGATGAGAAGCTCTGACTTCTGGGGAGTTCTGGCTCTGGGTGCATGACTCACTGACCTTGAGTTCTAAGCTCTGGCCCCATGGCCTCATCCTTGCTCCAGGCTCTGGGGTGGACTGGAGTGGCCTGTGGTAGAAAAATCTCCTAACTGGGGACGCGGAACAAAAGTGCCAGCCTCATAAACGCTCATTATGGCCGGCCCACCCTGCCCCCCTCCTGCTGAGGCGTCACCACCCATAAACTGGGCCTTTGCCATTGTCTTCCTACCCACCCCTCTAAATCTGGGTGGGGCTCAGGAACTTATAAAGTTGGGCATCCCAGGACCTGCCTCCCCCTTCCTGAGCAGACAGAGCCCAAGCCTGAGCCGCCTGCCCCAGACTGCTCACGCCCTCAGATCAGGTGAGGCCCACAAAGTGGAGGGGCAGAGTCTAGGGAAAGAGTGGGGAGAAGGTACCAAGGGAGTCCAGTGAAGGGGGGATTATTGGTGCTCAGGCCCTGAGCCAAAGAATGGAGGACAGACAGTTCTGAGAGGGCCAGATTAATTCTCAGAGGGATTCCTGGAGCAGGGGAGCTGGAAACCCTGTTGGACAACAGATAAGAGAAGTGGCTTGAAGGAGAAGAGGGGAGGGTAGAGGGTGTCTGTGCTATCGATTTTGACCATTGAGATACTTGCTTTACAGACTTAGAAGGCCTTGAGGGGCAGTTTGTTTCAGTGGAGAGAGCCTTCAATATGGAACCTAAAACTTGGCTTGGGTCAGGCTCTTCCCACCTCTAGGTCTCATTTTCTTCCTCTGTTGAAAGAGGAGCTTGGAATGGATGATTTCCAAGGGCTCTTCCAGATCCGATGTTCTATGATTTCAATAGCAAAGAAGTCTCTGGAATTGTAAACAGTTGGCTCAAGACTAAGGGGGGAAGGGGACAACCTGAGTGTTGGAGAAGATTGTGGGAGGGCTGGGAGGGTATGGGAGAGGGGAGAAGAGGCAGGGCCCATTCCTCTTCTCTCCACTCCCCAGCATTCCATTTCTCATTCCTTACTCAGAGTCAAGGTCAAGGGCCTCATCCAAGGCCCTGACCCACCATGCATCGGCTCCTCACCTTTTTCTGCCTCCTGACAGTCACAGGTGAGAAGAGGGCCTGGATCGTGTTTGTGGCTGAGTCTGTGACCTTGAGCCACACCCTCATATGTGTACAAGTGTGACTGTGTATGTGTGTCTGTGTCTGTGATTGTCGCTGTATGTCCAGTTCCATGACTATGTTGGTTACTGAGTCCATAATTAAGCACAGCCACAGTTATGAAGATGTTTGTTCATAGGATCATGGGAGAGACAGAGATGATATATAGATACAGATAGATATAGATAGATAAATGATAGATGGATGCGTTGATGATATAGATAAATGATCAATTTGGAGAGATGGATGGAAAAAGAGGTAAATATACATATGGATAGATAGATAAATAGATGATAGAGATAGATTTGGAGAGATGGATGGATGAATAGATGTATAGATAGATATAGATATAGATAAATTGATAATTTATTAAATACCTACTCTGTGCCAGGCACTGTGAGTACAAGGAAAAACCAGTCTGGGTCCTACAAGAGTTTGTATTCCGGTTGGGGAAGACCACATGTATAGGAGAGCTTGGAAGGTCAAGGGGAGTGTGGTGGAGGCCTGGGCCTCTGCATGGTAAGGCTAAATGTCAGAGCCAAAGGGCCCAGTGGTGGAGTCTAAGCTTCCCATGGGGAGGATGTGGAAGTGATGGTCTGAATAGAGAAGGCAGGGCCTGGAGCTGGCCAGGAAGCCATAAGAGACCTCCTAGATTTCGTGCTCCAGGGAACCCCAGAATCCATCCTGTCCAACCTGCTCTTTATTTAGATGAGGAAAGGAAAGCCCAGAGTTGGAGTGACTTGCCTGGGGTCACACAGGTGGTAAGAGGCAGAGCTGGGAGTTAAACTCGGGTCTTCTGACTCCAAATCCAACGTCTTCCCACGGCTCCACCTTTCCTCTCATATGTTCATACCCACAACTGTGTATGTGTATACATATCTGTGATTTTGGCATAACTGCATTGGTGGTCTGGTTTCTATGAACTCGTGTGTCTGTATTTCTGATTTCATAAGTTCTGTGCCTATGCATCCCATCTTCTGTGTTCCTACTTGTTGCTCATGCCTGTGGTATGTGTAAATGAGCCATCTAGATGATGTTTGAAGACCTCTAGTGACAGGCAGCTTACCACCCAGGGAGGCAGTTTGCTCCATTGTTAGGAAGTTTTTCTCACATGCAGTTGAAATCTATCTCTCTGTAACCTGCCTCTCCCTCCCCCTTGCTCCAGTTCACCCCATCTGGGGCAAGGCAAAACACATAACCCCTCTACTAAGAGAGTCCCTTCAGAGACTTGAAGACAATGCCCAACACTCTCTGTCTCCCTCCCACCCTTATTCTCTCCCCTCCTACCTTCTTTTCTTTGGGCATGTTAGTCCCAGCACCTTTGATGACTTCATTTGCAGTTTGCTCACAAATTAGGTCATCTTCGAAACAGGAGGGTTGTAAATGGTCTTTTCAATTCAGACACTCTCCGCCCTCAAGTTCCTTCTAGCCCTGAGACAAAGGATCACTCCTATCCTTGGTAGATTCTCTGGCCCAGAGTGACCTTAGGACATGTTGTGAGCTTGCACGTTGGAAGCTGCCTCTTGTTCCGTTGGGCTATACGCTCTCTGTGGAGAGGCAGTGGAGCGCGTGGGACCAGGGAATGCCTAAACTTAAATCCCACTTCTGACACCAACTGACTGCATCACCCTGGGCAAACCACTCCACCTTCTCTGGGCCTCACAGGCAATTCTAAAGGACTGAGCTAGGAGCTACATAGAGAAGCCATGAGACATATCAGTGCAGGGAAATCATAGGTCCTTGATATTTTGATGTTTGTGCCTACAGCCAAGCTCGTATGTTTCTGACTGCAGAATATGTATACATGTATGTGTGCTCATGACCTTTTGTGTCCATCCCTTTCATACATATGTATGTATATATGTAAGTGTGTATTCTCACATACACATATGTGCACACACATGTTTCGTGTCCATAGCCTTCCATAGATATGTATATACATATACACATATATGTTTCATGTCCATGGTCTATCATATGCAACACAGATATGTTTCATGTCTATAGCCTTTCCTATATATACTGTATATGTGTGTGACATTTGTTCTATGATACCATTGTCCAGGGAGCAGAGTCTTGGATTTGGAGTCAAGAGGCTTCTTTTCTAGGGTTGGCTCCTGTTCTATCTGTGTGATCTTGGGCAAGCTTAATTTCCCTCTCTGAGCCTAAGATCCCCTCTTTGTCAAAATGAAAGGGTTGAACTAGCCAGTCCCCAAGATTCCTCCCCCCTATCATATCTTATGTTCTATCATCTGTGATCTTCCCCATCTCTGAAATTCCATATTCCCATGACTCACCTAGCTCTGACATTCTACGTTCTAAGGTCCTCCCACCTTTGATTTTCCATGTTCTGAGGCCTCTCACAGCTCTGGTATTCTGTAGCAGGGTCTCTCTCACTTTTGACATCCCACGTCCCTTCAAATTTTAATACCCTCTTCTCAAGACCCTTCCAGCTCTAACATCTTGTAGATTAGGTTCTACGATACCTTTCGGATCTAACATGGAATGTGTGCCCATTCATGGCCTTTTACTTACATATATGTTTATGTATGTGGCATGTGTGGGTCTGGGTTGAAATATTGCCTGGCCCTATCAATGTATTGATATTATTATCTCATGGTAATACCCTATCAGAGATGGGGAACTTGCAGTCATGAGGCCACATGTGACCCTCTAGGTCCTCAAATGTATCCCTTTGACTGGGTCCAAGTTTTCAAGAACAAATCTTTTTATTAAGAGGATTTGTTCTGTGAAGTTTGGATTTGGTCAAAGGGCTACCCTTGAGGCCCTAGAGGGCCACATGTGGCCTCAAGGCTGCAGATTCCCCACCCTTCCATGTAGAACTGGAAGAGACCTTAGAGGGAATCGAGTGCAGCCCCTTCATTTGACAGGTGGGGAAACTGAGGGTTAGAGAAGTGACCAGACTTCTTGGCTGAGTCCTTTCCACTGTCCCATAGTGTCTGCTTTTTCATGACAACTTCCTTGGCTTTATGTTTCTTTGACCTCAAATGACACCATCCCTATGTGTCTTTGAGTGGCTATGCCCACATCTATGCTTGCATAAGTTCAGAGTCAAGTATGATCATGTATATGCCATATGTGCACAGACTCATGGGGCTTTGTACAAGACCTTGAGCATTCCATAGCTGTGCACATCCCTGTCTCTTTGTGCAAGGGTCCTACCCAATTAAGCCTGTTTCCTTTTCTGCCCTTCCCTCCCCACTAACTTTTTCTTTTTTTCTTTATTCATCTATTTATCTTTACTATATAGTGGTCCCAGCATTGGAGGGCAGAGGGAAAAGAGGAGACCTGGGGATTAGAGTCAGGATTGGAATCATCTAGATCTGTGGGATGGGATATGAAGCTGTTAGTCTGGAAAGCTGGCGATAGCTTCATTATAAAATGGGGTAATGGACTTTGGGGAGGAAGCAGTGATTTCAGATCCCTTGTCTTAGGTCCCTAGAAAGCAGAGGGCAGAGAGGGCAGAGAGGCAGCAGCAATTGGATAGGCTCTTAGGAAGTGGAGGGCTGTTCTCTTTAAAAATCAGGGTGCCTTTTAAAAAAAATGATGGTAAGACCTCTGGGAAATTCCTGGGAGAGATGCTGGAAATCACACCTTAGACCCTAGGCTGTGGGATGTCCAGAAGCTACATCCTCTGTGCCTGTTTTGGCCCATGTGTGTCTGCTCTGTGGCTAGGATGCGTCACAGTCCTCACTGACCTCAGACCTTCCCTCCTCAAGCGTCACAGGACAGTGGCAAGGTCGTAGGTGGGGAGGAGTGTCGCCCCCACTCCCAGCCATGGCAGGCAGCGCTCTTCGAAGGGAGTCGCTTCAACTGCGGGGCTTCCCTCATCTCCAGCCAGTGGCTGCTTACCGCTGCCCACTGCATCACCGGGTATGGATGTGGGAGTCTGGCCTCTAGTGGGTGGGGAGGGGGCTGACACCACGTGATCTGAGTGGGTAGGGCTTGGGGCCAGGTATACTTTGTTCTGCTAGCCCTGTTTGACACTAATTGGCTGTGTGACCATGGGAAAATAAATAAGTGATTTGAGCCTCCGCTTTCCCCATCTGTAAAATGGAATGGTTGGACTAGACTATGCTCAAGGCTCTTCCCCTCTCTAGTCTTGTATGATTTGTCTATGGCATAGGCACCTGAGTTCTTGAGAGGGCCAGGGTGAGCCAGGACACACAGATCCATGGATGGGATGAAGTGGAGTGGATTGTGGAGCAGGGTTTGGGGGGATTAAGATGCCCTGGTCTCGGAAAAGAAGGGCAGTTTTCAGGACATCGAGGTTTCTGAGGTGGCATGAGTTGGGGGAAGGAAGTTATGATGCCTGAGACCCTGAGGGGGAGGTGAGAATCAGGACTCTCGGGTCCCTTAGCAGAGTGGAGGATGAGGATGCCTGGGTCCTCAAGGCGGAGACGGGAACCTGCACTCTCGGGTCCCTTAGGGAGCTGGGGCTTGGGGATGAGGACATCTGGGGTCCTAAAGGGAAAATGGGAATCTGCACTCTCTGGCCCCTAAGTGGGCCAGGCCTGGGGATCAGGGCACAGCCCCCAGTTCGTCGCCTGACTTGTCCCACAGCAATATGCGGGTCCGGCTCGGAGAGCACAACCTCCGCGTGTGGGAAGGCGTGGAGCAGCTGAGGGGCGTGGCCTATGCTTTCCCCCACCCTCGCTACAAGAATCGTGGCCACCACGATGACATCATGCTCCTCCGCTTGACCCGACCGGCCAGTCTGTCGAGCAGCGTCCGGCCGGTGGCCCTGCCCACCCGCTGCCCCCGTCATGGGGAACAGTGCGTGGTCTCCGGCTGGGGCCTGGTGGCCGAAACCAAGGACGGGGGCCGGAGAGACCAGGGAGACCGAGGTGCGTGGAGAGAAGGACCCTGGAGGTTCAAATGCCTGGCTCACTGATATACGTGAGAGCGGGAGGGATTAAGATAATTGGGGACCCAAGGGACAGAAGGGCCACAGAATAGTGAGGATATGGTGGGGTGGGACTGGGCAGGGAGCTGAAGTGCAGGAGTCTGAGACTCCAAGTTGTGGAAAGGCTGGACAGCTGGTTCACCCATGTCCAGAGTGGTATGGGGACTGGGAGGGCAGATAATTGAGAGGGGAGGATCTAGCCTGCGACAACTGGATTTCTTTATTAGTGTTATTATTAATTACTCTTTGGTTACAACATTCAGTTCCACAAGCTTTGGGGTTTTAAATTTTCTCCTCTTCCCCCCTCCCCAAGAGGGCATGCAGTCTCATAGAGGCTCTGCATATACATTCATATTAAACACATTTTCACATTAGTCATGTGGTAAAGAAGAATTATAACCAAAGGAATAAACCACAAAAAAGAAGAAACAAAACAAAACAAAAAAGAGAGACAGCAAATAGTAAGCTTCAATCTGCATTCAGACTCTGTAATTCTTTCCATGGATGTGAATAGCATTTTCCATCATGAGCCTTTTGGAGTTGTCTTAGAACCTTGAATTGCTGAGAAGAGCTAAGTCTATTAAAGTTAGTCATCACACAATGTGGCTGTTACTGTGTACAGTGTTATCCTGGTTCTGCTCATTTCACTCTGCATCAGTTCATGTAAGTCTTTCCAGGTTTTTCTGAAGTCGGCCTGCTCATCATTTCTTATAGCACAATGTATTCCATTATATTCATATGCCACAACTTGTTCAGCCATTCCCCGATTTATGGGCATCCCCTCAATTTCCAATTCTACAACTGGATTTCATGGGTTAAACTGTTGCTTAACAGTGGTGACTAAGTGCTCTGCAGACATAGACTAGGGACCAGGACTTCTGAGTCCCTAGGTAGAGTGAGCTATGGCCCTTCACCCTTATGTCTCAGGGAAGGGACTTTAGTTTGGCCCAGGAGCCCTGGGGCCTGAAATATTTTGTATCTGAAAGGATGGGGGTAATGTCATCTTCATACCCGATTGGAGGTGTAGTCCTGGAGAGATGGGAGTGGGAGCTAAGGTCTAAACCTTGGGTCCCTTCCTAGCTGCTGTGCCCACAGTGAAGCTCCCAGACACTCTGCACTGCGCTAACATCAGCATCATATCAACTGCTTCCTGTGACAAAGACTATCGTGGGCAGGTGACAGATACCATGGTGTGCGCTGGTGTTGCGGGAGGAGGCACCGACTCATGCGAGGTTTGAGCCTTGGAGCACCTGCTAATCTGGGGAGATAGCAGTGCAGTGGAAAATGGGAGTAGTTGGTGCTTGGGGAGGGAAATGAGGATGAGGATGGGAATGGCAAAGGAAGGAGGGTGGAAGGAGAGTGAGTTTGGGCTTGAGGATGGGAGTGGTAATGGGAATGAAGATAGGATAGGGAGAGAGAATGGATTTAGGGATGGAGTTGGGTTATTGGCTAGGGGTGGGGTGAGGACATGGAAGGAGGATAGTTGGGATAGCAGCTCTTTCTGTTGCCTTTTCTTCTCACAGGGTGACTCAGGAGGCCCTCTGGTCTGTGGGGGAATGCTGCAGGGTATTGTCTCATGGGGTGATGTCCCTTGTGATACCACTGCCAAGCCAGGGGTCTACACCAAAGTATGCAAATACTTGGGTTGGATTCGGGACGTAATGAAGAAGTATTGACTGATCTGGAAGGATCCCTGCTCGTTGGCAGCTGCTCACACTTCCCCTGTGGATGCCTAGGAGTGCCCCCTGCCATCTCCTTCTTGTCTGGGGCAAGACAGAGACCAGCCCAAAGAACTGGATATTGACTAAGAAAAATGCTTCACTTTAAGAACCTGGAGCTCTCCCCAGAGATTCTGTTCAAAGTAACCATGTAATCAAGACTATAATTTGAACTAGTCCGCCTGGCATTTCTGTGTCTTCACATCAAGTCAACAAGTAACAAACACATGTTAAGAACTTACAATGTGTCAGGGACTGTGCTCTGATTGAGTGTGGTGTGATCAGTGGGGATCCGATATAGTAGGAAGCTATGTGTCACAGTGGGTACAATGCTGGACATAGAGTCAGGAAGACCTGAGTTCAAATCTAGTCTCAGACACTTAACTAGCTTTGTGATTCTGGGCAAATCACTTAATTTTTGTCTACCTCAGTTTCCCATTTGTAAAATGAGGATAATAATAGCACTCCTTCCCAGGGCTGTTGTGCAGATCAGATGAGATAAAATTTGTAAAACACTTTGCTAAAGTGCTTTACAAATGCTAGATATTATTGAGTTGAGGTCTGAAAACCAACCCGAACTATCCTTCTTTCTTCTCATTACTTTAATTGTTCTCATTTCTTCAGGGCTAACGACAACTAAGTAATAATAGTATAAGTATTATTAGAACCATTTTAAAGCTGAGGAAACTGAGACACAGAGAAGGGAAGTGACTGGTTTAAGATAGCTCCTAAATGCCCAAAGTGGGATTTTAATCTGGGTCCTCAGACAGCACCTTTCCTACTGCTGCCTGTTTTCATTTAAGTCCACACCTAGAAGTATTTGCTTGGAGGGAAAATCTCATCCTCAATCTCTCCCACTACCTCCTCTCTTCCCCCATCCCACCGCCCCTCCCAGCCTGCACCTCCCATGTTTTGGTTCCCATCATTTTTCTTTAATTCCTTTCACCTCAAATTCTAGCTCGTTCTCTGTTCCGATGAGCAAGCCCTGAGCTGAGCACAGTGAAAATCGGTGGAGATGTAAAGATTAGGTAACACATTTCCCCTGCCCTCAGGGAGCTCACCATTTAGAACATGGTAGGATGTCATTTTCCCCTGTTCATCTCTCTTCTTTCACCTCCTTTCACAGGAAGCAGTATGGTGCAACAAGAAGAACAATGGATTTAGAGTCAGAGGGATCGGTTTTGATTGTGGGCTGTATGACCCAGGACAAAGTCATTTCTCCTTTCTTGGCCATTCCAGTAAAATGAGAGGGGTGGATTAGATAGGCCATCTAGTCTCTGTTTTCTTCCAATTCCCAATCCTATGACTGTCATTATCTTCCTATATTCTTTTATGTAACAGGCATGTTTTAAAACCCAATTCTCAGATGCTTAGGCTCAAGAGTGCAAGTAGTCATGGGAGAAAAGCAAGAACTTTATTTCCCATGAAGCCATTTTTCCATAACTTAGCTATGGATTTGATGTCTCCAATGGATGGTCAGGTTCTGGGCCCAGGCATACTGGGAAATGTAGTCCTTTTCTATCTCACCATTGCCTATTATAGTTAAATTTACACATAACTCCATCCCCAATACATAAATACATACTTCTCTTTCCTTATTTGCCCTACATTCCACCATTCCCGTCCTATGTACTTCTTTTTCCAATATGGTAGCAAAATACAAATTTATACCTTTCTTACAACAATATTGTGACTTAGATGGTATCTTCCTCATTGTATAGGTGAGTCAACAGAGACTCTGGGAGGGGTGATTTCTTTGGGAGTCATACAGTCAGTTGATATCTGATGTGGGATTTGAACCCAGATTTCCTGACTCCAAGACCATTAGTCTTTCTACTATATCTTTCTGTTTCTCCATGTTCTCTGTTCACTTCCATTCTACCATTCACTTCTCTTCTTTGTTTATCTCTTTTCTTGTTATTCATTTCTGTTTTTTCTCCAAAGCCAGTAAACAAGCATTTATTAAGCACTCACTCTATGAGGTACCCTGCTAAGTGAGCGCCAGAAAACCCAAATTCTCACATTCCCCTTCATTTCTCCATCCAATTCTCTTTCCTCCTTCCCTTCTCTTCCTCTCCCAGTTTTCTCATTCATTCCCATCACTGACTTATCTTTAATTCTCTCATTCACCTTGATTACCCCTCATTCACCTGTATTTCATTCGAAAAGCATTTCCTTAGTGCTGTGCTCTGTGGTAAGTCCTGGGAATGCCAAATTAAAATCAGTATGGCACCTACCCTCAAAGAACTCCCATTCTTCTGAGGGGAAATCAGTGTATTATGTACGATTCTCTCTCTCTCTCTCTGTATATATACATATACACACATACGTATACATACACATACACATACATGTACATACCAACATTTATATAGCACCTACTATGTGCTAGGCACCACGCTAAGGGCTTTACAATTATTATCTCATTTTATTCTCACAGCAACCCTGGGAGGTAGGGACTATTATCATTCCCATTTCCAAATAAGGAAACTGAGGCAAACAGGGTGACTTGCCCAGAGTCACTCAGCTAGTAAGTGTCTGAGGCCAGATTTGAACTTAGGTCTCTCTGACTCCAGACCCGGTGGTCTATCCACTGCAGCCACCTAGTTGACTCCATATCAATAAATACAAAATATCAGCAAAATAAATACAAAGTGATTTAAATGTGTGTGTGTGTGTGTGTGTGTGTGTGTGTGTGTGTGTGTAGGAGTCAGGTAAGGCCTCTTGAAGGCAGCAGTCTTTGAATGAGCCTTGCCATTGGAGGCACGGGGAAGGGCCTACATAGGGCAAGGCATCAGGCGTTGAGGTGGCTTGTTCTGTAAATGAATGATGGAAAATCTATTTATTACGCAATGCGCCAGGCACCTTGCTAAGCCGTGCTAAGATAGAAATACAAACAATTAATAATATAGCACTTAATGTATACCAGGCACTGTGCTAAGAGCTTGTGCAAATATTATTTCATTCGATTCTCACAGTAGCCCCAGCAGGTAGGTGCTGTTATCATCCCCGTTTTACAGATGAGGAAACAGGCAAACAGTGGTTAAGTGACTTGCCCAGTGTTACCCAGATAGTGTCTGAGGTCAGATTTGAAATTGGGTCTTCTCGAATCTAGCTCCTGAACTCTACCCACTAAGCCTCATAGCTCCCCATATTTGAAATAAACTGCCCTCAGGGTGCTTGCATTTTAATGGGGAAGACCACACATAGAAAATGGGGGAGAGAGGTTTGCAGCTGAAGGGTGGTAGCCTGGTTCTAAACAAGCTGAGGGCAAAGGTCGCCTATTAGGATCCCAGGGGCAAGGCTCCAGGGAGAGAAGGAGGAGGAGGGTGGCTGGTTTCGGGTAACGTTTTTGAAATGTTCAGGGACAGAATAGGGACAAGGCAAGTGGGACAGTCTTGCTGAACCATAGAGAACAAGATGGGGAAAATAAGGAATTAACTTGGGTCTTGAAGGCTTTAAATGCCAAACAAGGTTATTAAAATTGATCCCCACCTCACCCCTGTTCACCTCCATCTTCTGCCTTCCACTGTGATCTACCAACACTGACCCCAAGCCCTTCTCTGGCTTTTTATTGGGATGGCAGGGGTCCAGGGGAATGGTAGTGCTAAATGCCCTCGATGCGTGGTGGCACAGGCACCTGGCCAGAAGATGCAGCTGAGAGTCACTTCAGGCCATCCAGGGTCCTTGATGCCATATCTAAAAACAGCCTTTCCACCTTCTGAACCAATAAGGACACAGACATGAAGCTTGAGGTGCGAAGGGGGAGGAACCTGAAGTGGGAAATAGAGTCACCTGTATCTTCCTGATGGTGTTGGGGTGCTAATTGAGCACATGGGTGACCAGAGGTCATGGTCCCTTTGAGAAGATCTGAGAATGATTTTTTTTTTGCCTTATCTACTCAGACACACTGAACCATTCCCCATCCTGGCCCCCAAGTGCCAGCATGTGGCCCCTTATCCCTGGTCTTAACCCTGTTTCTAGCCAGTACAGGTAAGACTGAAGGGGACTGTAGGCTGGGAGTTCAGGCTATGCTGGGGGCTGGAGAAGAGATGGATCCCCCCCACCTATTGTCTAGCTCTGGTTCCCAGTCCCCTCCCTGCACCTCTTTTTTCTCCCCCGGGGCACCTGATTTCTCTTCTTTGTCCCCCTTTCCCTTCAAAATCAAGGTGCCCTCAACTTCAGATCTTGGATGATCCTGACTGTCCTGTAGCCCCACCCATGGCAAGCTGCCTTGTACAAATTCAATAATTTCACATGTGGAGGTGTCCTCATCGCTCCCAAGTGGGCACTCCCTGTTGCCCCCTGCAAGACTAAGGGAGTTCAAGAGCTTCTCCCTCCCTCCTAACTGCAGCTCTTTGCCTGCTTTTTCTTCTGTCCCCAGCTATCCCTGGCATCTGTGGCTCTTCATCTATCTCTGCCCATCTCAGTGCTCCTCACTGATCTGCCATCTGTATCTGTCTGATTCTTTGTCCATTGTCCACGTCGCTCATCTGTCTTGCTATCCCTGTAGTCTCTATGTCTGTTATTCTGTTTGTTGGCCATGCCTGTACCTCTCTGTCACTGTTCTCCCTGTTCTATATATCAATTGATCTCTGCTCTTTGGGCTGGCTGGCTTTTTCTGGTACTCTCAGATGCCACCTGGTGAACTGGGGAGGTGCGGAGTCTGCTGGCTCCAAACCTGGGGCCAAGAAGGTCAAGGAGGAAGAGAAAGGGCTTCGGGGACTTGGGAGTCCTGGCCAGCTGCCTGTGTGGGAGAAGGGAAAGGGGAATGGATGGGGAGGAGGATTTCTTGCTGTCATTTCCCTTCTATTCCTCATCTTTGTTTTCCCTGCTCTGTCCATCTCTCCTTTTACTCTTTCTTCCCTCCGTATCCTTCTCTCTCCTCTTTTTGGGTATCCTTTCAATCCCTTTCCTTGTTCTTATTCCTCTTTCCATTTTCCCTGGACCTCTTTCTGGTCTCCACTCCCCCTTCCCTTTCCTATTCCTCTCATTCTCCTTTCTCTCATTTTCCATTTTTCCTCTCATCTCCTATCCCTTCCTTTCCCTATCCTTCTCATTCCCCTGTCCCTTCTTTTCCCATTTTTTCCTCTCATCTCCCATCCCTTTCTTTATCCTCTTTTTCTGCTCTTCCTTGTTCTGTTTCTCTCCTCCTTTTCCCTCTCCATCTTTTCCTACCCTTCTCCTTCACCTTCCATTCCTTACCTCTTGTCCCCTTTCTCTCCTTTCCTACTCTCTCGCCATCTTCCTGCTCTTTTTTGCCATCACTCACTTTTTCATTGTCCTTTCTCCTTCATTTTTACCACTTTTTCTCATCTCTTGCCTAGCTCTTATCAGACCTGGCTGGAGTGGCATATCTTACAGCAAGAGGAGAATAGTAAGTCATTCCCAGTGAATACTAGCTTAAGCCATACTTGCTCCTTATTCTCCCCAGTTTGACTGACACCGTGCTGCTATAATTGGCCTTTCCAGTCAGGTCCAATAGGTCCACTAGGCCCATAACTCTGCCACATTCAGAGCCTGCCGTGGGCACCACATGCCAGGCTTCAGGCTGGGGTGGTATCACCAGCCCCAATAGTATGGACACCTGGCTTCCTATTGAGTAGGGGGCTAGAGGATCAGGATATTTGGGTCCATATGGAGAAAAGGACTGGGGGAATCACGATGTCTGGGTCCCTAAGGAGTAAGAGACTGGGCAAGCAAGATGTCTGGGTTCCTGAAGGAACAATTAATGGGGAACCAATGGGGACTCTTGACATTCAGATGTGGACAGAATCAGAGAGATCAGGGTGACTGGATTAACTAGGGAAAGCAGATAATGTGGATTGGGCACTTGCGTCTCTGGGGTGGGGTTTGGGAAGCCCCAGTTCCAGAAGGGTAGGTACTTAAAGGCTGAATACATGAATTCCTTTAGAAAGTAGGAGTATGAAGGGTCCAGTGCCTGAGTCCCAGAACTGTTGGGGAGCTAAGAGATTATCTCTAGCATGGTCTTGGACCTGATTTCTCCCCTTCCCCCCAGAAACCTTCCCCACTGAACTGAATTGTGTGGATTTGGAAATCCTATCCAACCAAATTTGTGCTGATGCTCACCCGTAGAACATGACCCAATACATGTGTGCTGAGAACCTAGCTGGGAGCAAGGAGGGATGCCTAGTAAGTTTTCTCCAAGGCCTGGGACCCTTGGGAGGTGGTAGTGGATTGAGTATCCCAGGGCAGGGGTGATTTGAAGAAGCATCATAGAGATGCAGGATATGAGGTCAATCCCAACTTCTGCTACTTATTTATAGCCAGTGACAACTATTTTCTCCTCTTTGAGGTCCAGATTGCTTATTGGTAAAATGAGTAGGTTGGCAAAGATCCATAGGGTACCATTCAGCTCTGACATTCTGTAGAGTCCAATGATCAATTCAGGGACTCCTCTCTCCCAAACTCCTAGTCCTGGACAATTTGCTGCCCTTAGCACAATTTAGCCCCTTCTCCCACCCCAGCAAACAAACTCTTAACCAAGGTCAGATAGAGAAGGGGATTTAGAAATCATTTAATTACCATCCTACGTTTTAAGTAGGATAAAATTGAGAGCTAGAGAGAAGACACATACAGCCCTCTATGAACTCTAACGTATCTGGTTGCAGAGAGAGAGGTTCAGGGTGGGGGGGGGGGATGCTAAGGTGGAAGAGTCATGGCTGGAGAATCTGGAACCTGAGGCTAGAGCTCACCTCCACTGGTACCTCAATGTGTGGTGTTCTCTGTATCACCTGGTACCTCAGCTCCCTCTCTCTGATGTGGGGAGTTTGAGGTCATCTCTAAGGTTCCATTGACTGAGGGGTGAAATAAAAGGCCTTTATCTTGGGGTGGATCAGAGGAGGAACTGAAGAGCTGGAGATTTAGTCATCTACTTGTTTTGAAGAGCTCCATATGAAAGCACAAGGGTTCTGGCAGCCTAAGGCTGGGTGTTCAGCATCTTCTAGTCTAGGGGTGGGGAACCTGTGGCTTCAAGGCCACATGTGGCCTTCTAGGTCCTTGGGTATAACCTTTTGAATGAGTCCAAGTTTTGTGAACAAATCCTTTTATGAAGGGGATTTGTTCTATGAAGTTTAGATTCAAAGGGCCATGCTTGAGGACCTAGAGGGCCACATGTGGCCTCGCGTCCACAGGTTCCCCACCCCTGTTCTGTCTAAATTAAGAGGTTCACCCCCGCCCCCCTCCTAGGATGGCCCAAAGGATGAGCCTTGTCATTGCTTTCTCCTAGACTGACAGCCAAAAAAAGGGTGGGAGACTCCCACCAAAATCTTCAGGCACCCCAGTTCCAGTTGCTTCCCCGAGGACAGAGCACTGCCAAAGATCTCTCCCAATGGTCCCTATGGTCCAATCAGATTGGACCATAGAGACAATGTCTTTTTGACCATTGGTCAGATCTGGCCAATTGTCCTGGAGAACCAGGATTTGGTGAGGGCAAGGAGGAGCTGGGCTGGAGGGAAGCCTTCCTGCTCAGCCTGCCCTCTCTTATCTCTCAAGAGTGTTATGTAATGGTGTCCTCCAAAGCATCACATCTTGGGGTAATATTCCTTGTGGGATTGCTGGGAAACCTAGTATCTTTATGGGGTGGGAGGAGGTGAAACACTTAGTTTGGATCCAGAAGACTATGAATAACTGAGTGTCCCCTTCAGACCTATCCTCATCCCTCACTGCCCAGCCCTGCTTCCTGTAAACTTTGAAAAGATGCACTTCCCGAGTGTCTGCTTCCTTTCTTTGCCTCAACTAAATGCCAAGGCCAGTCCCAAGTCCAGACCCTTCTCCAATGCTGTGGTAGACATACACCTGGATATGGAGAACTGGAATCGGGGGACCTGATTTTGATTCCTGCCTTGACCTACCTGGCCTTGAGCAAGTCATAGAGATAGAAGTTCATGGAGATCTAGACCTAGAAGAGAGCTCAGAGGCTGCAGAGAAACTCCTTCATTTGCAGAAGAATGAACTGACTCCCAGGGAAGTTTATTGATTTGCCCAAAGTGACTCAGGTTGCAAGTAGGAGAGGTGAGATTGGCAGCCAGGTCTTTTGATTCTAGAGCATATTGCCTCTTTTAGTCACATTAAAGAAGTCATACCCGTGAATTTTCATGGGGACAGGGGACCCCAGAGCTGACAGAGGCTCCTGAGGGGTCTTTCAATGCTTATGTTCCATGGGTCTCATTTCTTCATTTGGGGAATGAGGGAGCTTGGTCAGAGGGTCTCCAAGGTTTCTTCCTAGCTCCAACTCTAAGGACCTGTGACTCCTTTTAAATCCCCAATAACCTAGGCAGAATTGGAGATAAAGACTGAGAGACAAAGAGAAACATCAATACAGAGGCAGTGATGCTGTGAGACTTGGAGGGAAGGAGGGAGAAAGGGAAAGGGAGATCGAGGAGGCGAAGAAAGAGAGACAGAGACTGAGAGACAAAGACAAGACAGTCAGGCAGAAACAGAGACAGAGAGAGAGCAGAAGGATGTGAAGCAGTTACACACATTTGAATAAGAGAAGACAGAGAAAGGCAAGAGGATGGGTAGTGGGAGTTATAATGGGAGAAATGGGTTATAGAGACACACAGAGAAACACAGACTTAGTTTGTGGATCACACAAACCCAAGCAGAGAGACTCACATAAAGCGAATTAGAGAATTAGAGAGGGAGTCTGGGAGGTGAGGAGACACAAAGCAGGGAGAGAGACAGAGACACAGAGACACAGAGAAAGACAGAGTCATTGAGCAAGAGAGACAAAGAGACCTACATTGAGCGAATTAGAGACAGAGTCTGGGAGGGGAGGAGGGAGGGCGGCAGAGAGAAAGAGACTGAGACAGACAGACAGAAAGGGACAGACACACAGACAGAGACACACAGGAAGTGACTGAGACACAGACACAGAGACAGAGAAACAAAAGGACCCAAGTCGCCGAATAGTAGACAGAGTTAGAAGGGTCCTGAGAGGGCCTTGAAAGACTTGTTGCCTACTCTATTCCCTTTGTACGGATAAGGATACTGGTTTAAGAGACTGTTCTGACCTGAAATGGATCCTGGAATAGGATCCCCGGCGCCGCGCCTTCTCAGCCCCCAACCCAGACACACCAGACTGCAATTTCTCGGACTGGGCGATGGGCCGGCAGATAGGCAGGCTTTATTGGGGAACCTGACCATGCCAGGGGAGGGAGGCAGTAGGGAGGCCAGTGCTCGCTAGGTCTCCAAGGTGGAGTGGGACGTAAATTGGAAGGTGGTCCTGCGCCGCCCCACCCGCAGGCTTTTCTTGGCGCCCTCGGAGTAAGGAGAGTAGGATGACTTCAGCTCGATCACCGAGGCGGACTTCAGGGGCGAGTGAGGAACTCGGAAGGTATGCCAGTGGTTGATCAGGCAGAGGCTTCCTGGAACCAGGAGGGTGGAGACCCAGCTGGTCCGGGAGGGGAGGAGAGGGGAGGCGCAGGGAAAGCGGAAGGGAGAAGAGGCAAGGCAGGCAAGGCCAGGGAAGCAAGAAGGGTGGGGTGGGGGTGGAGTGGGAGTAGCGGCTGGCCAGCGCCTCGCGCTCCTTCCCCTCTTCTTCGCCCTCTGTCCCCCATCTTTCTTCTCCCAGCCCTCTTTGCATCCTCTTTCCAGTTGTCCCCTTTCCCCGTCTCGCATCCCCCTCTCCTCTCTCGGTTCTCTTCTCCCTCTCTCCACTCTCCCCTCCCTTACCTGACAAGAACTGTGTCAAGGAGCTAATCCAGCACAGATAGTAAGGGAGAACGTAGGTGACCGTGACGAAGTGGAGGGTCCGGCATTCGACGGTGAAGAGCAGCATACTGAGGGAAATCAGGACCCCTGGGCTCCGGTGGGGCCAGAGACACAGAGGCCCCGAGAAACTCAGTATCTTCCTCTAATTGCTACACTGCTTGGTCTCAGAGTAACCTCAGAACAGAGGTCCTCCAGAGACGGAGGTGCAGAGACAGAGAACTCGAGAGACTGGAAGGAAGGCGACAGGGACACACACACACACACACACACACACACACACACACACCACGTGGGAGTGGAGGGAGGGAGGGAGAGAGAGACAGAGAGACAGGAGGGGGAGACAAAGACAGACAGGAAGACAGAGAGAGAGAATGTCAGAGACAGAGGCAGAGAGAGAAAGACAAGAGAGGAGAGAGTCAGAGACAGAGGCAGACACAGAGAGAGAAGTACCTGTGTTGTACTGGGACTGAGACATAAAGATAGAGACAGAGACAGGGTTGCAACAAAACAGATGTAAGAAAGGGTCTTTCGCATTGATATGGAGAGAACAAAAATAGACTCAGAGACAGAAAGGCAGGGGCACAACAGGACAGAAAGACTTTTGAAAGGCACATGGAGACAGACAGACCAAGAAAGGACCCAGAGGACAGACAGACTCATATGAAATGGAACATGAGACAGAGGGACTCGAAGACAGAAATAGAGGGAGACCAAGACAAGATAGGGCTGAGACATACTGCCAAGGAGAGATAGGCACAGAAGAGGCTCAAAGATCCACAGAATGACCTTGGAACCACTCCTCTTTCCCTCTTCCAACTCCTCAGTCCAAGTTTCCTCTCTCGGGTGGAATCACCTCTTCCCACCCTGACCCAATCCCATCTCCTCCCTTCCACTGCGCCTCAGGCCTGACCCCAAGTCCATCCTACCAGTGGTGTAGTTGAGGATACCAAAGACCAAATCACAGCGATTGATTCTTCGGAAGATGGGTCGGAAAGAGAAGGCCATGAAGAAGAGGCAGAATGTCTCAGTGGCTAGGGCAAGGATCATGAAACCCATTCCCAGGTGTTTGCTCACTGGAGAGAAGAAATGATGTTGGTAGAGCCATTGGTCAGTTTCCTCCCAGACCCTTTCTCAGTGTAGGGATAGGGATGGGGATAAGGATGAGACTAGGATGGGCTTAGATATAGGGAAGATGAAGGTTAGTATTTGTGGAATGTGAGCCTGGCCATTCTCCTCTCCTCTGTCCTCCCATAGCCCCACCTGCCTAAGGTTCTCATCCATACCTGTGATCTTGCCTAGGTTTGGGCAGGTATGACGTTGACAGTTGGTCCAGTAGCCCAGGACTTCACTGTGAGTTGCTGACATTTTTATGACAGCCAATCGGCCATCAGCCAAAGAAAGCAGCAGCAGAAATGCTAAAGCACTAATAGAGAGAGCCCAGGCCCTCAGGACAAATCGACTTTCATCCCAGATGGTGGCAGGTATTCGAGACAAAGTTTCTGGGGGAGAGTAAGGGACAAAGGAGATGGGATTCAAGACAGTTTCTGCAAGGAGAGCAGGGGACATAGGAGATTTCTATTCATTATATGCAGTCCCGACTCTATCCCCTTGCCCCCAAGCTCATCCCTAGCCCTATGCCTGTTCTTATTCCTATTTCTATACCCTTGTCCAAACTCCACTTTTAACTTTGTCATCCACACTCACCCCATCTTCATATCTCTATCTCTATTCTCTCATTTCATCACCTCCAGTCCTACCCCACACCCCAGGTCATCCCCATCTCACACTTCAATTTATTCTCATCCCCACCAGAAAATAAAAATGGAACAAACAAGGTACAGGGCGGGTCAAGGGAGTACATAACACCTGAGCTGAGTACCTTCCCCACTCCAACCCAATTTTCATCCTGCCTTTTGTGGGTGTGCCCTTGTTTATACCATCCCAGGAGACCATTAGAGAAACCCTTCTCCATCACCAGAGATGAACATTTTTCTCTCTTGTCCAACCTCAACTCAGGTGCCACTTCTGACAAGCCTTTCTTGGATCTCTCTTCCGCATGTGTAAAGAGGATTTTTCCTTCCTCCTATTTTTCTATAGCAGTTTCCTTGGCTCTCCTTGGCACTTATGTCACTTTCCCAAGTGTCAAAGTAATTAGTTTACTTGTGTCCAAGAGGCCCTGTTTTGTATTTCTCTTTGTATTGCCCCATCACCTAGCACAAAGCTCATACTTGTTAATTTTGGTTGAATTAAATGGAACTTGGCAGGATTTTGAGTATGTCATTGGATCATTTAGTCTGCTTTCATTTTGCAGATGAGAAAACAGTGCAGCAGAAAAGTGAAGTGATTTACCATAGCAACAATCTTGCTAGCAGATGTTATAGAGGCGAAAGACCAACACAAGTCCAACAAGAAGAATGCTGCCAGCACAGGTTCTTTGATCTGCTTTACTAAGAAAAGCAACTTTAAGGGGTTAATCTTACTTTAATCATACATACAAATATAACTCAGTTCAGGAGGAAAAGCCAGCACCCTGAACTTCAAAACAAATACAAACAAATTACAAACATCAACAGATAGACCTTGTCTGACTCAAATCACAATTCATAGTTACTAGGGTTTAACAAAGTCCCAACATCTGGGTTTACAAGCCTGGGGGCTCTTAACAGCTGCTCAGAGTCTCTTCAAGTCACATGCCACTCTTCCAGTGAGTGAGAGCCCCAAGGGAAGACTCCAAGCTCTTGAGTTTATATATTCTGTTCAGGGTGAAAGGGCATCACAACATGTGACTCACCCACATGACCTAAAAGCCTCACAAACATGCATCTTAAACCCATGTGGCCTAGGCTTTCTCCTGAGGCAAGGAGATAATCAAAGACTCCTGATTTAATCAAAGAAACAAAGGCCAGACTCCCCAAGGGCACTTGATTAACTAAATACTAAAAGAGAAAAGAGTAAAATAAAAAGTCCCACCTTAATTACCAATACATTTACCCAAGGTCACAGAAGTAGAAGGTGGCCAGGTTTTGTGAGTCCACATCCAGCCCACTTTCCACTATACCACATTGTGAGGGAATTGAGGGGAATAGGACAGCAAATGGTTAATTGTGGAAATTGAGTGAACCCCATTGACTCCATCTGGTGACTCAATTCTGGAGTCAACTCTGTTCCCTTTTTATTCACTTGTGAGCCTAGTACAATTTCTGTCCAGTGAGAAAACTTTATTCAATTGTGGGAATTGAAAGAAAATTTTATTGAATTGTTTGAACCTAGCCCTGTGTGGCTGGGAAGCTGCACCATCCCTACCTGCTACTTAGATAGGCCCTTAACTAAGGACATAGGTTGGGCTGACCAGAAGGCCAATCAGATACAAAAATTGATGAAAGGAATTTTCTCACAAGTGTACATCGCAAGCAATTCATATGTCTTATCTGAAAACTGGTCCATACTCATCAGTCAGTTATTGTTTCCTTTTTCCTTTGATTTTTTATAGACACTTGAGGTGGGGAGTAGGTCACCTCTTTTTCTGATTTCAGGGAATTACCTCTGTTCACTCTTCCCCTCCCAACTTGGAAAGTCCCTAATCTTTTGTCCAATTAGAAATCAGATTACCTAATATTGTATTGTTGTTTCTTTTTAATTAACTGGCCTTATTTGATTAATTGGGTTTTTAATTGTTTTTAAGTCTGTTTCCCCCTGTACTCAGGGTCCAGCCCTAAGATGAGGAAGGGGTCTGGTCCTGCTTTGTTAGGCAATTGGCATGCATTGTTTAATAAATCAATATTCTTGGAAGATTGAACCTTCATTTCTTCAGCCATCCCTTCTTTCTCCTGCTGCGATTGTCCCTCCAGAAGAGAGAAGCTGATTTGGAGAATGAGTGGAATCTGGTGGGCAGAACTGAGATCAATCTGGACAATATGCTAGGCTAAGGAGTCTGAATTTGATCCAATGGGTAATATGGAGCCAGTGAAAGGTTTTGAGCTAGAGATGATATGCAGAGATGAAACGGAGAAAGCCTGGCTGTGGGAAATGAAGGGGAAGTAGGAATCAGGAAATGATTTCAACTAAACACACATTTTTCAAGTCCCTATTATGTGTAAGTCAGTCACTAAGAGTGCAAAGACGAGAAAGACCAAACTCTATCCGTGACATTTGAGAACTAATGTTCTATAAGGAGATTAGGATATGTATAGAAAAATAATGTGACACAATGGGGAAAAAGCAGGAATGAAGGGGGCCTGGCATTCTGCATTAAAGATGAGTTCTATGCTTTAATAAAATAATCTTCAAAACTATTTGGGCTGGTTAAAAAAAAAGAAAGAAAAGATCATTGAATCAGACTAGGCAAGCATGATCTTGAAGGACATAAACAGAGTAGTTCAGTGTTCCATTAACCCCAAAATACAAACTACTGGGAGAAAGACTCCTTGTATAAGAAAAATTTCTGGGGAAAAAAATTGGTAGAAAATAGGTTTAGACCAGCATCTTATACCTTATGTTGTAATAAATTCCAAATAGACAGGTGACCTAAATATAAAAGGACATAGCAAGGAAGATTGACAGTTTATCTTTAACAACTGTGGTTTGAGAGTGGAAAGGGAATTTGTAGCTAGATAAGGGAGAGATTATAAAAGACCAGGAGATTATAAAATTCAAAGTAAATAATTGCAGTGATTCAAACTTAAAAGACCTTTTGAGCAAATGAATTCAATTGAGTTGAGAAGATAAACTATTCACTGGAAAAGATTTTGCATCAAATATCTCTGATAAAAAGGCTCACACTCTGAATATATAAAGAATCGACCCAAATATATAAGATTAAGAGCCATTTCCCAATGGACAAGTGGTTAAAGGATATGTACAAGTATTTTTCAAAAGATGAAATACAATCCAACAATAACCACATGAAAAAATACTAAATTTCCAATAACATAAATTAAAATAACTGAGGCACCATTGCACATGCATCAAGTTAAAAAATGACAATAAGATATGGAAATAATCCATGTTGTAAAGGCTGTGGGAAGACAGTACACTGATGCATTGTTGGTGAAGTAGCAAACTTCTGGAAATCGATTTGCAGTTTTGTGGTTGTCCTTACTGTTGTTGAATAGTTTCAGCTGCATCTGACCCTTAATGACCCCACTTGGGGTTTTCTTGGCAAAGCTATTGGAATGGTTTGCCATTTCCTTCTCCAGCTTGTTTTACAGATGAGGAAAATGAGGCTAAGTGACTTGCCCAGGGTCACTCAGCTAGCAAGTGTCTGAGGACAGATTTGAGTTCAGGAAGATGAATCTTCCTGACTCTAGGCCCAGAGCTTTATCCACTGCACCTGAAATTATGTTAGAAAGTTACTAAACTGCTCATATTTTTTGACTCAACAATCTCACTATTGGACAAATACCCTAAGTCAGTAACAGACACAGTTTTCACGTTATCACACTTTGCATTAGAAAAAAAATTGGAACTAAGTAGTTGTCCATCTATTGGAGAATGGCTGAACAAATAGTTGCGTGTGATTTTTTTATTTTGATGGTTTTTAATTTTTTAAATTAGATTTTATTTTTTTCAGTCGACACAAACCCACTTTCTCTCCCTCCTACCATGCTCCCCATTGAAAAAGAAAAAAAAAAACACTTTATTGTTAGAAGCGTGTTTAGTCAAACAAAACAAACTCCTGCATTGAGCATGTCCAAAAATATATATGTTTCAATCTGCATTGAGTCCATCAATTCTCTCTCAGGAGATGGGTATCTGAGCATGAGTAATAATATTTCTCTATAATAGAGGTTCTTAATTTTTTGTGTCATAGACCTCTTTTAGTCACTCAATAAACATTTATTAAGCACTTAACTATGAGCCAGGTACTGTGCTAAACTCTGGAGACATAAGAAGAGGCAAAAGACTGTCCTTACCCTCAAGGACCTTTAGTCGGGTAAAGCCTATGGACCCCTTCTCAGAATACTGGTTTTAAATGCAAAAAATAAATTAATAGAATTTCAAAGGAAAGCAGTTATGTTGCAATAGTTATCTAAAAAGAAAAACAAACTCACAGACCCCATGTTAAGAATCGCTATTCTCAAAGGAGCACTGAAAATGAGAAGTTCGCAGAAACATGGGGAGACTTTTTGAATGGATTTAGCATGAGGAGAGAAGAAGCAAGAAAATGATACATTCAATGTACAATAATATAAATGAGAAAAGCACTCAGTAACCACAGATCCTCCATTGAGTGCAAAGATCACTACTGTTTCAGATGATTGATTTGGAGAATAACATATCTTCTACCCTTCATGGTGGGAGTATTAGACAGTTGTGCTTACTTTTTTTTTTGTAAAGGAAAGGATTTCTTGGAAGTAAATGGAGTTTGGCAAAATACATTAGTAAAATATTTTTTAAACAGCGTGAACAGACAGATAAGATGGATCAGAGCAATATTGTGGAGGGAATGTCAGAGAAGATGGTGGTGCTGTTTACAAAAGCAGGAATGTAAAGAGGAAGAGCAAGGCTGGTTTTGGAGGTTTTGGGGGGTGGGTCGGGGAGAAGAGGGGAGATGATGACTTTGGATAGCCTTTATTTCTTGAGGAATCATAATTCATCTCTGCCACCCCCGTTTTCATCTTCTGAGTTCCCATAGCCCTTGCACTAATTCTTTCTCTGATTCCCTGAAAACTGCAGCCACCAGCCTTTAACTCCTTGAACTTGGCCTTCCCACTAAGCCTTCAACCTCTATCCCTATCCCCTAATCCTCAGACAGCTCTTGTCCTTATTCCCTGAGATTGCATTCTCAACTGCTCACCCCTACACATTCCCTAAGCCCCAAATTGAAACCTCCAAATAACAGTCTCCATCTCTACCTTGCGTTATACAACTTTCTGACTTCTAACTGTCATTTCCTGAGCCCACCCTTCCCATTGCAAGTAATGACCCCCCCAAAATTGCTGGAGATCCTATACCCTCTTCTGTCATCTCTACCCAAAGTTCCTGAAAGCTCCAGCCCATGCCATGAACCCCTTGTTTCCATCACCATCCTTCCTTTTCATCTGTATCCTCATCTTTCCTCTCAAGCAGCTGAAGTCTGATTTTCTAGTTCTATCTCCCCAAATTGCCAAATCCCCAGAAGCCATTCCATACCTGTACTTCCCAATATATGAAGGCTTCTTTTACTTTCCTTATTCTGCAATTCCACAATTTTACTACTACTTCCAAATGATGGGGGGTGAAGGCTTGTGATGTCAGTCTTTGTTGGGCTTAATTTTGCTGGCGTTACATCCATAGCCTTTAATCTCAGCTAACCTGAGCAACTGCCATGGAACACTCAGACTTGCTAACTCCCACCCTTCCAGAACAGAATTCTTAGTTTAGAAATCCAAGAGAGAGAAGGGCCTAGAAAGTCTTGGGGATTAAGAAGAAAGGAAGAGAAATGGAGGTTTCCATAGCAGATCTTTAGAAAAAAACCCACAGAGTCTTCACAGAGAAGCCTTCAAATCCAAAAAGATAGAGTCAGTGAGGTATTGGAGGAGGGGAGTAGGATTAATTCAGATTCGGGTAATGACTGTGTGCTTTGGACCAAGCCAACCATCCATCCCTTCAGCATACCAACACTTTTACTATCAAGGTTGGTCTGACTCCTCCTTGCTTGGCTGGGTTCCAGAGAGAAGAGAGAGACAAGTCTGTGAGAACAGAGGCCTTGGACCCTCTCCATCTGAGACTGACATATGGCCCAGGACTATCTACCTTGGTTTTTTGCTTCCACATTGGTTTTTCTATTTTAGGTGAAGGAGATTGGAGATGATTATGTCCTTGTGATATTGAAGAGATCAAACTGCCTGAGGTTTGGGAGTAGAGTCAATGACAGGTTTTGTAGCCCATCTTGCGTTAAGGAATGACTTTTGGATGCACTCCATTTGTAGCTGAGACACGCATTCTCCTAACAGCTATGATGAATTTGAATGGTACTGGATTTAGCTAATGCTGAACTTGGTGGGAGCCATGCTATATGAAAACTGCCTGTAGTCTGAGTCTACTGTCTCTGGGGAGTTAGGTGGTATAAAAGAGAGTATATCTCCCCAGTGTTGGGGTTGGTGGGTGGGTGAGATATTTGTACTTTTGCTCTTGCTATATTTTCAAAGTATCTCTTTGAAAAAGCTTAAAAGAAAACAAAATGATATACAAAAAACTACCACATACTAGGTACTGTGCCAAGTGTTGGGGTACACAAGAAGGAAAAGGTGCTTCTCCTTAGGAATGTTACAATTTATTAGATAGAGACATGTACATTAATATATACATTTATAGATTGGAGAGACCATTAACAGTAGGAAGTAGGGATATCAAAAAAGTTTCCGATAGGATCTATACCCTGAATTGAGCCTTGAAGGAAGATAGGAATTCATAGAGGGGAGAGAGAGAGAGACAGAGACAGAGAGAGAGAGAGAGAAAGACAGAGACAGAGAGAGAGAGAGAGAGAGAGAGAGAGAGAGAGAGAGAGAGAGAGAGAGAGAAGGAAAAGAAAGGAAGGTAGGAAGGACTAAAAAGAAAGAGAAAGAAAGAAGAATAAAGAAAGAAAGGAAGAAAGAAAGAAAGGAAGGAAGGAAGGAAGGACACTCTAGTCCTGGAAGACAGCCTGAGCCAAGGCATGGATATAGGAAATGGAATGTGGAGTTCAGGGAGTAGCAGGTAGATGAATTGGGCTAGAATGTAGGGAAGGTAGATGATATGGCTGGAAGGGTAGATAGGAGACAGATGATGGAGGGCCATCCATGCCCAGTTTGCCTCAGTTTCCTTATCTGTAAAATGAACTGGAGAAGAAAATGGCAAACCACTCTAGTAACTTTGTCAAGGAAACCCTAAATGGGATCACAGAATGTCAGACCTGACTGAAGCAACTGAACAACAATATGTATACCAATATATATGCATATACATGTAATGCATTTTTGTATACACATGTGCACTCACAGTACATGCATAGGTCACATGTATATACACATGTGCACGAACACGTTTACTTGTATGCATATGTGCGTATTGTTATCGTTGAGTCATTTTTCAGTTGTGTCCAACTCCCCGTGATCCTCTTTGGGGTTTTCTTGGCAAATATACTGGAGTGGTTTGTGAGGTGTGTGTGTGTGTGTGTGTGTGTGTGTGTGTGTGTGTACACATATATGCTCATACATGCATATATGTATGTGTATGTGTATATGCATATGCATATGTATATGTATATGTATATGTTAATAAGCATTTATTAAGCACTTATTATGTGCCAGGCATTGTACTAAGCACTGGGGATACAAAGAAAGGTAAAAGTTCCTGCCCTCAAGGAGCTCACAATCTAATGGGAGAGACAGGATTCAAAAAAACGTACAAACATCCTATATGGATGATAAATTCTAAATAATCAATACAGAGAAAGATTGAACATGGATTGGAAAGGCTACTGGTAGAAAGTGGTGTTTTAGTGGGAGTTGAATGAAGCCAGGGAAGGCAGGAGGAAGAGAGGAGAGAGAGAGTTGCTGGCATGGGTGAACAGCCAGAGAAAATGTCTGGAACTGAGAGATGCATGGTTTTGTTTGAAGAACAGCTTGGAGGCCAGTGTCACTGGATGGAAGTGGAGGTGCATTTAAGGTGTAAGAAAACTGGAAAAATAGGAGGGGGCTCATCTCAAAAGACTTTGAATGCCCATTAGAAGATTGTGCATTGGATCCTGGAGGTGATAGGGAGCCAGTGGAGTTTACTGAGTAGGGGGGTAACATGGTAGGACCTGCACTTCAGGAAAATAACTTTGTCAGTTAAATGAAGGGTGTACTAGAGTGGGAAGAGACTTGAGGCAGGTAGACCAAGCAGGAGTGAGGAGATGATGTCCTCCATCAGAGAACAGGTGGCAGCAGCAGAAGAGATAGGGGTGTGTTTGAGAGACAGTGCAAAGGTGAAATCGACAGGCCTTGGCCATGGCTTGGTTGTGGGGGTGAGAGAGTGAGGGGTCCAGAAGGACTCCGAGGCTGTGAGCCTGGGGGATGGGAGGATTGTGTTGTCCTCTAGAGTAAAAAGGAAATATAGGAGGAGGGGGGAAGATAATGACTTTTGTTTTGGATATACTAAGTTTGAGATGTCTACTAGAGATCCAATTTGGCAATTGAAGATGCAGGTTGGACAGTCAGCAGAGAGATGGGGACAAGAAAGGTAGATTTGATAACCATCAGTATAGAGATGATAATTACATCCATAGGAGTTAATAAGATTGTCAAGTGAAGGAGTATAGAGGGAGAAGAGAAGAGGGCCCAAGACAGAACTCTGAGGGACACCTACAGTTAAAGGGTGTGACCTAGAAGAGAATCCTGCAAAGGAGACAGAGAAGGAGCCTTCAGAGAGGGAAGAGGAGAACCAGGAGAGAGAGGGGTGTCCCCAGTGCCTAGAGAGAAGAGAGTATGGAGGAGGAGAGAGTGATTAAGAGTGTCAAAGACTGCAGAGAGGTCAAGGAGGATGATGATTGTGACAAGGCCACTGGATTTGACATCTAAGACATCATTAGTGACCTTGGAGAGAGACTTTTTGGTGCAGTGTTGATGTTGGAAGACAGATTATGAAGGGTTAGGAAGAGAGACCTTGTCTCTTCTGGAACCTTGTCACCAAGTACCTGTAGAAGGCATGCTTATTGGGAAGACCTAAGAACTGAGAGTGGTTAATGTATTAGTGGTGGATAGATAATATAAATCACACGCATTTGATTGCTAGCATGGAGGACGGTGAGGTCTCCTAATCGTCAAATCCAGTGGCCTTTTCTCTGTTCTCATTCTCTTCCTCTCTGCAGCCTTTGACACTATGGAGCACTCTCTCCTCAATACTCTCTTCTCTCTGGGTTTTTGGGACACTCCTTTCTCTTATGGTTCTCCTCCTACTCATCTGACCAGTCCTTCTCCAGATCATACCCTCTAACCATCCTTCAGGGCTCTGTCCAGGGCCCTCTTCTCTCTCTATAAGACTTCCCTGGGTGATCTCATCAGCTCCTACAGATTTAATCCACATCTCTATGCTAATGACTCTCTAATCTCCCAATCCTGCCCCACCCTCTCTGCTGATCTCCAATCTCACTTCTCTGAATGCCTTTCAGACTTCTAGGACAGGATGCTGAGGAGTCTTAAACTCAATGTCATTATCTTGCTCCCACACCCTCAGACTCCCAAGCTTGGAGTCATCCTGGATTCCTCATTCTCTTTAACCACCTACATCCAATCTGTGGCCAAGACCTGTCCATGTAACCTTTACAGCATCTTTCCAATATACCCTCTTCTCTCCTCTGATGCTGCCACCGTGGTGCAGACTGTCATCACCTCACTCCTGGATTATTACAATAGCCACTGGTGGGTCTGCCTGCCTGGAGTCTCTCTCCACTGCAATCCACCCGCCATTCAGCCACTAAAATGATTTTCCTAAAGTTCAGGTCTGATCATGTCTCTTCTCTACTAAACAAAATCCAGTAGCTCTGTATTGCTTCCAGGATAAAATATAAAATGCTCTGTTTGGAGTTCAAAGCCCTTCAGAATCACCTGCCCCTTAATCTCCTACCTGTACTTTTCAATCTGGTTGACACTGGCCTCCTGGCTGTTAAATTAACATGATTCTCCATCATGCCTTGGCTCTGGGCATTTTCTCTAGCTGTTCTCACATGCCTGGATCCTTTTTCTCCTTTTCTCCAATGACTGACCTCCCCAGCTTCTTTTAAGTCCTAACTAAAATCCCGCCTTCCACAGGAAGCCTTCCCAATTCTAGTGCCTTCCCTCTGGTAATAATTTCCTAGTTATCCCATTTCTAGCTTTCTCTGCACATACCTGTTTGCTTGCTTTCTCTGCTGTTAGATCATAAGCTCCTTGAAGAGAGGGACTGTCTTTGCCTCTTTTTGTACCTCCAGTAACCAGTATAGTGTCCGGCATATATTAGGTGCTTAATCAATGTTTATCAACTGATTGAAGTGCCATAAGTGGCATTTGAACCCTTTTTTCTAGGGCCTGAGGCACGGAGTTTCCAAGCGTAGGGAATATCTTGGATCCAGACAGGCCTCCAGAACAGGAGCCAGGAAGAATAAATAGTGAAGGAGTTGAGCCTGGGATTAGGTGATTTTCCTTCCTAGTCACTTGTAATTACTTTAAACAGCAAGTATTTTTTTTCCTGATGTTGCTTTTCTTTCTCAAATACTTCCTATTTTGAGGGCCCGTGACTTCACTGCTGTAGATGCTTTACCCACAAATGGGCATCCCAGCCCCTCCACACCTCTGTAGCTAAGCCCAAAACACCATCATCAGAAGGTCTGATTCTGGGCTCTGGCAAACACAGTTAGGCCAATACTCCCATGAGAAATACCCATTCACATGGGCTGGGCCTACATTCAAATCCTGCCCATTTTGGCAGGATGGGTCAGAGCTCACCAGTTGGCACAAGTGTTATGAATCCAAGGTTGGCTCCGTGCCATGTTAAGCAATGGGGGAATGTTAGAAGAGGCTTCCTTGTCAATAAACCAAGAGAACTCAAGCTTATAGATTGGCATCTGTGGCTGAAAGGCAAGAGGGGACCTTAGTAGCCACTCAGTCCAGAAAACAGCAGGCAGGTGACTGGGTCCAGCATCCTGTTGTGGTGGCCATGGCAGGTGAAGGAAGTGGTGACTAGGGACAGGGTGTGGTAGATCTGTCAGCTCTGGGCACCAAGCAGGCTCAGATCGGGGCACTTGGATCTGGGAGCTCAGACACTAAAGAAGCCTTAGAAAGTTTGGCAAATGGGAAAGCCCAGGGACCAAAGGGAAAGAGCCCCTGCTTGGTTCTAAGAGAGCCCACATTTCTGAGCATGGTAGCATCTGCCTGTCATATCTGCTCCTCAGGGAGATCTCTTGAGATCAGGGGTTCTGAGCTGCAGTGGGCTAAACCTTTTGGGTGTCCACAGCAAGGACTGCATTGAGGCAGTGAGCCCCAAGGATGCCCACAGACAGCTGAACCGGCCTAGGTTGAAAACAAGACAGGTTAGAATTGCATCCAGAGCTGGACCATACCTGCAAGCCTCTACTGCATGTCCAACCTTGGCAAGATAGGGAGACTAAAAAAAGCCTAAATCTCTGGGAAATCCAAGAGAAGTAAGACCTACCTCTTGGTAGGGTTGGGTCCTTCTAAGAATGTTTCTTAACACTTAGTGCAGAGCCAGGGTTCCCACCCCACCCTTTACTCTTGCTTGGCCTCCCAGGGCCTCAGTTTCCCTCTCTGTGAGATGAAAGTGTTGGCCTAGATAGCTTCTGAATAGCAGCCACATAACACTTTAAAGTTTACAAAGTGCTTCATGTATGATCTCATTTGGTGTTAAAGATGGCCCTGTGAAGGAGGGGCTATTATTGAGGGAAATGAGGCTGAGAGGTTAAGTGACTGGTCCAGGGTCCACAAGCAGTTAGTGTGTGAGGCAGGTTTAGAGCTCAGGTTGATCTGACTCCAGCTCTGCGCACTGAGCCATCTCCCTGTGGCTGGGGAGATCCCAACCTGGTCTCTGAGGTGCAGTCCCCTCTCAGACTCTGATCTCTCTCCAGATCGGCTTATAAAACAAGCAATTTAGTGACAGCCCAGCTCAGGTCCACGAGCTTGGCCCCAAGGGTGGTAGCTGCTACATTTTAGGAGCCACATATCTTCCTGACTCCCAGGCCAGCACTCTCCACTTCCCCACCCCTGCCTCTTGTGACCTGTGTTTCCTGTCCTGTGCCAAGGCCTGTTCCTGTTCCTGTGTGCCCTGTTCTACCTGCTTCAGGCCCGGAATTACCTGCAGGAGGGCATGAGCTACACCCTGGAAATAAACTACTACCTGACATGGGCAGGCATCTTCCTCTTCATAATGACAAGTGGGGGTGAGAGCCGAGGCTCCCTCTGGGGTGAAGCTGGGGCTGGGGCAGGGATGGAGCTTGGGATGAAGATGGGCGTAAAGCCAGAGCTGGCCTAGGAGGTGGGGGCAGGAAGAGGCTAGGACACTGAGTGGGGACAAAGGGGGAGGAGAGGCTAAGAACAGTGGTCTAGAGATGGTGTAGAGGTGGGAAGGCAAAGGAGGCTGGGGAGGAAAGAATACCAAAGCTTTTTAATAAGATGTAATCCTTTTGGGACTTCATTTATAGGTATATGCAAATATGCTATACATATGTAGATGTGTGTGCATCTATGTGTACGGGCACATGTAGATTGTACAGATATTGTAGTATATGTACATGCGCATGTGTGTGTTAGCCTGTATTGTGTGCTCATGGGTATTGATCACATGTAGATGTGTATGTACATACGCACACACATAATATACATTCTAAACTCAAACATCCCCCAATCAGCATTTCCATATACACAGCAGAACACAAGAGGACTGGATAAGAAAGCATGAATCTCCATTTCACGCTGCTTGAGTGTTTTCCAAAGGGTATATAATAAACTGCATTTTTGTTACTTTCAAAATTTTCTTGTTTACTTGTTGTTCCTTCTACAATTCTGTCTGTTCTCGTATATGCAGGGTGTCCATAAAGTTCGTGTGCAATTTAAAATACTTGTAACTTGTAAATTGCACACGGATAACCTGTATATTTCAACACCTTATCTTTTGTGCGTCCCTATTGCTGCGCCCTCCCCTCATCTCTTACTTTAAAAATCAAGAGAAAAAATGGAAAAACAAAAGCCATCAATGAACAGTCAAGTGAAAGGAGTGTGTGTCTTTCTGCACCTTGAGTCCATCCCATCTCTTCTGGAGGTGGGTCACATGCTTCATCCCTGGGGCCTCTGGAGACATGGGTGGTGATTGCCTTGACCACAGCTCTTAAGGCCTTCAAAATTGTTTTTCTTTACAATACTGTTGCCCTTGTACAAACTGTTCCTCTGATTCTACTCACTTCACGACGTCACCTCATATCACCAAGGAATCTCTGAGACGGTCTCTTTTGTTATTTTTTTGTGGTGTAATAATATTCCATTACATTAATATAACCACAATTTTCCAGCCCTTCCCCAATTGATGGACACCCCTGAAATTCCCATTCCAATTCCCTCCCCCCTCCTTCCTTCCTTCCCTTCTTCCTTCCTTCTTCTCTTTTTCTCCCTTCTTTCCCTCCTTCCTTCTGTATTCTCTCTTCTTACTTTCTTTCTCTTTCTCTTTCTTCCTTTGTTCCCCCCCTCACTTCTTTCCTTCCCTCCCTCCCTCCCTCATTCCTGCCTTCTTTCCTTCCCTCTCATAGTGATTTAAAATAACCAAGGGGTCAATGAGCAGAAAACTTGGTAACAATTCCCCTAAGTCTTTCCTCTTTCACCAGGCCCCAGACCACCTCCCCAGCCTTCTCCCTCCTCTCTTTAGCTAACTCCATTTCCTCCAAAGTAGCCCTAGTGTCATGTCCTTCCCTGACAGCTCTGCCCCAGACAATCCTGCCTCTTCTCCAGATGAATGGTTCTTGGGGTCCTGCACTGGTGTCAAACTTGCATAGAAATGGTGGTCACTGGACCATGCATAAGGATACCACTGCACTGTATATTGACATTCTCTCTGTTCTTTTGTTCAGTGTTTCCCAACCACATTTTTGTCTAGTTCCTGCACTGGACAGTACAGCATGTTGCCCCCACAGTATTTGACCCCTGTGGTGGACAGAGAGGCCACTGGACCTGGAGCCACAAACACCTCATTCAAATACCCTTCCAGATGCTGTGCAGCCCTAGACAAGCCATTCGACCTCTCTGGGCCTCAGTTTTCTCATCTGTAAACTGAGGGGGTTGGGCTCAGTACCCCCAAGGTCCCTGCCAACTCTAAATCTATGTTCTTGTTATTATCCTCCAGTGAGCTTCCCTTGATCAGTGAAGTCTGACCCCATCCTATGGTCCTTCTTCCCAATGCTGTGGTGAGTTTGTACCTTTTTATGCACTCTGGTGGGTCTGGGGCAGCATGGAATGGGAAGGCCACTGGATCAGAAGTTACAGGATAGGTCTTATACAACATGATGACATTAATAATCTGACCCCCCATTTCCATGTTCCCTCTCTTTAATCCACCATCTACAACTCTGCCCAGTGTCATCCCTTGCTCAGAAAGACTGGTGGTTCCCTATTGCCCTAAGGTATAGAGTCCTCAGCTCGGCACTCAAGGCCACCATGATCTCACTTCATTTTATCTTTCTGGCTTTCCTCCTCACGAATAACTTCATTCATTCCAGGTTCCAGACAAACAGGATTATTTGCTGCTCCCAGAACTTAGCCTTCCATCTTCTAACTCCACGCTTCTGTGCAAGCCACCCCTCTCTGCCGTTTCTTTTTCTCTTTTTCTCTCTGTTTCTCTCTGTTTCTCTCTCTCTCTCTCTCTCTCTCTCTCTCTCTCTCTCTCTCTCTCTCTCACACACACACACACACACACACACACACACACACAACCCTCCTCTTTGAATCCTCTTCCTTGAAGGCTCAGTTCAGGCATAATCTCCTCTGGAAAGTCCTCCCTAACCCTCCCTGTGGGAGTGCTCCCTCCCACCTCAAACAACCCTGCCTTTACTTGTCTGGGTACACATTGTATCAGCCACTAAAATGTCAGCTCCATGAGGGCAGGGACTGTCTTGTTGCTCGGTCTTTGTGGCCCACGGTAGGTGGTTCATGTTTAATAAATTACAAGCCAGAAGGAATCCCTGAAGTCACCTCTCTTCATTTTGCAGAGAAAACTGAGGCCCATACAGCTAAGAAGTAGTTGGTGCTGCCTTCTTCCTTGCCACCTGCTGAAATTCTCTCCAGTCAATTTGCAGTTTAGGTGCCATCTCTTCCCTGAGGCCATTTCTGGACTCCCCACTAAAGATGAGCTTTCCTTCCCCACTGCCAAGAGCTGTTTGACTGAATCTCTCCTCCTTGTCCTTATCACATTGTGTACTATGTAGGTGTATATTGTACCTCTCAGCAGACTGTAAGCTTCTTGAGGGCAGGGACTGGGCCATTTTGGTCTCTCAGTTTCAAGTCTCTCTCCTTGCAGTCCATTGTCCATGCAGCTGCCAAAGTGACTTTCCTTGAGGGAAACATGGTTGAGAATGAAATGTAACAAAAATGTAAATCAAGTCAGGCTTCTCTGAGCAAAGTTACGATTTATCAGTAGAGGCACTATCCACCAATAAAGCAAGTCTCTTGACTCTTTGAATAGTCCAAAGACCCCAAATTGAGGGTGGAATACATTTTTATAATCATAGAATAAAGAACAAAGCAGATACCACATCATTGGCTATAAGATTGGTAACATCACAGAATTAGGAAATTATGATTGGTTGGATTAATGAAGAGGCATAAAGCACACATGGGAAGAATGTCCACCTCTCTCTGTCTGTAAAGAGTACTCTTGTGAATTTCCAGGGTCCAGCAGCATCTTGAGGTCCTAGATACTGGAGAGGGACACTAGACGGTAAGGCACACGGGCATAAGATAAGGCCATCTGAATTTACAAGGATGGGGCCATAGGATGGGCCACGGTCGTCTTGTTCTGGTTTCTCCAGGATGGCCCCAAGATATCATTCAGCTCCCCAGAGACTGAAGCTATATGAAATATCAAAGTTCCTTTGGCAGGCATGATTGGCAGGTATTACTAAGATAACAATTCCCAAGCTCAGAGTTCCTCTTTAATTAGCAGTGACTATGGGAGAGCTACAGCATATATATCCAGCCTCAGAGAAGGAGGCCACACTTTTGAATTTATGAGCTGCTTTGCCTAGAAAGGAAGAGGAGGGTTAGGCCTGTTCCACAGAGTACAGAATATGGTTATAGAATAAAATCATTTGCAGAATGGAATAAAACATAACATACAGGATGAGACAATACAGTTGAATATAAAATACCAAATAATATCTACTCCTTTTTAATATCATTCATTCCCCTACTCAAGAAACTCCAGTGGCTCCCTATTACCTTAAGGATTAAAAAGAACTTCTTCTGTCTGGTGTTTAAATTTCTTGATAACCTGATTTCTCCCTACCTTTTCAGTCCATTTATACAATAGTCTCCTTTGCAATTCTACAGCTCAGCCATACTTTCCTACTCAGTGTTCCTCACACTCAACATTCTCCCCTTCAGTTTCTATGCCTTTGTGGTGGCTGGATGCTCTCCCTCTTTGCCTCTTCCTCTCAGCATCCACAGCTTCCTTCAATACTCAGCTCAAGGTCCACCTTGTGCCAAAGCTCCCTCCCTCATCCCCACCCACCAGCACCTTTCCCTCGAAGGTTGCCTTGTACGATCTCGTTGGTTGTCTTGTATATTTCCATATATCCCCATGTTGTCTCCCCCATCAGAATGCAATCTCTTGAGATTAAGAACATTTTCACTTGTGTCTCTGTCTTTTAATTTTGGCTTAGAATGATAGGATTTAGAGGAGGGAGGGAGGCCTTTAGGTATCACATCTTACATATGGGGAAATTAAGGATTAGAGAGGCTATGTCACCCAAATATCAAGGCGAGGAGGAACCTAACAATCCTGAATCATGGGGGAGCCAGTGTGCAGTCACATCGAGATGCCCAAAGTCACTGTGATCATCCTTCCCTAAAGTGTATAGGGGATCTTGAGAGGACCCCCAAAAGAGGACTGAGGGTACTCCAAACCAGCATTTACCTCCGTCTTGACTCAGCCGTAGTCCAATTTCTCTAAGTCTTCCCCCCACTCCATGAGCCGCAGGGTGGGAGGAACCATCTCCTTGGTAACGTTCTGTTCTCCCGGGTGATGGCATGTCCAACCCTGGCCTTTCTGAGCCCAGTCCCATAGCCCAAGAAGAGGTTGGAGGGAGAAGGTCCTCAGGCCACAGGAGGCAGGAGAAGCGATGAGCTTGCAGGAGGTGGTGGGGGGGAGATGTGGAGGGGGAAGGAGGAAGGTTGGGTGCTGAGAGAAAGAGGAATAGGGGGCATTATTAGGGAAAAAGAGCTTAGGGAGGGATAATGGGAAAGAAGGAATATTCAGGGTTAGAGGGTGGGGGGAATAGGGGGAAAAGGGAATAAAGAAGGGTCACAAGAAAGAGGCCAATGAGAGTCTTAAGGAAGAAGAGATTAGGGAAGGGAAATGGAGGAGGGGGCACCGAGGGGCAGAAAGCTAGGATCGGGGAGGGGAACTGGAGAAAACCTGACCTCTGACTCTCCACCTTCCCCAGAATGTCACTGTGGCCATGGCATTGGTCACCATCTTTGCCTCTGTTTACTTCTTCCACAAGGTGAGGGGAGACTGGGGAGCAATGGGTATTGCGTGTCTTGGGAATGTACTCACCTATATGTTTCTGTGTCTCTATTTCCCCCTCTCCCTGGGTCTGCTGCATATCTCAGTCTTGAGCCCTCGGTGACGTTGGGTACATCAATTAATCTTTCCATCTTTAGTTTCCTCATCTGTAAAATGAGGGATTCGGAGTTGATTCCTTCAAAGGTCCTCTCCAGCTCTACCTCCATGAACCCATTACCCAACACATGTGGAGAGTAGAAGTGACCTTAGAAACCCCTTAATTCCAAGCCTCTCATTTGACAGACAAGGAAACAAGTTCAGCAAGAAGAGACTTACCCAAGCCACTGCTAAGATCATGTTATTCCTCTACTCAGAATCCTGTTAATGGTTCTGTTTACAATGAATAAAGTTTAAGATTTTAGTCCTGGCATTCAAGGCCCTTCCTAATGTCACCAGTCCAGATGATGTCATCCCACAACCATTTCAGTACTGTGCATTGGACTGAGCCACTATGTCTCCACTTTCCTATTCCCACCTACCTTGGAACCTATGATGGCACCATTCCCCACAGTTGAATTAGCCTCCTTTTTGTGCCCCACCCCCTGCCTCAATCTTATTGTTTAATTTTTTTCCCATCCTTCCCATCCTTTCCCATCCTTTTCCCCTCCTTCAAGGCCTAATTCAGATGCCACCTCTTCCAGGAAGCCTCCTTTGCCACTGCCCTCCCCCACATACTTCCTATGGCCCCCCGGCTTGAAATAACTTGTACCTTCTCAAACTTCTTAGTAGCTCTTTGTCTGACTCCATCACATTCTATCTTGCATTGAGGTACTTATCCTAACCCACTCATTAGACAGTAAACCCCTTGAGGGCAAAGCCTATCTCTCATTTTTATATCTTCAGCATTGAGAATGAGCAGCCTTGCACATAGCAGTTGAGTCTATTTGTGTCAATGACTCAGGACCAAGGCTACAAGGACAGAGAGGCAGGGAACCAGGAGCTGCTGACCGTCAACCTGGAGTTGGTGCTGCTGCCTCCCTGGGTCCCTGTCAATTCTCTTTATCTCTGTCTCAATCCCAGGCCCAGAAATGAGAAGACCTTAGGACCCGCAGACCTGAAGACCACCCTCCTGCCCTGAATAATCGGCCTGGCCTCTTGGACTAAATAAATGTGACGGGCCTATCCCGCCTGGTTCCTTCATTCCTTTCTTTATAGACTCATCCCCAAAGAGCTTCTTGTGAGAGGGGTGTGTGTGTGTGTGTGTGTGTGTGTGTGTGTGTGTGTGTGTGTATTTGGGGGGAGGGATTCCAAGGGGATGCAGAGATAAGGTCCCTGAGCCTGGGTCCCTAAGAGTGGGGGTGGTATGGTGAGTTCAGAAAGGCAAGATCTGGGCTGGAGGTTGAAGACACCCAAGTATCCAAAGTCATGGTTAACTCTGCATTATTTTCCTAGACTATTGCTGTCCCCCTGTGGCCATTCAGGGTATGTAGCTAACATCTCCTTGGGCATTGGTGGATGTGGGGAGGAGGGAGAAGGAGGGAGAGAGAGGGAGGGAGAGAAAGAGAGAGAGATAGGCAGGCAGAGAGACAGGGAGAGGGAGAGAGAAAGAGAGGGAGACAGAAACAGAGAGATAAAGACAGACAGAGAAAGACAGAGAGACAGATGAGAAAGAAAAAGAAACAGAGGCACAAAGACAGAGAGAAAGAGAGGAGCAAGGCTAGGATCTCCAGAATCACACCCACAAACACACCCCCAGGATGGTGGAAAGAAGGAGGTCTAAGAGCTGGGAGGACACTTGAAGGCTTCCTAGTTCAATCTTGTTATTTTGTAGATGAGAAGAGGGAGGACCAGAGAGGTTGAGTAGCTGGCTCAGGGTCACACAGCAGAGGCAGCCTCAGAGCCAGGTGATGATCGGCAGAGCTGAGCTTTGAATCCAGGTTTTCTGCTGACCCCTCCAGTGCTCCTCCCATGATGGGGTGGCCTGACTCTCCAAGTATTCCATACCACTGAGTATTCCATAACTGGTGCTCTTCACTTGTAAACAGGCCAACTGCTCAATTCTACTGTGGCTCTATCTTGGTGCTGAGATAGAGAATGGGAACAGGAGGGCTGGAGGCAGACAGAATCAGAGTGTGGTGGGTACCACATTCTAGGATTGGGCAAAGGGTCAGTGGAAAGAACATCAGTCAGGGAGAGCTGGATTCTAGTCCTATCTTCGATGCAACGTTCTGGAGCAAACTTGGGCCAGTTCACAGAGTCCGGAGCTGGAAAAGCCCTCCATGACTGTCTAGTTCAATTGCTTCATTTTTACAGATCAAAGAGCTGAGGCCCAGAAAAGATAAAGGACTCATCAAAAGTCGCACAGTAAGTGAAGAGGCATGTATGTATTGAGTCCACTCAAGGCTAATGGTTTGTGGTCTGTTAAAGGACATTCTTTATGCAAAACTTTATTAAGAGGGTAACTTCTTTACCCTGAAAAGGTCTTTTCCAGGAATTTGGGACTTATGGCTTCCATAGGCATATCTTCCATGATTAGGCTTGACTTGGTGTATTGGAGATCCTTGAAGAGTTTGGCCTTTGTTTCCTTTGATTAATTCGGTGTCTTTGATTGAATCTTACTAGGTGCTAAGCCCCAGGCCCAAACCCCTATCTATTAGGTGCTAAGCTTATGTGGGTGTGAATTGGTAACTAAGGTGGAGCTCTAGGGGGGGCCAATGAAGGGAGGTGCTAACTCCAGAAGCCAGTAGTAAGAGCCTAAGTTCTTGTTGCTCAGATGTCGTTTGATGACATCTGAAACTGTATAAAAAGAGAGAACAGAGTTATTTGCTTAGGGCTCTCACTCTTGGTGGCATGCTGATGTGGAGATTCAGGGCAGCTGTAGCCAAGAGCCCTCTAGCTCATAAACCCGGATGCTGGGACTTTGTTAAACTCTGGTAACTATGTATTGGGATTTGAATCAGACAAAGTCTGTCTGTTGATGTTTGTAATTTGTTTGTGTTTGCTCTGAAGTTCAGGGTGCTGGCTTTTTCCCCTGAACTAAGTGAATGATATTTGTGTGCTGGATTAAAGTAAGCTTGTTAACCCCTTAACGTTGCTTTCCTTAGTAAAACAGATCAAAAGAACCTGGGCTTGCAGCGTTCTGTGAGCTGGTTGTTGTTGGTTTTACACCCCTGCAGTAGCTGCTAGCTGAATTGTTGAAACACTTGGGAACACAGCCCCATATATGACACCAGCAAGATGTTGTGGCCAGGACATTGGTAGAACTGGGGAGTATTGTTAACTCTCTGCATTCTCACCACACCAGCTGGAATGCTTTGAGCAAGGAGGTGGTGATGGTGAACTGGGGCAGCAAGGGGGTGGCGGTTAACTTTTCCCCTTGGTGATTGATCTGGGATCTGGCTGTGCCTTCTGGACCACAAGAATATAAAACCATTTTTTTTTAGGACTTTGTCAAATCTGTTAGGACTTTTGTCAGCTCCCGGAGTCCCTAGCAAACCTCCTTTCTGATTGCTTTTGAGTCACTAATTGGCTTCATTCTCTGCCTGCTTTTAACTGTTGAGGGACCTGTTTTAGCCTCTGCAATCAGAGCTCAATGCTGCACCAAGACTTTTGGGACAACCTGTGTGTTTTTACCAAAATCAGTTGTTTGAACTCTTTCACTCAGAGGGATTAATTGCACCAGATGGAGAACCTCACAACAAGACAAATGGTGACAATGATAGGATATGGCATAGTGACCTCTCTTTGAAAGAGTTATGGGTGATAGAGAGAGGGTGGTGGTTCTTTGGCTGGTAGGCCAGAGAACACTGTCTGAATGATGATATAGGGTAAGACCTGATATTAATGTAATCCTTGGGATAGGTTATATATAAGATGTCTGTGACCTCTTAGTTGTTTTAATTCAGATGGTCCATACTGGAGACAGGGACCAGTGACAACCAGTGACAGTGGAAATGTTCTAATCCATTCAGCGGACCTGATTTGCTGTTCCTAGTCATCACACTTATTTTATCCCATATACTTTTAATAAATTGTCCTTATATCATCTCGCCCACTATTTAAAAGAGTATTTATATTGTTTTATATTTTATTTTAATTTATTTGAAGCTCAGCCCCCCAGTTTAAAATTATTTTGAGATTATTTTAATGGTGAAGGCTGCTCCAGAAAATTGTTTGGACCTTCTTTCTCATCAAGGGGTGGGATATAGAGGAAGATTGGGGCTCTTGGGGCTATTGCAGCTGTGGTGACCACAGCTTCATCTGCTTCATCTCTTGACTGAGCCCTACCTGATGGCTTTTTTAGGCTTACTTTAGGTTTGAATTATAAAAGGTTTGCCCTGGTGGTGAAAGCTGGTTAGAAGCAATTTCCAAACTTCAACCTGCCTATAGGGTGATTCCTTCCGTTCCTGACTATGGGAGGAAATTATGTTCCATATCCTTTTCACTTTTGTATTACTTTTTAAATTTAATTTTCCTTTGTTTATTTTCATTCTTTCCTATTTATGTATATTTTATTTACATTCATATATATTCATATTTCACATTTATTTCATTATTTTTATTTCATTAGAGTATTAAAGTAACTTTAATCAAACTTTTGTAGTTCAGGAATGCCTATTACATTTTAAATAAACCTTGAACCTGCTGGAATAAGCCAGATTTACACATAACCCACAACATCCCCTAAACCTTCCCCTTCCCAACTTTTCTATAAACGTCAGGAATTGTGTTATCCTCCTAGTGATCCAAGTTTTCACCTTAGATCCTTTCCTTGATTTCTTCTGAACTTAACCTGCTTATTCAATCTGTTTTGAATCTTCTTTCTACCACTCAGTTTCTCTTACACATGGCCCTTATCTTCACTTGCACAGCTATAACCCTGGTGCCAGCGCTCATCACCTCACACCTAGATTATGGGAACAGCCTGCTGGTGGGCCTGCCCACCTCTTGGACTTCTCCACTAAAATGCCATTCTCCAGTCAGCTGCCAAGGTGATCTTCTGAAAGGGCAGGTCTCACCACGGCCAGGCCCTTTACTCCATAGACTTCAATGGATCCTTATGACTCACAGGCTTAAATACAAACTCTTCAGCTGGACCTTTAAAGCTCTTTACAACATGGGGCCTTAATGCCTTTCTGGTGTTTTCCACGTTAGTGCCTTACTTGCTATTTTCCAAACACTAACTCCACATCTTTTCACCTGTTATCTCCTTGCCTCACCTCTGCCTCATGACTTCCTTCAAGACTCACCCCAAATCCCACCTTCTACAGGTGAGGTCCCCAAAAACCCTTCCCTTATTCTACTTCTGAGTCTTTCTTCTGAGATTACTTCCAACACATACATACATACACACATACATACACAATATATATATATATATACACACATATCTCTGTGTATCTGTATGTACATACATACACACATTTATCTGCCTGTGTGTGTATATCTATACATGATTTGTATGTACATGTACATAGTTATCTGCTTATTGTATCTCTCACTAAAATGTGAGTTTCTTAAAAGCAAGGACTGTTGTTAACTTTTTTTTTGTATAGCCAGAGGTGGGAGAGCCCTGAGAACAGGGCTGTCAGAGCTGGGAGGGCTGTTAGAATAGGGAATGTCAAAACTGGGAGAGGCCTTAGAACAGACAGTGTCAGATCTGGGCAGGTCATTAGATCAAGTGTGAGAGAAATGATTATCTCTCTCTTGTATTTAATTATTAATTATTGAATCAGAACCAAGGTTTTTCCCCTTTTCTACTTCCTCATCCAGAAATCAACCAGTGTGGTGGATCTTGAGCAAAGACTTACCAGGCTAAGATCTAATCAAAAACAGTAAAGAAATTCTAAGTTTAGGTGAATGCCTAGATTTCTGTTAATTGTGTTTACTCAGGTCTGGGAAAATGTGGATTTTCCCTTTTGTCAGACAGGAGATATGGAAATTGCTAAGTCTCTTTGACCAAGATTTGGGTGCTCAGTGTCACATACCCCAAGACCTTCACTGGAATAAGCCCACCTCCCACTATAATAGTTATTCTCTCATTCATTGTTAATCAGAGTTGATTGCCACCCTCAGGAACACCCACTTTTCCGAGGGCATATAAGCACTGAGGTCTTTGGCATCCCAGGGTGTCACTGACCCCTTTTATTGGCAATATGCTAACATTATTAATAAAATGCTCAATTACCCAGAAACTATGTCTCTTGAACTTTTTAAATGTAACAATAGCTGGCATTTACATTTACATTTACCTTAGGGTTTGAAAAAGCCTTTACGTGTATTTTGCCATTCAATCCTCATGACAATCCTGTTAGGTAGGCCCTATTATTATTATCCCATTTTTACAGATGAGAACACTGAGGCTATGTGGTCAGGTAACAGGGTCACACAGATGGCAAGGGATTGAAGCTGGATTTGAACTCAGGTTTTCCAAGTCCGTTTCAGAGCTGGGAGGGACCTTAGTGGCTTCTCTAGGCTAAACACCCTAATTCCTCCAACCAATTCTTATATAATCTACTTTTAGGTCCTTGGAGATGGTGACTCCATTTCCCTTTGATGCAGCCCCTTCTAATTTTGGGTTCCTCTTTCTTTATCTGATTGAAGTCTCTTATTCTTCTGCAATTCTTGCAAACCACCTTGTCTTGGCTTGCCTTCATATTGTATTTCATGCCTCTTTGTCACCATCTGCAGCCCTCAGCACCTGCACCATTTGTCTCTCCTTGTGCCTTGAGAATTGCTGGAGCCTGGGAGTGAGATCCCTTGGCTCCACATTGGTACAGATGTCTCTATCCCAATTTGGTGGGGTTGGAGAATCTATCAGTTTGGGCATCGTGTAAGCTGTGTCCCACTCCTAATCCTTGCCTTCTTCACTATTTACTGACTGGCTTATGTAAAGCTCTCAGATTATTAGTCTACTGAAGTCACTAGTAGTAGGGGTCTAAGGGAGGATTTGAACCTAGACTTCTGGTCTAGAACTCTATTCACTGTGTCAGGCAACTTGTCTAGCTTTAAAAGAACTGGAAAGATTCCATTTGTAGCCAGATTTTACTCTTGTAATCTCCTAAGGCTAGTGGATTGCTTGAGCATGAGAGTTCTGGGTTCAGACTATACTGGATGGGTGTCAACCCTCAGTCCGGCCCCAGTGAGTGAGTGAGCCATTGATGAGTCCCTTAGAGGGGGGTGGGGTGAAATCATCAAGTTACCTAAAGAAAGGTACAGGTTGTGAGATCAGCCCATGAGTATCATCTGAACCTCCGGTCTGGACAAAATGGGGAGACCTAGTCTTTAAAAAAAAGTTGCCTTTCCCTTCCTTTTCCCAAGCCAACTGTGGTCCTTAACTAGACTCATATTTTGTGGAAACAGTATTCCAGGACTATCCTTTTGTGTTGTGCTTCCAGAGCTTGACATTGCTGAAAAGCATTGCGGGTAGATGAGACATCACTGCCCTGACTATGGGAAAGGGTCTTTTTCTATTTTTTTTTTAAACTCTATTTTACTTTCAGTTCCAAATTTTCTCCCTCCCTTCCTCCTCTCCCTCTTCCATCCATTGGGAAGGTAAGAAAAATAGAACTATACAAATATATATTTATTATACATAAAATATTATATAAATTATTCTATACATTATGATATTTTAATATATTATATAAAATAACAACCGGGCAGCTGGGTGGCACAGTAGATAAGAGTTCTGGAGTCAGAAGGACCTGAGTTCAAATGTGACCTCAGGGACTTATTAACTGGGTGACCCTGGGCAAGTCACTTAACCTCTGTTTGCCTCAGTTTCCTCATCTGTAAAATAGGAATAATAGCCAGGGTTGTCATGAGATAATAAATGTAAACTACTTAACAGCATGGCTGGCATATAGTAAGTGCTAAATAAAGGTCAGCATATATATGTAGTCATTTAACACATTCTCTTCTTAGCCAAGTCCCTCTCCTCCAAAAAAAAAAAAAAAAAAACCAAAAACAAAACCCAGCAAGAAAGAGGAAGAACTAGAATAAAATCTGCCTCAATCTGCACTGAGTCAATTTCTCTGTCTGGCAGTGGATAGCGTGTTTCATGATGAGTCCTTGGGAATTGGGGTAGGTCATTGTGTTGATCAGAGTTAGTAAGTCTTTCAAAGTTGATTATCTATAAATATTGTTTATATTGTATAAATTATCCTGCTGGTTCCACTCACTTAATTCATACAAGTCTTTTCGTATTTTGGGGAAACTATCCTCTTTATCATTTCTTATAGCACAATACTATTCTATCACCTTCAGATGTCATAACATGTTCAGCCATTCCCCAATGGATGGGCACTCTCTCAATTTCCAATTCGTTGCCACCACAAAAAGAGCTGCTCTAAATATTTTTATACATATGGTCTTTTTACTCTTTGGGGTATAGATCTAGCAGCAGTATCACTGGCTTAAAGGGTATGGATAGTTGAGTAGCTTTTGGGGCTAGTTCCAAATTGTTCTTCAGAATGGCTGGACCAGTTCACAACTCTAGAAACAGTGCATTAGTGTTTCTGTTTTCTCATATCCCCTCCATCAGATGTCGTTTTCCTTTTTTTGGTCATCTTAGTCAATCTGATGGGTGTGAAGTAGTTCCTCAGAGCTGTTTCAATTTACTTTTCTCTAATTATTAATGATTTAGAATATTTTTTCCTAGGGTTATTCATAGCTTAGATGTTTTACTCTGAAAAATGCATGTTCATATCCTTTGACCATTTGTCAGCTGGGGAATGGCTCTTATTCGGAAAGTGTCCTTCTTGTGGGAAACATTGCTTTTTCTACACAGAACAATGGAAGGACCCTGTTCGGCATTTTGTAATCAATTTTAGTTTCCCTACCTCAGATCTCTTTCCTTTCCAATTTTTCCTGCACACAGTTGCTGAAGTGGCTTTCCTAAAGTTCAGGTGTATGTCAGTCTGTTAATCAATAAAACTCCAGTGGCTCCCTATTGCCTCTAGGATCAGATGTAAGCTTCTCTATTGAACTTTTAAAAATCTTTCTCTGTCTGGCCTGAATCCACCTTTCTAACATTATTACCCTTCTCTGCCTGCATTTGATATCCAGCTGACTTGGACTTCTTGGAGTTCCTCTCACATGACAGTGCATGGTTAAAGCACCTCCACCTCTAAATTTCTTATCTTGTCCCAGCTCCACATCTTTGCACAGGCTGTGCCCCAATGTGTAGGTTTCTCTCTCATCTCACACAAGTTTCCTTCTTTCAAAACCTTTTCCAAGTTATATCTTCTACATGAAGCCTTTCCTTTCTCCCTCCCAGATGCTAATGCTTGCTCCAAAACTATTATGTTGTATTTACTTTGTTATATTTTCAATTATAGACATATTGTCTCCCTCAAAGAGTGTAAGCTCCTTGAGATTAGGGACTTTCATTTTTTTGTTTGTATGCCCAGTGCCTAACACCACGCCTGGCACATAGCCATAGTATGGGCTTAATGAATGCTTATTGATTGTTCTGAGAATATTCTGTACCACCACCCCCTCCACCCCCAGTTTGTCCTTAAACTCTGTACCAGCCTCACTTATCTTTTGTCTTCTCAATCCATTTGTAAGACTGTTATGTGCTGATCACCTCTTTCTCAGCTCTGGGAAGAAGAACAAGACTGTGGTACCAAAGTTGGCACATCCAAGGCTCTTTTCTTCTCTTGTGGTCACAAGAAACAAAGAATGTCCTGGCCAATCAAGAGACATACGGAGCACCCAATTCTTCCACACCCTAGGGTTCTGTGGCCCCATTGGGGTGTCCCTTCAGTCCCTGAAGCAGATCTCAACGCCTCGACAAATCTGTAACTTCAGGACTCACTGGGACTGAAAAAATTCCTTGTTTAGTAGCCAATATAAGCCGCTTTACATTCAACTAAGCTGGTACTTAGACAGTGTCATGGAATAAGGAAGTTGGGCCCATATCCAAAGTGAGAGAAATGATTATTAATAAGCAATGTTGGGGAGATTCAGATTTCCCTCTTTTCTTAATCTCATTTTAAGACTTCAGTCTCTGAAAGCTAACCTTCTTTATCTAGACCCCACCCAAGTGAGGCAACCATATTGCTCTGCTCAGGCTAGGATGGGGCATAAATTCTTTGAAGAGATTGCCCAAGGGGAGGGGACTTAGAAGTGGATGACATAATCAAAGTTCAGGTCCAGGCCCTCATTAGTTGTTATCCAATCAGAGTTGATTGCCATCTTTTTGAATATTCCTCTTCCAAAAGAACATATAAGCTGTGAGCCCTCCACCATGATGGTCTTTGGTCTAAGAGAGAGATCACCAAATGACTGTCCTTTTATGAAAATGCTGGCATTATTAAAAAAAAAACTGATTAAATTACCCAGAAATCATGTCTCTTGAACCTTTTAAATCGCCACACAAGCTTGGTAGGTAAGATCTGCCTTCAAGAATGCACGTTCACCTATGTGTCATAAGGAAGTACTAGGGGAAGATCTGAACTGAGGATTAACACGGTGAACACTATAATAATCCTTCATGTGAATACCTAACCTGCTTTGATAGAAAAGAAATGTGACAGACACCTACAATGCACTAATCAATCAATCAATCAACATTTATTATTCTTCAGTTATATCCAACTCTCCGTGATCCCATTTGGGGTTTTCTTGGCAAACATCCTGGAGTGGTTTGCCATTTCCTTCTCCGGCTTATTTGACAGATGAGGAAACTGAAGCAAACAGGGTTAAGTGACTTTCCCAGGGTCACACATCTAGTAAGTGTCTGAGGCCATATTTGAACTCAGGAAAATAATCTTCCTAATTCCAGGCCTGGAGCTCTATCCACTGTACCACCTAGCTGTCAACATTTATTAAGCTCCTACTATTTACCAGGCACTGTGCTAAGAGCTAAGGATACAAAGAGAGGCAAAAGACAGCCCCTGACCTTTTACAATCTAATGGTAGAAACAATATGCAGACAAATATATAACAAGCAAGTTATACGCAGGTTAAATAGGAAATAATTAACAGAGGGAAGGCACTAGCATTAAGGGGGTTTGGAAAAGACTTCCAGTAAATGAAAGGATTTTAGTTGGGACTTAAAGACATCCAGGGAAGTCAAGACTGCGCTGTGCAACCAAATGAACTAGGTGTCAAGACTAAAATGAAAGAATGGTAGAGATAAGCGAATGTTCTGTGAAGGCTGGAAGGAAGAGAGAGTAACCAATAAGCATCATGTCCCCAGCTTAGGCAAGAAGAATAACAAAGAAGGCTTATCAGGATCACCCACCAGGAGGTGCTGCTGGGAATACAGGCCTCTGTTCAAGATGTCCAAAACAAAGACGTTTTGGGTGGAGGCTGACGGATGAAGGAATGAAATCTATAAGATGCAATTCACCAAAGTCACATCCCTTCTGTTTGCTGAAGAATATGGGATCATAGACAACCCCGGTGACAGCTGTGCCAAGGCTTGAATCCTGCCTCAAATGTTTACTCCCTGACTCAGCCACTAACCCTCCCCATGCCTCAGTTTCCTCATCTGTAGAATCTACAAAATCCCCAACAGCCAATCATTCAGTCTGCACTTGGAGACCACTCCTGCCCTGCCCCTAATATCACAGAATCACAAAATTATAGAGTTAGATGGGGCCTTGGTGGTTATCTGATAAGTGAGCTGAGGTGGCTGAGAACCTGCCCTGATTATCAGAGGAACTTTTCATAAGGCAGTGTGGTGGGGTGGAAAGCTTACCATATATTACAACATAAACTCCAAACATTTTGGGAGGATTGGGGTCTGAATCCCAGCTTTGGTCCCCGGCACCACTTCCCCTTCCTGGGACTGTTTCCTCAAGTATAAAGTGTAAGAGTTGAGTCAGGCAACCTTCAAGGGCCCTTCCCAGCTTGAAATCCTGAGGCAGGCAGTGTACACATTATTTCGAGATCATATTATATCTCATTTTGCATATGAGAAAATGGTGGTTTGGAAAACCTACCTATCACTTGCTCAAGACCTCATAGCTAGTTGCAAAACTGAGATTCATTTAAACCTAGGTTGGGGATTATGGAAACATCTATTAAGCTCTAACTATAGATATGGTTTTATATATGTGCATATATATAAAGCTATATATATATGTATCTATATATCTGTGTATCTATATATCAATGTGCTTGATACTGAGGAAGAAACAAAATTTAGCAATGTGGGGCAATGTAAAGAACTGGACTCTGGAAACAGAGAGGACCTCAGCTCAAACCCTACCTTAGATTTTTATTACCTAAATGATCTTGGATAAGTCACATACCTTTAGATCCCTCTGTTTCCTCATCTGTAAAAGACACAGTTTGCATTAGATGGCCTCTGAGGCCCCTTAGGTCTGTAATTTGAATACGTACACTTCGTCCTTGTGAAGCTCACTACTCAGCTTGGGGACTGAGAAACACAGAAAACTAGAAGATGTCATCTAGTCCAAATTATTAAGTTACATTGCTGAAGCCTGGGAATCTGCGGGTTCTAAAGATTTGCAACTAGGAGAGGGGCTAGCCTTGAAGTGGACGCAAGGGAGAGGATGGGGGACAGGAAGGATGTCAGGAGGAAAGTGGCCCTGGCAGAGGAAGGCACCAGGTTTGACTCCTGCTCTGCTCCTGGCTATCTGTATGGCCACGTTCTTCCTCTGGGCCCCAGCTGGACTAGATAGCCTTCAAGCTGTAGATCTACAATCTACTGCCCCTGAGTGGGGGGCAGGGTGGGGGATCCTTCTACTGAGCAAACCACCACATTGGAGGCAACAGGAGTTAGGACACCTGGCTTTGAATATCTGACTCTGACACTAGCTCCGTGGCCTTGGGAAAAACACCTGACTTTAAAGACTATGTGCTGTTGATGACCTGTGAAGGGCTTCAGTGGAGGGAGCTTCCACACTAGCAAAATCCCAGGTTCTTGATATGATGATGTGTGTGCCTATGGACAAGTTTGTATGTTCATGATTGTGGGATATGTGTCAATGTCTGTGCCCATGACCTTTGGTGTCCACATGTATATGTGTGTGTCAGTGACATTGAACTTTTCTATCACTGTCCAGGTGTCTTGGATTAGGAGTCAGGAGGTATTGGTTCTATTTTTGATTCTCTGTTCTTGCCATGTTATCTTGGGCAAGCATATTTCTCCTCTGAGCCTCAACTTCTTTCCTTGTCAAAAAGAGAGATTAAATGATTTTTCATTTATTAACTTTTTCACTAATCCCTTCCCCCCTTCTTTCCTTCCTCCCTCCCCTCCACCTCTCCAATCCTGCCTTCCTTCCTTCCCTACCTTCCTCCCTCCTTCCCTTCTTTTCCTCCTTCCCCCTTCCCCTCTTCCCCCTTTCTTCCCTCCCTTTCCTCCCTTCCTCCCTCCCTTCCTTCTTCCTCCCTCCCTCCCTCCCTTCCTTTCTTCCTCCCTCTCTCTCTTCCTTTCTTCCTCCCTTCCTTCCCTCCCCATGACTTCCAAAAGGGCAGATACCTCATCTTATCCATATTTTATCCCTTCCCAGTGTGGAAAACATTGCTCAGCATATTAATGCAATCACTACATGGTGATTTACTGAGATTAGGGAGGTCTGTGCCCTGTCAGCTAAGCATACTTTATCTTCTTTCCACTAATCCCTAGTGAAGTTCTTCAGAAAATTCAAGCCTCTTTTAGCTAAGAGAATGGGGGTGAGGGGTGGGGTGGGGAATGAACCGAGGTGTACATACAGAGGCCTGGAGAAGGCCAGCCACAGGCTGAAGGCAGCAGCAGGCAGATAAGCATTGGAGTTTACTAAACTGTGAGTTCCTTAAGGGAAATGTTCCGTATTTAAACTTTGGCTAGTCTCTCCACCAGCTTGAGTAGTGTTTTGTATACAGTAGCTGCTTAAGCAATGTTTGTGGAATGATTAATCGAATGAGCAGCTATCACAAGGTCACAGCAGTCCACAGATACAATCTAAGGGCTCCCACCCACAGTAAGGTGATTTCCTCACACATCCTGAGTCTTCTACATTATTTCTTCATTGGGCAACCACATTTCTCAACACCCTCTTTGTTACTAGCAGGTTGATTGTTTAGGCAGGCATCCAGGGCTCTCCCCCTCCAACCTCATCTGCCTCTCTGTACCAAAATGGACCCATATTTGTCCATCAACCAGCAGGTAGAAGAGACAAGGAGGTGATAAAATGGGAAAACAAAGCAAAATGGAAAGGAATCCCCACAAACTTTCTACCAATTAGAACCATCTCAAATGGGAATATGGGGCAGCTAGGTTACTCAGTGGGTAAGGTGACAGGCCTGGAGCCAGGAAGACTCATTTTCCTGAGTTCAAATACGGCCTCAGATACTTCCTAGCTGTGTGACCCTGGGCAAGTCACTTCACCCTGTTTGCCTCAGTTTCCTCATCTGTAAAATGAGTTGGAGAAGGAACTGGCAAATTTGCCATCAAAACACCAAATGGGGTCATGGAGAGTCAGACATGATGGAAAAGACTGAACAACAACAAGTCGGAACGGAATGAGGTTGTCTGGGGAGCTGGCGAGTTCCCCGTCACTGGAGATTTTTCAAAGAGAGACTAAATGGATACTGCCTGAGTTCCATGTGAACTCTGGAGTTGCTCCCACACACCAAGCAAATTTCTGTCTTCAAGCAGATTCTTTCCATCCCTCCGGGTCGAATTGAACTCCTGCTTCCTCTCGGAACCCTCTGTTGATGACTCTCACTTTGGATGATTTCTCCCTCTTCTGAATTCCTCTAATGCCCAGAATCCTTGGCTGCTAGAGGCAGAAGGGGCCTTAGAAGGGATCCAGTCCTACCCCCTCATTTGGCAGCGAGGAAACTGGTACGAGAGAAGTTAAGGTGCCTTGGGTCTCACAGAAACGTAGGGGGAGAGTGGAGACTGGAACCCAGATTTACATCTCAAATGAGATAAGATTTGTAAAGCGCCTGGCACAGTCCCTGGCACATAATAGGCATTTAACAAATGCTCCCTCTTCCTTTCTTCTAGGGATGTGCTGGAAACAGCTAAAATAGGCTGGCCTTTTATAGGTGACCATTTACCCCTCAGAAATCAGCAAATGCGACAAACCAGGGTCTAATTTTTTGGTTTTTTGACTTAAGTGATGGAAAAAATGTTAATAATGAAAATTAATCTCAAAAGTGCATAAGGTGGTCTCCCCAACCCCCCCCACCCTGTTCTGGAAAGCTGGTTGTTAAACATGTAGTAGCACACCCCCTGACAAGTCTCTTGTCACAGCAGATCTACTGTTTCATACATACATAGTCCAGCATTCCACCATGGCCTGCATTCATCCGTATAACTTCCTCAGGGCTGAGCCCAGGGCTAGGTACATAGTATACTTCACATACAGAGCTATGGAGTGAATGACCTGGAGGGATGGACAGTGTCCTTTATTCTTCTGTTTCAAGTATGTGACTCTTGCCTCCTCACCTTCCTCTGGACTCCCCAGGGCAGGGAAGGACTCTCACCTTAGAATCACAGAAACTGAAGGAAGCTCATGGAGCATCTATTTCAATCAATATCTGAGCAAAAATCTCTTCTATTGGCCAACCAACATTAAAGGCCTCCTGTGTGCTGGGCTTTGTGCTCAGTTCTGGGGATATGAAGACAAAGATGGGGGAGATAACAAGAGAATACATAAATACGTATACATATAAATTATAAAACAAATGTAAATACAAATAAATACAAGGTAGAGAGGGAAAGCACTAGCAGCTGGGGGCAAGGAACATGAAGTTTCATCTAGAAGGTGGGACTTGAACTGTGTCTTCAAGGAAGAAAAAAATTCTGAGGCCAAGATGAAGAGGGGAGTGCATTCTAGGCATGCGGGATGGCCAATGCAAAGGTATGGAGGTGGGAGCTGGAACAGAGAGAAGGCCAATTTGGCTGTATGGTAGAGTCTAGGAAGCAAAGTGATGTATAATGGATGAGGTTGGAAAGATAAGGGCCAGGTTGTAAAGGGTTAAAAGAGTTTCCACAACAGGGGCTAAGCGGTCATCCGTCCTTTGCCTGAAGACTTCCAGTGACAGTGGATCTATCTCCAAGCATGTCCTATTTCACTTTGGAGTCAATTCTGCTTTCTAAGAGATTTTCTCATCACCATCATCATCATCACTAGTATTTATAGAGCATTTTAAGACTTGCAAAGTACTTTGTATTTCCATTGGCTCCTTATAATCCTATTAACTAAATGCTCTCTGTGTGTGTGTGTGTGTGTGTGTGTGTGTGTGTGTGTGTGTGTGTGTGTATTTGATAAGAACTTGTGGTTTCTCTGGTTTGGGAAATTATTCCATCAAAACAGATCACAACTGCTCAGCGACTTACTGGTAAGTGTAGCAATTTGCCCAGGTCACTAAATGGTTAAGGGATTTGCCACATTGGGTGGTGTTAAACCTGAAAATTTGGTTGAAGGAAACAACAGAGCTAGGTGATAGAAAAATCCATGTTGTTTATTATTTTCCCTTAAAGCATAGCGGAGCTAGCTTACTTGTACGTACAAGGAGTCAGAGTATAACTCTGGCTGCCCGAACAAAGCAATGAGAAAACTTATATACGTTATTTTAGCAGAGTTAGCAAGCCTGTATGACCTCATTTTTATGACCCCCATGTATGTTTAACCATGATACAAGAAGAGTATTTTCCTTAATGGAATAGATTATAAATACAACAAATTAGATAGTTGTCAAAGTGTCAATTGGATTTGTAGCCCCAGGATCTCTGTGTTTAATTTGCCATTAACATTCCACAACATAGTATATGCCCATAAAATATTAAGATAAGGAAAAGTCACATAATTCAAGATAGTGTCTGGGCTCAAGGTTTTCACCCTTAATGGCCATGGACAGAGCAAGGAATACTCCATCTGGATTTGTTGATACAAGATAGAGATGTCTCTGAGCTTACTCAGAGAACAAAGAGACTGTTAGGATCAGGCTTTTCTTCTGGTTAAGTAGTTCAGGCCCTGAGTCTTATTGAAATTACAAAAATGATATAAAATAGTATAATATTTTCCACAGTGGGAAGCAAGACCTGAACCCAGATCTTCCTAGCTCTGAAGTCCTTGACCTGTCAATTAAGTGACAAGCACTTATTAAGTGTATTCTATGTGTTGGCCAGTGTCCTAGATCTCAGAGGTAAAACAATCTCTGCCTTCGAAGATCTTATCAGAGGAGATGATGTGCACATAAACGTACATATTACACTCTTTTGGCCACCTTTGCTCCTACACATGGGCTGCTGAATAAAGCTGGGGAAAATCATGAAACCGTCCTGACTAGGGCCATGACAAAATCATGTTACACAACCTCAACTGGCTCTTCACTGCAGCAAGGCAATCCTTTTATACCTCTCTAACTGATTCACTATTCCACTCAACACAGTGACTTTTCTAAACCTTTGGATTGCTTCTCAAACTTCACTCGGTTCCCTCTCTGCCACCCTCTCAACTGAGAACCTTACTTCATATATTATTGAAGAAAGCAAGGCATCTTCTCTCTCCTCTTCATCTCAGATCACCCAGATGCCTTCTGCCTCTACCTCCTTCACTTGAATCACATAACGAGATGGTCCTTCTCCTGGCCCAACAACCACTCTACACGCACAAGTGATCCAATTCTATCCCAACTTCTCCAGCAGATTGCCCCCTCTATGCTCCCCACTCTCTCACTTATCTTAAAACTATACTGGCTACTTCCTTCCTGCTTACACACTCACAGCTTCTCCATCCTCAAAAAACCCTCACTTGATCCGCACATCTCTGCTGATTATCTTCCTATATCCTCAATAAACTTCTTGAGAACCTGTCTACAGTGGATGCCCCCCACTTCCTTTCCTCCAGCCTGGTGTGGGCCCTCATCGCCTCATGCCTGGGCTGTTGTAACCAGCCTGCCTCCTGTCTCTCCTCATTCCGGCCCCCTTCCACTTACCATCAAGCTATTCTTTCTAGGTCTGAGAGTGTCACCCACTTATTCAATAAACTCCCTTGGATCGAACATAAAATCCTGCTTTCCAGACTTCTTATACCTTCTTACACTCAACCTCCTGGTATTTCCTCTGGCTGTCACATGACTGGGACTCTCTCCCTCTTCATCTCTGCCTCCAGATTTCACTGGCTTCCTCCAAGTCTCAGCTAAAGTCCCATTTTCCGGATCCTCCTTTTGGAGTGACTTCCCTCCAAGCACCCCCGCCCCCATCTTGTTTGCACAGTTATTTCTTGTCTCCGCCTTAGGCTGAACGTCCTGGAGAGGAGGGGCCGGTTGTGTTTGCCTTTCTTGGAATGCCCAGTGGTCAGCGTTGTGCCCGGCACATAGAATGTGCTTATTTAATGTTTATTGACTGATCCTCGGGCTGCTTTTGAGGAAGCTGGAGCCTGGACTCCCTCCCAAGGTCGGGCCCAGCCCAGGGGAGCCGCTGGGGGGAAGGGGCTGGAGGGGGCCGGCCTTGCCATCTGGGCTGACCCCCAGCCCTGAGCCCGTTTCTTTCTTTCCAGCAAACCTCAAAGTGCTGGAGAAGGTAGAGGGGGCATTACTGGGGTCGTGGGGGGCAGAGAGGTATGCTGTGGGGTCTCAGCGCAGTGCCCGGCACACGGTAGGCACTACATAAATGCTAGTCACAAGCTGCTCTCCCAGGCCGGGATTGTTTGCCCTTGACCATCTGCGTGACCTTGGATCAGTCACATGCTCTTTCCCGGTCCGTTTCCTCCTCTGCAAAACGGGGGGGGGGGGGGGGGGGTAGGATGCTAGTTTCCATCTCTGTAACTTGGGAGTGGTTGTCCTCTTCTACGAAAAATGGTAGAGGATGAAAGAGCACATGATTTGGTGGCGCATGCGCGCACACAGCATTTAAGATAACTACCCCCTCCACCCCCACGGGGAGGAGAGGAATCCACCGAAAGGAGGCGGGTCCTCCAATAGTCTAGATAAGCCCAGAGACTGCGCGCACGCGCAGTAGTGGTGAGTTTTGGGCCTCCTCACGGAAGCCCTGGGAGGGAGAGGAAGGGCAGGGGCACCCGATGCGGTCATCTCCCGGACCTAGGGGACAGGAGCGAGCGCCAGAGTTTTGTTGTTTGTCCTTCGTTTTCGAAAAGGAGAGTTAGGTGAGCAGTGAAAGCTGCGACCTGGAGGCCTAAAGACGTGACTGCGCTTGCGCGCGTAAGAGCGAGGGGGGCGGGGCGGTATGTGCAGGATCTCCACCAATCAGAAGTGACCTTGGATAGCATGCCTAGAGCCAAAGACCGAGAGACTGGGACCCGTATGACGCACCCTGGAGGAGGAGGGCGGGAGCGAGGATCAGAGGCTGCGTCCTTTCCATGGCAACAGTGCGCCCAGGTCCCAGGTCACAACAGGTCCCTAGTTGTGAACCTCTGTGGCCATGTTCACCTCGCACGTGAGGTCTTCATTATAAACGTAGCTGGAAGGGACCTCAGAGGGCATGAAATTCAGCCCCTTCTTTTTACAGATGGAGAAACAGGTTTTGAGTCCACCAACCGGCATTTTTTTAAGCACCTACTATGTGCTTGGCACTGTGCTAAGCCCTGGGGATGCAAAGAAAAGCAGATTCTGTTAGCGTCACGTAAGGGTCCCAAGGGCCCTCCCAGCTTTGAGGGACCGTCGTACTAAAATAATGTGTTTAGGGCGTGTATTTGCCCTCTCCCCAAATCTGAATAACACGTACCTTTTTATTCCATAGAAATAGGACTAAACCCCTCCCCCCAATTTTATTAAACCATGAAGCCCCAGGATATTAGTGTTTTGGCAGGTGTAGGAGGATGTAAATGGAATTAAATGCAATGAAGTAGAAGTTATTAAATGCCCATTCTGTGCCAGGCCAGCTAGATGGCTCAGTGGATACAGCACCAGGCCTGGAGTCACCAAGACCTGAATTCAAATTCGGCCCCCGGACGCGTCCTAGCTGTGTGACCTTGTACAAGTCACTTTCACCCCATTTGCCTCAGTTTCCTCATCTGGAAAAGGAGCCGAAGAAGAAAATGGCAAACCACTCCAGGATCTTTGCCAAGAAGACCCAAATGGGATCAAGAAGAGTCAGACACAACTGAAAAACAAAATGTGCCCGCCTGAGCATACAAAGGTGGAATGAAAGTCTGCTCTGAAGGAGTTTATGTTCTATTGTGGGAAGTTAACACACATGTAACTAAGGGATCACAAAGCACAAGAAGCACATGCAAAGCAAGTTATTTCGGGGTGCGGGAGGAGGGGGCAGTACTATAAAGAAGGCTTCTTTAGGAGTTGGTCCTAGTGATGTTCGCCATACTGTGAGCAGGAGATAAGCAGGGACGGCATTGCAGCCCAGGAGCCCGAGATCTGGAGCTGGGAGGGGCTCGCAGACTGCCTCCAGTTCAGCCTGGCCCATGGTCCCCAAATAGAACGCGGCTCTCTGCTATGCCTCAGGGGTCACTGTATTAGGCCGTTTGTCCACAGGGTGGCACTCTCTCTCTTCTCCAAGACAATCATGGTCCCCAGAGAGATTGCTGGCTGCTGCTTTTATTAAAACGGAAGGCTGAGCTGGGAGGGGCCTTAATGATGATTTGGCCACTGGGCAGACCATTAACATGAATTTGTAGAAAGGAAGCAGAAGGGGGCAGGGGAAAGAGCCTAGCATCACAGAATTATGGGGTTGAGAGTTGGAAGGACTTTTTTTACCACCAAGTATCATCTTCCTGTTTTGTGGATAAGGACACTGATGGGCAGTGAGGGAAAGGGACCAAGTACTCAGATGGCCTCTGCCACATATCAGTAACCTCTAAATCAGGTTTATTACCTGGGTTTCACAGACCCTCAAAGACTTCATGGAGAGATTTTACGAAGTCTGTGATCTCCGATAGAAAATAAAAAGTTACACTGATATAATCGTTTTCCTTTTTAACTTTATTTTATGAATTTATAAACACAATTTTCGAAAAGGGATCCATAGATTTTGTAAGACTGCTGAAGGGGTTCATAGCGCTCAAAAGGTTAAGAACCCAAGCTCTAGGTGATGTGCCCTCTACTCTGTACACATATCATATGTACCTATTTATTCACATTCGAATGTAAACTCCTTGAAGCTAGGGAATGTTTTTCCTTTCTTTGTATCTACCCCCAGGGCTTCACTCAGTGCCTGGTACTAGTGGTAGATTCTTAATAAATGCTAATAGTTTGATTGACTCCTTGACACGACTCCAATTCTGTAGTCTGAAGATGTGGCTGTGGTCCCTGGATCTTCCTTTATTTGCCCTCTCTCTGGCGCTCTTTTCTCTTCTGGGTGACAGAGCCACCATGGGCTGTGGCACATTTCACATTCAACCCAGCCTGAACCCACGTAACTTTATTACCGTCCAGCTGCGTCAGGAAGAGTCAGACATCACTTCATTAACCTTATTAACATCCAGCCTGCACCTGTCTTTATCTTATCTATGAGGATATCATGGTAGTCTTGATCAGATGCCTTGTGAAGATGCCCTTGATCTGACATAATGACATCACTCTAAAAATAAAATGATTGCCCAGTGACTTGTCCTTCATGAACATATGCTGACTTGCAGGGCTCAGCCCTTTCTAATTGTTCACAATCCACTGCCATTCAAACTGTCTCCTTTGATTGTGGCCCTGTGTAATATCAGTTAAGTTGGGTGTCTTTGATTGAGTCTTACTAGGTGCTAAACCCCAGGCACAAACCCCTATCTACTGGTTGCTAAGCCTATGTGGGCATGAAGCCCTCAGGTTCCTAAGGGGAGTTGCTAAGACCAGAGCCTAAGTTCTGGTTGCTCAGATGACATTTGATGATGGCTAAAGAGGGTATAAAAAGCTAGAACAAAGCTATTTGCTTGGGACTCTCACTCTTGGAGGTGTGCTGATGTGGAGACTCTGAGCAGCTGTAGTTAACAGTGCTCCAGCTTGTAAACTGGTCATTTGGACTTAGTTAAACCCTGGTAACTATGCATTGAGATTTGAATCAGACGAGGTCTGCCTGTTGGTGTTGGTAATTTGTTTGTATTTGCTCTTAAGTTCAGGGTGCTGGCTTTCTCCTCAGAACTGCGTGAATGATATTTGTATGCTGGATTAAAGTAAGGTTGTTAACCCCTTAATGTTGCTTTCCTTAGTAAAGCAGATCAAAAGAACCTGTGTTGGCAACTTTCTGTTTGCTGGTTGTTGGTGGGTCTTATACCCCTTCAACAGCCGCTAGCAGATTATTGCAACACCCTGTGACTATCTTCGACCCTTCTTTCTTCCTTATTTTTCCTCCACCCCCAAAATCAATTGATAATTTTAAAAAAAAATTTGTTTTTACATTGTAGTTATTTCCAAATATTGTTCTTCCTCACAAGGGCCTGTTCTTATAACAAAGAATTGGGAGAAAAAAAGTTCAGCAGAATTAACCAATATTATTAATTTTAACAGACAGCCATCAATTGCTGTCAATTTTGCCTTTGTGGGATCTCCTGTCTCCCGGTTTGTCTCTTTCCACTGTGACTACCTTGTTACAGGACCCATTAACACCTGCATGGACTATTGAAATAGCTTTTCTGTGGTGTTCTCCCCCACCCCCCCAGCCAGACTGTTGATCTCTGTCTTGATCATCTTCCCTATGCATAGGTCTGGACATGGCATTCCAAGGGTCATAAAACTTCACATGGTTCCCCGTTTTGTATTCTTCTGTCTGTGATTCAAGACCTTCCACCATCATTTCTATACAATTTTCCAGTCTTATCTCCTATGACTTCCCTGTAGGAACTTCATACAATGCTCAAACTGAACTGTTCTCAGTCTTCCATCCACCCCTCACCCTAGATAAACCCTGCACTCTCATTTCCTGCTAACTTTGCTGACATTGCCTTCCTTTATCTAGGAAAACCTCCGTCTTTATCAGTTTAATTCCTATCCGTTATTTAAAGACCAACTCAAATGCCATCTTTTAGAAGCTTTTCCTGGTTCTTCCTAGTGAGTGACAACCCTTGACAATCCATCTAATGCACTAATGTTCATTTAGTATATGTGTTGGTGCTGCTTATCAGACTATAGGCTCATATAGGAAAAGACTATGTTCTGTCTAAATTCTGCATTCTATCTCCCTGGCAATCAAATGTTAGCTTTGGATCACTGTGAATGTGATACACCCAACGGGGGATTGATAAATGTATGCTATGTCATATTTTTTAGTGTGAGGACTTTTGGTGGAGAAATTGAAAGCAAACAAATTTATGCTGGATTTGAGCACTCTTTGTCATGAGTTATCACCATCCTCTCTAACCAAGCAGAGCTCTTACCCCTTCCTTGGGCATCTTTTTGCTTTGAGGATAGCTCAAAAAGTTTTGTAGATTGCCCTTAGCATTCTGGGTTCGTGGGTCTCCATATCAGTTGAGAACCAGATCGATCCTTTGTAATTGTCCTCAGATACCATTTCTTAGTTCTGACTTCTTCAAGCTTCTCTTAAAGATCTGTGTTGGCCAGTAAGCTCTCTGAATCACTGGACAGGGCTTAAGCTAGCTTCCCTTTTTCTTCCTCAAGAGGAATGCTTATTTTGTGTCACGAATTTGATTCCTAAATGTCTCCCGGTCCTCTTTTAACAACTTTCCCTGAAGAGTCTTACACTAAAAGATGTTAACTGTTGTTTCTCTGAAATCTACTCTCTTCATATTTGGGTGGATTTTGGTGGCCCTAGGAGTGTGCTGGTAAATGTTTAACAACTGGCTCTCTAAAAAGCACAACAAAATTTAAAGTCGAATGATCAGAAAGCAACCAAACAGTAAATCAAGTCCATATTTGAAAGGGCAAATACTCACACTGAAAAGTAATGCTCTCAAGAACTACTCCTAGTGCTTAGCACTGTGATTGGCATATAGTAAGTGCCTAATAAATGTTAATTGATTGCAGTAGCTTCAACACAGCCCTGTTTGTCGCTCCCCTTTTTCATCTTGAACTTTAAAGTGGAGGTGTCTCATGTGTCCCTGATCAGTCTACCTCAGTCTCAGGGTCCCGGTTTTGTTTATTTCTCAAGCAAAGACTGGTAATGGAGGGAAGTACCCAGGACTTGGGCTGCTAGGTGGTGCAGTGGATAGAATGCCAGGCTTGGAGTCAGGAAGACCTGAGTTCAAATCCAGCCTCAGAAACTTGCTAGCTGTGTTACTCTGGGTAAGTCACTTCACCCTGCTGGCATCAGTTTCCTCATCTGTAAAATGAGCTGGAGAAGGAAATGGCAAACCACTAGAGGATCTCTGTCAAGAAAACCTCAAATGGGGTCACAAAGAGTCAGACATGACTAAATGACAACGACAAACCCAGGGCTTAAGAATAGTGAGAAGAGTCAAGAAGATGTGGGTCTGAGGCCTGGCTCTTCCACTTACTGTGTGACTTAGAACAAGTCACATGTCCTCTCTGGATCTCACTTTCCTCATCCAGTTAAAAAAATTGGGAGCTGGACTGGGTGACCTAGGAGGATGTTCAGTCAGAAGGTCCCGGAGGGCACTGCAACCATGGAATGCAGAAATGGTCTACTGAGCTGTGTCTGTTGGTGTCTTCATTTGCTGCAAGAGGGATCACCTTTAGCCCCCATCACATCCTGTCTGGAGCATTATAGCTAGTTTGAGGCTTGTTCAGAGGAGGACAGGCAGCACCATGAGGGGCCAGAAGTGGTACTGTAGAAATACCCCATGAAAAGAACTGGGGAGGTTTGCCCCGGTAAAGCAGAAGTGGGATCAGAGAGTAGAAGGTGCTCAGAGACAGACAGCAGCTCCACAGGACTTTGGTGGGTGTGTTAAAGGTGGCTGTGGCATGAAGGATCTCGGTTATGTCTGTGGGGAGCAATGCTGTGAATCTTCCATGTTGGCACCCAGGCAACATCTCCAAGGGCTAGCTTAGGAGGAGGGTGCACATTTACATTTGCAGCCCTTCCTGTGATGATATGCTGAGGTCCATTCTTGAGGTTCAGCATCAGACCTCCCTGTATTAGAAGGATGCAGCATTTTAGGGATGTGATGGTAGGGAGGGCAGTCCTAGGAGCAGGCACAGACATCCCCTGCCATGTTTCAGTCCTAGAAGTAGGCACAGACATTCCTGCCTGGTTTCAGTTCTAGGAGTGGGCATGGACACCCCCTGCCAGGTTTCAGTCCTAAGAGTGGGCATGGACATTTCTGCCTGGTTTCAGTCCCAGGAGCAGGCATGGGCATCCCCTGCCTGGTTTCAGACATCCCTGTCTCCTTTTGGTCCTTAGAGCATGCACACATATTCATTGCTACATGAACAGTGTTGGGCAGGAGTGCTTCCAAACCTAGCAGCCATGATGTTGAGGGGATATGAGACCATTCTCTATGAGGCCTGGCTTCAGAAACTGGGGATATTTAAGACTGAAGAAAAGAAGACTTCCTGAGGACATAATAACTGTCTTCTAGCATTGGAAAGGCCGTCGTGTAGAACAGATTTTAGATTTCTACGTGGCTCCAGAGGGCAAGAAGCAGGAGCAGGTGGTGGAAATTGTAGAGGCAGATTTCAACTTGATTTCTGGGAATAAACCAAACTAAACCTTCTAACGATGAGGACTATCCAGATGGGGAAGGGCCTGCTTTGCAGTTTCCAAGGATCCTAGATATATGCTGGAAGCACCTTAGAAGGTATCTAAACCAAATCCCTCATTTTCCAGATGAGCCTCAAAGACATGACTTGACTTCCCTAAGGTCACACAGGAACAGTGTCAGAGCCCTAAGGTCGCACAGTAGGTCAGCGACAGAGCCAGGATTCACATCCAGGTCTTCTGACAAATGGGATGTTCTTTCTACTGTTCCACAAAGAGTCAGGTCGTGAGTTCCTCATCTCTCTGCCTTCAAGCAGAAACTGACTGGCCACTTGGAAGGATGTTGGAGAGACCATTCCAGCTCATGTATGGGCTGGACTTAGATCATCTGAGAGTCTTTGAAACACTGATGCTGAGGTCCACATAGAGGATCACCCACAAAGCTTGGAAACCAAGGGTCAGAGGGTGGTGACTGGTTCTGTGACGAAGAGGTAGACTTGAACCCAGGTTGACTGACTCCTCGCTATACCCAGGTCCAGTCTTCTCTACCCCAAGGGTGCATAGCCTGGGTCCATAAGACAGATTTCAGGGAGTCCATGAACTTAGATGGGAAAAATCGCAACTTTATTTTTAATAGCTAGTAACAAAATTTAGCTTTTTTACTCAAGTATGAATTTAAAAAATATTATTCTGAGAATGGCTCCTGGCCTTCACTGGCCTGCCAGAAGGATCCATGACTCAAAAACCCTGCTCAACATGTTACTTTCTCAGTGCCTGTTATGGTGACTTTTGGAGCCTGCTTCCCAGTCTGCCTCTGTTCCTGTGCAAAAACAGGCTGGGTTGCTTGGGCAGGTTGAGATCCCTTTTTTCAGGCAGAGACTGGAGTTGCCCTGGAAGGGACTCCTGTGAGGAGGAAGAATGTGGGACTAGATCCCTGCTGAGGCACTTTCTCTTTCCTTATAGTCTATGATTCTATGGCTCCTGCCCTCATCCCCTTGACGCGAGCAATGGCGTACCTGACAGCACTGTGGACATCCTTGTTCCGCAGACTGTAGATAAGTGGGTTAAGCAGTGGAGTGACCACTGTGTAGAAGACTGCTGTGAGCTTGTGGTGCCCAGCTGGGGTGAGTCCCTTGGGCCTCAGGTACATGGCCATCACAGTTCCATAGAAAAGGCCAACCACAGCCAAGTGGGCTCCACAGGTGGAGAGGGCCTTGCGGCGGCTCTGGGCAGAGGGGAGGCGCAGGGCAGTGGCCAAGATGAGACCATAGGAAGCCAGAATGCAGCCAAAGGGCCCCAGAAGGATGGGGACACCCATGGCAGAGACTAGAATCCGATTGGGGGTCGTGTCAGCACAGGCCACCCTCAGAACTGCTGGCAGTTCACAGAAGAAGTGGTCAATGGGTGGGCGCCCGATGCAGTAAGGCAGGCGTAGAGCAGCAGCTGCATTGGGCACAGAAAACAAGAAGCCCAGGGCCCAGGCACCACCTGCCAGACCCCCACAAAGACCTGGAGTCATGATAGCAGCATAGTGAAGGGGCCGGCAGACGGCTAGGCAGCGGTCAACAGCCATGGAGGCCAGGAGGAGGGCCTCGGTGCTGCCCAGAGAGAAGGCCACATAGAGCTGAATGCCACAGCGGGCAAAAGGAATTGACCGCCTCTGGACTAGCATGTGTGCCAGGGCCTGAGGCAGAATGGTGCTCACATAGGACACATCCAGCATAGCCAAGTGAGTCAGCAGGCGGTACATTGGCCGATGCAGCCGGCTGTCAAGGAGGATCAGGGACACCAGGAGGGCATTGCCCAGAAGAGTGGCCAGGTAGGAGGCCAGCACAGATGCAAAGAGGAGGGGCTGGAGGTCAGGGCGGGCTGAGAGGCCCAGGAAGAGAAATTCAGCCAGAGCTGTCTTATTCCCTTGGCCCATCCTGTGGAGAGTGGGATGAGGAGACAGTGGTGGAGGGGCGGTTAGAGTCAGCAGGTGGGAGGGAAGATCCAAGGTTGCATGCTCTTCCTCTTCCTTCCCTTTTCCTTCCCTCCTCTCTCCTCCCCTTTTCTTCCCTCTCCTCCCCTCCCCTCCCCTTTTCCCTTCTCTAATTAGCTGCCACACCAACAAGAAAGTCCTTAGCCTAGTACTTACGGCCCTCTATAATCTGAATCCCACCTCCCTCCCCAATCTTAGTTTAAAATATCCCCTTCAGACAGTCCTTCTTCCAGTTAACTTGACCTGCATTGCTTTTCCTCCTACCTGACCTTCTGTCTCCCTAGCATCAGGCCTTGACATAAGAGACCTGGAATCACATGATTCTAGGAAGGATGGAGAGTTGAAGAGAATAGGGCTGGAGAGGAAAGCAGAGAAGGAGGAGAAGAAGAGGAGGGAGGAGGAATAAAGAAGCCTGAGGAGAACAAAGGAGACAGGCAAACCAGGGGAAGGCCTTCTTCATCTCTGTCTCCTAAAATCCCCAGCTTTTTCTCAAAGCCTTCCTGCACTAGGCATCCCCTGGTCCCCTCTAGTGTGGAACACACTTGGTACCTTGTATAGAATCTGTATTTAGTCACTTGTATATATAGATTGTGCTGCCCTCACACCCATAGGAACTCTATCCCTAGGGAATAAAAGAATTGGCAAATGTGGACTTCTGAGCTGCTGTCTATGGTCTTGGAAAGACCATGGAGAATGGGAGAGTGGCTGCAAGGCTGGAGAAGGCTAAACACTGTCTTCTTTTTCAAATGAGGGAATAGGATGGAGTCAGCAGATTCTAGGCTTGTGGGCTCAACTTTGATTTGTCGCAAAAGTTCTCAACTATAATTAAAGACATGGGAAGCGAACACCTGGAAAAGGAAGTGATGATGACAGAAAATTGGCATGGGTGACTCAGCAGTTTGTGCCTGATTCGCCTTATTCTCTCTTGTGACAGGCCTGCTAGACAGAGCAAAGAAGTGGTACTGATATGGATTAACTTTGTTTTAGAAAACCATTTGGCCAAGACTCTCATACCTCTTTCATGGACAAAACAGAGAGATGTGAGCTAAATGTTAACACAGCTATGGATTCTGACATTTTCTAACTGACCAGGCCTAGTGTTATCACTAGTGATCTGATGTCAGCTTATGAGGATTGTAGAGGGGTGTTTCAGAAAGCTGTGCTTGACTTTCTTTGTTCAACATTTTAATAATGAGTTGGATCAAAGTGTATATGGCAGGCTTATGACACAAAATCGGGTTGGATAGAAAAGAAGGGATCCGAAAATTTCTTGAAAGTTTAAAATGTTGGGTTGAAACTGACAAGAAGAATTTTAATGGGAAACATGTAAAAGTTTAAAAAAAATCAACTTTGGAAGCATATGATGGGAGAGGCACAACTAGAAAGGAAAATATTTTTTTCTGAAAACTCCCTAGGGTATTTAGTGGACTACAAGATGAATATGTGATGACTATGGGTTGTTGTTGTTGAATCTTTTTTCAGTTGTGTCCAACTCTCCATGACCCCACTTGGGGTTTTCTTGACAAAGATGCTGGAGTGGTTTGCCCTTTCTTTCTCCAGCTAATTTTACAGATGAGGAAACTGAGGCAGATGTGGTTAAATGGTGACACCAGGGTCACACAGTGAAGAAATGTAGAGGACAGATTTGAGCTCATGAAGATGACTCTTCCTGATTCCAAGCCTAGTACTCTATCCACTGTGCCACCTAACTGCTCCTGGTGACCATGAGACATGCAGTCAAAAACAATATCTTAGACTGTATTGAGAGGAATATGCAAGACTAGTGAGATGTTGCTGCTGCTGCTTCTGGACCTTACCTGGATTAGTTCCCACCTGGAGTATTGTGTTCAGTTTATGTGCCCTGTTTTAGGAAGGATATTGACTAAGTGAAGAATGTGCAGAGGAGGGCATCTGGGGTGACTAAGGGTCTCAAGGTCATGATGTATGAGGATGAATCGAATGATTTGGGATGTTCAGCCTGGAGAAAAGGAGATTTTTCTTTCTTGACAGGGAGGAGGAATCATACAATATTTCCAAGCATTTATTTGAGTGACTGTTATGTGGAAGAGACTTTTCCTTAGCTTCACTAGGCAGAAGTTGGCATATGTTGTAACTTGGCAAATTTAGGCTTAATATAAGGGGATAAAGAGAGAGAGAAACCTTTTTAACAGCTGGAGCTCTAAAAAAAGTGAAATGGGCTTTACATCTTACGCATTACACCCTTTGGTTGTAATGAGTTCCCTCTTACTGGAAGTCTTTGGCTAAAGACTTGGTGACCCTTTGTCCAATATATTTGCATGGGATTCATGTTTACAGGTATGGGCTGTACTAACTGGTCACTGACATGTCCCTTCTGATTCTGAGATTATCTCCTGTCCTTTAGTCTTTCCCTCTCCAGGCCATTGCTTTGCTATACTACCAAAGTCACCTTCCTAACGCACAGATCTAATTGGCATGGCCCAGTGGAAAGAGTATTGTCTCTAAAAGTCTTGAGTTCAAATCTGCCTTTGACACTTCTTGTATGACCTTGGACAAGTCACACACATAGTAGGCATTTAATAAATTGTCTTCACAAAAGAATCAATCTGGGAGGGGCCAAAACAGAAACAGTTGCCATTTAAACTCACTCTGAGCCATCACAACCCAAAGAATGAGCAAGTGAAGCTTGGCCAGGAACCTGTTATTATCCAATCAGTGAAAGCCAAAGTGATTTGGGTTTAAAGGCATAGTCAAGTAGCACCATTTGAATTCTAATGGACTTTATCAAAGCCTAATTTTTCAGAGCTATAGTTCAAGAAATCAAAAATAAAAACTACATAAGATAAAGAAGTTAATCATCCCAGATTTTTAGAAAAAAAGAATAAATTAGTAGGGAAAAAATCTAGCCCCCAAACCCCAAGATGCCTTCAGAAGTGTAGCTCATCAAAATTTCTGGTAGAATGGAACTGAAAACCCTAGTGGGTGGACTTGAATAGCAATGAGAAGCCAACCAAACAATTCATGGGATGAGAACATCAGCAAACTATGGGAACAAAATCTAAGTGACACTATATCTCTAGGAATCACCAGTAGTCACCATGGGGCTCTTCATAGCAAGCACTCAGCTGAGTAGTCATGCCCAAGGAGGAGCAGGCATAGTGCCCCAGCTGTCAGTTGGAGTGAGTGAAGGATGGAAGTATGAAATCAGTCTAGAAAGGTAGGTGGATGCCAATTTGTGGCAACTTTCAGTGCCAGAGTGAGGAGTTTGTATTTCATCCAAGAAAAAATTGGGATAATGGATTTTGGGTCAGGGGAGTGTCATAGGTCAGACCTGTGTGTTAGCAAGGTACATTTCCTAGCTTATGGAAGACAGATTACAGAAGGGATTGAGTCAGGGAGATAAATCAGGAAGCTATCATAATGTTCCAGATGAGAGCTAATGAGGACCTGAAGTAAATGTGAATGGAGAGCAGAGGTTTGAAGTGAGATATACTTTGTAGATAAAATTGGCAAGACTCTCATCTCATTTCTCTTCCCCCCAATCTTCTCAAAATCCCCATAGATCCCAAATATACCATTTACTCTAACACATATACATGCTCTAGGCATATGATTTGCTTCTTTGAATAAAGCCCTTTAGGGTTTTTTTAGATGGCACAAATGTTATCTAGGAGAAGGCACACATCAGCTCCTTAGTGCCCAGTCATATCTTAGCATGGATTGATTTCTCAGCTTAGTGATCCATAGAACCATATAGCATGTCAGAGTTTTAAATCCACTTAGAACACGGAAGATGGGCTGTTAGAACAGAGGGGACCCTAAGAATATAATGCAGAAGGTCAGAGCTCTGAGAGCTCTCAGAACAGAGAATGTCAGAGCTAGGAGTCACCCTTAGAATGTAGAATGTCAGAGCTTGGTGGGTTCTTAGAATGTGGCTTGTCTGAGATGGCAAAGGTCTTCATCTGGTGTAACTCCCTTTTTAAGAGTGGAAACAAGCCCAAAGAGATGGGAGTTGCCCAAGATCTATAAGGGAGCATTTGATTTCCCACTGAATCCCATGAAGTCTTGCGTCACTTTCCTCATTCCTCTTACTGGGTAAATTGGCCTCTACCTCACTCTTCTTGATTCTGTTAATCTGATCTCCCCTGGTAAATTGATAACCCTTTAGTATTCCACCCCTCACTAGATGGCCAGATTTCCTCTGTCACATACTATATGTTTCTTTGGTAGGCCATCTCTCATCCTGATGCTTCCTGATGGAATCATATTTGTAAATTTAGCAAGAGTTTACTAATTATAAAGAAAAGCCTGAAGTCTATAGCAAGTACCATTTTTGGCTCTTTTTGTTAGTAGCAAAATATCATAGACAGCCCATGTTTACGTGGCAGATAAATGACTGAACGAATTGTGCATGTGAACATGGTGAGATTCCATTGCATCTTCATAAATGGGAAAAAGTCAAGAACAAAGAGACATGAGAAATATTGTGTGAAGTGCTGGAGACACAGTGGTATGCAATGGAAAGGACCCTGCATTTCAAGTTTTAGGACACAGGCTTTAATTCTGGCTTTGCTGTTTACACCTATGGTAACTTGGACAACCATTTCATCTCCCTGGGCTTCAGTTTCCTTATGTATGAAATGATAGGATTAAATGAAATGATCTCTAATTTCTCTTTCTTTAATCTGTACCCTCCCACTCATCCACCCATCTATCCATCCATCCATCCATCCATCCATCTGTCTCTCCATCCATCCAACTGTCCACGCATCCATCCACCCATCTGTCCATAAGAATTTGTTAAGTACCTACTGTGTGCTAGGTAATATGGTTCTCTCCAGCACAGTCTTTGAGAAGCCCAGCTTGCTTTCATGCCATGATGGAGCATCAGAGGGGACTTCAGTGGAGACAGAGACCATTTGATAAAAGGAATCTCTTCTTGGCAGTTACTAACCAGTGGCACAGGGGAAAGAGTACTCAATTTGGAAGTAAGAGATCTGAGTTCAAATCCCAGCTTCACTATTTTCTGTGTGAATTATTTCTTTTCTTTCATTTGCTCAGTTTCTCTGTCTATAAAAGAAGGGGCCTGAGCTCTGTGACCTGGCCTCTGTGTCCTTTCTAACTCTACATGTTATGAAATCAGAATCAGAATCTGATAACATTGCTCATTATCTGAGGATCTTCCACCACGGTCCCTGCTAAAGATGGCCTGGTCTCATCATTTTGGGTTGTCACCTAAGCTTGAGACAGATATCATGGATATACCTATCTTCTGTTCACCATTCAGGTAGTCTGACTTAACTGATAGATAGAGCTGCAATGAGAATTTTGACCTAGCCATTTCATCAGAGAACTCTGCCCTGGCCCTGCCTAGCTTGCCTATCCCCATGTGATCCCTCTCCAAATAGCTATGTCATAGTATACCCTCACCCCTAGCACCCAGAGAGGTGAAAAGGCCTGAAAGAAAGCCGGCTGTTACCAATGGCTTTGGAAAAATTTGTAAACTTTAGATCTGAGTGTGGGATCTCCCTGCATCAAAGGAGAGCAAAAACCTATTTACAACTCTATAAATAAATCTCAGGGTATTTTCTAAGGCAAATGAGCTATTTGCCCAGAGTCACCCAACTAATATGTGTCCAAGGTAGGACTTGAACTCATTTCTTACAGACCAAATTTATCACCCATTTACATTCAAGCTCAAAAAATTCTTTAGAAGCTCACATAGTGAATGAATGGCAAAGTAGGGACAAATGTCTGGGTGATGACAAGAGTCCACCCCTCTCAGTACCCCCTCTTCCAACCCACTTCTAAGTTTAAGGATGGTTCCGTTACCTTTCTCTAGATTAGAATGGAGGCAGTGGATAGAGAAAATGATGGGACAATGAATATTAAGCTATGAAGGGTGGGGTATGTGTGGGATTGGAGATGAAACTTGGGTGAAGACACTGTGGCTTTGCCCTAGGGTGAAAGCTTTAGAGTGTGCATAGTACAGTAGAAGGGCAATCCTTCTCCCTCCCTCTCAGCTCCAGGCTCCCCCAGGCCCCAAGCAGAAGCTTTAATCTGGGGGTATACTTTTATCTCCATGGACATGGCACCCCTCCCCCCTTCTACTCTCTTGTCACCAACAGTGACCGGTTTTCCAGCGAAAGAGAAATCTTGAAGTGTCCCAGAGCACACTTCTTCCCTTCTTTGGATGCAACTTCTCTGATTATCTCTGGAATAAGAGTTCCTACATCTTCTCTCCTCCTTCCTTCCTCTTAGAGCATCATAGGAGCCATTAAGATTATCTAATATAGTTCCCGAGTTTTATACGGCAGGGTGGAGGAAGTCACTCATCCAAGGTTACCTGAGTAGCTAGGGGAAGGGGCAAGGCTTAAACCTGAGTCTTCCAGCTCCAAATATGAGGCTCTTTCCCAGCCCCATGCTCTATCTCTTTACTCCTTTCTTTCTCAGGTATTTGAAGGTTCTGGTATAATAGATGCTCTTTGATACCTGTCCTTCTCTTTGCTTCTATTCCCATTAAAATATCCTGTTGTGGATTCAATCCGATTTAGCCCTAGCTCCCTGCTCAGTCCCAGTGAACTCATTGTATCTGCTCACCCTGCTTGGTGGGGGAGAGGATTAATGACCACTCATGGTTAGTGGAGACCTAATGAATGGTCCTCCTCAGTAGGGCGTAAGTGGGCCTGGGTGATCACTGGGAGCTTTTTCAGCTCAATGTTCTAAGCTATGGTCTGTGTTCCAAGACAGCTTCCAGCTGGAAACCTCTGTGTTCTTTATTCTAAGGTTTCTCCTAGCTCTTCCATGCTGTGTTTATATCCATCAATAGCATCCACATCTCGGCAGAAGTGGCCCTACTAGATTTGTTTCTTTGCACCCCAAGGTGGACTTACCTCCTCCTGATGCCCTTAAGGGTCAGACCTCAGTTTTTCTTTAGCCAACAGTGTTAACTGCTTAACTCCCAGCTCAGCATCCTGTGGCCAGCACATCAGCTTGTTATATGCCTGGACTCCAAGCATGTGAGCGGCCAGGGTAGATAAAGAAGAGTAATGCTCAGTGCCAGGGAAAGGAGAGACAAAGGGATGGTTCAGGTTCCCTTGGAAGAACCCAAGAAGGTGGCAGTACATCTTCTCTTTCCCACTGTCACTTGGTTGTACCAGGCCAGAGGATGTTGCTGTCACCGTCACCTTCCTTGGGGACTTCCTTGGAGACTCTGCTAATGAAGCTGGGAAAGTGGGACCCGTGCCCTGGAGCTGTTCCACCTTGGCCCCAATCCATGTCCTCTCTGGGGATGGGAAGTGAGAAGGTGGTCAATGGTAGAGTTTTATCACATCAGTCTAAACCATAGGATTTCTTCAAGGTTCTCAGGCACTGAAGAGTGTATATCAACATTTATTCAATCTACATATAATTCATTGCATTAGCATCTATTAGCAAGGCACTGTACTAGGAAATAGGGAAAGCACAAAAGTATGATATCTCTCTTAGGGAGGTCAGAATTTGGTATATAGGTATTGAAAAAGTCAATAATACAAGGTAGCATTGTATAGCAAAGAAGCATTGTGGCAACTCAGATGATTGGTATCAACAGTTACTGTCATGGGTGTGTAGAGGAGGGTCAGATCCAGGAAGGCATGTCTAATATGAAAAGATAATGTAGGGTAGTTATCCAATGTCAGCTCAGGAATTCAGTCAAGAAGATCACATCTATGATATTGTGCTCATTTCAGAGGGAAGCACAGTCTAACAAGGACATACTTGACCAAAAAATGATGTGTCCAGATAAGGGGCTGGGAATCAAGCTGATAAAAGGACTAGAAACTAAGCTTTATGAGAATCAGGTGAAAGAAATATAGATGTTTAAGCCAGAGAAGAGAAGATACAGGATAGACATGGGAGATATCTTTGAATAGCTGAAAGATTTCATGTAGATGAAGAGTGGTTATACTTTTTTGACTTGCCCCAGAAGGTTGCAGAGAGATTACAGAAGGAAAGAGCTGGGCTCAGCAGAAGGAAAAGCTTCTGAACAGTTTGACTGTCCCAAAGCCGAATGGACTTCCTGGGCATGTGCTCTGCTCCCCATCTCTGTAGGTCTTCACATTGATGCTTGATGGCCATTTGCTAGTGGTATTGTGGGCAGGGGGGAGGGTTCATAATTTCAGTACAGGGTTGGCTAGAACAGTTTTGAGGTCTCTATGACTCTAAAGTTCTAAAAAGTCATGCTCAGTGAGGTCTCCATGGGGAAAGTGGCATCATGCTTGCATAGCCTTTGATTCTTAAATTTTTAAAAATCCTACCTTCTATGGAAGTCCTTTCCCAAGCCCTTTTAATCCTAGTGACTTCCCTCTTTTAATTATTTCCTATTTATCTTATACATGCATTTTGGTATATACGTTATTTGTTGTTTCCCTCATTAGATTGTGAGCTTCTTGAAGGGTATGGACTGTTTTTTACTTCTTTTTGTATCCCTAGTGCTTTGCACAATGCTTGATTCATCCCAGTCCTTCTGTCTTTATTTAATACATGAGTTCCAAAGACTAGCTTGTATAGAAAGTAGTCAGGTGAGGATAGGAAATAGAAATGAAGGGAGTGGGGAGGGTAGGAAGTAGAAGAGATAAGAAATTAATTGGGCAGGTGATAATAGGGAATTAAAAGATAAAAGAATAGAATGGTCAGGGGAGAAAACAGGAGTTTGGTAAAATAAGACCGAAATCACACATGGAAGAGATTTAATTAACTGGGGTAGATTTGGACAGGGGAAGATGGAGAGAGGAAGTGGGAAAGGGTAGACTACGGTGACAAGACTTTGATGTGTTGTTTAATTGTGACTATGACTCTCTTTAAACAGTGGAATTCTAGATCTCCATATTTTATATTTTCATCTCTTTGCCTATAGGAAAGCTTGAAAGAATTTGAACTAGATGGGAGAATACAGGAAGTGGGTAGAGGAAGACAAAGAGTGAGCAGTAAGATACAATCAGTTTTCAGAGAACTGGGAATTAGCAGGCAGAATAAAAGCCAGCCAGGAGTATCCAGAAGAGGACTAAAGAATTTAGTGAAATAAATGTGGAACTGTCTAGGAGAGGAGAGGGAATGATGAAGGAGAGAGAGAGTCTGATTTTGCTGGTAGGACTTGGTCATGCAAGTGAATTCTAACTCTGACTGTATTTGATTAAATCTAGATCCCACTATCACAGATCCCTACTTTCCTACTCAATTCAATAATCCAATAAGCATTTTTCAAGCACCTACTATGGGCCAGGCACTATGTCCCATCCCCTCATATCTCTATTTCATTTAATTTTGGAAATATGAACTTCATATTTTCAGAAAACTTCCTGGGATTAGATTGCCTGGAAAGCATAAAGCTGGAAATATGGAGGAGCTCCTGCAGTACAAGATAATTTTCCATTTATTTTCTTAGCATTGTCAATGTTGAAGGCAGCATCTGTTCAGGAGAATACTGGGAGGTAGGTGGTGGCAAGAAGATGGAGTGGAATCTAGTGTTGAGGTCAGAATCTACCAGCAGGAAGGGAGAGACAATTTAATTACGTGGAAAGTAGTATTGGGCCATATGATTGAGTGGAGTGATTTATTATTCATGACATAATGCTGGAGCCAACTGTATATGAATTTTGTCATTCAACTGACAGGTTCCTTCATTTAACAGAATTTCAAGTACTTGCCCAGTTCTTTTTTTCACAATGTATAACATTTCCCCCCTTGAGACCTCTTTTTCAAGTTAATCATATACTTAATAGCACATTACTGCTTAATTTCCCCAGGATTCTATGGATAACCCTGCATGATTGGGTTATTTTCTAGCATTGTTTCTTATGAGCCCCCATGAATGTACTCTCCATTAATTATATGCCAGAGTAATTTTGCCTTTAACAAGGGCAGTATTTGAGAAACAGGTATAGCAAGGATAGTTGTTAAAGAAATGTGCCTCCAGCATGGGGTACATTCTCCTCTTGCACACATATTGTCCTTGAATAGAATTCGCTCAAACTTAGAGGGCCTATCTGGAGCAAAAGTCTACATACTACTTCTGGTTATTGGCCATCCTATTCTCTCTTGGGATTTTCATGAAGTTTCCTTCAGGTGTAGCTGTCTATTCAGTTCCAAGAGTTGGTGCCTTTGTAGAGTCCTGAAGCTGTATTTCTTTGATGTGCCTCACTTTTCTTTGATATTTCTCTGAGCTCCTGATATATGTGCTGTCAATCAGTCCATGCTGTTTCAGGGCCACTGCTATCCACTGTGATAAGAGATCCAGATCTTCTAACCTATCAAAATCCACAAGGTCATGACCCTTTAAATGTGGGGAGGGAGTGAGTGACAATTTCTTTTCAGGAGGACTTCACCATTGAATTCAACCACCACTCTACTGACTTGGTACTGGAATGTGAGATTTCAAACTAGTTTGCTGTGTTGTATATGGGACCATATGATTAATCTTTCAGCAATCAAAAGAGATTTTTTTTGTATTGGATCATTTGTCTTCATGCAGTAATAAAGGATCTTACTGAAGTGATTATGGAATTATTCAAATCTAATTCCCACCTTTGATAGATTAATTCAATCTAGCTAACTAGGCCTTCTGTGATTATATTAATTGCAATGGGGATGGAAACTTTCACAATTACATGTGTATAAGATTGCTTTGAAATATAGTAAGGCGTTTAAACTTGATCTAATATCGATCCTTATATATTCCCTTAATTTAATCAAAGCAATGTGAAATTTATATTAAAAAAAAAACAACCTTGCTGGTTTACAAGGGCAAAGTGATAGATGGTATTACTGAATTTGTGGATGATATGAAGCTGTAAGAAATAATGAACACATTGGACAGCAGAATCACTATCCAAAATAGTTTTTGTTGACAAGACATTGAATAATATAAATGTTACAGTGAGGAAAGTGGAGGCCTATACTTGAGTAAAAATGTCTTGACACGCCAAATGCACTAAATCACTATAGACTGGAGAAATCCAAATGACAACTATCAGGTTGGATAACATGACAGAAAAGGAAAATGACAAATGTTGGAGGGGATGTGGGAAAATAGGGACATTAATGCATTATTGGTAGAGTTGTGAACTGATCAACCATTCTGGAGAGCAATTTGGAACTATCCCCAAAGGACAATTAAATTGTGTATACCCTTTGATCCAGCACTACCACTACCAGGTTTGTATCCCAAAGACATAAAAAGGTAAAAAGACCCATACATACAAAAAATATGTAGCAGCAGTTTGTATGGTGGAAAAGAATTGGAAATTGAGGAGAAGGCCCATCAATTGAATGGCTAAACAAATTATGGTATAAGATTGTGATGGAATACTGTTGTGCTTTAAGAAACAATGAGCCAGATGCTTTCAGGAAAACCTGGAGAGACTTACATAAACTGATGCAAAGTGAAGTGAACAGAACCAGGAGAACATTGTATACAGTAACTGCAATATTTGATGATGAACTTAAATGACTTAGCTATTCTCAACAATAGAAAGATTCCAGAGAATTCTGAAGGACCTATGATGAAAAAAATGCTCTCTACCTCTAGAGAAAGAACTTATGAATCTGAACGCAGATCAAGGCATGCTGTTTGTGTTTTTTTTTTAACTTTATTTTTCTTGGTTTTTTAAAATCTGTTTTCTTTCAAAATATGGTTAATATGGAAATATGTTTTACATGATTGCACATGTATGACCTTCACCAAATTCTTTGCATTCTCAATGAGAAAGTAGGTGAGGGATGATGGGAGACAATTTAGGACTCAAAATTGTGAAAAAGAAGCAAAGGTCATAAAACTTGTTTTTTTATGTTAGTGGAAAAATACAATATTGAAATTTAATAACATAAGAAGTAAATGTAGCCATTGAGAGGAAAGAAATATTAGTGTGGTCTGAAATGTTTGGGGATAGTTTCATAGTTTTGGTGAGACTTGAACTTTGAAAATTAATAGGGTGTGTGTGTGTGTGTGTGTGTGTGTGTGTGTGTGTGTATCCCCATTTCTCATTTAACATGTCTAGGAACCATTATAACACCAAGCTTGTCTAAAGATTATAGTCCATTTTTTTGGAGGTGGGATTCCATGTTACTTTTCTCCCTTTACTAAGGAACTTTATTTGAGAGGTGGAGCCAAGATGGTGACTAGAAAGCAGGGACTAGCGTGAGCTCCCTGCCAAGTCCCTCCAAAAACCTATAAAAAAGGCTCTGAACCAATTCTAGAACTGCAGAACCCGCAAAATAGCAGAGGGAAGCAGGGCTCCAGCACAGGACAGCCTGGGTGGTTGCTGGGTGAGGTCTTTCATGCACTTAGCTGGGAGCAGAGCAGAGCCCAGCATGGCCCGCATGGACCAACCAGACAAGGAGCTGGGTGGAGCGTGCCCTAGCGCCCTGAATCAGTGAGCTGCAGCAGTTACCAGACTTCTCAACCCACAAAAACCAAAGACAACAGAGAAGGTTAGTGGGAAAAGCTGCTAGGGACAGAGTGAAAGAAGGAGTTTGCAGTTTGGCCACCACCCCAGGGGCAGTGGAGGTGGGGCAGCTACAGAACTGCAGCTGCAGTTGCTTCTGGCCCCAGGCCCACATGGTGGGAGGAATTAAGTTGCAGATCAGAGCAGGAGTGCAGAGCCTGCTGAAGATCTGAGTCCAGTCCGGGTTGGGGGTTCTTGGGGAAGTGCTGGTGTGGCAGTGCATCCCCTCAAGCTTGGAACATAGTACTCTTTACTCTACAAGCAGTCATATCCTGCTGGAAAACTCAAGGGTCAAGTAAGTTGACTGGGAACATGGCCAGGTAGCGAAAAAGCACCTAGATTCAGTCTCAGACTTTGGAATCTTTCTTTGGTGACAAAGAAGACCAAAACATACAGCCAGAAGAAGTCAACAAAGTCAAAGAGCCTACAACAAAAGCCTCCAAGAAAAACATGGACTGGTTTTAGGCCATGGAAGAGGTCAAAAAGGATTTGGAAAAGCAGGTTAGAGAAGTAGAGGAAAAATTGGGAAGAGAAATGAGAAGGATGGGAGAAAACCATGAAAAACAAGTCAATGACTTGCTAAAGGATACCCTCCCAAAATACTGAAGAATATACTGAAGAAAACAACACTTTAAAAAACAGACTAACTCAAATGGCCAAAGAGCTCCAAAAGCCAATGAGGAGAAGAATGCCTTGAACGTCAGAATTAGCCAAATGGAAAAGGAGGTCCAAAAGACCACTGAAGAAAATACTACTTTAAAAATTAGATTGGAGCAAGTGGAAGCTAGTGACTTGATGAGAAATCAAGATATTATAAAACAGAATCAAAGGAATGAAAAACTGGAAGAAAATGTGAAATATCTCATTGGAAAAACCACTGACCTGGAAAATAGATCCAGGAGAGATAATTTAAAAATTATTGGACTCCCTGAAAGCCATGATCAAAAAAAGAGCCCAGATATCATCTTTCAAGAAATCATCAAGGAGAACTGCCCTGATATTCTAGAGCCACAGGGCAAAATAGAAATGGAAAGAATCCATTGATCGCCTCCTCAAATAGATCCCAAAAAGAAATCTCCTAGGGATATTGTCACCAAATTCCAGAGCTCCCACATCAAGGAGGAAATACTGCAAGTAGCCAGAAAGAAACAATTTGAGTATTGTGGGAACACAATCAGAATAATCCAAGATCTAGCAACTTCTACATTAAAAGATCGATGGGTTTGGAATACGATATTCTGGAGGTCAGTGGAAGTAGGATTAAAATCAAGAATCACCTACCCAGCAAAACTGAGTATCATGCTCCAAGGCAAAATATGGATTTTCAATAAAATAGGGGACTTTCAAGCTTTCTCAGTGAAAAGACCAGAGCTGAATAGAAAATCTGACTTTCAAACACAAGAATCAAGAGAAGCATGAAAAGGTAATCAAGAAAAAGAAATCACAAGGGACTTACTAAAGTTGAACTGTTTTGTTTACATTCCTACATGGAAAGATGATGTGTATGATTCATGAGACCTCAGTACTAGGGTAGCTGAAGGGAATATGCATATATATATATATATATATATATATGTATGTGTGTATGTATATATATGTATATATGTGGGTGTATGTGTATGTGTATATATATGTATGTGTATATATATGTATGTGTATATATATATATGTGTGTGTATATATATATATATATATATATATATATATATATATATATGAGAGAGAGAGAGAGAGAGAGAGAGAGAGAGAGAAAGGGCACAGGGTGAGTGGAAGATGAAGGGATGATAACTAAAAGAAATAAAATCAAATTAAGGGATGAGAGAGGAATATATTGAGAGAGGGAGAAAGGGAGAGATAGAATGAGATAAATTATCTCTCATAAAAGTGGCAAGAAAAAGCAGTTCTATAGGAAGAGAAGAGAAGGCAGGTGAGGGGGAATGAGTGAATCTTGCTCTCATCAGATTTGACCTGAGGAGAGAATACCATACACACTCAATTGTGTATATTACCCCACAGGAAAGAAGGAGGAAGAAGATAAAAAAGGGGGGATGATAGAAGGGAAGGCAGATGGGGGAGGAGGTAATCAAAAACAAACACTTTCGAAAAGGAACAGGGTCAAGGGAGAAAACTGGATAAAGGGGGATAGGTTAGGAAGGAGCAAAATATAGTTAGTCTTTCACAACATGAGTATTGTGGAAGGGTTATACATGATGATATGCATGTGGCCTAAGTTGAATTGCTTGACTTCTTAGGGAGGGTGGGTGGGAAGGGAAGAGGGGAGAGAATTTGAAACTCAAAGTTTTAAAAACAGATGTTCAAAAACAACAAAAAGTTTTTGCATGCAATTAGAAAATAAGATACACAGGCAATGGGGCATAGAAATTTATCTTACTCTACAAGAAATGAAGGGAAAAGTGGATGGGAGGGGAGTGGGGTGACAGAAGGGAGGGCTGACTGGGGGAACAGGGCAACCAGAATATACGCCATCTTGGAGTGGCTGGGAGGGTAGAAATGGGGAGAAAATTTGTAATTCAAACTCTTGTGAAAATCAATGCTGAAAACTAAATATATTAAATAAATTAAATTAAAAAGAAAAGGAACTTTATTTGAAGTGGATATTGCCCATCTTGTGAATAATCAGAGTAGATGGTAGATCCCACCCATCTACTTCAAAATGGACCTTGAACAGAAATCCTTTTTCTTCTTAAAGAGATAGAGTCTTGTTCTCCTCTACCATGACCAGACCACACCTAGAGCATTGTATTCACTTCTGAATGCTCTGCTTCAGAAGGAACCCTGACAAATGGGAACACATATCCTGAAGACGGAAGCCAGAATGGTGAAGAAAATAGATTTTATGCCATTTGAGCACTAGTTGGAGGTCCTGAAAATTTATCCTGGAGAAGAGATAACACAGAGTAAATGTCATCATTGTCGAAATAATTGATACTTTAACATGAGAAAGAAAAATTAGACATATTCCCTTTTTGACCAGAGGTTAAAAACTAGAGTTTTGGGTGGAAGCTGTGGAGATACAGATTAATACTTTGTAACAAGATCTTCTAAAACATCAATACTCTCCTAAATCGGAAGGGATTGTCTTAGGAAGAAGTAATTCCTGCCCCCCACCCCCACCCCACCCCATTTGTGGAATTTATGAGCAGAGGCTAGGTGGCAAAGGTTGGAGTAAAAGAACTCTGATATTTCTTGTAGCTCAGATATTCTATGATTCTGCATGGGGGGATATAGAGGACTTCTAGAAATAGCTTAATGTTTGGAAGACTGCCTATGGTTCTGAAGAATTATGGCTTCCATATGCTTTAAGGTCAGGATCTAACCTAAGGATAAGGAGCTGTCCAACATGTTGACCAAATTGTCCAATGTGCTTGTGCTCAGGGGTTGTGCCTAGGTACATGAGAACCTTCAAGTTTTGAGAGGGCACTCCAGAGAAGGCAAAAATAAGGTACAGATTTTAAGAGAAGTGATGCTGGTTGTTTTGGCAGCTCCTTGTAAAGTAACCAATGTTGTAGAACTGTGGAGGAAGTTATCTGAGGGGAAAATATTTATGTAATAGTTTGGTAGGTCATGGTGACAAGGAGGATGTCTTTTCTTGTGTCAGTGTTTTGGACAAGGGTGGTGGTAGAGTGAATGGTAGCTAGCTCTCTTGCATGCTCTAGACAAGGAAAGTACCTAGCTGGCTATAACCCAGTGGTATTTTGATGTAATTATAAGCATGCGGAGTTGAAGTGAATCAGGTTAATTTGAGGCAGAGGAAGATTGGTGATTGTTATTGATAGTAAATAGAGTGTCCACAATTGTGTAGGCTTTGAGTGTATTTATTTGTTCATGGGGAGTGATTCTTATGGAGTCATAAATTCAGAGTTCGAAGAACTTGGGCTTTAACAATATCTAGTTCTACCTCTCATTTTGTGGTTGAGAAAATCAAGAGGTTAATTGACATAATCAGGGTCCTGTAGGTGGCAAATGACAGTCAGACCATACATCTCATAAATAAAAACCAATTGCTATTTCTACCATAATTCCACCATGCCATGTGTGGGATAGATGTAGCTTCATTAATTGGGAAGCATCTGCAACTTGGACATTTCTTCTATATCTCCTTTTTATAGGGGTCCATAAGAAGGAGGTTAGAGGAATTGTATGTCACATCTGGATTTCTCTTTCTCTGAAGTACCTTGGTGCTGTGACAATGCTTGGCACCTCTGTGGTGGCATGAGGGTTAGCAATCACTGGGATAAAAGACCTTTCTGACACATCTAATGTTACATCTCTGATATTTCAAAGGCTCTGCCCCATTTACATTAAGGTGTGTTTGAAAGTGCCATGGGCAGAGTGTAGTAATGCAGCCTCCAATCTCAGAATTTGGGGAATTCTGAGCTGCAGTAATCTAAACTGCTTAGATGTCCACAGTAACTCCAGTACTAATATGGTGATCCCCCAGTGACAGGGAGTAACCAGGCTGTTTAAGGAGGAGAGAACTAGCCGAGGTTGCAAACAGCACACAGCAAAGCTCCCATGCTGGTCAGTAGTGGGATTGGTGCACATTTAGCTTTGGTGATATACGCAGACTCAGTCCAAACAAACAAACAATAAGAAAGTACCATGGAACGAATCTAATGATAGATGCCTATTTCATTGCTGAGTCTCTAATTGGAAATATTCTACCTTAGTAGGGCCTGAAAGATCTTGTATTTTAAAGACTGCAGTCTTATGATAACCTCCATAATGATGAGTTCTTCATAAAAAATTAAGGAAATCATAATGGTACAGTAGAGAGTACTGGCTGTAGTGTTAAATTGTTGTTATTAAACTGTTTCAGTCATGTCCTACTCTTTCATGACTCCATTTGGCAAAAACATTGGAGTAGTTTGCCATTTCCTTCTCCAGCTCATTTTACAGATGAGCAAACTTAGGCGAGTAGGGTTAAGTGATTTGCCCAGGGACTCACAGCTAGAAGGTGTCTGTGGCTAGATTTGACCTTGGGGAGATGGGTTTTCCTGATTCTAAGCCCAGTGCTCTATCCACTGCACCAGCTAGTCTCCCCAAGCGTCAAATGTCTTGGTTTCAAATTCCACCTTTGCCACTTCAGTCAATAATCAATGAGAATTGTTTGTACATGTTTTGTGAGGGGTATTGTGTTAAGGATGGTGTATAATATAGGAACATGGTTGGGGATTGGACTGGTGATTTTATTGGTACAGGGATCTCCCAGATGAGTAAACATCTTCTACATGACAGGTCAGCACCTTTTCTGCAATCCAAGAGGTTTAGCGATTTGTTTAATACTGATAGCTAGTATGTATTAGAGACAAGGCTTGACCTAAAGTCTTCTTGGGTCAGGCCAGCTTTCTACCTACTAGTCTCGGATGCTTCTCTGTAGAGATGCTGGGGATGCAAAGACAAAATAAAATCATTTCTGCCTTCAAGGAGATCATATTTACTCAGGAAAGACAAATTGCTTAATACTTTGTGATCTTGTACAGATCGCCCTGGGCCTCAGTTTCCTCATCTGTAAAATGAGGGTGTTGGACTGGCTGCTCTCTGAAGACTCTTTCTGCTCTGAATCTATGAGCCTGTGATTTTGATGAAGATCCGAAATTGTGGTGACTATCAAAGAGCTATTCATTTGTACCTTGCCCTGTACAATTTCAGCCCAGCTGGAGACAGCAGGGCATCATGAGGAAAACCCTGGAATACAAGTCAGGAGCCCCAGCTTCTAAATTTATTCCCATCACTAATTTGCCCTGTGGCTTTGGGAAAGGCATCCCAGCTCTCTGGGCTAGGGTTTTACTAGGTGGTCACTTTTGCTCTGATGCTCTATGACAATGTTATTATATCTGAGCTGCACCACAGCCTTTGTAGGGAAGGAGCACACATGTTATCTTCAGCACTGTGGGGATGAGAAAACTGAAGCAGAAATCTTGCCAGTGTGATCATGCCAGTAGTTCAGCACTTAAGTGCATGTCCTACATATTGGAGCTTTGCTCCTTTTCCCTCTGTTCTACTTTCTCACCTACATGTTGGTAAAGACCTTTGTCCACCTTGACACCACTCCCAATCTAGAGTGGAAGAAGCTGTCCCTTAAGTGGAACATTTTGCCCCAGAGTCCAAACCGCTCCTGGCAAAGTGGAGAGAACATTGGCCTTAGAGCAGGATTGAGGTTCTAGACTCAGCCCCATTACTTGTTAGGTCTAGAACCTTCCTTCAGAGCCTCACTTTCCTCATTTGTTAAGTGGGAATAGTCCAGTAAGATTTTCATACGTGTCTTAAGAGTTCTCTTTTGAAACTCAGATAACAGCCCCAAGTAGAAAATACTTCAGAAATGTGGACTTGGATTTTTAGCCAGGGCAGCACTGTCCCCTGAGGTTCAAAGACAGTGAGGGGTTGAGGTTCATCAGATGTCAGAGTGAATCACTCACCTGGAATCCACATTCCTGTCTTGGTTCTTTAAAGGTACAAATTCGACTGTGTCCAGTCTGGTTACACCCTAATGAAAAATTGTCAGGAGTTTCAATATTGCTTACACATGTATCTTAAAGATGTTGCTCAGAGGGAGTTTGGTTTTGAAAGGAGTATGAAATTCAAGAAATTAATAATAATAACAATAATATATACACATTAATGTCTGCAAAGTGTCTTACATGTTGATCTCATGGGATGCTCACAACATCGTGAGATAGGTGCTTTCCTTACCTCTATTTTATAAATGTAGAAACTGAGACAGACCAATGAAATAACTTGTGCAGGGTCATGTAGTTACTAATTTGAACTCAGATGTCCCAGGCAGGTCTGAGGGTATTGGCTCTTGGCCTTGGTCTCTCTCCCAGCAGATGATATCACAGGATCACAGATAAGAGCGCTAGAGATTTAGAGGTAGAGATTTAGGGACCCTATAGTTCATCCAGCCCATGCTCATTATTAGAGGATATTTCATTTGCATGAGGAAACTGAGGCCCAGAGAAGTTACTTAAGTTACCCAAGGTCACACAGGTAAGTGCCAGATCTAACATTCACACTGACATCCATTGACAATAAATCCAGGACCTTTTCTAATACATCATAACCCTAACTGTAATTTATGGAATCATAAAATTGAAACTTTTCCCTTGGAAATTTGGAAGTTTCTATTATCTCACCAAACTGGAAAGGATTTTAGAGATCCGATCTCTCTTAACCTCCACTGATCCACCGAAGCCTATACGACTCCTTGCACCTTCTTGAAAACCACTCAGGACACTCCCTTATGAGGAAGGTTGTTCCTCAGCTCTGCTTCTTTCAGAACTTTTCCACTGAGGCAGTATCTGCTTCCCTGTAACAGAGAATCAAAGTATCAAGGTTCTAGATTGTTGAAAGGAAACAGAGGTCTTATGTCATCTCCTCATTTTACAGATATGGAGACTAAGGTGAAGAGACTACAGGTAATTTGCCCAAAGTTGTAGAAATGGTGGAGATCAAAGGAAGGACATGAGCCTGGGTCTTTGTTCTTCATACCCACTATTCCTTCCACTGCATCAGTTCTGAATTCCCCTTGTTAGAGCTGTGCAGAATTATCCTAATTCCTCTTCCATGTGACAGCCCTTCAGGAAATAGGCCACTCTCTGAGATCATGTGCTCCTCAGTCTTTTCTTCTCCATGCTCAAAATCCTGCTAGTGTTTGGTTTAGAGCTCCCTCATCTTCCTGCCCACTCTTCTGGATGTAAGAAAACCTCTTCAAGGCCCTCTGATCAGGTGTGACAATGAATCACATTCACCAAACAATTCTATAGGATCATCATGAATCATTTAATTTGATTGAATCAAACAACTGATTCCATGGTGGGGAAAACCAAACACATTTAAATCAGATTGGACCAAAAGAGTTGACTGATTGTCATCAGTTTGTCATTCCTGGATTTGACTCTACCTCCTCAGATTGTTTGACAGACCTAGTAATTATGGCTTCCTGTAAAAAAAGTGGAAGTAGTCAGGCTTTAGACCTGTAGCCCCAGTCTGATTTTAATTTGAGAGTCAGTGGGTCTTAGAATGTTAGATTTGATATTAGGAATATTTGTGTTCCACTTTTACTAGTTATGTGTCATTAGGAAATTTAACGACTCTGAGCCTTAATTTTTCTCATCTATAAAATTGCCATAATAGGGTTACCAGGAGGCTCAAATGAAGCAGTCAGTATGGCCAGGCCATAAGTCCTAGGTTGGCCACTGTCTTGTTGTGTGACCAAAGTTAAACCATTTCACCTCTCTAGTTTCTTTGACAGGAGGACTGAAGTAGGCATCTTCCAAAGATGCAGCCCAGGGCTGACCTCCTCTGTCCTACATTTTTAGGTTTCTTCCAGCTCTGACATTCTGACTCTACCAGGCTATCATGCCTCTGAGTCCCTCCATCTGCATGACCTTGTACTAATCACCTAATCTCTCTGAGACTCAGTTCCCTCATCTGGAAATGAGCTTATTTGAATATATAATTTTAATTAATTTAATTATTTAATATATATTCCCAGCTTTGACATTCTATGTTCTAGAGGCTTCTAGGTGACAGTGAATGGAGCTCTTGACTTGAAGCCAGGAGGACCTGAGTTTGTGTGCTGATTCAGACATTTACTGGATGTGTGACCCTGGACAAGTCATTCAATCTCTCTGGTCCTCAGTTTTCTCATCTGTAGAATGGGCATAATCATAGCATCTACCTCCCAGGATCATATGAGGATAAAATGAAATGATGGATGCAAAGTGCTTAGGTGCTGTATAAATATTAGCTGCATTCTTCCTCTTCCTATTCTAAAATAACTTACAACTCTGCTACTTTTTCCCCAACATTTTATGTTCTAAGATACCTTTCACCTGTGATATTATTTCATGAAGATAAATCCCCCAGAATATCTGTCTGTTTCACAACTGCCATCTTATGTCCATCCATAGCCCTTTATATCCTTCTCCACTTCTAGCATCTCCTTACTCCTCTGGTTTGCCCAAATTTGGGGGAAGAAGGAGATGGAAATTTGGGGGAGAGATTCTGAAAGCTGGCCCTGTTTCCATCCCTTTCCCCTTACCCATGATCCGTAAATATGTTCTTTACCAAGTCCCCATGTACATGCACCCAGAACAGAAAGTCTTCTCCAAGGATGCCCAGCCCATCTTTCCCAGTAGCATAACAGGTGGCTTCAGGGAAATAGCAGGAACAAGTGAGACTCAGTCTTCCAAATGTAAAGAATCTTGGAAAGCTGGATTTCCCAACTTCCCCAAGGCCAGCCACTTCTCCTTTCTCTCTAGAAACTCTTTTCTGATCCCTGACACAATCACAGGGGAATCCCCTTGCAATGGAGGGCTGGCAAAGGGAATGAGTTTAAAAGAAAGGAGGATAGTAATTGGAGGAAGAAAAATTGGCCCTTACCTCTTCTTTTTATTTCCTCCAGGGGCCACAGAAAGGGTCCTCCATGGGACAGAGTGCTCATTAAAATGGGAAGTGTGGAAAATGACTTGGGAATCAGAAGTAAACTTTCTGACTCAGAGTCATTAATGGGGAGTTTGTCAAGATGTAGTTATTGAATCCACTCAGATAATTAAATGATTTAACTACTGGGAACACCTTATGACAGCTGAAGTGTGTGTGTGTGTGTGTGTGTGTGTGAGAGAGAGAGAGAGAGAGAGAGACAGAGAGAGAGAGAGACAGAGAGACACACACACACAGAGAGGCCACACCATAGGAGAATACTTAGTTCATCAGTGTGATGAGTTCAATTGTGGAATATTGAATTACAGAGTAGGAACCGTCCTTAGAATACGGAATGTCAGAAAGAAATAGGAGAGTTTTCCTTTTTGGTGGTTTGTAGTATTTTTTCTTAGACCTGAATATTCTGTAGTTTGGCTATGAGCTTCCTGGCAATGATATTGGTATATCTTTAAGGAGCTAGTGATTGGTAGAATCTTTTTATCTTCATGTTTCCCTCTGGCTTCAAGAGATCTGGCAGTTTTTATTTATGATTTCTTGAAATATCATATGCAAAATTGTTTTTTGACCAAGATTATCAGATATTTCAATAATCTCTTAGATTTTTTCCTCATCTGTTTTCCACGTCATTTTTTGATGTCACATATCTTACATGTTTTTAATATTTTTTCAATATTTTCATTTTGTTTTCATTCCAATCTGCAACAAAAGTCACTGAGACAGAGCTCTGAGCAAGATCAATCAATTTATTAGGGAGAATGGTGGTTGGTCCTGAAGCAATGGGATTCAAGACCTTCCACACAGTCAAAGACCCCAGTGCTCAGGGGCTGGGGATTTTATAGACCTTGGGGAATACCTGAGAGGTCCTGTATTCCTTGGGAGGTTCCTTCAGAAGTATAGAAACTTCTATGATTGGCTGACCTTCGCAAGTGGGGTAGTTCCCATGATTAGCTAAGGGCAATGTCCATCAACCACGGCTACTCTGTCATGAGGTCTTCCACAGGTCAGCAAGCATAGGCCATTACTGCAATGGCCATCTACTCATGTACTTTAGCAGCGGGGGCCTTCCACAGGTCAGCAGACCCTGTCAGCAAGATCTTGGGCCCTTCACAGGCCATTTGGGCACCTCAGCAGGGGTTTGGTCCCTGACATTCTGGGTTTCAAGAGCACTGTGATGGAGGTCCTTAGGAAGTCATGGTTTTCAAGCAAAGATAACTTAAGAGTGAGTGGGGGGAATGCTAATTTCCTGTCACAAGTTAATATAAGTTATTCTAACAGGCCTAATACAATATAAATCTATCTTATGAGTGAATCCCAAGTAATAGAATCATCAGCACATGGTGGGTTAATTAGTCATAACTCTCATCTTTACAGAATTAAACCAATGTAAAATTTCAAGCTTAATTTTATTTTCCTCCACTTCCTAGTGCAACCACTGACATCCATTAAATCACATATATACTTGTTAAATTCTGTAGGGGTATCAAAATTATCTTCATAGTTTTGCCATTTCTAGTTGTCACATTTAGGTTTTTTTTTTCTTAGGCAAATTCTAATCTGAAAGGCAATCTGTTCTTGCATAAGTTTTTCTACCATCCATCCTAAGGTATCAGTTCTCCTTTCTAGTCTTTCTTCGTGAGTTATTCCAGTTTGTATTATGTATTTCATTTCCGCTGGGTGCTTTTGTAATCGTTGTGGCCAGAATATTTTTTCTTTTGAGGTTTACTTGGATTTGTTGTAGGGCTATTCTCTTGAGTCTTCTTTGAGAACCCCTGGGCATCTCTTAAACTAAGGTATTCACAGTATTTGGTGTTTTCTTTGGTTTTCTCACATTGGGAATTTCATTGTTTCCTGTATATTGGGTGGGGGGGAGAGACTTGTTCTTGGGCCAAACTCTGCTCCTCTGTTGCTGGATATTTTGGTCTGGCCTTTCCAGGTACTAAGTGTGATGGCTAATCCTGTGCTCCCCACAGAAATTGTCTGGCTTTGCTCCTGCTCTGCCTCAGGCCTAGGTTGTTTGGGTCCTAAATGGTGTTGGGGCTGCCTGGATTCTGCTTAGGGCCTTTCTTCAGCTGTGGTCAAGGCTCCAGGGCCACTCTGCCACAAGACCTTGATGGAAGACTCTCTCCCATTTCAGAGGTCTACTTCAGGCCACACCTTCCTCATACTGAGACTTGATTATGTTCAGGGTCACAGGGATTGTCCTTTTGTGCAACCTTTATGTGGTACAGAGATTTATAGCTGGTTCTTTTAATTAAAAAAACTTGGTGCATTTTAAAACCAGAATTGTAGTGTTTGGAGAGGATTTGGGATCCTCTATGTCCTAGAATGTCACAATCTTCCTGCTGTCCCTCATTCCCTCTTTATGATACGGTGACAGTATCTCATGTCTGTGTGGGAGAGGCTATTGAAGTAGATGTGATATAATGCAGATCAGAATGACTAGAACTACAACTGTACCCGCAGTGCCTACAACTACATGAAAAGAAGGAAAACACAGGTGAAGATGGAGAAATTTCCAGGCAAGAATATAAAGGGAGAAAGCAAAAACATTTCCTTTGTGTTTTGTTGAAGTTGGTTCTATCTTGTTTTTATTTTTTGGCAGGGCAATTGGGGTTAAGTGACTTGCCCAAGGTCACACAGCTAGTACATGTGTCAAGTGTCTGAGGCCGGATTTGAACTCAGGTCCTTCTGACTCCAGCGTCGGTGCTCTACTCACTGCATGACCTAGCTGTGCCTGGTTCTGTCTTGTTAAAGGCTAGTGGTGTGCGTTAGCTATCTTCTCTCCTTTGGACATGGGAAAAGGCATCAAAAGATGCCTAGGAAGCATTCTTCTCCCCGTAGAGTTTTTGTAAGGCCCCCTTCACGTCCTTGTTCCAATGACTAGATGAGGGGATTAAGCATGGGGGTCATGTCACCATATAAGAGGGAGGCAAACTTGGTCACCTCCCCACTGGCCTTGTCCTGGGGGATCATGTACATGGTAATAGCTGTGCCATAGAAGGTGACTATCACAGTGAGGTGGGAGCTACAGGTGGACAAGTCTTCTTTCTGCCCTCAGTTGAGCAAGTTTTCAACACAGCCCCAAGGATGACCCCATAGGAGGCAAGGATGAAGGTGAAGGTTGCCAGGAGAGTCAGGGAGCTGGTGGCCATCATCAGTAATTTATTGAATTGTAGATCATTGCAGGCAAACTTGATGATGGCAAGGACCTCACAGAAGAAGTGGTTGATGATGTGATGGCCACAGAACTCCAGGGGTAAAGTCATGGTTGGTACTACGGTAAGCAGAAAAGCTGTAACCCAGGTACCTACTGCCAACAAAGCACAGAGCTGGGGACGCATCCTCACCGGGTAGCACAGTGGGTCACCGATGGCCACACACTAGTCACAGGCCATGATGGACAGCAGGAGGCATTCCACAACCCTCAAGTAAAGGCCAGTACAGGGCCAGGCATTCACCCAGGGAGATGGTGGGAATTTTTGCTAAGTGGTTGATGATCATCTGGGGCACACTTGATGAAGTGTAGCAGATGTCCAGGAAGGACAGATTGCTGAGAAAGAAATACATGGGTGTGTGGAGCCTGGAATCATAGTGAATCAAGATGAGGATGAGGCTGTTTCCAAGCAATATGACAAGATAGGACACCAGGAACAGGCAGAAGAAAATGACCTGAACCTTGGGGTGCTGTGAGAGCCCAACCAGGATGAAACAAATCACGGCTCTGTTGTTCCTTCCATCCATAGCTTTCCTTCACTGTCTTCAACTCCTAAGGAGGAAAATTAACACACACACACACACACACACACACACACACACACACAGAGTCATAAAGTGGACTTTTACATTCCTCCTGATTGGCAAGCTTACATGGGCTGTTTGAACCATCTAGTGCTAAATCTTTAGATCCCCTCCTGGAAGGTCCCTGTCTCTCTGAGCACTTTCCTTTGATTGGTCAGTTCCTTGGTTGATTGGTCATTTTAAGTGATGGCCCAGGTCAGCCAAGTCTCCTCCTTTTGTCCCTTCTGGTCTTGCTTCTGACTCTTGGGACTCCTTTCTCTATTATGCGCTTCTGGACTTGCTTTGGTTTCTATGGCATTTTTTGAATTATTTTGTCTATATTGGTGCTGTTTGGAGTCCATGAGGTGACCCAGTGGATAGGGCATTCATCAGGGACTCAGAAAGACCCAGTTTCCAATCCTGCCTGTTACTGGTGGTGTGTCTCTGGGCAAGTCCCTTAGCCTCCTTGGGTCTTAGTGTTCTCATTTGTAAAATGTGTGTGGTTGTTTCTAAGATCCCTGCCAGCTCCAAGGCTGTGATCCTAGTTTTTGATCAGTCATTTCAGTCGTGTCCGAGTCTCCGTCACGGTCTGGGGTTTTCTTAGTGAAGACACTGGATCAGTTTGCTACTCCTTCTTCAGCTCCTTTTACAGATAAGGAAACTGAGGCAAACAGGGTTAAGTGATTCACCCAGGGTCATACAGCTAATACGTGTCTGAGGTTGGATTTGAACTCGGGTCTTCCTGAGTCCAAGCCTAGCTCTCTATCCACTGCACCATTCAGGTGCCACTTTATTACCACATATGGTTTATTGTCTCTTTGTTGTTTGGTCATTCGGTTGTGTCCAGCTCCTCACGACCCCATAGACTATGTCCATGGGGTTTCTTGGCAAAGATACTGGAGTGGTTTGTCACTTCCTTCTTCAGTGTGTCCCCATTTTGCAGATGGGGTACTTTGCCAAATAGGGGTTAAAGTGACTCATCCAGGGTCACTCAGCTATTAAGTGCCTGAGTCTCCCTGACTCTAGGTCCATTGTTCTATCCACTGAGCAACCCAGCTGCCCCTGAATGATTAAACATATATATATATGTATATATACACATGTGTATATATACATATATATTCCTATAATCCTACAAAAGATTTTATTTATCCTTCCAATAGCCTTGTCAGGTAGGCAATACAAATGTTATACCCCTTTTGCAGATGGGAAGACTGAGGTTGACATTTTGCGCATGTGTTCATGTGAACTAAATTAGAGAGTCATTCTGTACTGGAAAGCAAGTCTTGGTGTCTATCTTTCTTCTCAGGCCTCTGTCTCTGGCTATTGTTTCCTTTTTACCCTTTCCACTTAACTCACATATGTACAGGTCAAGTCCCTCCTCCATCTTGAGATACCTTAAAATCTAAATAGGAAGAAACTAAATAATCCCCCAGTCACATATCTTTGCTCCAAGGTCAGGGCCACTCCCAGGACTAGAGCTGTAGGATCTGAGGTGGAGACTTAGGTCTGGTAGTTGCTGATTGAATGACCTTTAGTCAAGTAGCCAACTCATTCTGTGCCTCAGTTTCTTTACTTCTGTGAGGAAATGGGGGTAGCAGAACCTCCTACCCCATCTCAACCCCATGCAATGAAATACATCTTATCCTTAGCATCTCATGCTATAGAAATATGAAGAATGATTTTTATTTGGTGTAATCTCACTCATGGCCCCTTACCTTTATAGTTGGGGTGGGTCATCAAGAAGTCCATGGAGTGGGGCAAACCTGTCCCCAGGATCTCTGCACCCTCTCTGTTCCTTACAAGTGATTTCACCTGGTGGGTGGGCCATCCCCAAGTCTTAAAGATCTTAACTCTCCCCAAGCTGGACCATTGAGATGGGACTCCTCATCTTTGCCTCCCGGCTTCCCTGGCTTCCTTCAATGCCCAGCTAGAAGCCCACCTTCCACAGGAAGAGTTTCCCCATCCCTCTTAATTCTCCTGCCTTCCCTCTGCTGTTTGCCACCATTTTGTCCTTTCTTTAGCTTGTTTGTACATGGCCATTGAATGTTGTCTCCCCTATGAGACCATGAGCCGAGGTCAGGAATTGTTCTTTACCTTTATTTGTCTCCCCATCACTTAGCACAGTGTCTGACACATAGTAAGCATTTAATAAATGTTTATTGACTGGCTAACTGACTGAGAGTAAGCTTGGTTCTGAAAGGTGTGTGGAATTCCTGTAAAAGGATGGCATTTCCAGTCAGGAGCACAGTGGATCACCAGTGGCCATGTACCAGTCATAGGCCATGATGGCCAGAAGGTGGCATTCTACAACCTCCAAGTAGAGGCTTCTTTTAGAAACTTTCCCTGGTCCTTCCAAATGACAACCCTTGACAACCCATCTAACACATGTATGTAATATTGCTCATTTAGGATATGTGTTGGTGCTGCTTATTAGACTCTAGGCTCATTTGGGAAAAGACTATGTTCTATCTAAATTCTGCATTCTATCTCCCTGGCAATCAAATGTTAGCTTGGGATCATAACTGTGAATGTGATGCACCCAAGAGGGGCTTGATAAATGTATGCTATGTCCTATTTTTTAGTGTGAGGACTTTTGGTGGAGAAATTGAAAGCAAACAAATTTATGCTGGATTTGAGTACTCTTTGTCATGAGTTATCACCATCCTCTCTAACCCAGCAGAGCACTAACCCCTTCCTTGGGCATCTCTTTTCTTTGAGGATAGCCCAAAAAGTTTTGTAGATTGCCCTTAGCATTCTGGGTTCGTGGGTCCCCATATCAGTTAAGAACCAGATCAATCCTTTGTAATTGTCCTCAGATACCATTTCTTAGTTCTGACTTCTTCAAGCTTCTCTTAAAGATCTGTGTTGGCCAGTAAGCTCTCTGATTCGCTGAACAGGGCTTAAGCCAGCTTCCCCTTTTCTTCCTCAAGAGGAATGCTTATTTTGTGTCACGAATTTCATTCCTGAGTGCCTCCAGGTCCTCTTTCAACAACTTTCCCTGAAGAATCTTAGGCTAAAAGATGCTAACTATTGCTTCTCTGAAATCTACTCTCTTCATATTTGGGCTATGCTTTGGCCTTTTGTGGCCCTAGGAGTGTGCTGTTAAATGTTTAACAACTGGGTCTCTAAAAAGCACAGCACAATTTAAAGTTGAATGATCAATGTTTTTTCAAGTCCAGAAATCAACCAAACAGTAAATCAAGTCCAGATTTGAAAGGGCAAATGCTCACACTGAAAAGGAATCCTCTCAAGAACTACTCCTAGTGCTTAGCACTGTGACTGGCATATAGTAGGCCCCTAATAGACGCCCCTGTCTGTCCCTCCTCTTTTTCATCTTGAACTTCAAAACTGGAGGTATCTCATCTTCTGCCTGAGTATCTGTTCCTGCTTAGTCTACCTCAGTCTCAGGATCTGGGTTTTGTTTATTCCTCAAGAAAAGATTGGTAATGGTAGAAAGTACCCAGGACTTGGGCTGCTAGGTGGTGCAGTAGATAAAATGCCAGGCTTGGAGTCAGGATGACCTGAATTCAAATCCAGACTCAGATACTTGCTAGGTATGTGACCCTGGCTAAGTCACTTTACCCTATTGGCCTCAGTTTCCTCATCTGTAAAATGAGCTGGAGCAGAAAATGGCAAACCACTCTAGCATCTCTGTCAAGAAAACCTCAAATGGGGTCACGAAGAGTCAGACATGACTAAATGACAACGACAAACCCAGGGCTTGAGAATAGTGAGAAGAGTCAAGAGGACGTGGGTCTGAGGCCTGGCTCTGCCACTTACTGTGTGACCTAGAACAAGTCACATGCCCTCTCTGGATCTCACTTTCCTCATCAAGTTAAAAAAATTTGGGAGCTGGACTGGGTGACCTATGAGGTTGTTCAGTCGGAGGGCGCCGGAGGGCGCTGCAACCATGGAATGCAGAAATGGTCTACTGAGCTGTGTCTGTTGGTGTCTTCATTTGCTGCAAGAGGGATCACCTTTAGCCCCCATCACATCCCGTCTGGAGCATTATAGCTAGTTTGAGGTTTGTCCAGAAGAGGACAGGCAGCAATGTGAGGCGCCAGAAAGGGGACCATAGAAACATCCCATGAAAAGAACTGGGGAGGTTTGCCCTAGTAAAGCAAAAGCGGGATCAGAGAGTAGATGGTGCTCAGAGCAGCTCCACAGGACTTTGGTGGATATGGTAAAGGTGACTGAGGCATGAAGGATCTCGGTTATGTCTGTGGGGAGCAATGCTGTGAATCTTCCGTGTTGGTGCCAAGGCACCGTCTCCAAGGGACTGCCCAGGAGGAGAGAGCACATTTACATTTGCAGCCCTTCCTGTGATGATATGCTGAGGTCTCTTTTTGAGGTTCAGCATCAGGCCTCCATGTATTTAGTGCTGGATGCATCATTTTAGCGATGTGATGGTGGGGAGGGCAGTCCTAGGAGCAGGCACAGACATTCCTGCCTGGTTTCAGGCCTAGGAGCAGGCACAGACACCCCCTGCCAGGTTTCAGGCCTAGGAGCCAGAACAGACACCCCCTGCCAGGTTTCAGTCCAGGGAGTAGACGCGGACATCCCTGCCTGGTTTCAGTTCTAGGAGTGGGCACAGAAACCCCCTGCTTGGTTTCAGTCTTAGGAGTGAACATGGACACTCCCGGCCAGGTTTCAGGCCTAGGAGTAGGCATGGACATCTCTGCTTGGTTTGAGTTCTAGGAGCAGGCATGGACACCCCCTGCCTGGTTTCAGACATCCTTGTCTCCTTTTGGTCCTTAGAGCATGCACACATATTCTTTGCTACACAAACAATGTTTTTGGGCAGGAGTGCTTCCAAACCTAGCAGCCAGGATGTTGAGGGGATATGAGACCATTCTCTATGAGGCCTGGCTTCAGAAACTGGGGATATTTAAGACTGAAGAAAAGAAGACTTCCTGAGGACATAATAACTGTCTTCTAGCATTGGAAAGGCCGTTGTGTAGAACAGATTTTAGATTTCTACGTGGCTCCAGAGGGCAAGAAGCAGGAGCAGGTGGTGGAAATTGTAGAGGCAGATTTCAACTTGATTTCTGGGAATAAACCAAACTAAACCTTCTAACGATGAGGACTATCCAGATGGGGAAGGGCCTGCTTTGCAGTTTCCAAGGATCCTAGATATATGCTGGAAGCACCTTAGAAGGTATCTAAGCCAAATCCCTCATTTTCCAGATAAGCCCCAAAGACATGACTTGACTTCCCTAAGGTCACACAGGGACAGTGTCAGAGCCCTAAGGTCACACGGTAGGTCAGCGACGGAGCCAGGATTCACATCCAGGTCTTCTGACAAATGGGATGTTCTTTCTGCTGTTCCACAAAGAGTCAGGTGGTGAGTTCCTCATCTCTCTGCCTTCAAGCAGAAACTGGCTGGCCACTTGGAAGGATGTTGGAGAGACCATTCCAGCTCATGTATGGGCTGGACTTAGATCATCTGAGAGTCTTTGAAACACTGATGCTGAGGTCCACATAGAGGATCACTCCCAAAGCTTGGAAACCAAGGGCCAGAGAGTGGTGACTGGTTCTATGATGAAGAGGTAGACTTGAACCCAGGTTGACTGACTCCTCGCTATACCCAGGTCCAGTCTTCTCTACCCCATGGGTGCATAACCTGGGTCCATAAGAGAAGTTTCAGGGAGTCCATGAACTTAGATGGGAAAAATCAAAACTTTATTTTCAATAGCTAATAACAAAAATTTAGCTTTTCACTCAATTATGAATTAAAAAAATATTATTCTGAAAGTGGCTCCTGCCCTTCACTGGCCTGCCAGAAGGATCCATGACTCAAAAACCCTGCTCAACATGTTACTTTCTCAGTGCCTGTTATGGTGACTTTTGGAGCCTGCTTCCCAGTCTGCCTCTGTTCCTGTGCAAAAACAGGCTGGGTTGCTTGGGCAGGTTGAGATCCCTTTTTTCAGGCAGAGACTGGAGTTGCCCTGGAAGGGACTCCTGTGAGGAGGAAGGATGTGGGACTAGATCCCTGCTGAGGCACCTTCTCTTTCCTTATAGTCTATGATTCTATGGCTCCTGCCCTCATCCCCTTGACGCGAGCAACGGTGTACCTGACAGCACTGTGGACATCCTTGTTCCGCAGACTGTAGATGAGTGGGTTAAGCAGTGGAGTGACCACTGTGTAGAAGACTGCTGTGAGCTTGTGGTGCCCAGCTGGGGTGAGTCCCTTGGGCCTCAGGTACATGGCCATCACAGTTCCATAGAAAAGGCCAACCACAGCCAGGTGGGCTCCACAGGTGGAGAGGGCCTTGCGGCGGCTCCGGGCAGAGGGAAGGCGCAGGGCAGTGGCCAAGATGAGACCATAGGAAGCCAGAATGCAGCCAAAGGGCACCAGAAGGATGGGGACACCCATGGCAGAGACTAGGACCCGATTTGGTGTCGTGTTAGCACAGGCCACCCTCAGAACTGCTGGCAGTTCACAGAAGAAATGGTCAATTGGTGGGTGCCCGATGCAGTAAGGCAGGCGTAGAGCAGCAGCTGCATTGGGCACAGAGAGCAAGAAGCCCAGGGCCCAGGCACCACCTGCCAGACCCCCACAAAGACCTGGAGTCATGATAGCAGCATAGTGAAGGGGCCGGCAGATGGCCAGGCAGCGGTCAACAGCCATGGAGGCCAGGAGGAGGGCCTCGGTGCTGCCCAGAGAGAGGGCAACATAAAGTTGAGCGCCACAGCGGGCAAAAGGAATTGACCGCCTCTGGACTAGCATGTGTGCCAGGGCCTGAGGCAGAGTGGTGCTCACGTAGGACACATCCAACAGAGCCAAGTGAGTCAGCAGGCGGTACATGGGCCGATGCAGCCGGCTGTCAAGGAGGATCAGGGACACCAGGAGGGCATTGCCCAGAAGAGTGGCCAGGTAGGAGGCCAGCACAGATGCAAAGAGGAGGAGCTGGAGGTCAGGGCGGGCTGAGAGGCCCAGGAGGAGAAATTCAGCCAGAGCTGTCCTGTTCCCTTGGCCCATCCTGTGGAGAGTAGGATGAGGAGACAGAAGGGGGATTAGAGTCAGGGGGAGGGAGGGGAGATCCAATATTTACATGCTCTTCCTCTCCCCTCCCCTCCCCTGCTCTCCCTTCCCCTGCTGTCCCCTTTTCCCTTCTCTAATCAGCTGCCAAACCAACAAGAGACTCCTTAGCCTAGTGCTTACAGCCCTCTATAATCTGAATCCCACCTCCCTCTCCAGTCTTAGTTTAAAATATTCCCTTTAGCCAGTCCTTCTTCCAGTTAAGCTGACCTGCATTGCTGTTTCTCCTACCTGACCTTCTTTCTTCTTAGCATCAGGCCTTGACACAAGAGGCCTGGAATCCCGTGATCCCAGGAAGGGGAGCAGAGAGCTGAAGAGAATAGGGTTGGAGAAGAGAGCAGAGAGAGAGAAGAAGAGGAGGGAGGAGGAAGAAAGAAGCCTGAGGAGAACAAAGGAGACAGGCAAACCAGGGAGGGCCTTCTTCATCTCTCTCTCCTAAAATCCCTAGCTTTTTTCAAAGCCCTGCTGCGGTAGGCATCCCTGGTCCCCTCTAGTGTGGAGCATACTTGGTACCTTGTATAGAATCTGTATTTAGTCACTTTTGTATATAGATTGTGCTGCCCTCACACCCATAGGAGCTTTATTCCTAGGAAATAATATTAGCAGATGTGACTGCTTAGCCGCTGTCCATGGTGTTGGAAAGAATGTGAAGAATGGGAGAGAGGCTGCAAGGCTGGAGAAGGCCAAACGCTGTCCCCTTTTTCAAATGAGGGAAGAGGAGGGAGTCAGCAGACTCTAGGCTTATGGGCTCAACTTTGATTTGTCGCAAAATTTCTTGACTCTATAATTAAAGGCATGGGGAGCAAACACCTGGAAAAGGAAGTGATGATGACAGAAAGTCTGCATGGCTGACTGAACAGGTTGTGCCAGACTAACCTGATTTAGTCTTGTGACAGGCCTGCTAGACAGGTAGAGCAAAGAAGTGGTACTGGTATGGATTAGCTTTGTTTTAGAAAACCATTTGGAAAAGACTCTTATACCTCTTTCATGGACAAAACAGATGTGAGCTAAATGTTAATACAGCTATGGATTCTGACATTTTCTAACTGACCAGGCCTAGTGTTGTCATTAGTGATCTGATGTCAGCTTACGAGGATTGAAGAGGGGTGGTTGAGAAAGCTGTGCTTGACTCTCTTTGTTTAACATTTTAATAATGACTTGGATCAAAGTGTATATGGCAGGCTTATGACACAAAGTTGGGTTGGATAGCTACCATATGGGATGGAAGAGAAGGGATCAAAAAATATCTTGAAAGTTTAAAATGTTGGGTTGAAACTAACAAGATGAAATTTAATAGGAAACAAACAAAAGCTTAAAAAATCAGCTTTGGAAGCATATTATGGGAGGGGCACAACTAGAAATGGAATTTTTTTTTCCTGAAAACTCCCTGGGATATTTAGTGGACTACAAGCTGAATGTGTGATGGATATAAGTTGTTGTTGTTGAGTCTCTTTTCAATTGTGTCCAACTCTCCACAACCCCAGGTAGGGTTTTTTTGGGCAAAGATGTTGGAGTGGTTTGCCCATTCTTTCTCCAGATCATTTTACAGATGAGGAAACTGAGGCAAATGGGGTTATATGGTGACACCAGGGTCACACAGTCAAGAAATGTCTGAGGTCAGCTTTGAGCTGGTAAAGATGACTCTTCCAGATTCCAAGCCTAGTACTCTATCCACTGTGCCACCTAGCTGCCCCTGGTGACCATGAGACATATAGTCAAAAAAAAATCTTAGATTTTATTAAGAGGAATATGCAAGACTGGTGAGATGTTGACGCTAGTACTCCTGCTGCTGCTGCTGTACCTTCCTTGATCAGTCCCCACCTGGAGAATTGTGTTCAGTTTAGGTGCCATGTTTTAGGAAGGATGTGAAGAATGTGCAGAGGAGGGCATCTGGGGTGACCAAGGGTCTCAAACTCATGATGTATGAGAATGGAGTGAATGATTTGGGATATTTAGACTGGAGAAAAGGAGATTTTTCTTTCTTGAGGGGGAGGAGAAATCATACAACATTTCCAAGCATTTATTTGAGTGGCTGCTATGTGGAAAAGACTTTTCCTTAGCTTCACTAGGCAGAAGTTGGCATATGTTGTAACTTGGCAAATTTAGGCTTAATGTAAAGGGAAAAAAGAGAGGAAGAACCCTTTTTAACAGCTGGAGCTCTAAAAAAAGCAAAATGAGCTTTACACCTTACACACTACAACCTTTGGGTGTTATGAGTTCCCTCTTACTCGAGGCATTTGGCTGAAGGCTCGATGACCCTTTGTCCAATATATTTACATGGGCTCCTTTTTTCCAGGTATTTATTGCACTCACTGCTCACTGACATGTCCCTCCTGATTCCGAGATTATCTCCTGTCCCTTAGTCTTTCCCTGTCCAGGTCACTGCCTTGCTACACTACCAAAGTAATCTTCCCAATGCACAGATCTAATGGGCATTGTCCAATGGGAAGAGTATTGTCCCTAGAGGTCTTGAATTCAAATCTGCCTTTGATACTTCCTGCATGACCCTGGACAAATGACACACATAGTAGGCACTTAATAAATTGTCTTCAAAATAGAATCATCTGGGAGGGACCAAAAGAAAAGCAATTGCTACTTACACTCATTCTGAGCCATCAAAACCCAAGGAATGAGCAAGGGAGGCTTGGCCAGTAACCTATTATTAGCCAGTCAGTGAAAGCCAAAGTGATTTGCGCTTAAAGACGTAGTCAAGTAGCTCCATTTGAATCTTAATGGACTTTATCAAAGCCTAGTTTTCCAGAGCTATAGTTCAAGAAATCAAAAATAAAAACTACATAAGATAAAAAAGTTAAGCATCCCAGTTTTTTGAAAAAAAAAAAGATAAATAAGTAGGGGAAAAATCTAGTCCGCAAACCCCAAGATACCTTCAGAATTTCTGGTAAACTGGAACTGAAAAGCTGGTGGACCTAAATAGCAAGGAGGAGCCAACAAAGCAACTCATGGGATGAGAACATCGGGAGACTGTGGGAAAAAAGTCTAAATGACACTATGTCCCTAGGAATCACCATTAGTCACCATGGGGCTCTTCATAGCAAGCACTCAGCTGAGTAGCCATGCCCAGGGAGGAGCAGGCATAGTGAGAGCATTGTGCCCCAGCTTATAGTTGGAGTGGGTGAAAGATGGAAATGTGAAATCAGACTAGGAAGGTAGGTGGACACCAATTTATGGACAACTTTCAGTGCCAGAATGAGGAGTTTGTATTTCATCCCAGAAAAAACTGGGATAATGGATTTTGGGGCAGGGGAGTGACTTTGGTTAGACCTGTGTACTATTATTTCCTAGCTTATGGAAGACAGATTAGAGAAGGGATTGAGTCAGGGAGATAAATCAGGAAGCTATTATAATGTTCCAGATGAGAACTAATGAGGACCTGAAGTAGGATAATGTGAATGGAGAGCAGAGGTTTGAAGTGAGATACACTTTGGAGATAAAATTGGCAAGACTCTCATCTCATTTCTCTTGCCCCTAATCTTCTCAAAATCCCCATAGATCCCAAATATACCATTTACTCTAACACATGTACATGCTCTAGGTATATGATTTGCTTCTTTGAATAAAGCCTTTTAGGGTTTTTTTAGATGTCACAAATGCTATCTGGGAGAAGGAACACATCAACTCCTTAGTGCCCGGTCATATCTTAGCATGGATTGATTTCTCAGCTTAGTGATCCATAGAACCATATAGAATGTCAGAGTTTTAAATCCACTTGGAACATGGAAGATGGGCTGTTGGAACAGAGGGGACCCCAAGAATAGAATGCAGAAGGTCGGAGCTCTGAGAGACCTCAGAAGAGAGAATGTCAGAGCTAGGAGTCACCCTTAGAATGTAGAATGTCAGAGCTTGGAGGGTTCTTAGAATGTGGCCTGTCAGAGCTGGTAAGGGCCTTCATTTGGTGTAACTCTCTTTTTTAAGAGTGGAAACCAGTCCAGAGAGATGGGAGTTGCCCAAGATCTATAAGGGAGCACTTGATTTCCCACTGAATCCCATGAAGTCTTGTTTTGCTTTCCTCATTCCTCTTACCAGGAAAATTGGCCTCTACCTCACTCTTCTTGGTTTTATTTAACTGATCTGTCCTGGTATATTGACAACCCTTTAGTATTCTACTCCTCACTAGATGGCCAGATTTCCTCTGCCACACGCTAAATGTCTCTTTGGTTGGGCATCTCTTAGCCTGATGCTTCCTGACAGAATCATAGTTGTACATTTAGCAAGGATTTACTAATCATAATGAGAAGGCTGAAGTCTATAGCATGTACAATTGTTGGCTTTTGATAGCAACAAAATGTTGTAGACGGTCCATGTTTACGTGGCAGAGAAATGACTGAACAAACTGTGGCATGTGAACACAGTCAGATTCCATTGCATCTTCATAAATAGGAAGAAGTGAAGAACAAAAAGACATGAGAAATATTGTATGAAGTGCTGGAGACACAGTGGTATGCAATGGAAAGGACCCTGCATTTCAAGTTTTAGGACACAGGCTTTGCTATTTACACCTGTGGCAACTTGGACAATCAGTTCATCTCCTTGGGCTTCAGTTTCCTTATGTATGAAATAATAGGATTAAATGAAGTGATCTCTAATTTTTATTTCCCTAATCTATACCCTCCTACCCCCATCTATCCATCCATCCATCCATCCATCCATCCACCTATCTGTCCATGCATCCATTCTGTAAGAATTTGTTAAGTGCCTACTGTGTGTTAGGTACTGTGAATGAAATGAACTTAGGAACCCTTGATTTCATTGTTACAGTTACACTGTACTTGATGGTCTTTATGAGTTGCTATGGCCATTTTTTTGGCCCAGTGGCCAGACTTTTGGTGCTCAAGCCTCTCAGATCACTGGGCTGACCTTGAGATGAGAGATGCAGCTTCCCCTGGCTCTGTGCTCACAGGACTTCCATCAGGCTGGGGTGCCAGATTGTGTTCTCTCCAGCACAGTCTTTGAGAAGCCCAGCTTTCTTTCATGCCATGATGGAGCATCAGAAGGGACTTCAGTGGAGACAGAGACCATTTGATAAAAGGAATCTCTTCTTAGCTGTTACTAACCAGTGGCACAGGCGAAAGAGCACTTAATTTGGAAGCAACAGATCTGAGTTCAAATCCTAGATTCACTATTTTGTGTGTGAATTATTTTCTTTCTCTCATTTGCTCAGTTTCTCTGTCTATAAAAGAAGGGGCCTGAGCTCTGTGACCTGGCCTCTGTGTCCTTTATAGCTCTAAATGTTATGAAATCAGAATTGGAATCTGCTAGCATCGCTATTATCTGAGCAACTTCCATCCCGATCCCTGCTAGAGTTGGCCTGGTCTCATCATTTTTGGTTTTCACCTAAGCTTGAGACAGATACTAAGTATATACCCATCTTCTACCTGGACTGCCTCTGCTCACCATTCAGGTCCTCTGACTTAACTGATAGGTAGAGCTGCAATGAGAATTTTGACTTAGCCATTTCATCAGAGAATTCTGTGGTGGCCGTGCCTAGCTTGCCTATCCCCATGTGATCTCTTTCCTAATAGCTACATCATAGTATATACCCTCACCCCTAGCACCCAGAGAAGAGAATGCCTGAAAGAAAGCAGGCTGTTACAGATGGCTTTGGAAGGATTTATGGTTTCAGAAATCTCTGGATCTGAGTGTGGGACCTCCCTCCATCAAAGCAGAGCAAAACCCTATTTACAACTCTATAAATAAGTCTCAGGGTATTTTCTGAGGTAAAAGAGGTTAAGCTATTTGCTCAGTCACCCAACTAATATGTGTCCAAGGTAGGACTTGAACTCATTTCTTACAGACCAAATTTATCAGCCATTTACATTCAAGCTCAAAAAACTCTTTAGAAGCTCACATAGTGAATGAATGGCAAAGTAGGGACAAATGTCTGGGTGGTGACAAGATTCGACCTCTCCCAGTGCCCCCTCTCCCAGCCCCCTTCTAAATTCAAGGATGTATCCATTACCTTTCTCTAAATTCGAATGGAGGCAGTGGATAGAGAAAATGATGGGACAGTGAATACTTAGGTATGAAGGGTATGGTATGTGTGGGATTAGAGCTGAAACTTGGGTGAAGCCACTGTGCCTTTGCCCTAGGGTGAAAGCTTTAGAGTGTGCCTAGTATAGTAGAAGGGCAATCCTTCTCCCTGCCTCTCAGCTCCAGACTCCCCCAGGCCCCAAGCAGCAGCTTTAATCTGGGGATATACTTTATCCCCATAGATGTGGCACCCCTCCACCCCCACGCTTCTACTGTCCTGTCACCAACAGTGACTGGTTTTCCAGCAGATCAGAAATCTTGAGCACACACGTTCCCTTCCTTGGATGTAGCTTCTCTGATTACCACTGGGATAAGAGTTCCTACATCTTTTCTCCTCCTTCCCCACTCTTAGCTCATCATAGGAGCCATTAGGATAATCTAATGTAGCTCCCAAGTTTTAGAGGGCAGGGTGGAGGAAATCATTCATCCAAGGTTACCCAAGTAGCTAGGGGAAGGGGCAAGGCTTAAACCTGAGTCTTCCAGCTCCAAATATGAGGCTCTTTCTCAGCTCCATGCACTATCCCTCTACTCCTTTCTTCCTCGGGTATCTGAAGGTCCTGGTGAAGTGGATGCTCTTTGGGATTTGCCCTTCTCCTTGCTTCTATTCCCATTAAAATATCCTGTTGTGGATTCAATCCAATTTAGCCCTAGCTCCCTGCTCAGTCCCAGTGAACTCGTATCTGCTCACCCTGTTTGGTGGGGGAGAGGATTAATGACTATTTGTGGTTAGTGGAGACCTAATGAATGGTCCTCCTCAGTGGGGCCCAAGTGGGCCTGGGTGATCACTGGGGGCTTTTTCAGCTCAATGTTGTAAGCTATGGCCTGTGTTCTAAGACAGCTTCCAGCTGGAAACCTCTATGTTCTTTATTCTAAGGTTTCTCCTAGCTCTTCCATGCTGTGTTTATATCCATCAATAGCATCCACATCTTGGCAGAATTGACCCTACTAGACTTGTCTCTTTGCATCCCCAAGGTGGACTTACCTCCTCCTGATGCCCTTAAGGGTCAGACCTCAGTTTTTCTTTAGCCAACAGTGTTAACTGCTTAACTCCCATCTCAGCATCTTGTGGCCACCACATCAGCTTGTTACATGCTGGGACTCCAACCATGTGAGAGGCCAGGGTAGATAAAGAAGAGTAATGCCCAGTGCCAGGGAAAGGAGAGATAAAGGGATGGTTCAGGTTCCCTTGGAAGAACGCAAGAAGGTGGCAGTACGTCTTCTCTTTCCCACTGTCCCTTGGTGGTACCAGGCCAGAGGATGTTGCTGTCACCGTCACCTTCCTTGGGGACTTCCTTGGAGACTCTGCTAATGAAGCTGGGAAAGTGGGACCTTGAGCTGTGCCACCTTGGCCCCAATCCATGTCTTCTCTGGGGATGGGAAGTGAGAAGGTGGTCAGTGGTAGAGTTTTATCACATCAGTCTAAACCACAGGATTTCTTCAAGGTTCTCAGGCACTGAAGAGTGCATATCAACAATTATTCAATCCAGATATAATTCATTGCATTAGCATCTGTTAGCAAGGCACTGTACTAGGAAATATGGAAAGCACAAAAGTATACGATATCTCCCTTGGGGAGCTCAGAATTTGGTATATAGGCATTTAAAAATAGTCAACAATAGAAGGTAACATTGTATAGCAAAGAAGCATTGTGGCGACTCAGATGATTGGTATCAACAATTACTGTCATGGGAGTCTACAGGAGGGTCAGATCCAGGAAGGAGTGTTTAGTATGAAAAAGATATGTAGGGTGGTTATCCCATGTAAGCTCAGGAGGTCAGTCAAAAAGATCACATCTACAATATTGTGCTTGTTTCAGAGGGAAGCACAGTCTAGCAAGGACATACTTGACCAAAAATGATGTGTCCAGATAAGAGGCTGGGAACCAAGTTGATAAAAGGACCAGAAACTAAGCTTTATGAAAATCAGTTGAAGGATATATAGGTGTTTAGGCCAGAGAACAGAAGACCCAGGACAGACATGGGAGATATCTTTGACTATCTCAAAGATTTCATGCAGACAAAGAGGGGTTGTACTTATTTGACTTGGCCCAGAAGGCATCAGAGAGATTATAGAAAGAAAGAGCTGGGTTCAGCAGAAGGAAAAGCTTCTGAATAGTCTGAGGTCTCCCAAAGTGGAATGGACTTCCTGGGCATGTGCTCTGCTCCCCAACTCTGCAGGTCTTCACATAGAGGCTGGATGGCCATTTCCTAATGGTATTGTGGGTAGGGAGGCTAGGTTTCATAATTCCAGTACAGGGTTGGCTAGAACAGTTTTGAGGTCTCTATGTCTCTAAAGTTCTAAAAAGTCATGCTCAGTGAGGTCTCCATGGGGAAAGTGGCATCATGCCTTGCATAGCCTTTGATTTTTAAATTTTTAAAAATCCCACCTTCTATAGAAGTCCTTTCCCAAGCCCTTTTAATCCTAGTGACTTCCCTCTCTTAATTATTTCCTATTTATCTTTGTGTTGGTAACCAAAAATGGGCTCCTTAGCACTTAGTCAACAAGTGCCCTTGACTAGTTTGGCTTTTTCCCCTGAACTGAATGCTGTTTGTATGTTGGGTTGGAGTAAGCTTGTTGGCCCCTTCACCTTGCTTCCCTTGTTTAAGCTGATCGAAAGAACCTGTGTTTTCCCGGTCAACCCCTTCACCTTGCTTAAGCAGACTGAAAGAACCTGTGCTTTCCCCGGCGTACCTTACACCCCCGCAGAAGCCGGATGGTTAAAAACAGCTTCCGTTGGAGCCAGAGGCTGCTACAGCCACAGCCGCAGCCACAGCCAAAGCAGGAGCTGCCAGTAGCAGAGCTGACCTACAGGAGGAAGCTGAACAAGGACTTGAGGCCAGTGGGTAATCTTTTTACCATAGAGGGGGAAGCATGATTTTGCTTTACACCATAATGCTCCTCTGTAGCCTCCTGGTTACTCTTGTGAGGCGTACTTATTGGGCCTGGAAGCTTTTGATCAATATATCAAAATGGGGATGCTGGTTCATGGGTTGGTTACTGTGAAGCCTAAATATATGCTTTGATTCTTCTGCCTCCTACTTTGAGAGTTTCTTATATCCAGCAGTTCTGAACCTTTCAGACATATATATATATAATCCTCTTTGGAATTATAAACTCTGCCCTCCTTATACAATCTTGTACGTACACTTTTGTATATATGTTATTTGTTGTATCCCCTATTAGATTGTGAGCTTCTTGAAGGGCATGGACTGTCTTTTGCCTCTTTTTGTATCCCTAGTGCTTTGCACAATGCCAATGTCTTTATCTCTCTCTCTCTCTCTCTTTATTTTCTTCAATTTTCTTTTTTTTAAATTTAATTTATTTAACATTTTTAGTTTTCAGCATTGATTTTCACAAGAGTTTGAATTACAAATTTTCTCCCCATTTATACCCTCCCCCAACTCCAAGATGGCATATATTCTGGTTGTCTCATTCCCCAGTTAGCCCTCCCTTCTGTCACCCCACTCCCCCCTGTTTTAACAACCCAGCTAGCAGCTTCTGTGGGGGCGTAAGATGCACCCAGGACACTGCCGGGACACTGGAAAAGCACAGGTTCTTTTTATCTGCTTAAACAAGGAAAGCACGGTGAAGGGGTTGACCAGCTTACTTTAATCCAGCATTCAGTTAGCATACAGACAACATTCATTTAGTTCAGGGGAAAAGGCCAGCATTCAGTTAGCATTCAGTTAGTTCAGGGGAGCATACAGACAAGCATCAAGAGATATACCAAATACAGATTCACGTACTTCAGGGGAAAAAAAAATCCAGCACCCTGAGGTTCAAAACATTCATTTAGTTTGGGGGAAAACAAACCAGCACCCCGAACCTCAAAACCAAAATACAAACAAGTTACAAGTATCAACAGACAGACCCAATACAATTCATAGTTACCAACATCTGGGCTCGGCTCGAGAGCAAGGGCTGGCCCAGAGTCACGCTTACTTGCCGCTGCTTCCCACACCAACCGGAAAAGGAAAGAGAGAGCTTCAAGCTGTCCTCTCCCCTCTTATAGAGTTTTTGACATCATCAAGCACCGCCTGAATGACCAGGGCCGATTGGTTCTTGACTTGGCCCCTCCCCCTAGCGTAGACCAGGTTCTGGAGCTAACAGCTCCCCTCAGCCAGCCCCATGACTCATCACACAGGAAGTTGTCTGCTTCCTGGAATGCTCTTTGGGCTTCCTGCCCCAGAAGAGCAAGCCACAGGGTCCAGAGGCTCAATGAGGTAAGCTGAGTCATTCAAAGAAAACAAAGGCCATTCTGATTACACCCCCTCCCATCCCCTTTTCCCTTACTTTCTTGTAGGGCAAGATAAATTGCTATGCCCCATTGCTGTATATCTTATTTCCTAGTTGCATGCAACAACTTTTTTTTTTGAACATCTGTTTTTAAAACTTTGAGTTCCAAATTCTCTCTCCTCTTCCCTGCCCACCCACCTTCCCTAAGAAGGAAACAATTCAACACAGGCCACATGTGTATAATTATGTAAAACCCTTCCACAATACTCATGTTGCGAAAGACTATATTTTGATCCTTCCTATCCTATCCCCCTTTATTCAGTTTTCTCCCTTGACCCTGTCCCTTTTCAAAAGTGTTTGCTTCTGATTACCTCCTCCCCCTATCTGCCCTCCCTTCTATGATCCCCCCTTTTTTATCTCCTTCCTCCTTCTTACCTGTGGGGTAAGATACCCAACTGAGTGTGTATCGTATTCCCTCCTCAGGTCAAATCTGATGAGAGCAAGATTCACTCATTCTCCCTCCCCTGCCCCCTCTTCCCTTCCAACAGAACTGCTTTTTCTTGCCACTTTTATGCAAGATAATTTACCCCATTCTATGTCTCCCTTTCTCCCTCTCTCAATATATTCCTCTCTCATCCCTTAATTTGATTTTATATTTTTAGATATCATCCCTTCATATTCAACTCGCCCTGTGCCCTCTGTCTATATATACATATATATGTATATATGTATATGTGCGTGTGTGTGTATGTATACATATATATGTATATGTATATACGTATATTCCCTTCAGCTACCCTAGTACTGAGGTCTCATGAATTATGCACATCATCTTTCCATGTAGGAATGTAAACAAGACAGTTCAACTTTAGTAAGTCCCTTGTGATTTCTTTTTCTTGATTACCTTTTCATGCTTCTCTTGATTCTTGTGTTTGAAAGTCAGATTTTCTATTCAGCTCTGGTCTTTTCACTGAGAAAGCTTGAAAGTCCTCTATTTTATTGAAAGTCCATATTTTGCCTTGGAGCATGATACTCAGTCTTGCTGGGTAGGTGATTCTTGGTTTTAATCCTAGCTCCACTGACCTCCGGAATATTGTATTCCAAGCCCTTCAGTCCCTTAATGTAGAAGCTGCTAGATCTTGTATTATCCTGATTGTGTTTCCACAATACTCAAATTGTTTCTTTTTGGCAACTTGTAGTATTTTCTCCTTGATCTGGGAGCTCTGGAATTTGGCGACAATATTCCTAGGAATTTTCTGTTTGGGATCTTTTTCAGGAGGCGATTGGTGGATTGTTTCAATTTCCATTTTACCTTCTGGTTCTAGAATATCAGGGTAGTTCTCCCTGATAATTTCTTGAAAGATGATATCTAGGCTCTTTTTTGGATCACGGCTTTCAGGTAGTCCAATCATTTTTAAACTATCTCTCCTGGATCTATTTTCCAGGTTACTGATTTTTCCAATGAGATATTTCACATTGTCTTCCATTTTTTCATTCCTTTGGTTCTGTTTTATAATATCTTATTTCTCATAAAGTCACTAGCTTCCACTTGTTCCAATCTAATTTTTAAGGTAGTATTTTCTTCAGTGGTCTTTTGGACCTCCTTTTCCATTTGGCTAATTTTGTCTTTCAAGGCATTCTTCTCTTCATTGGCTTTTTGGAGCTCTTTTGCCATTTGAGTTAGTCTATTTTTAAGGTGTTATTTTCTTCAGTATTTTTTTTGGGCATCCTTTAGACAGTCATTGACTTGTTTTTCATGGTTTTCTAACATCACTCTCATTTCTCTTCCCTATTTTTTCTCTGCTTCTCTAACTTGCTTTTCCAAATCCTTTTTGAGCTCTTCCATGGCCTGAGACAAGTTCAAGTTTTTCTTAGAGGCTTTTGATGTAGGCTCTTTGACTTTGTTGACTTCTTCTGGCTGTATGTTTTGGTCTTCTTTGTCACCAAAGAAAGATTCCAAAGTCTGAGACTGAATCTGGGTGCTTTTTCGCTTCCTGGCTGTGTTCCCAGCCAACTTACTTGACCCTTGAGTTTTTCTTCAGGGTATGACTGTTTGTAGAGTATAGAGTATGTTGTCCCAAGCTTGAGGGGCTGTGCTGTTGTTTTCAGAGCTATTTCTACACAGCAAGCTCAGCCACAGCAGCACTACTCTTCCCCCAAGAACCACCAATGCAGACCGGACTCAGATCTAAGCTGGCTCTGTACTCCTGCTCAGATCTGCCACTTAATTCCTCCCACCGGGTGGGCCTGAGGCTGGAAAAAACTGCAGCTGTAGCTCTGTAAGCAACCTCAGAGCTTCATCACCTCCGCTGCCCCCAGGGTGGTGGCCAAACTGCGAACTCCTTTCATTCTGTCCCAGCAGCTTTTCCCACTAACCTTCTCTGTTGTCTTTGGTGTTTGTGGGTTGAGAAGTCTGGTAACTGCCACACCTCACTGATTCAGGGTGCTAGGGCCTGTTCTACCTGGATCCTGGTCTGGTTGGTCCAGGTGCAGCTCACACTGGGCTCTGCTGTGCTCTGCTCCCAGTTCTGTGTGATAGACTTTATCCCATGACCATCCAGGCTGTCCTGGGCTGGAGCCCTGGACCCCTCTGCTATTTTGTGGGATCTGCAGTTCTAGAATTTGTTCAGAGTCATTTTTTATAGGTGTTCGGAGGGACCTGGAGGGGAGCCCTCACAAGTCCCTGCTTTCTAGCCACCATCTTGGCCTTGCCCCCGCTTCTGTCTCCATTTAACACATGAGTTCCAAAGACTAGCTTGTATAGAAAGTAGTCAGGTGAGGACAGGAAATAGAAATGAGGGGTGTGGGAAGGGTAGGAAGTAGAAGAGATAAGAAATTAATTGGGCAGGTGATAATAGGGAATTAAAAGGTAAAGGCATGGAATGGTCAGGGGAGAAAACAGGAATTTGGTAAAATAAGACTGAAATCACACATAGAAGAGACATAATTAACTGGGGTAGATTTGGACAGGGAAGAGAAGTGGGCAGATGGAGAGAGGAAGAGGGAAAGGGTAGACTATGCTGACAAGACTTTGATGTGATATTTAATTGTGACTATGACTCTCTTTAAACAATGGGATTCTAGATCTCCATATTTTATATTTTCATCTCTTTCCCTATAGTAAAGCTTGAAACAATCTGAACTAGATGGGAGAATACAGGAAGTGGGTAGAGGAAGACAAAGAGTGGACAGTAAGATATAATCAATTTTCAGAGAACTGGAAGTTAGCAGGCAGAGTAAAAGACAGCCAGGAATATCAAGAAGAGGGCTAAAGAATTTAGTGAAATAAATGTAGAACTGTCTAGGGCAGGAGAGGAAATGATGAAGGAGGGAGAGAGTCTGATTTTGCTGGTAGGACTTGGTCATGCAAGTGAATTCTAACTCTGACTATATTTGATTAAATCTGTACCCCACCATCACAGATCCATACTTTCCTACCCAATTCAATAATCCAATAAACATTTATCAAGCACCTACTATGGGCCAGGCACTGTGCTTCAGCGCCTCATATGTCTATTTCATTTAACTTGGGAAATATGAAGTTATATTTTCAGAAAACTTCCTGGGCTTAGATTGAATAAAGATGCCTGGAAAGTGTGAAGCTGGAAATATAGAGGAGATCCTGCAGTACAAGATAATTTTCCATTTATTTTTTTTAGCATTGTCAATGTTGAAGGCAACATTTGTTTAGGAGAATACTGGCAGGTAGGTGGTGGCAAGAAGATGGAGTGGATTCTAGTGATAGATTCTTGGAATCCACCAGCAGAAAGGGAGAGACAATCCAGTTGCATGGAAAGTAGAATTGGGCCATGTGAATGAGTGGAGAGATTTATTATTCATGACATAATATTGCAGCCAATTGTATATGAATTTGGTCATTCAACAGAAAGGTTCTTTCATTTGACAGAATTTCAAGTACTAGCCCAGTTCTTTTTTTCATGATGTATATAGCATTTCCTGCCTCGAGACCACTTTCTCAACTTGATCTTGTACTTACAAGTTGGGATCCACAAAGAATAACATATTACTGCTTAATTTCCCCAGGATTCTATGGATAACCCTGCATGATTTGGTTATTTTCTAGCATTGCTGCTCTTGATTTCCCACCAGTGTACTTTTCATTAATTATCAGTCAGAGTAATTTGGCTTTTAGAAAGGGCAGTATTTGAGAAACAGGTACAGCAAGGATAGTTGTTAAAGAAATGTGCCTCCAGCATGGGGTACATTCTCCTCTTGCACACATATTGTCCTTGAATAGAGTTGGCTCAAACTTAAAGGGCATATCTGGACCAAAGGTCTACCCACTCCTCCTGGTTATTGGCCATCCTTTTCTCTCTTTTTGGGTACTTCATGAAGTTTCCTTCAGGTGTAGCTGTCTATTCAGTTCCAAGAATTGGTGCCTTTGTAGAGTCCTGAAGCTGTATTTCCTCGATGTGCCTCCCTTGTCCTTGATATTTCTCTTTGCTCCTGATGATTGTGCTGTCAATCAATCCATGCTGTTTCAGGGCCACTGATATTCACTATGATAAGAGATCCAGATCTTCTAACCTATCAACATTCACAAGGTCATGAAATTTTTAATGTGGGGAAGGAGTGAGTGACAATTTATTTTGAGGAGGACTTCACCATTGAATTCAACGATAACTCTACTGACTTGCTACTGGAATGTGAGATTTTAAACTAGTTTGCTATGTTATATATGGGACCATATTCTTAATCTTTCTGCAATTAAAAGAGATTTTTTTGTATTGGATCATCTGTTTTCATGCAATAATAAAGGTTTTTACCAAAATGATTATGGAATTATTCAAATCTAATTCCCACCTTTGATAGATTAATTCAATCTAGCTAACTAGGCCTTCTGTGATTATATTAATTGGAAAGGGGATGGAAACTTTCACAATTACATATGTGTATAAGATTGCTTTGAAATATAGTAGGGCATTTAAACTTGATCTAATATTGATCCTTACATGTTCCCTTAATTTAATCAAGGCAATGTGAAATTTATATTAAAAAAATCCTTGATGGGTTACAAGGGCAAAGTGATAGATGGTATTACTGAATTTGTGGATGATATGAAGCTGTAAGAAATAATGAACACATTGGACAGCAGAATCACTATCCAAAATGGTTTTGATTGATAAGACATTGAATAATATAAATGTTTCAGTGATGAAAGTGGAGGCCTGTACTTGGGTAAAAATGTCTTCACACACACACAAAATGCATTAAATCACTATAGATTGGAGAAATCCAAATGAAAACAACTCTGAAGTACCAATCATATTGGCTAACATGACAGAAAAGGAAAATAACAAACTTTGGAGGAGATGTGGGAAAATTGGGACACTAATGCATTATTGGTGGAGTCATGAACTGATCAACCATTCTGGAGAGCAATTTGGTACTAGTCCCAAAGGACAATTAAATTGTGCTTACCCTTTGATCCAGCAATACCACTACTAGGTCTGTATCCCAAAGACATAAAAAGGCAAAAAGACCCACATGTACAAAATATTTATAGCAGCTCTTTGAATGGTGGCAAAGAATGAGAAATTGAGGAGAAGGCCCATCAGTTGGGGAATGGCTGAACAAGTTGTGGCATATGATTGTCATGGAATATTGTTGTGTTATAAGAAATGATGAGCAGGATGCTTTTAAAACCTGGAAAGATTTATATGAACTGATGCAAAGTGAAGTGAACAGAACCAGGAGAACATTGTATACAGTAACTGCAATATTGTATGATGGTCACCTTAAATGACTTAGTTGTTCTCAACAATAAAAAGAATCCAGAGAATTCTGAAGGACCTATGATGAAAACATGTTCTCTACCTCTAGAGAAAGAACTTATGGAATCTGAATGTAGATCAAGGCATAATGCTTGTGTTTTGTTAAACTTTATTTTTCTTGATTTTTTGAAATCTGTTTTTTCAAAATATGGCTGATATGGAAATATATTTTACATGATTGCATGTGTATAACCTTCACCAAATTCCTTGCATTCTCAGTGAGAGGGTAGGTGAGGGGTGGTGGGAGAGAATTTGGAACTCAAAATTGTAAATAAGCAAAGGTTATAAAACTTGTTTTTCCATGTTAGTGGGAAAAATAAGATTAAATTTTAAGAACTTAAAAAGTAAATGTAGCCATTGAGAAGAAGGAAATATTAGTGTGGTCTGGAATGTTTGGGGATAGTTTCATGGTTCTGGTGAGACCTGAACTTTGAAAATGAATAGGGTGTGTGTGTGTGTGTGTGTGTGTGTGTGTGTGTGTGTCTCCCCATTTCTCATTTAACATGTCTAGGAACCATTATAACTATTAGACACCGAGCTTGCCTGAAGATTATAGTCTATTTTGGGAGGGGGGGGGATTCCATATTACTTTTCTCCCTTTAGTAAGGAACTTTATTTGAAGTGGATAGTGCCCATCTTGTGAATAATCAGAACAGATGGTACATCCCACCCATCTACTTCAAAATGGACCTTGAACAGAGATCCTCTTTCTTCTTAAAGAGATAGTCTTGTTCTCCTCTACCCTGGCCAGACCACACCTAGAGCATTGTTTTCACTCCTGAATGCTCTATTTCAGAAGGGGTCCTGACAAATTGGAACATATCCCGAAGAAGGAAGCCAGAATGTTGAAGAAAATAGATTTTTATGCCACGTGAGGACTAGTTGAAGGTCCTGAAAATTTACCATGGAGAAGAGATAACACAGGGTAAATGTCATCACTGTTGAAGTAATTGATACTTTATCACAAGAAAGTAAAATTTGACATTTTCTGTTTGTGACCAGAGTTCAAAAACTAGAGTTTTGAGTGGAAGTTGTGGAGATGCAGATTAATATTTGTAACAAGATCTTCTAAAACATCAATACTCTCCTAAATTGGAATGAACTGGCTTGCGAAGAAGTAATTCCCCACCCCACCCTCCTACCCACATTTGTGAAGATTTATGAACAGAGGCTAGGTGGCTAGAAATGCCATAGAGATGGTTTACATTCAGGCAAAGGTTGGAGTAAAATAATTCGGATGTTTCTTGTAGCTCAGATATTCTATGATTCTGCATTAAGGGATGTAGAGGATTTCTAAAAATAGCTTATTGTTTGGAAGACTGCCTATGGTCCTGAAAAACTATGGCTTCCAGATGCTTTAAGGTCAGGGTCTACCCTAAGAATGAGGAGCTGTCTGATGTGTTGACCAAATTATGCGATGTGCTTGAGCTCAGGGGTTGTGACTCGGTACATGAGAAACTTCAAGGTTCAAGAGGGCACTCTAGGGAAGGCAAAAATAAAGTACAGATTTTAAGAGAAGTGATGCTGGTTGTTTTGGCAGCTCCTTGAAAAGTAACCAACATTGTAGAACTGTGGAGGAAGTTATCTGAGGGGGAAATATTATTTATGTAATAGTTTGGTAGGTCGTGGTGACAAGGAGGATGTCTTTTCTTCTGTCAGTGTTTTGGACAAGGGTGGTGGTAGAGTGAATGGTAGCTACCTCTCTTGCATGCTCTAGACAAGGAAAGTACCTGCCTGGCTATAACCCAGTGGTATTTTGATGTAATTATAAGCATGCAGAGGTGGAATGAATCAGGTTAATTTGAGGCAGAGGAAGATTGGTGATTATTGTTGATAGTAAATAGAGTGTCCACAATTGTGTAAGCTTTGAGTGTATTTATTTGTTCATGGGGAATGATTCTTATAGAGTCATAGATTCAGAATTAGAAGAACTTGGGCTTTAACGATGACTAGTTCAAACCTCTCATTTTGTGGTTGAGAAAATCAAGAAGTTAATTGACATAATCAGGGTCAGACCATAGGTCTTCTGATTAAAAACCCATTGCTATTTCCACCATAATTCCACCATGCCATGTGTGAGAAAGATGTGGCTTCATTAATTGGGAAGCACCTGCAACTTGGACATTGCTTCTAGATGTCTTTTTTTATTGTGGTCCATAAGAAGGAGGTTGGAGAAATTGTATGTCACATCTGGATTTTTCTTTCTCTGAAGCACCTTGGTACTGTGACAATGCTTGGCACCTGTGTAGTGGTATGGGGGTTGTCAATCATTGGGATAAAAGACCTTTCTGACACATCTAATGCTATACCTCTGATATTTCAAAGGCTCTGCCCCATTTACATTAGGTTGTGCTTGAAAGTGCCATTGGCAGAGTGTAGTAATGCAGCTTCTAATAATTGGGGGAGTTCTGAGTTGCAGTAAACTAAGCTGCTTAAGGTGTCCACAGTAATTCCAGTACTCATATGAGCTCCAGAGACAGGGGCTGACCAGGCTGTTTAAGGAGGAGAGAACTAGCTGAGGTTGCAAACAGCACATGACAAAGCTGGTCAATAGTCAGATTGGACCATTGATTGGCTGCTGCACATTCAGCTTTGGTGATACAGGGGAGACTCAGTCCAAACAAATAAACCAAGAGGAAGTACCACAGAAAAAAACAATCCTGGTTGTTGGAGGAATCTGTGTAATACCAATGATTGTATTGATAACCACAGTCATTTTCTTTTCCAACAGTTATGTTTTAACAACAGTGAGCTCATCGTCTTTGGGCTATAGAAAAGGGATCCAAAGATCTCTTACTAGGGGATGTTCTGCTCTCCTAATAGTTTCTTGAAGGCCCAGTTCACATCCTTGTTTCGAAGGCTGTAGATAAGGGGGTTGAGCATGGGTGTCACAACGCCATAGAGCATGGAGATAATCTTGTCCCTGTTCCTGCTGGCTTTATCCTGGGGCATCATGTACATGGAGATTGCTGTACCATAGAAGATAATTACCACAGTGAGGTGGGAGCTACAGGTAGAGAAAGCTTTCTTTCTGCCCTCAGCTGAGTGAATTTTCAGCACAGCCCCAAGGATGTGCCCATAAGAAGTGAGGATGAAGGCAAAAGGTGCCAGCAGAGTCAGGGAACTGGTCACTATAATCAACAATTCATAGATCCGTAGATCATTGCAAGCAAGTTTAAGGATGGCCAGGAGTTCACAAGAGAAGTGGTTGATGACATGCTGGCCACAGAACTCTAATGGCATGGTCAGGACTGGGACTACAGTGAGAAGAAAAGCTGAGATCCAGGATGCTCCTGCCAGCTGGGCACAGAGCTGGGGACCCATCCTCACTGAGTAGCGTAAAGGGTCACCAATAGCTATGCAACGATCATAGGCCATAACAGCCAGAAGGAGGCATTCCACAACTCCCAAGTAGAGGCCAGCACACATCTGTGCCAAGCACTGGCCCAGGGAGATGATAGGAATTCTGACTAAACAGTTAACGATCATCTGAGGGACACTAGCTGAAGTGTAGCAGATGTCCGGGAAGGATAGATTGCTGAGGAAGAAATACATGGGTGTGTGGAGACGGGAATCATAGTGGATCAAGAAGAGAATAAGGACATTCCCCAGCAAGGTGACAAGATAGGACACCAGGAGCAGGCAGAAGAAGATGACCTGAGCCCTGGGGTACTGTGAGAGCCCAACCAGGATGAAATAGGTCACGGCTGTGTTATTTCTTCCATCCATAGCCTTCCTTCTCTATCTGCATCACCAAAGCAGGAGAAACACATGGGGTGACAATGTGGTAGTCACCAACATTTTATATTTTTCATGTCAGACATGTTTGCAAAAGTCTTTCATTTCAGTCCTCTAGTGCCAAATATCTATGGTTTTAAGAAATCTTCCATGACTTAAGTCTTCACTAGTTGTGATGAACAGGTCAGTTCATCATTTTCTGATGAGGACCCTCTCTGCACTTAACAAAGCTGGTCCTGAGATAACAGATCCCTACTCCATTGTTGGGCACCTACTTGGAAATTTTTTGTATTGGTAGACTCTGCCACACTGTGTATGGCAAGTACACCATGGTCAATGGTTCATGGTAACCCCTTTGAAATGATGAAGTCTTCATGCATGATTAAAGAATGCATCATGATATAGCAGAAGTATCCCTGGGGCCATGGTAGTAGAGCACCTGGTTTCAACTCTGACCTTTGAAAATGAAACATATCGATCAATGATCATCTGTTAAGTGCCTACTATGTGTCAGGTTTACTAGGTTCTGAGGCACAAAAACAGCGATGAAACACTTTCTTATTATTCTACCCAGGGGAGACAAATATTGCCTGACCGTGTGACCTTGGACAAGTGACTTAACCATCCCACCCCCACCAGTAGCCTCAGTTTTCTTACCCACATAATAAAGAGGTTGAGTTACATATTCTCTCAGGTTCCTACCGGCTCTAAATTTATGGTTGTATGGATTTAGTGGAGAAAAGAAATTATAAGGCAATAAAAACAGCTCATTTTATAAACAAGTCTTTACAATGCCAATGAGCTAAGAGAAATCAGGGCATCATGGGAAGGGCAGATTCTAATCCCTGATCTGTCACTGACTTATGTATGGTATGGGCTTGGCTAAAACACTTTCCATTACTTGTCTGGGGTTTGAATCAATTATCACTTTAGTTCTGAAACTCTTACTTAAATAATTTTATCTGAACCTCACTGAGGCAGCTGGTGGCTCGGTGGATAGAGCATTGGGCCTGAACTAAGGATGACCTGAGTTCAAATACAGCCTCAGACACTTCCTGGTTCTGTGACCCCTGTTTATATGACAAAAGAGTTCCACAAAAAGTGATCCACTGGAGAAGGAAATGACCCACTGCTAACAAAACCCTGTGGATAAGTCAATGGGGCTACAAAGGGTTAGACATGACTGAACAACAACAAAAAAAACATGACTGATGGCCCTAGTCTGAGAGAGAAATCATGGCCCTCTTGGCCATATGTTGGCAGGACAAACCTGACCCTATTTTTTTTTTGCTAGTACTGAAGTCTCTGGCTACATTAAGTATGATTTCTCTCTAGGAGCCACCTGCAGTATTTTTCAGATCTTATTGATATTAGAATATTGTTACTGCTACGGCATTGCTTAGAGTGAATTTGGTTCTGAAAAGAGTATGGAATTCACGAGAAGTACATGGGTTTAAAATACTTCAGTGGACTAGAAGTCATTTGAATTGGGTTCTAGCTTAAACTCTGTGGGATTTTTGGAGAAATAACATGTCCAGACCTCAGCTCTTCATCTATCAATAAAGGGGCTGAACTAGATGACTGATCAGGACCCTCTCACTTTTGTCTAAGATCTTGTAGTCTCTGATCCTGTGAAATCAAATGAGATAGAAATACAGACACTAAACCAGCTCTGAAAGCAGTGTGCGGAGTGTGGGACAATGGAATGGCCAGTGGACTTGGCCTTAAAAGACATTAGTTTATTTTTAGACACTACTGTTTATTGGCTAGGTGATGTCAGCCTAATTGCTTTACATCTCTGGATCGCACTTTTCTGATCTTTAAGGCCAATTATTTGACTTATATGATATGTAAAGTTTCCTCCAATACTACCATTCTATCAAATAGAAAAAAAAGCTATTGCGTTTGGAGTAAACTTGGGTTCAAGCGCCAAACCTCCCATTTAGTAATTGTGACTTGGGCAAATCTCTGTACCTCTCCAAGGCAAGATCTTCTCATATGGTAACATTGCATTACATTCCTAAAATGTAGGTTGTGAAGAAAGCAAGTCATAGCCTTTAAAATATACAGAAAACAGAGGCAGCTTTTACTGGGCCACATTGCCCTCAGATTAGAGGCAAGGGCAATATTCCTCGGTCTAGGCCCCAGCCCCAAGAGGCCAATGGTTGTCCCTACCCTCAACATCTTATGAAGTCATCAGAGGTACTTCAGCAAATTGAAGACTTTGGGGTTTGCAGCTGACTGGTGTTTGTCCAAAGGTATTGGTATAGAAAAGAAATGCAAAGGAAGCAGGATATTTACTGGCCAGCAGATTGTACCTGATGGTCTGCTTTTCATTTCTGAGAACCAAAAGCCATTGTTTGGATGTCATCTCTTTGTTTAGCAGTCAGTAAACTGTCACCATCATTTGGAATTTGCATATTCCTGGATAGAGAAGCCATTCCCTTAGAACACTGAAAAGAGAAAAAATAATCACTTCAAAAGAAGAAATTCAGAAACTTTGCCCTGGGAAACCCCTACAATCCCTCCACCTGAAGATATATTACGAAGGACAGGATGGAAGAAATTTGACTAGGGAGCCTGGCTCATGATAAAACAATAATAATGGATTTGTTAGTTGAATTCTTTGCTGAATCTACCCCTATGTTATCAGGAATTTGGAGAGGGTATAGCAATCCATTGGAGAGATTTCAGGGTGTATGGGAGTTTCACAAATGGAAAAGAGGAGGGAAGATGTTTCAGGCATGACTCTCTTTTCCGGGAGATGACCTCACAGCACCAAAGATTAGAGGATCATAATCAGAGCTGGAACAGACCTTATAGATTATCTAGTCTATCTTTTTCATTTCACAGGTAAAGAGATTGAGATGCAGAGTTGGGAAGTGATTTATTTAGGGTCATATAGTTTAGTGGAAAGTGAAGGGTTCCAATCCGATTGTCTTATTACAAAGCCAGAGCCCTTTCTAGTATACTATGCCCTATGCTAGAAAGTTAGAGAAGCACAAATTGGAAACTTTATCTTTACAGAGAAATATCTAATTTATCTCACACATTTGGAAAGAACTTTAAAGGTCACATATTCCAAATTTCCACCGATTGTGTATTGGTCATGCCTATATGATGTATGGAATATACTCATCCAGCATCTTCTTGGAAAACTCTTGTTGGAATATTCGCTTCCTTGTAAGGCAACCTACTTGAGAGTCCATTTTTTCTATTGAGCCAGTATTTATTTTGCCATAACTGCTCTATTCAAACGTGTGGTCCTTGAGATCTGGAAGGGAAGTTAGGGGAAACTGGAGTCTAAAGAATTCTGACTACTTACCAAAAGTCACAGGGCTAAGAGCCTCCTTCCACTATGCCAAATATGCCCTGGTTTAGAATTTCCTCTTCCTCTTGACCACCCTCCTTTCAATGTACTACTTCTTCTCCTTGTCCATATATATGTAGGAAAAGGGGTCAACAGTTTTATGGATTTGTTCTAAACAAATTATTATTAACATCTGATTCAGTCAAATAAATAATTCCATGGGGCAAGGGATGAGAAAAGAATACACTGTAATACTGTTGGACCAAGCCAGCCAGCCTTTTCAATAATGGTCATCAGTCCATCAACTTCACATATTCAGACTATCTATTGGACCTGGAAATTTTAGGCTGATTTCAAAAAGTAAAAGCAGTTGAGTATAGTCCTGTAGCCTCAGGGAAACTATCTCTGAAAGACAGTGTAGTGTAGTATGCTTGAAGATTAGACTTGGTGTTAGGAAAATGTGTGTTCTAATCTTGCCTCTGACTCTTACTGGATGCATGATCAAGAGAAGTCACTTAGGATCCTTGGCTTCGGTTCCCTCCTTCGTAAAATCAGATAATAATAATAATTGTAGGACTTACCTCATAGTGTTATTATGAGGATGTGATGAAACAATGTATGTGGCCCGACCATGATTTCCAGCTTGATCGCTTCCTGGCTGTGGGGTCAGTTTATCTGTGCCTTCTCTTTGGGCTCATGTTTTAGTTTATTTGAAAGGAGGGGATTGGATTAATCATTCCCTAAGTTCCCTCTCAGCTGTATCACGCAGGTCCATTCCAGATCTGACACCTCTGCCATGCCATCTCATCCCTGATAAATTCTTCCTGTGTTACCTTGAGAGTAACTTAATGTCTCTAGATGTGTGTTTCTCCAATTCAGTGTTCTAACAGTCCTTCAAGCTTTAACATTGTATATTCGAAAACCATTTGACCCGACCTTTCTGGGTTCCAACCTTTGATAGATAATCCACTTGATGATTGAGAAAAGAGTTCCTTCTCTCTCCACCCCCAAGAAGCTATAGCTCCCAGTTTGGCTCATATATACTCTCTCTCTCTCTCTCTCATACATCCTTTCGCTTCCCTCCATGCCCCTCCCCCAATTGTCTCTCATTACTCATCTGTTACATACCCAGTTGTACAAAAGGAAGGAGACAAAAGGAAGGATGAGACAGATTGGAAGCTGTCCCTATTTCCGTATCCTCTCCCCTTCCACAGCTCTCTCTATTCAGTCAGGTCTCCATGAAGACACACTTAAACATTCTCTGAGGATGTACAGCTCATCTCCCCCAGATGCATCATGGGTGGTTTTAGGGAGATATCAGGAATCAGTGAGTTCAGTCTTCCAAATAAAAGAAAGTTTGTGAATAGAGGCCTTGGGACTGATCTCTAAAGCCTTTAAAATTCTGCCTTTTGTTTGTCTACTTTCTAATCTCTGGCACAGTCATAGGGAACCCACTTGTAAAGGGTGACTGACCTTTGGATTGAACCAAAGTAAAAAGAGGAATATAACTGAGGAAGGAGGTAAAATGAGCCTTCTTTTCTCCTCCTCACTGCCTTCAGGAAGCTTTGCAGGGGACCCCTGAGGGACCAAGTGTTCATTAAATTCCAAAGTGCTGAGAGTGACTTGGGAATCTGGAGTTAACTTTTGGACTCATTTGTAGTCATTAGAGAAGATGTTTGTGAAGATGTAGTTTTTGGATCCAATCAGAAAATAATCATTTCAGATGCTGGGAAAATTCCCTGTGATAGCTGGAGAGGAAGAGAGAAGGAGCATATGACATAAGAACATTTGTATTTTTAGTCTAATCATTTTATCATAGAACACTGAATGTCAGATTTGGAAAGGGCCTGAGATTATAGAATGTCAGAGTTGGGAGGGCCCTTAGAATAGAGAATGTTATGGCTGGGAGGGTCCTTAGGACTTAGAATGTCAGAGCTGGGAGGGCCCTTAGAACAGGGAAGGTCAGGGCTGGGAAAGGCCTTAGAACAGGGAAGGTCAGGGCTCTGAGGGTTTTTAGGACTGAGAATGTTATAGCTGGGAGGGGCCTTAATGATTATGTAGTCGGGACTTCTCTTTCTCTAGATGAGAAAATAGATCTATATAAGAAGAATCTGGCCCCAGACTACAAATAACAGACAGAGAGAAATTAAATTAGTTTCTTGACACCCATTTCTATGCTGTTTGCTCTATACACATTGACTTTTTCTTAGGTCCATTTCACTTTTTATATTTTATGCTTTTATGAAGAAGAACCTCCCCCTCCCCCACCCCCTTCAAGAAACTATGGCTCTTGGTGTGGTTCCCGCATACTCTCTCTCATACATTAGCATTTTTGGTGGCTGTATCTCACTACTGATGAGAATGAATCTCCAATCAGAAAAGCTATCTAAGGTGATTAATATAGAAATGTTTTAAAGGAAAATTTCCATCAGTTTGATTCAGCAGCTCTTTATTGAAGAACCCTCATTGAGAAAACAAAGTGTTGGATGATATTCCAAGAAGGAGGCAAGGTTGTCATTTTTTCTAATCATCTCCACACAAATCCCTGGATATGAGTAAATGGAAGAGTTTGGCTGAGGTAGAGATGATTTCGGGGAGGAGTAGATGGAGATGACTTCATGGCTTCATGAATGAAATGAAACATCAGCTTCATTCTATGGGGTGACAAGTATAGTGAGCTCTTCATTTCTTATTGACAGAGCAACCCAGTAATAATCCCACCAGGATTGTCCTTAAACAGTCTAGTGATTCCTTTGTTGGTCTTAATGTTTCTTTATGTTCACAGGGAAGCCTTAAGTGAGTAGTATCCCATCGTGGACAATCTGAAGAGGTCCTGTATCTCATTACACAATTTTCCTTTCATTTAAATGGATAAGGAACAGAAGATAAGCATCTCCAGGAAATGAGAGTACCCTGTTGTCATCTACACTGATCAGACCATGTATTTCAGTCCTGAATGGATTTTAAGAAGGTTATTGAAAAATGGAGGAGGCAATCCAGAGGATGATAAACTATAATGGTTAGGGAATCAGTGTTTAGCTACACAAGAATTAGTGGAAACAACTGGGTATCTTTATCCCAGAAAAGAGAAGACTTGGGGTCATGGTCATTATTTTCAAATATTTGAAGGGCTATCATATAGTAGAGTGCTTGGCCTTTTTATGATTTTCCTCAAGGTAGAATAGATTTCAGAAAAATGGATGGAAGTGGTAGAGAGGTGGATTTCAATAGACTGGACAAACTCCTAGTAATAGAATTACACTAAAGTGCTAATATTCCTTAGCAGAGAGTATTTTTTTTCCATTCTTGGATACCTGTTAGCAAAGGCTGTGATCACAACATTACAGCATTATATTTGTTAAAAGCATTAGGACTGAAAGGGGCTCTAAAGGTCATTGAGTCCAATTCACTTTTAAAATGATTCACAAATCATTTTGATGATGAGGAAACTGAGGGTCAGAGATGTCAACTGACTTGAGCTGTATCACGCAGCATACTAAGTGGCTACAAGATTTCAAACCTGGTCTTACTTACACCAAGTCTAGTACTCTCCACTATGATACCCTGTTCTAAAGAGGATGTGTGTTCTGATAGCGATCATCTTAGAAGATTTCTGAAGTCTATAATTTTGTGTGCCAAGAGGGATAAAAAAGATTTGGGGAAAAGCCAAATATTGGGATGGATGCCCAATGATCTGAACAGCATTCTTGAGAGAGATCAAGAAAGAGCAGAACCGAATGATCATCCTAAAAGTGGAGAACTGTCCAGTGTTGACTTTATTGTTTAAGTTCTTGTGCACATTTCATTACATAGAAACAAGTCTTCTCTTACCCAGAGGTGACCAAAGTGATGAATTTGGGAGAGGTCTCTTTCTCTGATTCAGGGGGTCCTAAAAACAAGATAATCTTATACAATAGTGGAAGATACTATGTGGGGGGGGGGGTCAGTGGTGCAAGGGCTGGGGTAATTTCTACTTGTATTCTTTAGCATAATAAAGAATAAATGTGGAGTAAGTAGAAGTTAATTATTTTAAAGCTGTGGCTAGAGAAATCAATTAACTAGCATCAGATGAGTTTCACTGAATGACATTAGGCAAGGGTGGTATAGATCAGCAAAATCTGGGGAAGACTGGTGACTGTGACCAGTACTTGTGAGAATGCCTATGTGGTGGCAATGCCTGGCAGATTGAGCTGTTGTATGTTTGCTTGTTTTTTCATAGAAAATAATTCTAGTCATAGGGTTAGGAACTCAAAAATGGAAGGAACCTTAAAATGGCAGGTTTTCCTAGTGGATAAAATACTATACTTGGAGTTAAGAATTCCTCAGGTTCAAATCCTCTCTCTGACTATCCAGCTTTGTGGCCATGGCCAAGTCACTTAACTGTGTTCAGTTTCAGCTTTCTTATCTGGGAAAAAGTCAAAATAACTATCATATGTGCCTCACAGCATTGTTGTGGGGAACAAAATGAGAAAGCATTACAAGAAGTATTATAATGCAGTCCATGATTTTGTAGATTGGGAAAGTGAGACCTAGAGAATATATATGATTAACCCAAATGCATGCAGACAGAGACAGGATTCAGTCCTGAGTTGTCTAATTCCAATCTAGTTATATTCCATTGTAGAAGGCTGCCCTTAGGTGAATATCTATGCTGATCATTCTCAAATCAATTTATCCATCCTTAACCTCCCTGCTGACCTCCCGTCTTGCATCTTGAACTGCCTACTAGACATGTTGAGCTGGATGTTATATAGACATCCTAAACTCAACCTATCCAAAGCATTGTCCTTCCCCTGAAACCTTCTACCTTTCCTAATTTCCCTATTACTGTGAAAGAAACTGGTCCTTCTGTTCCCCAGGCTCATAACTTAGAAGTCACCTTTGACTCCTTACTCTAACTCTCCCTTTTTCCCAATCTGTTGCTAAACCTGTCAATTTTACATTCATCACCTCTCTTGAATATACTCTCTACTTTCCTCTGACACTGCCACCATCATGGTGCATGGTCCTCATCACCTCACATTTTGTGTCCCCCACTAGATTGTGAGCTCTTTGAGATCAGGAACTAACTTTTATCCTTTTTTAAAATATCCCTGATTCTTAGGACAGGCAATTAAATGTTTATTGACTAGGTATTGACTGTATATCTCTCCTAGTGTTCTGATCCATTGAAAGGAGGCCAGGGCAGGTAGGCATTGTGTTTGTGGTTTTCCTTCATCATTGGCACCTATATGTCCTGATTGTTTGGCACAGCCCTGGTGGCTGAGGAGAACATATAGACTTTTTGTGACAGCCTAAGCTACTGCTCTGAAATAACAACTCTCTGCAACTCTATCTGATCATTTGTAACCCTAGTTATTGGAGAAATTTGTAAAAAAAAAGATGTTCACAGTATTTTTTAAAAAAATTTTGGAACAACTCCTTTTATTTCTCATTTTTTCAAAATGTAACCAATATCTCTTCTTAAGAGTCACTTTTCTCCCCCATTAGTTTCCTCAAGGCTCCTTTGACATCCTTGTTTCTGAGGCTGTAGATGAGGGGGTTGAGCATGGGTGGAAGGACACCATACAATATAGAAATGATCTTATCCCAATCTCGGCTGGCTTTGTCCTGTGGCATCATGTACATGGAGATGGCAGTACCATAGAAGACAATCACCACAGTCAGATGGGAGCTGCAGGTAGAGAAAGCCTTTTTTCGACCCTCAGCGGAGCGCATTTTCAGCGCAGCTCTCAGGATACGGCCATAGGAGGCAAGGATGAAGGCAAAGGGTGCTAAAAGAGTCAGGGAACTGCTAGCCATCATAAACAATTCATTCAAATGCAGATCATTGCAAGCAAGCTTAATGACAGCCAAAAGCTCACAGGAGAAGTGATTGATGAGGTTGTGGCCACAGAACTCTAATGGGGTGGTCAATGTTGGGATGACGGTGAACAAAAAAGATGAGACCCAGGATACGACTGCAAGCTGGACACAGAGCTGGGGACTCATTCTCACTGGGTAGCGTAGTGGGTCACCAATGGCGATGCAACGGTCATAGGCCATGACAGCTAGAAGGAGACATTCCACAACCCCCAAGTAGAGGCCAGCACACATCTGGGCCAAGCACTGGCTCAGGGAGATGGCAGGGATCCTGACTAAGCAATTGATTAGTACTTGAGGGAGACTAGATGAAGTATAACAGATGTCCAAGAAGGATAGGTTGCTGATGAAGAAATACATAGGAGTGTGGAGGTGGGAATCACAATAAATCAAGAAGAGAATGAGGCTGTTTCCCAGCAAAGTGATGAGATAGGATATCAGGAGCAGGCAGAAGAACACAGCTTGGGCTCTGGGGTACTCTGAGAGCCCAATCAGGATGAAATAGGTCACAGATGTGTCATTTTTTTCTATCCATAGTCTTCCTTCACTATCTACATCACCAAAGAGGGGGAAAAACATTGAATCACCAAATGGTTCTAACAGACATTTTGAATTTTAAATGACAGATCAGTTTTTATTGTCCATTTCAACCATCTAGTGAGAAATCTCCATTGCTAGTATTATCACTATAGCTTAGTATTTAAATAGTACTTTCAAATTTGAAAAATGTTTTACTTATCTCATTTCATACTTCAAACAATGTGAAAGGTGGGCACTAATTATTATCCCTAATTTTAGATGAGGAAACTGAGGCTCAGAGAGTTTTATTGATTTGCCCAGGAACACCCTGCAATTGACCAAGACAGTTCTTGAACTTTGGTTTTCCTGACTCCAAGTCTGGTGTTCTATGTCCTATGTCTCTACGACTGCATGAACCCCAGCATACCATAGTAGGGTGTATTTATGAGTTGTTATGAACTGAAATAATCATAATCTGTTGCCCAAATTCCTGGGGATAATCCCTAAGTAGATTTAGCAATGTAGCGTTAGCTTTTACTTTACTGAATTTTATATCTTTGGATCTGCCAGACTTGGCATTGCAAGTATACATTGGTGAAGAGTTTGTGGTGACGTCTGTGATACGATTAGGTATTCCCTTAAGAATAGGGGAAGCTGAATGTTATCACATAAAGAACATTGGCAATGATGTCAGATAACCACTTTCTAAATACTGCATCTATGATTCAATCAATCAATTCAATAAATATTTCTTTAGTATTTCCTATCTGCCGGGCACCATACTGGATGAAGAGATATAAAATACAGAAATGAAACAGTTCTTGTCTTCAAGGAGCTTATATTTTTATCTGGGGAAAACAAATATTTAATGTGAGGCCTTGGGCAAGTTGTTTTACCACCTTAGGTCTCAGTTTTCTCATCTGCAAAATGAAAAGGTTGAACTAGGTGCTCTCTTCAGTCCCTTCCAGCTCCAAGCCTTGATTTGATCAATTTGGTGGGGACAAATAATGATAAAACAATAACCATGGCAATTCCCATTCAGCTGCCCTTTACAGTCTCAGTGGATTGTAGAACCATTAGAGAGTGAAAGGAGGATCTCTGGCATGGAAGTCACGCACCTAGGTTCTAATCTTAGTCTTGACACTAACTTGCTCTGTGACCCTCCACAAAGCAATTTCTTTCTCTGGCTAAGGTTGAACGAGAATGGTGTGTTTTAAGTCATATATTCTATGATATAAATGATCTTGTTGGACCTTGCAACAGCTTTGTCAGGTACCTAAGGCAAGGATATATTTTGCACCCGAGGAGTTTGAAGTGGATATCTTATAAATATTCTTATGTGGCCCAAGTTAAAGAGTTGCTTATTTCTGGGATGCCAACTTTAAATGGCATCCTCCTCAGTGGGCAATTGCTGCCTTTTCCGTCTTTCCACATCATTCACAAACATGCAGGATAATACCTTCTTCTACGGTGAGACAACCTAAATTACAGATAGAAAAAAAACCCTCAAAAATTCTCCTTAGCTGGGACCTTTGTCCCTAGGTCAAGGCTATTCTAGTGAAGTGGAAACAGAATTAGAAGTGGGGCTAAACAATCAGCCCCATTGTTATTAGTTCCATAATCTTGAGTGAACTCAGTTACCCTCTCTGAGCCTGTTTCCTTATCTCTAAAACCACAATCACAATGCCATTCCTAATATGTTCTGTAGGTCCTACTACATAGGGCCATTTAAAAATTCAAATAAGATACTGGGAAATAAAATCTATAGAAATATCTATTGTTATATATATTTTTTCTGGGTCAGTGTTGCTTAGAGCCACTAACACTCAAAGTGGGGGTCATGGAGAGGGTCATGAAACGTCAGGTCAAATCTGTCACAAGGATTCTAATCTCTTTTTGTATCCCCAGTGCTAAGTACAGTTTCTGGAAAACAGGAAGGGCTTAATAAATGTTTATTGACTGACTAGTGACATCTGACTACGTCTGGAAGTGTTTCACCCGTATGTAGGATTTTCAAGTCTTGTTGATAATTCAGACACAGTCATTGAGATCGTGTTACTCAGAGGGTTTGTTTCTGAAAGGAACAAGAAATTCAAGAAATAAGCATGGATTTTCCTGGAGGAGTTAGTCAGCAGAGACCTGTATTCGAAGTCATGAGAGTTGGATTTTAGCTCCGACTCTGCAATAAACTCAGTAGGCCCTGGGTTAACTCATTTAACTTACTAGGGTCTTTGTTTCCTCATTTGTAGAATGAAGGGGCTGGAGGAGGTGATTGTTGAGAGCCCTCATTCCTATGCCAATGATTCTGTATCATGTGGTCCTATAGACTTGGATTGTGCCTGGAATCCGGGCACTCTAACTCCGAAACCAAAATTGGCGCAGGCAGTATGACAGGTGTGGGGTGGGAAAGCCATCACTGCATTTGACTTCAAGCATTCGAGTCCGGGTCCACCCATTTCTTAGCTTTGTGATGGCAGCCTAATCACTCAGACTCTCTTACCCATGTATTTCTCAACTGTAAAGCAAAGGAGTTGCATTGGTTGGTCTTAAGGTCCTAGTTAAATCCAGCATTCTATGAAATAGAAAGACTATTGCACCTGGAGCCAAAAGACCTGAGTTCAACCTTCTAGGAGCTTTGTGACTTTGGGCAAGTCTCTTCATTTTTTTTTCAGGAACATTTGCCTCATCTGTAAAATGGAGACAATTATAATTGCAATAATTTTTTCATTGTCTCGTTGTGAGGGGAAAAAACTTGCAGCATTTTAAAAACACACAAAAATGTGAAATCATGATCAGACCATTGTGTTCCTCAAGGAAATCCAGGAGTGCTAATCCTCACCCCAATGGGGAGAGCAAATCCAGCCCATACCACGGTCATCCTCTGAAGCATCGTTGATGTTTCAGGATACCTCAGGGTTTGGGGGCTACAACTGCATGGTGCTTAGCCAAAGACACAGGAGGGACAAAGTAACACAAAGGAAATCTGTCACTTAGTGGCCAGCCGACTGAGCCCGGTGAATGTTTCTTCCTTCATAAAGACCAAAGGGCTCTGTCTGGTTGGTATCTCTCTGTCCAGCAATCATTAAAACTGGGCACTATTAATCAGAACAAAGATACTTTTGAAGAGCAAGGCTGTTGTATGAGATCCATTGAAAGGCAAACAAACCATTTTAAAAGAATACAAATAAAACATTTACCTGTATTATGTCCCATGATTCAATCATCTTCAGATAGCTCAAGCATAGAAGAAAGAGAAATGCATCCCAGCAGCCTGATTTAGATTAGGCCATGCCATTTGGCTTCTGATTCCCATTGGTCTCTGCCAAGAGGGATTTGGAGAAGGTGTAGCACACATTCAGAGTAGGAGTCATTTCTGGATGCATGGGAATTTCTTATATGAAACAGGAGAGGGAGGACATTCTATTCAGAGAAGGGGGCACATGCTATCAACCTTGGCCTACTTCTCAGGAGATGATGTCACCAGAAGGCATATTATAAGACCTTTGGAACAATGTAGAGCTGGACATTAGGGTTCATCTAACCCATCTCCTTCCTTTTCTAGATGAGGAAACCCCAGCTCAGAGATGTTAGTATCTTTATCCAAGGTCACATTAGTAAGTAGTAGATTCAAGTTTCAAATCTTGGTTCTTTGGCCTTTGACTACAAATCCAGAGCCCTTTCCAGTGCACATTGCTTTCTTCATAAATTTACAGAATCACAAACTTGGAATTTTTTGCCTTTAAAAGTTTGGACCATTCATTTTCTCTCACTTAATTGGAAATCACTGTAGACATAATTAGTACAACTTCCCACTGATTGCAGGATGGTCATACCAAAAGCATTCCTGGCACATGGCTATCTAACATTTTCTTGAAAACCTCTAAGAGCTCACCACATTGTGAGGAAGCTGGTTGCATGTCTGTCTGAGTTTTTAAAATAATCAGCCAATTTCTTTTTTTTCCCCCAATAACACAGAATTAAAGGATTGTAATTTTGTAATTCTTTTTTTTTCCTTTGGAGGGGGAGAAGGCAGGGCAATTGGAGTTAAGTGACTTGCCCAAGGTCACACAGTGTGTCAAGTGTCAGAGGCTGGATTTGAACTTAGGTCCTCCTGACTCCAGGGCTGGTGCTCTACTCACTGTGCCACCTAGCTGCCCTAGAATTGTAACTTTTAAGAGCTGAAAGGGAGCAGAGGGGCCCTCTTTTGTGGCCCCCTAATTTTCCTGATGAAGAAATGGAGGCGTATAGTAACCCACAGCGATGGGACTGCTCGGTGTCAGAGCCAAGCAGGAGGGCAGGTCTTATGTCCCTATGTCCAGTGATCCTCCCGCTTCACCAGTTCCTTATTCCTTTCATTGGAGCCACACAGAACAAATCAAACAAGTCTTCCATGTGACAGACTTTTAGATATTGAAAGACTGTGAATCTGTCCCTGAACCTTCTCTTCTCCAGACTCAACATCTTCAAATCTTTTAGCCAATCCAAACGCCTTGGTTTAGAATTTCTCATCTTTCCCAGACACTTTTCTGCTCCCCTCCCCCCTTAAAATCCCTTCCTCCTTCCCCTTTTGAATGTAAGGCCTTTAAGGCAGGGCTGCCTTTCTTCTTGAGTTTCCTTCCATTTCCAGTGCTTAGCACATAATAATGGCACATGATCATCACTTAATAAATTCTCAATGACTTGACCCTCTTATGAATGTACTACATCTTCAACATTCCTCTCTAGCTATGTAGGTCAATGAATAATATCCTCAAAAAGAATTATATGGGCTTGTCATGAATCAATTAATTTCATTGGATCAGGCAACTTTGGGGAAAGAATACATTCTAAACAGGTCGGGCCAAACTAACCAGCCACCTCACGCTTTACAGTCAGTCCATCGACTCGAGTTGACATCACCTCTCTAGACTGGTTGACAGATATGTCAATTATATAGTGCTTACCAAAAGGGGGGAGCAATTGGGCATAGACCCGTAGCCCTAGGCTGACTGTTTTTGAGACATGGTGCAATTTTGTTCCTAGAGTGTTAGACTTGGAGTCAGGACCAACTGTGTTCTGATGTAAATTCTGACTTTTATTAGTTGTGTGCCTATGGGAAAATCAGTTGGTTTCTCTGAGCCTCAATTTCCTCATCTGTAAAATGGGTTGATAATGGGTTGTTGTTTTAAGTAAGCCTCAAAGGAGATTATTTCAGTGGCCAGGGCATGAGTCCCAGCTTGGTCATTGACTTGCTGTGTGTGCATTTAATCTATCTTACCTGTGACTCTTTCATTTTTCTTCAAAGTAGGGAATTGAACTCAGCATTTTCTAAGATCGTTCTTAGCTCTGATCATTTTCTAAGATCATTTAAGATTCTAAGATCATTTCTAAGACCATTCTTAGCTTTTAAGTCATAAGATCACTTCCATTTCTGTTTTTCTTTCTTTGAAGGTCCCATTGATTTCTCACATCCTATGGTACCTCTAATGCTTACTGTCTGTGTGAGCTTTCACAGCAATTCAAGCCCCCCGAGCCTCTGTCTGCTCACTGTAAAATTCTGGCGTTTGTCAAGAAGGCCTTTAGTTATTTTCTAGCTCTAGATCCAATCCGATGATGAATTGGCCTCTGAGGTCCATTACAATTCTAGATACTCAGTTCCACAGTTCTGTGTTTTAAGAGCACTCCCAGCTCTTCTGTTCTCTGTTATAAAATCACCCTCAATACTAATATCTTATGTTTTATTTTCTAATGCTTACTGTTCTAAAGTCCCGTCCACCTCTGATGTTTTATTCTTTTATGACTATGAACCCTCTAAGAAGGTACTGCTCTCACGCTGATTCACAGTTTTCTCTCATGTATGTACAGTCAGTGCCCTCCATGCATCTCTTTCCCAAGGCTTTCTCTCCTTACTCCTTCTGTGTTATGTCTAATTTCCTGTGTCCAAAAGACACAGGAAGAGGCAAAGAGAAACATGTCTACATGTCTACAGCTCTATTCCTTGTCAAGGCTCTCATGGACACTCACCTCCAACAGAAATTCTCCTTCAAGCATGACTAACCCATCTCCCCCCGGTGCATCATGGGTGCATCCTCAGAGCCTGCCATAGGGAAGAAAGTGAATGAAGTAGACCCTAACCTCTAGATACATTCCCAAGGCCAAGTTCTTGCCCCCTCTTTTCCTTTAGTTTCTCTTCCTGTAACATCTGCAAAGGAATCCCTCTGTAAAGAGGGGCAAGCACTTCAATTAAGCCAGAAGGAAAGGAGGAAAATAATTGGGGAAGGAGGCAAAGTTGGCCTTCACTTCTCCTTACTTTCTCCAGGGACTGTGGGAGAGACCTCTGAGGGAACAAGGCCTCATTAAAATCAAGACTGTTTTGTTTGGCTTGGGAGGGGGAAGTAAACTTTCTGACTCACTTGGAGTCATTAGGGGAGAAGTTTTGGAAGATGAAGTTATCAGATCACCTCAAAGAAAAAGCAAATCAGCTGCTCAGAAAATACCCTGTGACAGCTAAGGAGAGGGGCGGAGAGAGGGGTTGGGGAAGGAAAGAGGACAGAAGAGGGGATAAGAGAAGAGAGAAAGAAGAATAAAAGAAGGGGCAGCTAGGTGGTGCAGAGTAGAGCATTGGCCCTGGAGTCGGGAGGACCTGAGTTCAAATGTGGCCTAAGATACTTGACAAGTCACTTAACCCCAATTGCCCTGCCTTCCCCCCTCAACAAGAAGAAAAGAAAAGAGAGAGAGGAAGAAAAGAGAGAGAAAGAAGAAAAGAAGGAGAAGAAGAGACAGAGAGACAATGTTACAAGAGCGTAATAGTTTATCTGTGGATAAAACTAAATCAGAATGTCAGAGACTGAAAGGGCCCTAGAGATGTAAGGGATTAGCATTCAAAGGGACCATAGTTCATAGAATTTAAGGTTTGGGATGAACCTTAATTGTAAGTTAGTTAGATTGGGAGGTTTGGGAGGTACCTTAGAAGATACAATGTCAGAACTGGGCATGACCTCAGAACATGGGATGATGGAGCTCAGAGGGCCCTTGGAATATAAAATGCCCAAGTTTGGAGGAAACTTCAAGCATCAGATTCCCAAAGGGAGAGAAGCCACAGAATGTGAAGAAACAGACTTGAGAGAGGCCTTCCTATACTCCTCATTCTACAGATGAGGAAGCAAATGCAGAAAGGAAGAGCCTGCCCTAGAACCCAGGGTCTCCTGACAGTGATTCCTGAGTTCTTGTCTCTGTACCACACTGACCTTTCCAGTGTGGAAAACTTAACATATGTCATTTTAATTCACATAAAAATCCTAGTAATTTTCAACATTTGAGATAAAATGCTAGGCCTGAAATCAGGAATACCTGAGTTCAAGTCCAGACTCATACACTTACTAGCTGGGTGACCCTGGGCAAGTCACTCAACCCTGTTTGTCTCAGTTTCCTCATGGTCTCTGGGTTGATTTTCCTGGGGTCTTCAAGTTTATCAAACACTAATCTAATTAGATCACTGAATGCTGTATATTTTCGTGACTTATTTTTCTTTTTATTTGATCATCTGTTTAAACCAAAGTACTATATTATTTTGTTGATTGATGCTTGGTAATAGAGTTTATGTGCAGTAGATGGAGTGCAAGGCCTGATGTCAGGAAGACTCCTGTTCCTCAATTCAAATCCAGCCTCAGCTGCTCACTAGCTGTGTGACCCTGGGCAAGTCACTTCACCCTGTTTGCCTAAGTTTCCTCATCTGTAAAATGAGCTGGAGAAGGGAATGGCAAACCGCTCCAGGATCTTTGCCAAGAAAACCCCAAATGGGGGGGGGGGTCACAAAGAGTTGGATACAACTGAAATGGCTGAACAACCAACAACAAGAACAAAAGTACAATTTGAAATCAAGGCCTCCTTTGTTTCTACTTTTTTCATTATTTGCTTTGAGACCCTTTGGTCTTTTGTTTCTCCAGATGAATTACATTAATATTTTTTCTAAGTCTAAAAAGGAATTCTTTGGCAGCCTTATTTGGCATAGCACTGGTTAAATAAATTAATTTAGATAGTTTGCAAGTCTTAATGTATTAGTTTGGCATGGTCATGAAAGATTATTATTTCTCAAATTATTTAGGTCTGTCTTTATTTGTATAAAGAATTTTTTTCTAGTTGTATTTGTATAGTTTGTCTGTGTCTTGATCCATAGATTTACAAGTATCTTATACATTCTGCCATTATTTTAAATGTGAATTCTCTTTCTATCTCTTCCTGCTGGCTTTTGTTAGTAATGTATAGAAATGCTAATGATTTTATGGATTTTTTAAAATTTTACATCTTTTCTGGAGCTACTGTTTTAATTAATATTAATTGACCTTAGGGTTCTCTAAGCCTACCATGTCATTCAGAAAAAGTGATAATTTTGTTTTCTATACACCTACGCTTGTCTCCTCAATTGTTTTCCCTTATTGATATAAGTAGCATTTTGAAGCACTATATCAAATGATAGTGGTGGCAATGGACAGCTTTTCTTTACTCCTGGTCTTATTGGCGAGGACTTTATTATATTTCTATTGCGTACAATGATGACTCTTGGTTTTAGATAAATACTTATTTTGTTTAGAAAAAGTTCATTTATTCCTAGGTTTTATAATTTTTTTAACAGAAATGGTTATGATATTTTGTTAAAAGTTTTTCCTGTAATAGAATCACTTTTGTTGTTTTTTTATTAATATGTCCAATTATGTTTATAGTTTTCCTATTAATGGATCAGCCTATCATTGCTGGTATTAATCCAAACTGGTGATTGTGTATATAGTCTTTGCAATATGATTCTGTAACCTCTTTGCTAATATTTTATTTACAATTATTGCGTGAATACTCATGAGAAATATTAATCTGTAGTTTTCTTTCTCTGCTCTAAGTCTCCCTGGCTTAGGTATCAAGATCCTGTTTGCTGGGGCAGCTAGGCGGCATAGTGAATAGAGCACTGGCTCTGGAGTCAGGAGGATCTGATTTCAAATCCAGCCTCAGACACTTGACACAATTCCTAACTGTGTGACCTTGGGCAAGTCATTTAAGCCCAATTGGCCCTGCATTCCCCACTCCAAAAAAAGATCATGTTTGCAACAAAGAAGGAATTTAATAGGATCCTTTATTTTCTCATTTGTTCAAATAGTTTTGGTAATATTGGAATTAATAATGAGCATTTATATAGTATTTTAAGATTTTCAAAGTGCTTAATGTACATCATCTCTCTTAATCTTCTCAACAACCCTGGGATGTGCTCTTATGTCCCCCATTTTAAAGATGAAGAAATTGAGACAAATTAGATTTTCCCAGGGTCACCCAGCTTTGATCTGCCAATTTTTAATTTTACTTTTACCTTGCTTCTTGGTTATTTTAACCCATAAAAGACACCAGAAGTAGGAATTTGCTGAAGCACAAGTCCCCTGAGGTTTGAGTTTCTGAAACTCTTCTGCAGAATGACTAACCACTGTGATTTCTGTGGGACACATGAAGCCCATGTCTTGGAGAGTAAAATTACATGAGATATTCCCATTTGTAGTGAGACAGGATGATCATCCTCAAATTGCCCATATGGCATACTGCTGTAGACTTGAAGTTAGGAACTGTGTCCCAATCCTGTCATTTCTTGCCAACTATTCTAATACTGACTCTTCTGGACTTTTGTCATTGTAGATTTTTAGTAAGGAAGGGATTGTTGTTGTTCTTCAGACATGACTGATTCTTTGTGATGCCAGGGACCATCGCACACCAGGCCCTTCTACCCTCCAGTATCTTCTGAAGTCTGTCCAAGTTCATGTCCATTGTTCCCATGATATTATCTATCCATCTCATCTTCCACCATCCCCTTTTCCTTTTGCTTTCAATCTTTCCCAGCATCAGGGTCTTTTCCTTTTTTTCTTTTTTTTTGAGGGGGGAAGGCAGGGCAATTGGTGTTAAATGACTTGCCCAAGGTCACACAGCTAATAAGTGTGTCAAGTATCTGAGGTCAGATTTGAACTCAGGTCACCCTGATTCCAGGGTCAGTACTCAACTCATTGGGCCACCTAGCTGTCCCAACAGGGTATTTTCCAATGAATCGCATGCTGTCATTATGTGGCCAAAGTATTTAAGCTTCAGCTTCAGTATCTGACCTTCCAGTGAATAGCCTCAATTAATTTCTTTAAGTATTTACTGATTTCATCTCCTTACTGTCTAAGGGAGTCTCAAAAGTCTTCCCTAGCACCACAGTTCAAAGTGTCAATTCCAAACCCATTTTCGCCTTGCTAAAATTATTATATTTTTAGTGGTTGGAATGTGATTGAATATGCTTCATTCTCTTTGAAAATTTTGGCTGAAAGCTGTGTGCTATTTTGACTTGAAGGTCTGGTTTTAAATTCAGTTTATTTTGATATTTGGTATCAATGTATTTCGTAGCTGAAAAACAGACTTTAGAAAGACAACTCAGTCTAAATAAGAGAAGTTCATTTTAGTTTTTACTAATGTAATTCACCTCTTGACAACTGACCCAAAGTATTAAACAAGGAGAACACAGGGCTGTGGGACTTCCTTCTGGCTGAGAATTGTATTCCCAGAATCTTCTAAACTCTGAACACATTTCAGAATTGAATTGGAAGATTTCCCGGAGTCCTACTGATAATTATCTTGGAGAGAGGGGCCTCAAGGGCAAGAGATCAAGCAAGAATTAAGCAGGGGGAGGAGGGAAGGAATGCCATCAGAAGAAGGAGACATTTGTGGTGAGCCACGGAAAGTGGATATATAAGCCTGAGACTGCTGACCTTCCTTTCTTTCTTCCTAGAGACAGTAGAATGGATAGTTGTTCATTTTCTCACTTTAATGTCTACCCCTGCCCCCCCTCCCACTGGCTAGGCAGTTGGTGACTTAGTTTCTTAAACTTGTAAATATGATTAATTGTTGATCAACAGACATGCTAAGCTGTATGTATTCATTATTTAACAATTGCGATTATAACATGGTGAGAGAGACAGAGACAGAGAGGGGTGAGGCAGGGAGCGGAAGGAAAGGAGGAGAGAAGGAGAAATGGAGAGAGACAGGGAACGAGAGAAGGAGAGGAAAAGGATGGAGGATAAGGTGGAGAAGGGGAGGGGGAAGGAGAGGAGAGAGGGATGGAGGGAGAGAAGGAGCAGGGGAAGGAAAAGAGAGAGAGAGGAGGGGAAGGATGTGAAGAGAGGAAGGGAGATGGAGGGGAATAGAAAGAGGGAAACAGAGGGAGCCAGGGAGACAGAGATAGAGACTCCTAGGCAGAGATAAAAGTTCCTTTCTCTAGGGGAAAAAAAGTTTGGTTCAGAATGTATGAGGGGTCTTGGAGACAAGCTAGCACTCTTGGGTAAAGTGGGAGAATATAACTGAAAAGTGTGGCACTGAATCTGATTCTGGATGCCCCTAAAAATAAAATTCCAAGCTTGTAAGGACAGCCATCCATCAGAAAAGCAGGCCAAGCATGGGCATTTTCACCATTGAGGTCTATTTGGTAGTCTGGGCTTTGAAAATAGAGCCACATCCTGTGAAGGGAAGCGGGGTGAGTTACTTGGAAGGGGGCAGCTGCATCCCTGAAGGGCAATGAGTCGTTGGGTAAGCTCCATCCCCATGATGGAACAGGTGGTATGATTATACTCACCAGATTTTAAGGTTCAAAGGTTGGATCACTTTACCTAATCAGCTCTCTAGTGCCACCTGCTGTTCACACTCACCAATTCATGACACTCATTTAAAATCCCATTCATCAACTATGGAAATGCTTGCTTTCCCTGATGTCTAAGGTTTCTGGGGGTAAGCTCTAAGGTGGATGTGGATGGAAGCGAGGGCAGTGGCAGGGCAGAAGGCAGCATGCCAGGTCTGTCCTGGTGTCCTGGTGATGGATAGCTTTCATAGTTACTTCTAAGATGTCAGATGAGTTTGGACCCATCTTCAGAGCAGAGCTGCTGTTCTGCCAAAACTTTGTCACTGGCTACTTGGGTCCCAAGTCCTGGCAGTTCCCCTGAGTCCCCATCCACAGCTGCTGTTTGCCCCTGCTTCCACTCCTGCCTTCACTGTAGCTACTGAAGTGTTGACTTCTCCTTGGTTCTTCTTGCTCTGGATCTTCCTGGGTCTGACCTAAGCTTCCCTTATTCTCTTGAGTGTGAGGGAGGGGAGAACCAGGGTGGCTCATCAGGAAACATTTCCCAATATTTTTAAAGGAGCAATGAGGCTCCCCATCCCAATGATTCCATGTTGTGTACCCATTCTGTCCCAGAATACCAACTGGTCAGTCAACAGGCATTTGTTGAGTGTTTATTACATGCCAGGTACTGTCCTAAATACTGAGGCACAAAGAAAGATCAAAAACATTCCCTGCCTTTAATGATCTCACATTCTAATGGGAGAAACAACATGTAAATTAGTAGGCACACAGAAATGTAACACCCCCACGTCCAGAAACAGTATTATACAATATGCTGCTTATACACAGGGAGACAGGAATTCTGATTGACTGTGGGAATGGTGAGTGAGATGTTGTATACTTGCTATAAAGGGCTTAATTCTTTTGCTTGCAGACAAACTGAGGGAGTATCACCAGGGAAGTATTTAAAAGAGATTTTTTAAATGGTGCAACCTTTAATAGTGGATTATAGATCTTAGAAATAACAGATTTGTATGTTTCATGTTTCTTGACCTTAAGGGAGGGCAGCTGTAGAGACTACTGAGAATGGACCTCCCATGAGTGGGATATTTCTATCTACCCTGGTTTCAGATGAGTTCTCATCTCCATTCCAGCTGAAGATCTCATCAACTCTTGTTATAAAGAGCATCCATACTCCAGATACATAAATGTGAGCTTGAGCTTCTCCAGGGAAGTTGGTGGTGTCAACAAGAGAATGGACACTGACTCTGGTGTGTCCACACCCTCTAGCACTCACTACAGTGTCAGCACTGATTGGAACAAATTCTAGATTTTTTTTTTCAAAATTCTAGAAAGAATTTTAAGCAACAAACCAGGGCCCCATTCCTGCACACTTTAACTATGCATGATAGAGACAAGAGAACCCAGTGAACACCACAAAGAATTTCACTATTCAGTCCCTGAAATGGACACTGAGATATTGGACTTTGCTAATTGTCCAGTACCAGAAGAATGGAAGGATAGGTTGGAGCTAAAATTCGGCAAAATGAAAAGAATGTCCTCTCTGTAGGATCTGCTTGGGGGTACAACTCACAGAATCATTTTGCCCATTCCCTACCAAATCAGCAAAAGATCTGGGAAGCTTCCTGTATCTATGATGGAAACCCTCAGAACTATCTCAAAGAAAAGTTGGTAAATGACATTATCACAGAATCCAGCCATCTTTATTCATCACATATTTTGGCGGCATTCAGGAAGAATGGAAAGATCTAGATGTGTGTAGAGGACTGAACTTTGGAAAACGAAATAAAGTCAACAAGTACATTGTGGCTTTGGATTCAAGGTACCCTGGAGTGTCTGCTAGTCAGCAAGTGGCATTCAATCTTTGGCTTCAGTAATGAATACTAACTGATTCCTGTTTCTGAAGAAGACCTCCCCCCCGCCCAAATACTAATTTCACAGCTCTAGCTGAATTTTACCAATTTGAGCAAATATTCCAAGGCACGGGACCCTGAGGGTCCTAGTAACATTCCAAAGGCTCTTGGAGAAAGTAGTTGGGAATATTAATTACCTGGAAGTGTTAATATACCTTGGTGATATCATTATCTATAAGATACTGGAGGAACAGGAGGAGACACCGAGGAAAGTGTTGGATTGGCTGTGGAAAGGTGACCCAAAGCATTGAATTAACAAATGCCAATTTTTCAGAGGTTCTGTTAAGTACATGAGCCACATTATATCCCAACAAGATGTGAACACTGATTCAGAGAAAGGTAGAAAACCTCATTGTTCCAATTGTGTCTGACTCTTCGTGACCTCTTTTTCGGGTTTTCTTGGCAAAGATAATAGAGTGGTTTGCTATTTCCTTCTCCAGCTCATTTTACGGTTAAGGAAAAGAGGCAAACAGGGTTAAGTGACTGAAGCTGGATTTGAACTCGGGTTTTCCTGATTCCAGGCTGGGCGCTCTGTTGACTGTGCTACATAGCTGCCCACAAGAAAAGCTTATGAGTTGGTAAGCCTACAAAATCCTAGAATCAAGAAATTTTCTGGGATTTGATGATTATTGTTATGTTTGTCAATTACTATCCAATATTGTTGTAAGACCCAGAAGGTCTTTTGGAGGTAGATGGGCAGGGAAATATCAATCAGCTGGCTTACCTATGCATCCGTATTGGCTTAAACAGAAACAAGCAGACCTTTTGTTCTCCACACAGACTCCATCCTGGAAAGTTTGAGGGATGTCCCATATCAAAAGCATATTGATCAACAGACCCAATTTGTATGCTGAGGCACAAGCTTGACTGCCATGAATCTCATCATCTTGTCCACAAGCTTGAGTTCTTGGCTTTGAAGTAAGCTATCACTGAGAGTTCTAAGACTATGTTTAAGGATCCAAACACCAAGTATGGAGGGCAATAATCCATTGACATATTCTGACCAGTGCCAACTTTGATGCTGAGTGGTAACACTGGCAAATCAGGATTTCAGGTCTTTCTACTGGCCTAGCAAGACTGATGTGGTTGAGGATGCCTTGTCTGAAACATCACCTAAAATGAGAGCTGTGGTGAAATCAGAATAAGGTGGGAGGACACCCAAAGAGTCTGGGACTTACACCAGATAGGATGACAAATGACAAAGTTTGTTTCATTGGACCAACCTTATTGTCACAGTTGTTTGCAGATAACAGGCAGTGAGAACAGGTAACTGATAAGGGATGACAACAAGTAATAGAAGCCAAAACAAAACACAGAAAGGAGCAATTCTCAGAATCTGAAATTGTCAGCAGGACAACACCTCCATTCCATGACAATGGCAAAAGGTGGAGCTATACAGTGGAATAGGGTAGTTAGTCAGCAGGAAATTATTAAATACTTTCTATGTGCCAGACACTGTGCCAAGTGCTGGAGATTCAAAGAAAGGTATTTGGGGGCATAAAGGGATATAAAGACAGTGTCTGCCCAGGAGGAGTTCACAACTTAAAGCGGGGGGGAGGGGGGGGCACAACGTGTGAACAACTATATACAAAAAAAGCTACGTACAGGATAAATAGGAGATAATCAACAGAGCAATAGCACTGGAATTGAGAAGGATTGGGAAAGGGCTTCCCATAGAAGGTTGAATTTTACCTGTGACTTGAAGGAAGCAGAGATGAGGAGAGGAGCATTTCAGTCATGGGGGTCAGCCACAGAATGCCCAAAGCTGAGAGCTGGAATGCCTTGTTCCAAAGCATGGAAACAGGAAACAGCTGGTTTTACCCAGAGCATGTGCCCAATATATATCAATACCTTGATGGCCTTGGGCGTATGAGTTAAGAAAAGGTCCGGGAGATGATAAGAAAAAAAATTATTAGTGCAAGAAGGCTATAGATATCACAAGAAAGTATAAAATTTGCATGTGATGTATAAAAAAGTCATTCCTGATTACTAGGTCACATGACTAATAAGATGGAGAACAAAGTTTTTCTCTAATACTTAAGAACTCTCAAAACTGTCCAACATAAGAATTATGCCCAAGAGATATTGCAGCGGTTTCCATAATATTGTTGTTTTCCAGTTGTGTCTGAGTCTTTGTGACTTCATTTGGAATTTTCTTGGCAAAGATACTGGAGTGGTTTGCCATTTCCTTTTCCAGCTCATTTGACAGATTAAGAAACTGAAGCAAACAGGGGTAAGTGACTTGTCAGAGCTAGTAAGTTTCTGAGGCTGGATTTGAACTCATGAAGATGAGTCTTCCTGACTCTAGGCCTGACACTGTATCCACTGCACCTATCTGCCCATTATGCACAATAATGAACATTTACTGATACTGAGCACCTACTGTGTTCCAGACACTGTGCTAAGTGCTGAGAATATACAGTTCTTTCCTCCAAGAAGCTTACATTCTACCGGGTAAAGACAGCTCCTCTAAGGAAGCTGAGAAAGGAGTAGGAAGAAGATACCTCCATGGGAGAATGTTGGAGAAAGAAAACTAAGGAGCCAGGAGTGGAGCCTAGGGAGGGATGAACAGAGGATAGGACAATACCACCAACTAGAAGGCACTCCAAAGGGCAAGACACCCCAAAGTCTAATGAAGCAAAAAGCTGACAAATTATCAAGAAGCTGATTCCAGGCAGGGCCCTCTTCCTACTTACCTAAAACATAAGCTGGACCTTAAAGCATGGATCCACGCTACTCAAGACTTGGGTCTGTATGTTTAGATATCCCATATATGCATTTTTCTATACAGACTATACACAAAATTCTCAGAGGGTCATCCACAGTACACTTTCCATCCAGTCTCTTCCATCATTCCATCATTCTCTTCTGATAGTGAAGCCCTGGGACAGTCCCTGACTACCAGGAAAGAAGCCAAATCTTCCTGTCACCATTTGCTGCCATCAGAGTCTCCTGGGATCTGAACAAATGGGCCTTGTAACTCTCCTAGGGGCTAGGAAGGGCACATCTATCTTATCCATCCTCCAGACCCCTAAGGTCATGGAATGATGCCTTCTCCTAGCATCACAATATGATTATCTCATGTACCCTGTTTCCCTGGATGTCTGAGCAGCATTCCCTTCACTCTGCTGAGAATTGAGCTAGGTTTAAACCTGTGTACTAGACAAGCTCACATCCCATCAGCGACCTCTGACCCTAAGGGTGGGGCCCTAGATCTGCACTCAAGGAAAAGCCTCTCCCTGTGGTAGTCACTGCATTTCTGCCTGCCTGGCTAGCTGGGATGTAGTGCACTTAACTCACCACCCAGCATAGCCTGCATCAAGCACAGGCAGAGAGATGGCACTGGGGTCAGGTTTGAATGCTTGCTTGCTTGCTTGCCCATGGGTCAGCACTTCCTGGGCCTCAGTGGCTCACATGGGAGGTACAGGAGGGGAAGGAGAACAGCAGAAGGAGGTGATGGCAGAAGCATGCTGAAGATCTCTGTTGCTCTTCTCCATTTTAGGCTCTTTGTGCCCCCCAGTGGATTATTTTATGCACTTCTTGGGTACACACACACAATTTTGAGACCACGACTAGATGCTCCAGACAAGCTGGTCAATTCGGCTTACCAGACCACTTCTGAAATTTCAATTCACCATGGTTTTGCTAATATTGTTCCTTAGGAATTCCTGTGATAGGGAACCCACTACTTTTCAAAGCTGCCACCGGGATAGCTGTGTTAGAAATTTCTTATATCAAGCCAGAATCTACCAGAATCAATGGCAACATCTACCTATTGGTCTTAGTTCTTCTGCTTGGGCAAAGTAAAAGAAACCTGCTCCTCTTCCACCTCATTAACATTCACATATCTGAAGACAACTCTTAGATTTTCCTAACATCTGTTCTTCTAATGGTTAGGCATCCTCAGTTCTCTTAGACAATTGTCATTTGGCAGGAACTAGAGAAGCTACAGCCCCTCGGTTGTCCACCTCCAAACATTTGTTGATCAGCTCATTCAGTTCAATGTAAACATTTACTAAGCACATTCTATATCCACAAGGCACAGTGCAAGGTGATGGAGACATGTATTAAAAAAATAGTTTCTGACATCATGGAACTTATATTTTATTTTGAGATGCAGGGCAGCTAGGTGGTGCAGTGAGTAGAGCACCAGCCCTGGAGTCAGGAGGACCTGAGTTCAAATCTGGCCTCAGACACTTGACATACTTACTAGCTGTGTGACCTTGGGCAAGTCACTTAATCCCAATTGTCATGCCTTCCCCCCTAAAAATAAAAAAAAATAAAAATATTTTGAGATGCAACATTTACACTAATAAGTAAATGCAACCAGACATAGACTAATGTCAAGAGGGACAGATTATTAATATCTTGAGAGAGTCAGAAATTAGAAACTTCATGCAGGAGGTGAAAGCACAGTGTTCTTTGAAGGGAGCTAAGAATCCCAAGAGTCATGAGGGATACAGGAGTGGGTTTCAGACATGGGTTAATGCCGTGAAAATTCATGGAGGGAAGAGATGAAAGAGTTATGAAGTGAAGTTCTATGACATGTAATGTTTGTGGAGAAGAGGAACATGAAATAATACTGAAAATGTAAGTGGGATCCAGATTGTTAAAGGCGCTGAGGATTTTTGCCAATGGGATTTTTTTAAGTAGGGCAGATCCCTGATCAGATCTGTGATTCAGGAATATCAGCTCAGTGCCATCTCCTATATGAAGTTTTTTTTCTGATCTCAGTGATAAAGAAGAAAGGGAAATCTAGGAGGCTGACTAAGAAGCCATTGCAATAATCTAAGTGAGAGGTAGGGAGGATCAACTACAGTAGAAGCTGTGTAGGTAGGTGACAGAAGAGAAACATGTTCTGGAGATAGAATTGACAAGACTTGGCAGCTGACAGGACAGGTACGTGATGGAGAAGGAAGACCCAAGGACTCCGGGTGGTGAATGTGGGTGCCTGGAATGATAGTGATGCCATCAACAGGAAAAGAATAAAGGTGTTTGAAAGAGGGATGTGTGTGTGTGTGTGTGTGTGTGTGTGTGTGTGTGTGTGTGTGTGTATGTCTTTAAAGAACTAAATTTAGTTCAATTTTGAACATGTTTAGTTTGAGATATATCCAGCTGGAATTGAGCCTTCCCAATCTTTTCTTACCAATTTTCTGTTTACAGGGATGGCCCTGTAGAGGTGAGGATAAAGACTACTTTTTTTCTGGTTTCTTCAATTTTATTCATTTTTTAATTCAATGCAAGAAAGAAACCAATATGAAACAAAATCTACACCTATTTACAACTTTAGAAACTTAATGATAACATTTCTATTATTCTCTTTATGTCCCCTTCACTCTCTATGTGCATGTCCCTCTAGGATTCACACACACACACACACACACACACACACACGCCCCATAAACACACAGACATACACATATATACGTAGAAATATATATTGAAGTCAATATGTATGCAACACACCTGTTTCTGCTTTCTTGGATTTGTGTTATTTTATATATCTTCATATACAATATATTTACAATTTCTTTCATGCTGTATCATTTCATTATATTTATATTCTAGGGTTTATTCAGCTGTACCCCAAGTGTTTGTTACTTATATTGCTTACAGTTTTTGTTATTACAAATAATTCCACCATAAATATTATTGTATAGATATTTTTCTCTTGTAAAATATTCTTATGGTGGATAACTAATAAGGATATTGTTGGGTCAAAGGGTGTGGTTCATTTTTATGAACCTTGCTGTATATTGCTAAATTTCTTTCCAAAATGTTTGGATGAATTTGCAGTGCCACCAGTAATGCATGAGAGTAACTGTTTTATTATTGCCTTGACAGCATGTTTTCATTACTTTTATTTGTACATGTGTATAATGCATTCAGTGTCTTTCACTCCCACTGTCACTCCCACTGAGCTATATAAAACTCAAAAATAGAAAACTAATAACAAATATTCAGACTTTCTGTGCTAGCCTAGGCTGTATATCTGAAATAATGACTGGCTAAAACTGTGCCCTATTCATGTCCTGTGTGGTGGAAACCTCAACAAAGGTCTCCATGGGGGATGGATAGATTTCTGGAAAACAAAAGATACCTTGAAAGCCACAACTTCCTTTCATTTTAAATAATTTCTTTAATAGCCACTCATCTTCTGGATATTCTAAGAAGGGAACCAAAGATCCATTTCTTAGGAGTCCTTCTTTCTCCCCATTAGTTTCCTGAAAGCCCCCTTTACATCCTTGTTTCGAAGACTGTAGATAATAGGGTTGAGCATGGGTGTCACGATGCAATACAACATGGAGATGATCTTGTCTTCATCTCGGCTGGCTTTGTCCTGGGGCATCATGTACATGGAGATGGCAGTGCCATAGAAGACAACTACCACAGTGAGGTGGGAGCTGCAGGTGGAGAAGGCTTTCCTTCGTCCATCAGCTGAGCGCATCTTCAACACAGCTCCCAAGATGCATGCATAGGAGGCTAGGATAAATGTAAAGGGTACCAGGAGAGTTAGGGAGCTGGTGGCCATCATTAGCAATTCATAGAACTTCAAATCATTACACGCAAGCTTGAGGATAGCCAAGAGTTCACAGGAGAAGTGGTTGATAGTGTAGTGGCCGCAGAAATCTAGTGGCATGGTCAGGACTGGGACCACAGCAAGTAGAAATGATATGAACCAGGGTACCACTGCAAGTTGGACACAAAGCTGAGGCCGCATTTTAGCTGTATAGTGCAGGGGGTCGCTGATGGCTACAAACCGATCATAGGCCACGATGGCCAGAAGAAGGCATTCTACAACCCCCAAGTAGAGAAGGACACACATCTGTGCCAGGCATTCACTCAGGGAAATGATGGGAATCCTGACCATGCAGTTGATGAGCATCTGCGGTACAATAGACGATGTGAAGCAGATGTCCAGGAAGGACAGATTGCTGAGGAAGAAATACATGGGGGTGTGAAGCTGGGGATCGTAGTGGATCAGGAGAAGAATGAGGCTATTCCCCAGCAAGGTGACAAGATAGGACACCAGAAGTAGGCAGAAGAAGATGACCTGAGCTCTGGGATACTCTGAAAGCCCAACCAGAATGAAATAAGTCACAGCTGTGCTATTTCTTCTATCCATAGCATTTCTTTTCCTCTACCTGAAATAATAAGAAAAAAACATATCAGGTTGCAAAGTAGTTATAATAGTTTTTTTTGCACACATGACAGACCAATTTGCATGGGGGCATTCTTACCTTCTAGCTCAAAATCTTTTTGATTATGTGTACCCATCAGTGCTTATGTAGAGGATCTACATGGGTGTCTATGGCCAAAGCTTTTCTTGAGCTGGTGTCCATCTTTCTTGGAAGAATTTTCTCTACATTTAGCTAAGTTGGTTCATAGATATCATCTAGTGTCATAAGTGTTGAACTTATGTATAAAGACTTTCCATCATGTTTTGCATTATAAGATGTTGTATTCAAGGGTTCAGAGTCACCTCGATTCCATAAGGAGACGTGAGGCATAGGACATAAGTTAAGACAAGCAATTACAATAACAAGATAAATAGCAAACTCAGATGTATGTAGTCCTTTATGCTGTCAGAGCACTTAGACAGATCCAAGAATAGTAGGGGGTGGGTGGGGAGAATGGGGGGACACTGGACTAGAAATCTAGAGGCTCTGGATCTAATCCCAGTTCTTTCAGTAATTTCGTTTGGCCACGTACAAGTGAGTTCCCTCTCTGGGCTGAGAGGTACCCTTTAACTGATAGTCTGGCATAAATGATCTCATCTTATCCTTATAACAGCTTTCAGAGCTACATTGGGCATGCATTTTGCTACCCATTTGAAGATGAGAAGACTGAGGTGGATATCCTGACCACTGATGTGAAATGTACTTCACAGGGCTCTGCCTATTGGCATTTCATTAAAAAAATTTAAAATTTACTCATGCTTTATATTTTTATCATCTTTATATCCAGATATATCCAGATATATCTTATCTCACTATACATACTTATTGGTCCTGCCCAATGAACAATCCCTTGCGAGGAAGAGCAACAAAGAAAGAAGGGGAAAAAGCAGTTCTACAAGTCTGGCTGACACATCAAATGGGTCTGACAACACACAGCATTGCTCTCTCTGGACTCCTTCCACTTGGCTCTCATTCACATCCCCATGTATTTATTTACTATCTCAACAAGATGAAACACAATTTCCTTAGCTATAAAAGTGTGTCCCAGAGCCAAGCCCATTATTGGTGTACTGAAAAATTTACAGGACTTATAGAAAGAAGATCTGGTTTAGAGTCCTATCTCAATAGCTTACTTCCTGTATAACCTTGAGTCAAGTCCTTATTCTCTCTCAGACTCAGTTTCCTAATTTGTAATATGGGGATATAGTTGCAATCTATCTCATAGAGATGTTGCAAAGCTAGTAAAACATTCTGGAAATAAAACATTGGTGTAATTTGAATTATGATTATGATTATTATCATCATAGGGTAGTGTTTTAAATGGCCTCTTACTCCTTGAGAAAAGGTTCATAGGATTGCAAGGCAAACCTGTCACAAGAAACTCTACAAGCCTGTTTTTCTTTTTCTTTCTTTCTTTCTTTCTTTCTTTCTTTCTTTCTTTCTTTCTTTCTTTCTTTCTTTCTTTCTTTCTTCCTTCCTTCCTTCCTTTCCTTCCTTCCTTCCTTCCTTCCTTGCTTCTTTCTTTCTTTCTTTCTTTTCATCCATCCTTCCTTCCTTCCTTTTTCTATTTATTTATCTATCCATTTATTTATTTATTCATTTATTTTTATTGTTATTGGCCTTTATGTCTGGTATCACTTCATCTAAGTGAGCTACCTGAAGAGCTTTAAAGACTCTCTTGTTATGCTAGCACTATCATTGAGATGGTTTTGCTAGGCATGAGTCTGATTCTGATAAGAAATATCCAACTCCAGAGATCAGTTGGCATTTACTATGTCAGGAAGTGAACTGTGCCCTAGCCTGAAAGACATGAAAGTTGGGTTCTGGTTCCAATTCTGCTAAAGCCACTGTGTGAGTATGGACAGGGCAGCCAAGTGGTGCAGTGTGGATTACAGAGTGCCGGACCTGAAGTCAAGAGGCCTCATCTTTCTGAGTTCAAATGTGACCTCAGACACGTCCTGGCTGTGTGATCCTGGGTAAGTCGCTTAACCCTGTTTGCCTCAGTTTCCTTATCTGTAAAATGAGCTGGACAAGGAAATAGGGTCAAGGAGAGTCAGACACAACTGAAATGACTGAGTAAGATTATGAACAAGACATTCATCTCTTTACCTGGATCTTAGTTTCCTTGCTTGTGAAACGAGTAGGTATAATCAGACGATCTCTGACATCCCTTCTGGGTTTATCAATGATTCTGCATTTTATGACCCTATAAAATACAATGAAACTGGACCCCAGAGTGATGTAGCGGAATAGCATTGGTATTTGATTTAATGTGGCATTTGACGACTTTGATTTGAGTTCATTGTTGAAGTTTATCTGTCACATAGTATCAGCAAGTACTTTTACCTTTGTGACCAGTTTTCTTTTTTGTAAGTTTAAGAGACAGATGCTCTCTTTAGCATCCCAGGGAAGTCAATTCTTTTCTCTGCATGTAAATTATCTTCCTTGTAAAGTCAGAATAATAATTTTTCTAATTTAAAAATATTTTCTTCCCTGTAAAGCAGAAATGAGTGGCTAGGTGGTGGATAGAGTGCTGGGCCTGAAGGCAGGCACAGTTCAAATCTTGCCTCAGACACTTCTTGGCTGTGTGACCCTGGGCAAATCACTTCACCTTGTTTGTGTCAGTTTCCTCATCTGTAAAATGAGCTAGAGAAGGAAATGGCAAACCCCTGCAGTATCTCTGCCAAGAAAACCCCAAATCAGACCATGAGGAGTTGGACAGGACTGAAAAATGACCCAAGAACAACAACAAAAGTAGGAACAATAATAACATTGGTAATATCTTTCAGGAAACATGTTTGTAGACCTTAAAACATTAGGGACATTTGAAGTGTTGTGATTGGACCATGCAAGAGTAGTTTTTTCACCATGGGACACAAGCTCTTACCCCTATCATGTCCATCTTGTGAGCTCATCAAGGATACTTCAGGAACCTGCAGGCTTTGAGGTTTGCAATTGTCTAGTGCTTGAACCAAAGGCAAAGAAAAGAAATACAAACCATGAACAAATTAACCTTTGTGGATGCATCTTCATTCATCTCTCTGTCTCCATCCATCAGAACATCGATACTTCTGGAGGGAGAGGCTATTCTAAGAGATCTATTAAAGGGAAATAAGTCATTTAAAAAGGCCTTCAAAAACTTTACTCCCATGATCCATCCATCTTGGCATGGATCCTCAAGTATAGTGTGGCCAGGCAACCCAACTCATGACCATCTCATTTAATGTGTTTTGTGAATATAATACATTTTCCTCCCCCTTCCCGCTTCAAGAGGGGGCCATCTCCAGTCATCCTGATCTGTGTCTGGACCCAGACAGCTCTTGAGAGGAAAGTGAGGTTGTTGACCTTGCACAGCTCTCCCTCACTTAAATACAATTCACTTGCAAGTCATGGCATCATCTTCCTGATGTTATGGTCCTCTTTGAGAATGTAAGACAAACAATGACAACCCACTTTAAGAAAGCTATGGAGACATTTCAGTGAATCCAGAGGAGGAGAGCTTGCAAGATGGGCAGGAATTTCACAGATGGGGGGGCAGGGAGGAGTGAAGCAGGTTGATGCTTTTGGCCTTGGCCTTCTTTTTGAGTTATTACGTTGCTAGATGGCTGACCACAAGACCATAGACTTGGATCCGGAAAAGACTTTAGAGATCATCTAATACATCTTCCTCTCACAGTTGAGGAAACTGAGGCTTTGCAAGCCAGTTATTTAGCCACAGTCACACAAGTGGAGAATAACAGTTTGAGGATATTAATCTAGGTTCATCAACTTTGTATTCAATGTCCTTTTCTCTGAACCACAACCTTCCCTGTCAATTATAGACACATAAAGATGAAACTTTGCACTTATAAGTGGAAGGTTTAGCCCATTCATTTGGAGGTGATTTAGAGGTCAACTTTTCATCGATAGCAGGGTGGTCACATCTAGAGTGCTCTTGATATATGGTCATCCACAGTCTTCTCAAAACCATCTAAGGAAAGATAACTCACTATCTTGCTCTTTCTCAGATCTGATTTCTTGAGATTATTTTAAAAAATTGAGTGAATATTTGCCTACCTTTAATGTAATACATTCGAAGGATCTTAGCTCTTGAGAGCTGAAAGGAGCTTTGCTGTTACTGCTGTTCTTTAGTTATGTCTGACTATGTTTTCTAGACAAAGATCCTGGACTGGTTTGCCACTCTTTTTTCCAGTGTGTCCCCATTTTATGGATGAGTAACTGAGGCAAATGGAGGTTAAGTGACTTGCCCAGGGTCACACAGCTAGTAAGTGTCTGAGGCTGCATTAAAACAGATCCTTCTGTCTCTAAGGCCAGTGCTCTATTCATTGTATCACCTAGCCACCCCAAGAAGCTTAGATAACCTATAATACAATCCTCTCCTTATGTTGTAATTCAGTTCTTTTTCAGTTATGTTGAAATCTTCATGACCCCAATTGGGATTTCCTTGGCATCTAAGAGATTGAAGTAGTTTGCCATTTCCTTCTCTAGCCCATTTTACAGATAAGGAAACTGAGGCATACAGGGTTAAATGACTTGCCCAGTGTCACCCAGTTAGTAAATGTCTGAGCCCAGATTTGAACTCAGGGAGATGAGTCTTCCTAATTCCAGGTCTGGCATTCTATCCACTGACAGAAAAGTTAAATGACTTTCTTAATAGTACACAGATACTAAACACCAAAATTAGGACTCACAGAAAAGCTTCTAACTCCAAGCCCAAGGCATTTTCTATGCTATCAAGTTCTCCATCTCCCCCTTAGAGTCATGCAGAAAATATCTTGTTCCTCTTCCATGTGTGAGACCTAAAAATATTGTCAAATAGCAATAAAGTCCTCGACTCAATCTCCTCTCCATTTATACCCTCTCCATTTTGTCCAACCAATCCAAACATGCTGTGTGTGTGTGTGTGTGTGTGTGTGTGTGTGTGTGTGTGTGAGAGAGAGAGAGAGAGAGAGAGAGAGAGAAAGAGATAGAGAGAGAAAGAGAGAGAGAGAGAGAGAGAGAGAGAGAGAGAGAGAGAGAGAGAGACCCTTTGCTAACCTGGTCACCCCACTCTGCTTATGCCATAGGTTCTTACTGTCCCTCTCATCATGGCCTTTCATCCCTACCGCTCACACTTTCCTAGCAGTGTGACCGTGGGCAGATCACTTAATCTCCTTAAATCTCAGTTCTCTCTCTTGTATAGTGGTAACAGTGATTCTTCTAGTAATAACTTTAGAGGGATGCTGTGGGGCTCCAAAGAAATAGTGCATGAAGGTGTTCGGAAAACTTGAGAAAGCTAAATAAATGCCAGCTGATTATCTCTCCTCACAGTTCCAGTCATGTAGCCTTAGTTAAAACCTTACCACTCTTGTGGTAAGGTCTTAGGGACAGTACTTCCTCATTGCTAAACCATGATTTACTTATCTAAAAAAGAAAGGGGTTAGAGTCTATGTGCTTTCAAATCTACTTCAGTTTTGACATTCTATGTCCTAAGGACGCTTCTCACTCTGACATTTTATATTCTATCAGTCAACCCAGAGTTAATATTTTATGTTCTAAGGTCATTCCCAGGTCCCACATTTTATGTCCCTCATTCCAAAGATGCTAATTTCCTAGGTCCTCGCGTTTCTCCAAACTCTGTATTTGAACGTACCTTCCACCTCTGACATTTTCTTTTATTAAATGGGATCCTTCAAGGAGGCCTAGCTTTTGCCCTGTTTTACAACTTTCTTTGTCTCAAATATGTTAAATATGCTCTCATTGTCTTCCATGCTGTCCCCTCCTGAGGCTCCCTGTCATTTCTTATTCTGTGGTATTCCCAACAGAACAGGTGGAAGGGGACAGCAGGAAAGACATTTGAAGTTGGCTTTGCATAAGAAAAAATTCCTTCCCCCTTCCATAGCTCCATGAACTCACACCTAGGACAGAAAGTCTTCTCCAAAGATGTCCAATATATCTCTCCCCACTGCATCATGGGTGGCTTTAGGTTGATGCCAAGAACCAGTCAGCTTCTTCTGAAGATCAGTTTGTTGAGCTGGAGAGGTCACCAAGGTCACTACTTCTCTTTCCTTTGAGGTTTCACTTTCCAGTCACTCACACAATCGCAGGGACAATCCCTTATCATAGACTAGCTCATCCTTGGATTGAGTCAAAATAAAAGGAGGAGAATTATTGGAGAAGGAAATAAAATTGCCATTCACCTCTGCACTTCACTGTCTCCAGGGGCTGAAGGGGGAGGCTTCTGTGGGACCAAGTGCTCATTAAAATCAGAAGTTCTGAGAGTGGCTGGGGAACCAGGAGGAAACTTTCTGACTCACTTAGAATTAGAAAATTTTTGAAGATGTAGTTATTGGATCAAATAAAAAAAACAAGTCATTTAGGGGCTGAGAAAATACTCTATGACTGCTAAGGTGGAAGATAGAAAGACCATACTACAAGTACAGTTAGTGTATTTATGGAATAACTAACTGACCTCACTGGTAACACAGTACAGAGATTGCCAGAGCCTGGAGGTCAAGAGAGTAGGGGAAAGAAATCCTCATTCATGATAAGCCTATACACATATATGCACACACATATGTATACATACATATACACATAACAATATAATACATGTATACATTACACACTATCTATGTGTAATGAATCTAAATCATTGACCCCCATATTAAGAGGGATTTGAAGGTGTACTAGTTTATTTTTAGAGCATAAGCCCATAGAATGTCATAGCTAGGAGTGGATTTAGTGATTATCTATACCAGAAGACAGATAGGTGGCTCAGCAGTTAGAGCACCAGGCCTTGAGTCAGAAAGTACTGAATTCAAATCCATGCTTACTAGCTTTACAACCCTGGGCAAGCCACTTAATTTCTGTCTGCCTTAGTTTTCCCAACTTTAAAATGGGAATAATATCAGCATCTACCTCCCAGGATCAAATGAGATAATGATAACTTATCACAGCATTTGGCAAATAGTAGGTGCTTTATAAATATTATTATCATCATCATCATTTAGTCTACCCCATCATTCTACAATTGAGGAAACAAGCCCACATAAGGGAAGTAACCTCTTGGAGTCACAGTGACAAAATGCCAATTTCAGCTCTGACCCTCTGTTCTCTTGATTCCAGTTCAGTGGTCCTTCCCGTATGCCACACTGACACAGCCTGGTTGTCCCAAATTCAAAGAGAACTCAAACAGCACAGTTGCCTATCAATGGTTACTGAATTAATTGTAGCATCCCACCAAATTCAAATAATCTTTTTTTCCACAATGTTCAATTATTGGGTTAAATTTCACCAAGTGTCAAAACTACTTTTCAAAAACCCAATTTAAAATGCAGTTGAGAGTGAGAAGATCCTGAAAGAATGAACTGACAATGTTATATACACAGCCATTCTCTGGTCATATATACTGATCTCTTACCAAGGGGAATGGGAGCAAAGACAGATATCTAAATCTCTTTCATGCATCCTCTACTGTCTCTTCTCATTGCTACTTCTCCAGTGTACTCCTCTCTTGCCATCCACCTATCCCTTCTTGACTCATCTTGCCACATCTAGTGTCTCTATACTCTAATCCAGGAATGGGGAACCTGCAGCCTCAAGGCCACAGGTTCTTCATCCATGCCCCAATCCATCCAGATACTCCCCAATAAGCTTTCTTTTGCGTGTTACATTCTGTTAGAAACTGTTAGCGTGCCCCTGTTGTCCACCATTCAAGGACTTCTCATTCTATTCCCCTTTGTGTACTGGATGCCAGTGGGCTCCAATATTCTTTATAACACACACTCATATCAGTTAAATTTTTTGATTATGCATGACTCCAATATATACATGGAATGCTTTTATGAGTTATATATCCATAATGCCATGGTAATGTATTATAAACAAGAGAGACAGAGACAGAGAGAGACAGTGAGACAGACAGATAGAGCAAGAGACACGCAGAGAGACAGAGACAGACAGAGACAAAGACAGAGACAGAGAAACAGAGACAGAGAGACAGAGGCAGAGAGAGAATTTCTTATTTCAGAAGGATGAGCGTTTGGTTCAGATTTAATTAGGGTCTTGGAACTCACTTAAAACTATTGAGGTAAGAGTGGATTAATAGCATTGAATTGAGCAATGAACTCAGAATTTATGTGCCATCAGAGATCTTCCCTGATTTTGAAGGAGAGCCATAATCTTTGGAGGTCAGGTGTATGGTGCAGAGATTAGCTGTTCCATGTTGATACAAGGAGAACAGTAGAAGGTTAGATGGAGATATAGCTGGTTATGCCCTGGTTTCCTGGTGGTGGGTGGCTCTCTTCATTACTTCCAGTTGTCTGATGGATTGGGTCTTGACAGTTGGGTTGTGGACCTGAGAAAACTTGACTCTAGGTTCTTATCTTTAAAATGAGGAGGTTGGATTAGATGATCTCAGAGGTACCTTTTATTCTAAATATATAATCATTCAGTCTGATAGTGAACAAAAGTAACACTCAAGGCTGGATGTTAGCTTATGCCAGGATGGCAAATGCTGCAGATACACCTCATATAACACCCACCAGATTACCCATCACATAGTTACATGTGGATTATTCCTGAAAGAATTTAAGGGGGATATCTGGGAGAGAGAGAACCACATGAAAGAATGGAATTATTCCCCCCTTCCTCAAATTGCAGAATTGTGGAGGTGGGAGGAAGTTGAACCTGGGGAAAATGGTAGGGGATTCTAATATGGGACCAGGTAGGAACATGATCTTTTAGTGGTTGAGCAAGAGAGGGATTCTTGAACTATACCAAGCTCTCAACCAAACAGAGTGAGTACAATAACATTCCAGGGAAAGACAGAGGAAGTGTGAGCCAGAGTCCAAGGGAAGCATCCACACAGCCCTCACTGAAGAAACTTCAACTCCACTTACATCGCAAGGATTTTTCTCATGATATGAGCTTATTCCTTGCAAATGGACTTGCATACAAGTACCATTTACATCCTCCTGTGTTTCCTAACAAGCATGTTTATGTTTAAACATATGCTTATAAGTTTATTTAATTTCTACCACATAAACTGAATCAAATATCCTATTCATCAGCAAAATCCTAATGGTCCCATATATCTAGGTGAGGGCATGAATCATGAAGTTATTATTGACAGATCTCCAGGACTTGACCTAGTCTGTCTATCCTCAATTCACACATGGGTTACAGAAAAAAGTTTGACTATGAAATGAACAGATGAAGATATGAAAATGGAAAAAGAGCGGAGAATGAAGAGGGAGAGGAAGACAGGATATGAGTAAGGGATGACAGGGAGTGGGCAGGTAAGAAAATGCATTAATGAAGGATAAGTTGGCAAGTGATGGAAAGCATTAGAAAGGGACACTACCAAATATTTAGGGAAGAACAAAGAAATGTTGTTGTCTTTAGCAATCAAACAGGACCAAAATGACACTGCAATGTCAGGGTCAATGTATAATATGTCCAATTGTGACTGATTAAATCAATATGAGCTCAGAAATCTCTGCCCCAGGATAGTCCATATGAAAATTTGGGAATGAGATGTCTCCAAGTGTGCACATCTCATGTTTTTAGGGAAACCTAGGAAGATGAGAGAAGAATAGGCAATGAGAAAAATTAGAAAAGAAATGTATAAGGATAACAAGTGATTAAAAGAGAGGAAGTATATGGGGAAATAAATTAAATGCATATATAGTGACAGGATTTGGGAAAGGAAGCACTGCAATTTAATCTTTCCAGTAAAGTTGTTTGGCTCCAAGATAAGGAGTAACCCAAGTCTAAAAGAATGTTCGATGGACACGTGGTGGAGGATTTACAAGAGGCAGTGGAAAACATTGTCTTAGAGTGGACAGACATGGATAGATTGTCACCTCCATCACCAGAGAGAATTTGGTGATATTTATGATATGAGAGATATATGTAACAATGAGGATAATATTAAATTATTGATGTGAGGTTCAAATAGATTCAAATAGGTTTCCCAATGTAAAGCACTTTGTATATTCCAGATATTATCATGATGATTAGCCTTGGAGAAGAGGGGTCAGGTATAGCTGTCCTCCAGTACTGGATAGACTTTGAAGTGGAAGAGGGATTAAATTTCTTCTGTTATGGCTGAAAGGGCAGAACTAGGAGCCATGGAACTTACAGAGGAGCAGAATAAGGCTTTGTGGGTAGGGAAGCATTTCATTGTTGAAACTGCCCCAAAGTGAAACAGAGGCAGCTACCTCTGGAGACAGTGGGCTCTGGCCCAGTAGAGGTTTGGAAGTAGGTGCTGGATGACTACTTGTTGGAGATATTACTTATTCATATACAGGTAAGACTAGGTAACCTCTGAAATAAATTCTTACCCTGAGGTAATGTGATTCTGGTGATCTTCAGGAACCTTGAACCTGGCAAATTTTCCTTGTACAAAGTGATCATGCAGTCTTAGACCATGGGAGACCTTGTACAATGTGATCATGCAGTCTTAGACCATAGGTGTAAAGGACTTTAGAAATAATTTATTCCATTGTTCTCATTTTCCCAATGAGGAAACTAATGCCTAGAGATGAGCCATATCCTACCCATGGTCAAGCAGTCAATTTCTGGCAGAACCAGACTAAATCTTGCTTTCCTGAACTGCCATACTTTGTTCGTTCATTTGTTTTTCCCCAATTACCTCAAGCTCTCATTAATACTCTCACCAACAAACTGTAGCATGCACAGCAGCCACATCCTAGTAAACCATCTCAGCAGATGGGCTAAACCAAGTTGAGGGTAACTTATGGGCCTTAAACCCATTGGTGAGATGGGGGGTGTCTACTCCAAGTACATGAAGACTTCCTCTGGTGGAATGGGCAGATGAGAACAATTTGTTTCAGCAACATGAAGGCAGCTAAAGCAGTCAACGTGGAGTGCTTAGAGCTTGCTTAGACACCAAACACACCAAGGTCACACTCTGCATCCTGAGTCATTGCCAGTCATCTTAACTTTTGTATTGTCACTGGACTTCAATGACTCAGGAAAAGGGAAAAGGGAGCTGCACAATTTTGTGCAGCTTTACCTCATTTAAGTCCAATTCGCACTCAAGTTAAGACGTCACTCTTATGATGTCATTGGCCCTCTTCGAAAATGAAGAGCAAATAACATTACAGCTACCTCTCATACATTCAGCAGCCCCTACTGATATCTTTCTGAACTGATTTGGAGGACACTGAGAGTTAATCTACACATGATATTCACAGGAAAGTCAGGAGGAATGTTTGCACCAGTATATCTCAGCAATTTTTAAAAATTGAGTATCTATTCTTAGTTTAGTACTTTGCTAGGTGATTCCAGTAGTATAATAAGGAAAGGATAGAAATTCTCTGTTCCAGTCTTATTGACCTAATCACACAAACACAAACACACAAAAGAGGTAGTAAGATATAAGTAAATTAAGGAGTCTGGAAATTAATACAATGGAGTAGATAGAGATAGCTCCATGGATGAGATGAGACAAGATGGACCTTAAAAGGATGGATGATATAGTAGATTCTTCTTTTCTCATTGACTGAGAAACCATGACACTCTGGCTTGTCCCTCACAATTTTTTCCATTCTCTTGCTAGTCTGGATATTCCTTTCCAATTATAGGGAAGCTTTAGTTGAAGTAGATAGTGCCCTTTCTGTGGATGGTTTGAATATATCCTATATCTTTTTTCCTTCAGATTTTAACTGAGTGAGGAACAGAGAAAAATCACATCAAGGCAACAGCAGAACCCTGCTATCTTTTGCACACATAAGACAGTATTTGGGGTGTTGCATCAAGTTTTGAATATTACATGTTAGGTAAAATATTGAAAAATGGGAGGGCAAACAGAGGATAACAACCAAGATGGCAAGAGTATGGTTGATTGTTTTGCCTCCCAAAGATTGGCTGAAGGGGCTTGGTAGTAGAGAAGACTTAGATGGGAAATGGTAACAATTTTTAAATGCCTGAAGGGCCATAATGTGAAAAAAGGATTAGTCTTCCTGTACTTGTCCTCAAGGAGTAGGAGTCAAAGCAGTGGAAATTGCAGAGGTGGATTTTAGTTGAATGGAATACTTCCTAAATGTAGAACTTCACCTAAAGGGGATAGGTTGCCTTCACCGGAAACAAATTTGCCCAAATCTGGATGCTTGTGGCAGAGGCCAGGGAATTGTGGAAGGGATGCACATCCTTGTAACAATTGGTTTTGAGAACTTCTGATGTTTTTGTTTATTTTTTTCACCTCTGGGAGGACCTAATTCTATGAACTAAGAGTGATTCAAAGTAAACCTAGGGGAAAACCAGTGGTTTCATCAGAGAAGTAAGATTTTGAAACACTGATACATTTAGAGATTCTGGAAAAGGAAAGCCAACTTTGAGTTCTGGGAGCTCTCCAAGGTGCTGACTGAATTATTAAAGGTTCTTGTATACGAGAGTCCCTTCAATGCTTATGAAGAACACAGAAGGGATCTAAGTGCTGAATATAGGAGAGGTGATTATTGCTCATTGAGTTGGTCTAAACAAGAGAATCCCAAATAGTTGTAAGAAATGCTATGTGACAGATTAATAGTGCTGCTGCAGTAATTCTGTGCTCAGCAGGGATCCGGCATTCTTTTTCATGCCAATATCATGATAAGGAGTAGCAATGAAGTGTGTAGCAATTGACAAATTCAGCACTACAGCCAGGAAAAAATAACTAGCTTCTGCTGAGTTTCATTAGCATTTTCAGTGCTTTGCAAACCTTAAGGCAATACACACGTATGTACATACATACATATATAATATATACACAAACATGTTACTATGCTGATTACAGTTATTATTGTTATTGTTATCATTTTTTAAACAATGGTAACAAATTATAAATTTTGTTTTTGGTGTTATTTGTGATGGCATTAAGAGCATGCAATGGTGGCAGGTATCAGGAAAGTTTCAGGAAGAAGACTAGAGACTCTTAAAGTACTTTACAGAATGCCCACTATTGTGAGTCATTATTTCACAAAAATGATTTCTATTATACAATCATAGATTTAGAGATGGAAGAGACCTTAAAAAGACACTTTGGATGAGTGAGTAGAAAACTAGACTTGGAGTCAAGAAAACCTCAGTCCACATTCTACCTCAGACTCGTTAGTTTGGTGTTCATAGTCAAATTAATTAACTGTGTTCAGTCTGTGTCCACATCTAAGAAATAGTGACAATGATTTCATTTGGCTCCAAGGTAGCTGTAAAGAACAAAATGAGGAAAAAATAAAGTGTTTTGCAGAATTAAATCACTATGTGAAAGTCAGTTATTACTGTGGTTGTTACTAGTCATAATGTAAAATCTCTTCATTTTACATATTAGTAAGGTGGCACAGGACAGTTTGATGGTACAATGCATGCTGGGCCTGGAGTCAGGAAGGCTCGTCTTTATAAGTTCAAACCTGACCTCAGACATTTACTAGCTGTGTGACCCTGGACAAGTCACTTTACCCTGTTTGCCTCAGTTTCCTCATCTGTAAAATGAGCTGGAGAAAGAAATGGCAAATTGCTCCAGTATCTCTGTCAAGAAAACCCAAAAATAGGGTCATGAAGAGTTGTACACAACTGAGAATGGTTGAACAACAAAAAAGTGAGATTCATAGACTTTAAGTGATTTGCCCAAATTCATAGTACTAATAAGTGGCAGAAGGGCAGAGGTGGTTTCTGATTCCAAACCCAGAATTCTTTGCACTGATTCATACTACCTCAAGGTGAGCTTCTGTGCAGGGAAGGGTCATTGTCGAATTAACAGAAATTCTTGAGATTCTTCCTCAAGGTGCATTTGTGATGTGAAAAGAGAATGTTTAGACTTTCTGAGACAGCTAAAGCTCCACTTCTGAGAAAGCAACTGCCTAAGATGTGCCTCATCATTTAATTCGCCAGTGATTACAGGGATTTTTTTGGAAAAGAAAACTCTTTTTTTTGGTTAGTAAGAGCACCACTTCTTTCATTTGCCCCAGTTTTGTTAAAAAATGACCAAACATCTCTTCTTAGGAGACATTCTTCTCCCCTACTAGCTTCCTTAATGCTATCTTCACATCTTTATTCCGAAGGCTGTAGATGAGGGGGTTGAGCATGGGTGGAAAGATACCATACAACATAGAGATGATCTTGTCCTGATCCTGATTGGCCTTGTCCTGAGGAATCATGTACACAGAGATAGCTGTACCATAGAAGATAACTACCACAGTTATATGGGAGCTGCAGGTGGAGAAAGCCTTCTTTCGACCCTCTGCTGAGTGCATCTTCAGTACAGCCACAAGGATGCGTCCGTAGGAGGCAAGGATGAAGGCAAAGGGTGTCAGGAGAGTCAAGGAACTGGTAGCCATCATCAACCACTTATATAACTTCAGATCATTGCAAGCTCGCTTGAGGATGGCTAAGAGTTCACAAGAAAAGTGATTGATCATGTGATGGCCACAGAACTCCAGTGGCATTGTAAGGGTTGGAACCACAGTCAGAAGAAAGGCTATCACCCAGGACACCACTGCTAGCTTGACACAGAGCTGGGGACTCATCCTAACTGGATAGCGCAGTGGATCTCCAATGGCAATGCAACGATCATAGGCCATGACAGCTAGTAGGAGGCATTCTACAACCCCAAAGTAAAGGCCAGCACACATCTGTGCCAGGCACTTGCCCAGGGAAATGGAAGGAATCTTGACCAAGCAGTTGATAAGAACCTGAGGCACACTAGATGAAGTGTAACACATGTCCAGGAAGGACAGGTTACTGAGGAAGAAATACATGGGAGTGTGGAGCCGGGAATCAAAGTGGATCAAGAAGAGAATGAGGCTGTTCCCAAGTAATATGATAAGATAGAACATCAAGAGCAAGCAGAAGAAGATGGCTTGGGCTCTGGGATACTCTGAGAGTCCAACTAGAATAAAATAGGTCACATCTGTTTCATTTCTTCCATCCATGGCCTTCTCTCTTCTCTAACTGCAGTAAAATAGAAAAAAATCACAACTTTTTTCAAATTGTAACTATTTTGACAGATATTTTGAATGTCAGACCAGTTCACATGAGCCATTTTGACCAAGAACTAAACATCTATGATTTCATAAAGGCTTACAAAGCTTCCCTCACCCCCTAGTTGCTAGAATTCTTTCTCTAAATCATCTTCTGTCTCTCTGTATATAATTTGAATTTACTTATTTGTAGAAATGCTATATTCTCCCCAAAGGAATGTAAGTCCCTTGAGGTCAGGGACTATTTTGGTTTTGAAATTGGATCACTCAAGTCTTGCACATAGTAGGCACTTAATAAATGTTTGTTGAAGTAAAATGATATGAATCCATGATCTCCTTGAACACTTATGATGAGAAGCTCACTATTTTGAAAGGTAACTTAATTCTCTATCTTAATAGTTTAATAATTTAATAGTTTATTTTTATATTGAGTCAATATCTGCTTCCCTACTACTTATAGAGTCAAAGGATCATAGTATTTCAGAGCTGGAAGGGACCTTAGAGGTTATTTAATATAACCACTTCAATTTACAGATGGGGAAACTGAGGCCCAAGGAGGTTAAGTGATTGTCCTGAAATCACAAAGATAGTGAATATTATGACCAAAACACACACCAAGTTTTGAAAGTCCAAGCTCAGCACCATTTCAACTATACCATGTCCCCATTCTCCCCTTGGATTCACACAGAATCCTATTTATTTTTCCACGTGAGAGACCTTTGGATATCTTAAGACAGTGATCATATCCCAATCAGTTTTCTCTTTTTCATGCTCAAAATCTCCAATTATTTCAATCAATTGCCCCAGTTTACTCTCCTGATCAGACTAGCCACAGGTCCCTGGATGTGATACAGCTTCTCTCTCTCTCTCTCTCTCTCTCTCTCTCTCTCTCTCTCTCTCTCTCTTTCTCTCTCTCTGTGTATGTGTCTGTGTGTATGTTGTGACATGTGGAAAATAAATTAAATTTACCAACAAATGGTAAGTGGCACTTTGATTGGAATTCTGGACCCTGTATCAAAAAGATCTGTGTTCAAATATAACCTTAGATATTTACTAGTTATGTGGCCCTGGGCAAATCACTTAATCTCCCTCAGACTCAGTTTTTTCATCTGTAAAATGGGGATGATAATAGCATTTAAATCCTTGGATTATTGTTTTTGCATAAAATTAGATATGTTTAGGGCATTTTACAAACCTTAAAGGGATCTATAAATGCAGTTATTACTATTTGTCCTGGGTCAGCTCCTTTGATTCAGTTCAAGACTAATTTCCCTGGGGGAAAACAACTTATTCAAACTGATCAAACCATTTAAAGCAGGCAGTCTGAAGCAGACACTACCCCCTCAGGGGTACATCTGGCAATAACAGATTCCTGCCAGAAAGTGGAAGCAGGTGTTCATAGAGCTGTGTTTCAAATCTAAGAACAGCACCAAGAGACAGCATATCATAAGGGAAAATTCACTGGAATCATCTTCAAGACATCTGGTTTTTAATGACAGTTCTACTCATAATCCCATATTGGCTACTAAGACATTAGGGATATCACTACACTTTTCTTCACCTCCATATCCTAATGTATAAAAGTATGAGGTTGGTCTGAAAGACCCATGGAGGCTCTGAATTCTGTTTTATGTTCCAAAATTTGTTCTGGCTCTGACATTCTACATTTTAGGTTAACAAAACTCTCAAGTTCTAACATTCTATGTTCTAATGTATCTCTCCATTTTGTGTTCTAACAGTTTTTTTCTTCTCCAGCTCTGATATTTCATTCTTTTATGAAGAAGGATCTCTCAAGAAACTTTAGCTTTCTCTTTGGTCCATAACATCCTTTTTTCATATATACATTCACTGTCCTCCATGATCCACTTCTGATGGTTCTGTCTCATTTCCTGTTTGAAAGCATTAATGATGGAGCATTTGCAGAAAATGTCCCTGGTTCAATATCATCCCCCACCTCTATGGCTTCACTACCCACTCAGGCCCTCAAAAAACCACATACCTAGGATAGGAAGTCTTCTCCAAAGAGATCGAAACCATTCTTTTTCACCTGCTGTGTGGGTAGCTACAAGAAGGTGCCAGTAACCAATGGGTCTCATTCTGCCAAAAATAAAAGAAAATTGTAAAGTTGGATCTCCAAACAGTTCCCAGGATCAAGTTTTCTCTTGTCCGTCTAGCTCTCTTTTCCAAAAACCACTAACCCCCTCCACACACATACCACCCACCCATACAATCTCAAGGAAATCTTCTAGTATTGGAAGGCTGGCACCTGAATGGAGCCAATGCAAAAGGAGGAGAATAATTGGGGAAGGAGGCAAAACTTGCCTTCATCTCTCCTCCTCACTGACTCCAGAGGCTTCAGGAGAGGGCCTCTAAAGGGCAAGGCATTCATTAAAATCTGAAGTGCTGAGATTGGCTTGGGAATTCAGAGTAAACTTTCTGAACCACTCAGCCATTAGTGGAGAAGTTTTGGAAGATGTAATTATCTGATTGACTCACAGAAAAAAAGCAATTCAGCTATTCAGCAAACCAAGGAAAGCATAGGTTAAATAATTTGCCCAGGGTCACACAGCTAGTAAATGTCTGAGGTCAGATTTGAAGGCAGGTATTCCTGACTTCATATCTAGTACTCTACTCACTGCACCACCTAGCTGCCTCTATTACAGCAATGGTCTTGATCCCAAAATCCAGCATTTGCTTTTTATAGTACTGTTGCTTCCTTGATTTTATCTCCTTGCATTCAGACTCCATCAGTTTGTTCTCTGCAGGTGTTTTGCCTTTTTCATCCTAAGTTCTTTGGAATTTTCTTGGATCATTGTATTGTGCTGAGAATACTTAAGTGATTCACAGTTGATCATCATTCAATATTACTGTTACTGTGTAAAATAGTCTCCTGCTTCTGCTCATTTTACTTTGGATAAGTTCATACAAGTCTTCCCAGGTTTTTCTAAAATGAGCCTGCACGTAATTTCTTATAGCATAATAGAAAAAAAAATCCCCCCCCCCAAAAAAACAAAGGAAAAAAAGGAAAAAAAGGCAAGTGTAAAGTGTGCCTCGACCTACGTTCAGACTCCATAGTTCTTTATCTGGATGTAGATAGCATTCTCCATCGTGAGTCCCTTGGAGTTGTCTTTGCACCTTGTATTGATGAGAAGAGCCAAGTCTATCAGGGTTAGTCATCACAGAATCCATATATCTCTGGTTGTGAATAATGTTCTCATGGTTCTGCTCTGCTCACTCAGCATTATATTGTATAGGTATTTCCAGGTTATTATGAAGTCTGTATCATCCCCATTTCTTATAGCACAATAGTATTCCATTACCTTCATATACCACAACTTGTTCAGCCATTCCCCAATTGATGGGCATCCCCTTGATTTCCAATTTTTTGCTACTACAAAAAGAGCTGCTATAAATATTTTTGTACATATGGGTCCCTTTCCCACTTGTGTGATCTCTTTGGGATACAGCCCTAGAAGTGGTTTGCTGGGTCAAACACTATGCACATTTTTATAGAACTTTGGGCAAAGTTCCAAATTGCTCTCCAGAAAGGCTGGATCCATTCACAACTCCACCAGCAATGTAACAATGTTCCAATTTTCCCACATCTCCAGCATTTATCATTTTCCTGTTTTGTTATTTTAGCCAATTTGACAGAGAGATCTGGTACCTAAGAGTTGTTTTGATTTGCATTTCTCTAATCAGTAGTGATTCTGAGCATTTTTTCATATGCTTATAGATATCTTTAATTTCTTCCTCTGAAAACTGCCTGTTCATATCCTTTGATCATTTCTCAATTGGGCAATGACTTGTATTCCTATAAATTTGGCTCAGTTCCCTGTATATTTTAGAGATGAGGCCAGCATCTCTAAAGTATAGAGGTTGTAAAGATTTTCTCCCAATTTTCTGCTTCCTTCCTAATCTTTGTTGTATTGGCTTTTTTATACAAAAACATTTCAATTTAACATAATCAAAATTATCCATTTTGCATTCTGTAATGCTCTCTATCTCTTGTTGAGTCATGAATTCTTTTCTTTTCCATAAATCTGATATGTAAACTATTCCTTGCTCTCCCAAATTGCTTATAGTATCAGCCTTCATTCCTAAATCATGAACCCATTTTGACTTTATTTTGGTATATGGTGTAAGATACTGGTCTATGCCCAGTTTCTGCCCTAATATTTTCCAATTTTCCCTGCAGTATTTGTGAAATAGTGAATTCTTAGCCCAGAAGCTGGATTCTTTGGGTTTATCAAAGAGTAGATTGCTATAGTCATTGACTTCTGCATCTTGTATACCTAACCTATTCCACTGATCCACAACTCTGTTTCTTAGCCAGTACCAGGTAGTTTTGATGACTGCTGCTTTATAGTACAGTTTAATATCTGGTAGGGCTAGGCCACCTTCCCTAGCATTTCTTTTTATGAATACCCTAGATATTCTAGACCTCTTGTTCTTCCAGATGAATTTTTTTGATTATTTTATCCAGCTCTGTAAAATAATTTTTGGTAGTTCGATTGGTGTGGCACTGAATAGATAGATTAATTTAGGTAAAATTGTCATTTTTATTATATTAGCTTGGCCTAACCATGAGCAACTGATATTTTTCCATTTATTTAGATCTGTCTTTATTCGCGTGGAAAGCGTTTCATAATTATGTTCATATAGGCCCTGGGTTTGTCTTGGCAGATAGACTCCCAAATATTTTATAGTGTATACAGTAACTTTGAATGGAATTTCCCTTTCTATCTCTTGCTGTTGGGCTTTGTTAGTAATGTATGGGAATGCTGAGGATTTATGTGGGTTTATTTTATATCCTGCAACTTTGCTAAAGTTGTTTATTATTTCCAGTAGTTTTTTACTTGATTCTCTAGGATTCTTTAAGTAAATCATAATACCATCTGCAAAAAGGGATAATTTAGTTTCTTCTTTTCCTGATCTAATTCCTTCAATTTCTTTTTCTTCTCTTATTGCTACAGCTAACATTTCTAGTACCAAATTGAATAGTAGGGGTGATAATGGACATCCTTGTTTCACCCCTGATCTTATTGGGAATGCATCTAGCTTATCCCCATTACAAATAATTCTTGTTGATGGTTTTAGGGAGATGTTATTTATAATTTTAAGGAAGCCTCCATTTATTCCTATGCTTTCTAGTGTTTTTAATAGGAATGGGTGTTGTATTTTGTCAAAGGCTTTTTCTGCATCTATTGAGATGATCATATGGTTTCTGCTAGTTTTGTTGTTGATATGATCAATTGTGCTGATAGTTTTCCTAATATCGAACCACCCTTGCATTCCTGTAATAAATCCTACCTGGTCATATTGTATTATTCTCATGATAAGTTGCTGCAATCTTTTTGCTAATATTTTATTTAAAATTTTTGCCATCAATATTAATTAGGGAAATTGGTCTATAATTTTCTTTCTCTGTTTTGACTCTTCCTGGTTTGGGTAGTAGCACCATATCTGTGTCATAAAGAGAATTTGGTAAGACTCCTTCTTCATTGGTTTTCCCAAATAGTCTATAAAGTATAGGAATTAATTGTTCTTTAAATGTTTGATAAAATTCATATGTAAACCCATCTGGCCCTGAAGACTTTTGCCTAAGGAAATCATTGATGGCTTGCTCTATTTCTTTTTCTGAGATGGGTTTATTTAGAAATTTTACTTTCTCTTCTGTTAACCTCGGCAATTTATATTTTTGTAGATATCCATCCATATCCCTAAGGTTGTCAAATTTATGGGCATACAATTGGGCAAAATAATTCCTAATTATTGTTTTGATTTACTCTTCATTATAGGTGAATTCAGTCTTTTCATTTTTGATACTGGTAATTTGATTTTCTTCTTTCTTTTTTTAATCAAATTGACCAAAGGTTTATCAATTTTATTGTTTTTTTTTTATAAAACCAGCTCTTTGTTTTATTTATTATTTCAATAGTTTTCTTGGTTTTAATTTTATTAATCTCTCCATTGATTTTCAGTATTTCTAATTTGGTATTTAATTGGGGATTTTCAATTTATTCTTTTTCTAGTTTTTTCAGTTGCATGCCCAATTCATTGATCTCCTTTTTCTCTGTTTTATTCATGTAAGCATTTAGAGATATAAAACTTCCCTTAAGAACTGCTTTTGCTGCATCCCATAAGTTTGGTATGTTTTCTCATTATTGTCATCCTTTTGAATGAAGTTATTAATTGTTTCTCTGATTAGTTCTTTGGCCCACTTATTCTTTAGAATTAGATTATTTAGTTTCCAATTAAATTTTAGCTTATTTTTCCACAGTTCTTTGTTACAAATAATTTTTATTGCGTCGTGATCTGAAAAGTATGCTTTGACGACTTCTGCCTTTCTGCAGTGGATTGTGAGGTTTTTATGACCTTGTATATGGTCAGTTTTTGAGTATGTGCCATGTACTGCTGAGAAGAAAGAATATTCCTTTTTATCCGCATTAAGTTTTCTCCAGAGCTCTGTCATATCCGCCTTTTCTAAAATTCTGTTCACCTCCTTAACTTCTTTCTTATTTATTTTGAGGTTAGATTTATCAAGTTCAGAGAGGGGGAGGTTGAAGTCTCCCATTACTATAGTTTTGCTGTCTATTTCTTCCTGTAACCTCTCCTCCAAGAATCTGCATGCCTTACCACTTGGTGCATATATGTTAAACAATGATCTTGCTTCATTGTTTATGGTGCCTTTCAGCAGGGTGTGGTGTCCTTCCTTATCTCTTCTATTTAAATCTATTTTTACTTTTGCCTTGTCCAAGATTAGGATTGCTACACCTGCTTTTTTTACTTTAGCTGAAGTGCAATATATTTTACTCCAGCCTTTTACCTTTAACCTGTGCATATCCCCCTGTTTCGAATGTGTTTCTTGTAAACAGCATAGTGTAGCATTATGGTTTTTAATCCATTCTGTTATCTGCTTCTGCTTTATGGGAGAGTTCAACCCATCCACATTCACAGTTACGATTACTATCTGTGTCTTTTTCTCCATCCTCTTTCCCCCCTGTTTATGCTTTTATTTCTCCCTTTCCCCTTCCACTCCTCAACAAAGTTTTGCTTTTGACCACTGCCTTCCTCAGTTTACCCTCCCTCTTGATTCCCCTCCCTTATCTTACCGTTTTCCACTTGCCACTTCTTCCCTCCCTTCTGACGACCCCCTCCCTTTTTTCCCCCTTTCCCTTCCTAGTACCTGTAGGACAAGTTAGATTTCTATACTTATGAGGGTATGTTATTCCCTTCTTGAACCAGATCCGATGAGAGTAAAGCTCAAATACTGCTCTTCTCCCTCCATTCTTTCCCTCTATTATAATGTGTTTTTGTGCCTCTTCATTTGTTGTAATTTACCCTTTTCTACTACCTCCTTACCTCTTCTCCCAGAACCCTCCTTTACATCTCTTAATTATGTTTTTTATCCTTATATCAGTTATTTTATACAGACATCCACAGTGTATGTGTATCCCTTTCAATTGTCATAATAATTGTACTATTCTCAAGATTGACATAATACACACACACACACATATATCATACATAAGATGATATAATCCTATATAAAGATGTAAATAATTTGCCCTTATTGATTAATTATGTTGGGGGGTCTTTCCCCCTGTTTACCTTTTTATGTCTCTCTTGAGTTTTGTATTTGAAGATCAAATTTTCTATTGAGTTCTGACCTTTTCATCAGGAAGATCTGGAATTCCCTTATTTCGTTGAATGTCTACCTCCTTGCCTGAAAAATGATGCTCAGTTTTTCTGGGTAGTTGATCCTTGGTTGTAGTCCCTGCTTCTTTGCCCTTTGGAATATCATATTCCAATTTCTTCTGTCATTTAATGTAGAAGCTGAAAGATCCTGTATGATCCTGACTATAGTTCCACGATATTTGAATTGTTTCTTTTTGGCTACTTACCGTATTTTCTCCTTGACTTTGTAATTCTGAAATTTGGCTATAATATTTCTTGGTGTTTTCAATTTTGGATCTCTTTAGGGGGGGTGATGGGTGGATTCTTTCAACGACTATTTTACCATCTGGTTCTAGGACCTCTGGGCAGTTATCTTTGATAATTTCTTCAAAGATATTGTTAAGGCTCTTTTTATCATTGTGGATTTCCGGTAGACCATTAATTCTTAAATTGTCTCTCCTGGATCTATTTTCCAGGTCAATTGTTTTTCCAATCAGATATTTCACATTGTCTTCTATTTTTTCATTCTTTACATTTTGTTTTGCTACTTCTTGATGCCTCATAGAGTCATTAGCTTTCAGTTGCTCAATTCTAATTTTTAATAAGTGGTTGTCTTCATTTTGCTTCTAAGTCTCCTTTTCCAATTGGTTGATTTTATCTCTCATGGTGTCATTTTCTCTATTTAGTTTCTGAATCTCCATAGTCATTTTGCCAATCTTATTTTTTAAGGACTTGATTTCATCAGTCGTTTTTATTTCCATTTTTTTTCCATTTTTTTCTTTTACCTCCCTAATTTGGTTTTTAAAATTCTCCTTTAGCTCTTCCAGTAATGTTTTTTTGGGTTTGAGACCAGTTCACATTCCCCTTTGAGGTATTAGATGTGGGTATAGCATCAATGCTACCTCTTTCAAATCGGTATTTTGATCATGCCTGTCTCTGTAAAATGAATCAATGGTCCTCAGTTTTTTTGTGTTCTTATGTTGTTTAGCTTTTTCCTGGCTTTACAGTGAATTTCTGCTTTTGGGGCTCAGGGCTCTCTGTCCCAGGTTTCTTGTTCTGAGGAATGTGAGTCTAGTTACCGGCTTTGTATATTATAGCCTTCAGTTTCCTGGGGTGTGGGGGATGGGTCTGGTTGCCTGAAATCTCCTCTTCCCTTGGGGCTGCTCTTCAGAAATTTGCTCTTCAGCAATGGCCTCAGCTGTTTGTTGTCTGTGCTGTTGTCTGCCAGTTCCCCTGGATGTGCAAAGGTATGTCTGGGCTCCTGGTATTGACCACTGCTGGCTCTGCCCCTCTGGGACTTAGGAACTCCCACTGCTTGGCCACTGAAGCCCTACTTCTGTCTCTTCTATTCCAGCATTTTTTCCCGAGGCATTCTCTGGGTCGGTGGGGAGGGATTAGAGCTATTTACCTGGCCATTATGTCTCCCAGAAGTTCAAGAAGACGCGTTTCTAACCTTTGGGCTGCAAGCCGCAGGAGTTGATGTCTTATGGTAGGTGGTATTGCATTGCTGCCTCTCATCACTTCTACAGACTCCTGTCCTATGTTGGGAGGCCTGGGGATCTCTGCCAGTTTCAGGCACCCAGCTTTCTCCCAGCCTGGTTCGCTGGCTGACTTTTGCAGCTGCTTCCCCTTTGGTGCTGTCTGGTGCAGCTCCACAAGCCGAGCACTCTCCCAGCCTACAGTTCCATCCCGTAGACCTTTTGGACTCTCCTGGCTTGGAAATTTGCCCCACTCAGACTGCTAGCAGCTTCTAACTCTCTCAAATCTTCTCAGATTCACTTTTTTATAGATTTCTGAGCTTGTGAGAGAGCTGCAGTAAGATGATGTTTTCATGTGGCCATCTTGGCGCCACTGCCTTTTCCTTTTTTTCTAATTGCTATAGAAATAGAATTTCTAGCACTATATAATATAGTAGTGGCAAATGGGGTCATAAGGACTCGGACATGCCTGGAAGGACTAAACAGCAACAACAAAAAATTTGAAAAGACACATCAAGTTATGAGAAAAGAAAACAGCATCCGAAAAGTAGCATGCATGCTGTCTACTACCATAAGAGTGGAATGATGTATATACAAATACCAAAATGAATGAGCTAACGGTCAAAAGAAGGGGGCAGAGAAAATGTTATTTTTTGTTGTTGAAGTCCTTTCAATGATGTCTGACTCTTCATGACCCTTGGGTTTTCTTGGCAGAGATACCAGAGTGGTTTGCCATTTTCTTCTCCAGCTCATTTTATAGATGAGGAAACTAAGTCAAACAGGTTGAAATGACTTGCCCAGGGTCACCCAACTATCAAGTGTCTGAATCCAGATTTGAACTCATGAATATGTCTTCCTGATTCCAAGACCAGTGCTCTATCCACTATACCACCTACCTGCCCATGAAGATGTTATTAGCAAGCTGTAATGGACATAATTGGACAAAATGAACATTGGATAAAATGGAAATGGAAAGTCATTTGAAATGTAAATAGTTGTAATGTATATTTCTTTGGTTTTGTAGCAACTTTTTTGTGGTGGTAAAGAATTTGAAATTGAGGGGATTCCCCTCAACTGGGGAATGACTGAACTAGTTATGGTATAATAAGAAATGATAAACAGGATGATTTCAGAAAAACCTGGACTTACATGAACTGATACAAAGTGAAATGAGTAGAACCAGGAAAACAGTGTACACAGGAATATCAATATTGCACAATGATGAATTATGAATGATTTAGCTATTTTCAGCAATGCAATGATCCAAGATAATTCCAAAGGACTTATAATAAAAAATGCTGTACACCTCCAGAGAAAGAACTGGTGGTGTATGGATGTATATTAAAGCATACTTCTTTATTTTTCTTATTTTCTTTTTTTCCTTTCCTTTTTTTTTGGTCTGTGTTTTCTTGCACAACATGACTAATATGGAAATATGTTTTTCATGATTGCACATTTGTAACCTACATCAAATTGTTTGCCTTCACAAGGAGGGAGAGGTGAGGGAAGGTGAGAATTTGGATCTCAACATTTTTTTAAAAAATGTTAAAATTGCTTTCACATGTAATTGGAAAAAATAAAATATAAAAAAATCATCAAAAAGAAAGAAAGAAACCCACCCCACAGCTGTAAGAAAGAACTCAGATCAGAAGATAGGAGTAAAACATGAAACAGACCAAATCTGGTGCACTCCACTAGAGCTCATGAAGTTCTGTCAGGAGGTTAGCAGAAACAGGTCAAAATATAACATCAATAAGAAACAAGCTCATTTGACTGTCAAGACAAAACACCACAGAGGAATTCAGTCTCTGGAAAAGAACTGGCTGACTTAGGTCAACTACAAGCAACTAACAGGTTGTCTTCAACTGCTTTATGGACAAAGACTTTGAGAACTTGGGGGTCCATTCTACAGGGTATTCCTAAAGTCTGGACACATAGGCAAAATGTGTATTTTCAAGAAATGAAATGAATGAAGTTTTTAACAACATTTTATTTAATTGGAATATTAACAAATAACATCTTCAATATGATTTCCATCATTTGTGATGCAAAGGTTGATGCGCTTTGCAAGATTCACATGAAGTCAATGGAAGAAATCCACATTGCTGACAATTTTAGCACATTCACTCTTTCTGCATTCAATCAAGTGTATTGCATCTGTGATTTTCATTGATTAAACCTTCTCCTTTAGCATACCCCAGAAAAAGAAGTCAAGGGGGCTAAGGGCCGTTAATATTCCAAATATTTCAAAATATGCATTTTTGCCTATGTGTCCACACATTAGGGATACCCTGTACATAAGTGAGAGCCTTTAAGTTTTTTAAAGTAAATTTTCACACCTTCCCCTCTCCAAAAACCCTGTTTATGCACATGAATTCTTGGAGAGGCAATACCAGGTAGGAAGGAGGTGTCTAGAAGAGTACAATAAGAATATGTCCTTTTCTCTATGATTTGAACATAGGATAATGATTTTAAAACTGAAAGGACTTTCAAGACCATGTAAACCAATGTTTTCATTTTACATGGGTAAATTGAAGCGACATGACCTTTAATGACTTGAGAAAAATAGAAAGATTCAGCACTGGGATTTACAGGCAGGTCCTCTGACTACAAATCAAAGTATCTTTCCAGTATATTTATCAAAATATGAATAATGGAAAAGATAAAATGCTGATCAAATTTTCAGACAGGACAAATTTGGGAAGTAGGTTATTAATGTGACAGGAGAGAGGTCTTCACAACTTGTCAGAACATTTAATACAAACAAATGTAGATTTTTCAATTAGATTAAAAATCAGCTAAAAAGGGAAAAAAAGTGTGTGTAATTAGGCAGAAGTTTGTCCATTAAAAAACTGAGTATTTTAATGGGCTCTGAGTTCATTAGAGGTCAACTCTGTGATATGACAGACAAGAAAGCTAGTGTGCTCTTATGCTACATCCAGAGAGTAAGAGCCCTCAGGAACAACATCTGGGGTATGGTGCTCAGTTCTTGGAAACGCTTTTTAGAAAGAACATTGTCTACTACTGTAATAAGGGAATGTAAAGCATCCAGAAAAATGGGTTACAATGGTGATGGGCCTTCAAAGCATGTCAAATGAAGGTGAACTGGATATATGTAGCCTAGAGAACAGAAACCTTAGGGAAGGACATTGCATATGTTTTCAAGTATTTGAAGGGCTATTAAGTGAACAAGGGCCTACATGGCCCGAGAGGTCAGAACTAGGAGCAATAAATGGAAATTAAATAAAGTCAGATTTAGATTGATGTAAAGAAAAATGTCCTGGGGCAGCTAAGTGGCTCAGTGAGTAGAGCACCGCCCTGGAGTCAGGAGGACCTGAGTTCAAATGCGGCCTCAGACACTTGACACACTTACTAGCTGTGTGACCTTGGGCAAGTCACTTAACCCCAATTGCCCTGCCTTCCCCCCTGCAAAAAAATTAAAAGTTAAGAAAAATGTCCTAAAGACTTGAGAGAGCTACCACCAAGTGGAATGTGCAGCCTTGGGAGATCAAGAGTTCTCTATTACTAGAGGTCCTCAAGCAAAGGTCAAATAAACACGTGTCAGTTTTGTTGTGGAGGAGATTTTGCTTTATGTATGACTTGGACTAGATGTCCTCTGAAGTCCCTTACAACTTTGAGGTATTTTGCTTCTATGAAAAGGACAGGTCACTGTAGTTAGATTCAAGAGAAATTGATTTTAGGCCTAGCTTTGTAATTTACCAGGGGAATAAGGCTGCTAAAATTGGCTACCAGACAATGAGTTATTGGGGATACAGGAACTCATAATGACTTAACACATCAAGAACTTGCTACCTGCATTATTGGAGGGAATGTCAGCATTGACAGAACCTTTGGTCTCTGAAAGTAAACCCTCTTTGATATTCTTTGTTTTAAATATGTCTATAAGATATGAACTATTTTTTGGTGCATTTCCATGTGTTTTTCCATTTCCCCAGCAGTTGGCATGCCTGGCATTTTTTCAGCCATAAAATGAGGGTTGGTGTTGAGCAGAAATGAAGGAGCTTTAGATGTCCCACTCCCTACCCTGTCTTCACTTGGGAACCCATAGTATAAAATGGTAATGAGCTCAGTTTCTTTGTTGTTTGAATCCTCTGGGAAAGCTCCCTGGATTTCAGTCCCAGTAGCCATAGCCAAAGATTGAAATCTCCTATTCTCATGCACTCAGGAAGGAAATCCAGGAAAGAGCTAGAACTAGAGGTAGGTCCAGAGATTTTTCTTGGGTTGGGTCAGAGTTACAGTTCAAACTTTTCAGTGCAGTGTCACGGAAAGGGCACTGAATAAAAACTTGGGTTTGGCCCCAGATGTGACTCTTAATAGTTTTATGGTCACAGGTTATCACTTAACTTTTTCATGCCTCAGTTTCCCCCCTTGAAAGCTGACTAATAATACATAGTCTACTTGTCTCAAGAGTTGCTGTAAAAAAACCAAACTTATAGCAACATGGTTTGTGAGCCATCTTTCAGAGAGATAAAACAGACAGATTGCCAGTCTAGCAGTTCAGATACTTGGCTATATGACCAGCCTTCTGCTTCTTCTTGAGAAAGTGTCTCTGAATCTACCAGAAAGCAGCATTGAACAATGGAAAGATGTCTGCTCCTGAGATTGAAAGACTCAGATCCTAGTCCAGATTCTCATGGATACCAACTGTGGCTGATCCGACCAATATGAGCTCAGAATGCTCTACCACAGGTCAGGCACAAATAGTCCATGTGAACATTTGGGGTGAACTATCTAAATTTGCACATCTTATGTTTCTTTTCAGCTACTTCAATTCTACTTTGCTCATACAGCACAACCCCTTCTCTGATGTGGGCATACCATGCTGGGCAGCCCTGTGCCAGTGTCTCCCATGTCATACAATCAATTCCAAAGCATTTAAGAGAGACCATATGTTGCCTGCTTCGCATCATGAAAAGACATGGGAGTTGATTTATAGCGGAAGGACCTCTTTACACAAGAATTATTCCACAATAATGCTTAAATCACATTGCTTTAGAGAAGGCAGGAAACTTATGAACCTCCTTCCCCTAAGTAATAGTATGAGCTGAGGTATAATTGATTTCCAATGATTTCTTAGATATTTTTGTGAAATAGCAGATCTATGTTGAGTAATTAAAAGACATTAATTAATTTCATGTCCAGTCCTAATTAATGAAGAGGATAATTTGGTATAGATTGCTCAGCTGGTGAACCCCAAACCTTTGCATTTCAAGGGACCTTAGAGGTCAAAAGAGGGGTGGATTTTGGCGGGGGATCCCAAGTTCCGTCTTGGTCATTTTGGGTTTGAGGTGCCTAGATAACATCAAGCTGAGTGTGGAACGTCTGTCATGTCAGACAGGAGCTCAGGAAATGAGTGTTTGTGCCGATGTGTCTTCATACCCTCCCCATCTGCAGACTGCTGCTCTTTTGCTTTCAGACAAGGCTTGTCTCACCCAACCTTAAAAAACAAACCTCATATTATCAAGAGGGATAAGAGATCCTGAAGAACACCTAGATAAATCACTCATTTAGAAGTAAAAGAACTTTTGCCCAAGTCACATGAGTATTAAATTACTGAATTAGTATTAAAAGCCAGATTCCCTGACCACAAAATACAGTGCCCATTTCTGTCCATCACATTTCATGGCTCTTCTGCCACTCTGGGAATTTCTAGCCCTCCTTCTAGGTACTGGCCATGCAAAGATGAAAATAAAAGTTCTGTGCTCTCAAGGTATTGGAAAACATGCACATAGACAAATACATATGAGATGAGATGAGATGATTTGAGTTTTTACAAACTCATTGAATTTCAAAACCATTGACTAAAGTGCATCATCTTGGCACAGAAGTGACTCCCCAATCCAATCTGGCAAAAAATGTATTAAATATTCACCATTTGGAAGACTATGTAAAGTGTGGAAGATTCAAAGACAAAACAAACAAGCAAATAAAATCAGTCCTTGATCTCAAACTGCTTATTATTTAATAGGCGTACAAGATAAAAACATAAAATGATATGCATAATACTTTAGGAAGAGAGAAAAATAATGTTTAAGGGAGTCAGGTTAGCCTTCCCAAAGGAGGCATATGAGCTGAATCTTCATTTCTGAAGAATATGACAGGGAAGTCCATAATCCATTTCATCCCACCAAGCTACAAAGGCTCTCAGTGTAGTCTTGTTTGACTGTACCTATTGTCAGAGCACCAGGCTCATAGAACCTCATCACTAGAAAGTTGGTTATATAGTTATGATTTTATTTTTGGTCATGGAAACTCAAAATAATATATAAAGGTGTGGGAGTTGTGATTTTCAAAAAAGAGAGAATATCCATAGTGCTGACTTTTATTTTCACCCAAATGTATGTCACTCAATGCTTCCTTTCACCAAAATTAAGTATCTCTTGTTTAAAATACTCAAATAGGCATGTGAGCTCAATGATTTGGATCTTTTCTCCAGTGTTGCAGATTATATTTATCCATGCTATTCCATGCTGCTTAACTCTTGTGCTAGGTAGTTGCATAAGTTTCTTATGGGGGGGGGTCATCCAATGTGCTTGGATTCCTCACTTTCCCCTGCCATCATGAGAATACTGGTGGAGCTTTGTCATCTCTTGCCCTAATCAAAAGAACATCAGCCCAGGAGTAACCAAGCCCGTATGATACATTAGAAAGAACAATTTCATTTGAAGTCAGATGCCTTGTACTCAATGTTGATTCTACAACTTAAGACCTAAGTAACCTGGATCAAATAACTTTACCTCTAAGGAAAGTAAGATTCAACAAGTAGGGTGAATCTGACTTGGTCATATGGCTGGTAATTTCAGAGCTAGGATTTGAATTTGTCACCTATACCTACAATTGTGATAACCTTAGATAAAGAAAGTATAGTCCTATTTCTCAGTGGATTTTTCTTCTTTTTACAATAAGGTCCTGCTGTATTCTTGAGCTCATCACTTTCTTATACACGTTGGAGCTTCAGGAAGGGATGGACCCTATGGACCCTATTGTGAACTTTGCTAGAAGCAATCAATCTTCAGTTGAGGAGTTTGTCCTCTTGGGTTTTTCCCATGTTCCCAGGCTGAAGCCAATTCTCTTTGTGCTGTTTCTGGGGATGTTTCTAATCACGATGCTGGGAAATGGCCTCATTGTACTCTCGACTGTGGTTGACGCTGCCCTCCACACACCTATGTATTTTTTTCTCCGGAACCTGGCCCTGGTGGAGATCTGCTTCTCTTTGGACATTGTACCCAGGATGCTGGAAAGCCTGGTGGCTGGAAGGGGCATCTCCCTGGTGGGCTGTGCCCTCCAGCTCTTTCTCATTCTGTCCTGTGTTACATCAGAGTGTTTCCTCCTGACAGTGATGGCCTATGACCGCTATGTGGCCATCTGCCACCCCCTGCACTATGGGGTCCTCATGAACCAGAGGATCTGCCTCCTTCTGGCAGTGGCATGCTGGGTGACAGGCATCCCTGTTTCCCTGCTGTTCACCATTTGGCTCTTCCAGTTCCCATTTTGTGGACCCCGAGGTGTTCGCCACTTCCTCTGTGATGTGGCGCCACTCCTGAGGCTGGTGTGTGCTGACACGTCTGTCTTTGAAACCTACATTCTTGTGGCTACAGTGCTTGTCATGATGGTGCCTTTCTCCCTCATCACTGTGTCCTATGGCCATGTCCTGGCAGCAGTTGTTCAGATGCCCTCAGCCACTGGTCGCCATAAAGCCCTTTCTACCTGTGCTGCTCACCTTATTGTTGTGGCTTTATTCTATGGCACAGCTTGTGTCATCCACCTCCAGCCCAAGTCCAGCTACTCTCCTGAAAGCAAGCAAGTTGTGTCCTTGTCCTATACTCTGGTCACTCCCATGCTCAACCCCATCATCTACAGCTTGAGGAACAAAGAGGTGAAAGCTGCCCTGTGGAGGGTGTTGAGTAGGAAAAAGGGGGTGCCCAGATGTCTTGAACCCTAATGGTCTGCTTTTGGTTATGACAATAATGGGGAGGATTAGGAACACTGGTAGTCAACATCCAGAAACCAAGGGCTATAAGACTATTTTCCAGTGACAAGATTAAATTGATAATATATCCTTTTGTATTGATCCTATTTACAATTAATTGATTTTGTCCTATAACTGCCTAAAACATGGTTCTTTGTCTCTGAACTTAGTGCAGAAATTCAGTTGGTCTGTAATGAGAATGTAATTAGAAATCCAATTCTCACTGTTCCATTTTTGCCTTAAAGAAATTTGTTATCCTTGAGGGATACAAGTGGACAACAGGGCATCTGGTCTAATATATTTACTATAATTGCCTAAGCCATAGGTCTTTGTCTCTCAACTTAGCCCAGAAATTCAGTTGGCCTGTAATGAGTTAAATTTAGAAATCCAATTATCATCATTCTGTTTTTGCCTCAAAGAAATCTGTTATCTTTGGGGGATGCAAGTGGAGAGCAGGGAGTCTGGTCTAATATTTTTACACCACTGATCTATCTTTCAACGATATTTGGTTTGCCATCCAAAGAAACCTGGCTCACTATCTAATCTTGCAGGTACACTCAAACAATGAACATTTCTTAGTTACAGAAGGGAAGGAGGAGGTTGTTTCTAGCCCCTCGTTCCCAACTTCCATGTCTCACTTCTGTGACCAATCACGTTGTTCTCAGGCCCATGATGTTATCAATTCTATAACCAATTTTATTATTTCCCATATAAAAAGGAACTGTGTCTCCATCTCCAGGTTTTTTTTGGCTAACTGAAGCAATCATTAGGCCCATCTTATTGTTAATAAAACGCTATCTTTCTTGGAGAAAATATGCCTCAGTCTACCTTTGTTGAATTTCACTAACAACACCAGTATCATAATTAAGTAATAGACTCTCAGAGCTGGAAGTGTCCACAAAAATTTTTAGAGAAAGAAAATGAGTTTTATTTTGGAGATGGAGATGTTAAATTTAAGTTGCCTATGGGATATCCAGTAGCCACATGATAATGTGGGACTGGGACTCATAATAGAGAGGTCACATATTAATTGCTGATTTGTTATCCTGACTGTGGCTTTGCTGTATTTGAAGGGTTTCTTTCTGGCTGCTTGAAGAATTTTCTTTTTGACTTTAGAGCTCTGGAAATTTGACTGTAATGTTCCTAGAAGTTTTCATTTTGGGATCTCTTTAAGGTGGTGATCAGCAGATTCTTTCAATATCCATTTTATACTCTGATTTTAGGATATCTGAGCAGTTTTCCTTGATAATTTCTTGAAATATGTTATCTAGCCTCTTTCTTTGATAATGGCTTTTAAGTAATCAAATAAGAGGGCAAAACCCTATTTTTTAGTATTTTAAATATCTTCAACAAAGATTTTCAATATAACAATAAAATGGGGAAATAGCATAAGAGATGACAATCCCAAAGGCAAGACTTCTGTCTCAACAATAGAAAAGTGGTTAAGCCTCAAGGAAAACAAGAATAAATGGATTTTAAAAGCTAATATATAAATGGAATGATTGACTAGTTTTATTTGTCCAAGGAGTTATAAATCATTATGACAGATTTTGCTTTGTCAGGAAAATATTGAAAATGATAAGAAGAAAGTGACTGAAAACAAATAAAATGTACTACTTATTACAATAAAGATGAATGGCCTGTATTCTATTATTAAAAGAAAGAGTTACAGAATTGAAACAAAATCAATCATTGCTTACAGGAAAGCAAAACAGCATTTTGCTAAAAGAAAAAGAAATACGAATAAAATGAAGCAGCTAGCACAAAATATAACTACAAGATTAAAAAGCAGGAAATGGTATTATTTGTATCAAAACAGAACTCAGTTTCAAAAAAGTGAAAGATACCCCAAAAATAGTATTTCATGTTGGTGAAAGTGCAAATCAGCAATTAATATGTGATCCCTCTCTTATGAGTGACAGTTCCATATTACCAAGTGGCTACTGGATATCCCATAGGCACCTTAAATTTAACATCTCCAAAATAAAACTCATTATCTTTCTCTGAAAAGCCTTTTCCTATCTTTTATATTCCTGTTGAGAACACTATCATAGTCCTAGTAACCTAGAACTGTACCCTTAGGAGTCATATTCTGTTGAGGGTCCTTGTCCTCCAAGGACCTGTCCCAGTATGCGATGAATGAGGCGGGAGTCAAGATGGAAGAAACTCCGATTTATTGGGAGAAATCATCCATTTTTATAGGGTTTGCAGTATGTGAGCATAAGCAAGGTGGCCAATGGGTGTGAGGATGACAGCATGGGAAGGAACAGAAATGTTGCCGAGGGACAGGATAGAAATGTTGCAGTACGGGTATATTGTTGCCCTTTGTTCCAGTATGGGAATCGGTATGGGCATGGGAAGGATCTGGATTGTTGCAATGTATGGTACACTATGGTATCTACCAGGGTATGGGAAAGATCAGGACTGTTGCAAGGCGGTATCTGTAGGGGTATGGGAACGAGGGGGGATGTTGCACTACAGTATCTACGAGGGCATGGCAATGCTCGGGCATGTTGCAAGATGATATCAGAGCTGTATGAGCTACGTGAGACACAAGGCAGGATGTCCCCGTAAAGTATCAAAGATGTTCCAGTAAGTAAAATAACAAAGCACTGCGTTGGGAAATGGTTCAAGAGCATTAGGTAAAGGCCAGCTGGGTCCCTCCTTCTGGGCTTGTGTGTCCCTCGTGGACAGGCTCTGCCTGCATGTGTAGGATGACTACAGGGGCTTCCCAAGGGCGGAGGCCCTCCCTCCAGGTGCCTGCTGTTCCACTCCTACTAAGCCTGTCTGGTTTACCCAGGAAACAGGCCAAGTGCTAGGGTCCCAACAGCCCCAGAGTCGGCACCAACTCCTTATAGTCTTCAACTTGGTCCATTCCTTGGTCCATTCAATTCCTCATTTTTGCCAATTTCATCTTCTCAATACTTCTCATCCCCTCTAATGTTGTCATCTCTCTACCTGCACTGCCAACAGCCTGCTTAATGTCCTTGTAAACCCTTCCTGGGACTACCATAGAGTTCTCCTAATTTGTCCCTCTAACCTCAGTCAGCCTCCCCTGACCAATACCTCCTCCACATTAATACAAAAATGTTATTTTTAAAGTATAAACTATAGCAACTAGGTGGTGCCATAGTGCATAGAGTGCTGGTCCTGGAGTCAGGAAAACTCATCTTCCTGAGTTCAAATCCAGCCTCAGATACTTACTAGCTGTTTGATCCTGGGTGAGCTACTTAACCCTGTTTGCCTCAGTTTCCTCATCTGAAAAATGAGCTGGAGAAGGAAATGGCAAACCACTCCAGTATTTTTACCAGGAAAACTCCAAATGGGGTCAGGAAAAGTCAGACACAATTGGAACAACTGAACAACAACAAAAACAGCAAGAATTGAAATGGAGAAGCAGGGAATACCCTTTTTCATGTATAAGTGTAGCAAAAATGTATCACATACCACAGGTGGTAGAGGAGACCTTCATATGCATTCATTTATACATGTCTTTATGTGGATATGTATATGTATATTTATATGGATATCTATGTCCATATGGATATCTATCAACATGAAATTCACAAGTTGTATCTACCATATTTTCAGACAATAATGTGACAATATTGGAATTAAATAATGGTGACAAACATAACATAGAAACTTGAAAAAAATTAAACATCCTTTGAATTTAGAACATCTCAGAATTTCAGAGTTGGAAAGATCTCCATTAGCCATTTATTCCAACGTCTTCTTGAAAAAGAATCTCCATTCCAAGACATCCAACTTTTGCTTGAAGTACTTCCTTGAGGGAGGGCCTTTGCCCCCAAAGGCAGACTGAGCTACTTTTAAATCGATATGATGGTTGGAAAACATTCGCACCAAGCAGACATTGATCCTTCCGCATCTTCCATAAGTTGCTTCTAAGTTCTGCTCTTTCTGTCCCATACAGCAAATCTAACCCTTTTTCTTACGAAATTAGAACATGATAGCGGGATAATGAAGCTACAGTAATAAAAATAGTTGCATCTCAAAACCCGGAGGTTGCAGTCAATCCTTTTTTTTTAGAAGTGAACTTTTACTATTACAGATTTATATGAATAAAAAAGACAAAAAAGATAATTAGATACCCATCAAATACCAACTATATACTAGGTACTTTTCTGAGAAATGGAGGGAAAAAGATAGAAATGGAACATTCCCTTTGTTCATGGAGCTTATGTTGGACTTCAAGGGCAGCTAGGTGGCCCAGAGGGTAGAGCACTGGACCCATAATCAGGAAGACCTGAGTTCAAATCCAGATTCAGACACTTACCTAGCTATGTGACCCTGGGCAAGTCACTTCACCCCATTTGCCTCAGTTTCCTCATCTGTAAAATGGGCTGAAGAAGAAAATGGCAAACCATCTGGTATCTCTGCCAAGAAAACCCCAGATGGGGCCATGGAGAGACAGACACAACTGAAATGAGTCATTATTATCGACATCAACAATAGCAACAACCGAGAACCACAGGACTGGGAATGCACACTCTTATACTTAGCAATTATTGACCCATTATTTTCCAGTGACTGATAAATAGAGTCTGTGGTCACCTACTCCCTTACAGAAACAGGAGTGGGAGGAGTCATAAGGGTGAAGTTAAAATGCCAAGACTGATGACAGACTCAGAGAGGCTGAGAAGAAGATCGTTTGGGTGTAGGCCTTTTGTGTCTTCTGCAAATGCAGGAGACCTGTGATCATTCACTTTCATCATTTCTTTCTTAATAAAAGCCCCCTTTGCAACTCTATATAGAGGCAGCTGGTGGTATGGTGGTTTGGAGCGTTGGGCCTGGAGTCAGGAAGACCTGAGTTCAAATCCAGCCTCAGACACCAGCTGGGTAACCCTTGACAAGGCATTTAACCTCTGTTTGCCTCAGTTTCCTTACCTGTAAAATGGGTATAACAGAATTGGTCTCTCAGGGTGTTTGTGACCATCAAATGAGATAGTTACAGAGTGCTTAGCACAGTTCCTGGCACACAGAAGGCACTAGATAAACGCTTCTTCCTTTCTCTTACTCCCCCTATGTTGTTTCCATTGAATAAGAGAGATGAATGGGTTTGTTCCTTTTGGAAACGCAGGGAAAAGAGGAACTTTAGGGGCCCAGAAAGACCAGGGAGGGGCCCAGTGATTAGACATCTCTCCTAAATATATGTGATTCTCAGGATGCTGAAAAAAACTGAAGAATGAGCCTTGAAGAAAAAGGCAAATATTAGTAGAACAATGTTGATCTTGTTCCTGGGATTTCCCTTCACTGCATTAGTCCTGGAATCAGGAAGACCTGAGCTCAAATCCAGCCTCAGATACTTACTAGCTATGTGACCCTGGGCAAGTCACTTAACTTTGATCTGGAACACTGGGAAAAATGAGGATGATGATAGCACCTGCCTCACGAGGTTGTTGTGAGGATTAAATGAGATAATATTCATGAAGTAGATTGTAAAGTAGCAAAACACTTATCACTCTGTTAAGCAGAGTGAAAATAACAGTGCCTGGCACACAGTAAACACCATACAAATGCCATTATTAATTATTTTTATTATTATTTCCTCTTCCTTCCCCCAACCCACCCATTGTCCCTTTGCCTTAGGGCTTAGTAGCTCCAGATTAACCGTATCTCATCCCTTCAAATACTCCTGACCATCCAGGTTCCAATCTTACAGTCTCTTCCCCCTACAATGTGATGCACAGAACTCAGTGCCATGCTTTGGAGGTAGTGTGACAAGCAGGACTCTCTTAATTGTCCCTCTCTCAATGCTGCCTGAGATTGGGTGAGCCTTCTTTCAGGTACTACATCCTATTGCTCGCTCGTGTTGGGTTTGGAGTTCATGAGAACCACCGCACCTTCTAAAAATGAAAAGCTGTCTCTAGCCATACCTTCTCCATCCTGCACTTTTGAAGGGAAAATTTGGAACCTAAGTGAATAACTTTATATTTTTCTCTGTTAAAATGAGGATCATATTCATACATCCTAGCCTCTCGAGACCATTTAAAGTCCCAGGGCTGACATACAATAAATCAGCCATCTCTTAGACACTCACATTATCTGCCATTTTTATTAACAAGTCATCTATGCCTTTACCCAAGTGATAGATTGAAATGTTTTCAGCACTTGTCCAAGGACAGATCCCAAGAATATTTTCCTGGGGACCTCCTTCCATGTTAATGTTGACCTGTTAATGACTACTTTTCAGGTCTAGTCACTCACTTGGCTTTGGAAACACTTCATAGCACAGTCTTATACATCTATCTTGTTCACAGAGATAGCATGAAAGATTACGTCAAAGGCATTTCTGGCAAAAACACAGAAAACATTGACTCCTTAGCCCCCAGGGGAGGCATATTAATTTCTGGACTCATTCATCCTGGGCATTCCTCCAGTTATTTCCTTTACACTGTGATTTAACTCATTTTGCTAGCAAAAGGCCACAGGCCAACATTTTACTACCCAGGAACTCATTTCAGAGCTCCTTCAAGAATGCCCCACATTGTGTATCCAAGCCATATTTCTCTGTGTGGTGTATTAAACAACAACAAATAAACAACAACAGGAAAAAAAAAACTTTTGGTTTTGGAGTCAGGAGACCAGGATTTGAATCTCACTTCTGACACCAACTGTGTCAAATCTCTGAACTTCAGTTTCTTTACCTTCAATGAGACAACAGTTCTTGCACTAGCAAACTCCCTGGTTTGTCTTAAACGAAGTGTTATGTAAACCTTAAGGCTCTATAGAAATATAAACTATTATTCTGATTCCCTTACTCACACAAAGGCTGCAAAAAAACTTTAGCAAGAGTTTATTAATTACAATGGATGGGGCAGACCTTTACAAATATGTACATAATTTACATTATTTTGGTGTTAGATGCAGCCTCCATGTTCATTTGATCCAACCCATTTCTGAATAAAATCCACTCTATGACAACTTTCACAAATGGTCATCGAGGGAAGGGAGCCCTACTGTTCCCTAATGCAGCCCTCTCAGAGTGGCTCTAAGGGACAGGAAGTGTATCTGTTTGCTTGCTTTTCTTTCATCCAGTCTAAATCCATCTCCCTGATGCTTCCATCCATTGCAACTTTTGTCCTGGATGGCCAAGATGAACAGTCATCTCTTTTTTGCCATAAAGTCTTTCAAATACCCAAAGGAAGCTGTTGGAAGCCCCTCTCATTCCGGTCACTGGTCTTTTATTCTATCTCCTAAATATTTTCAATTCTTTTTTTTTGGGGGGGGGGAGCCAGTATTGCTTAAGTGACTTGCCCAGGGTCACACAGTGTCTGAGGCTAGATTTGAACTCAGGTCTTCCTGACTCCAAGGCCAATTCTCTATTGACTGCACCATGTAGTTGCCACTTCCTCAATGCTTTTAACCAATACTCATACGACTCCATCTTAAGTTCCTTAAACTCTTATAGTTTAGTAGAGGGAAAATAATAATAAAATAATTTATGGGACATTAAGTTTTGCAAAGGGCTTTACTCTGTGTACTTACCCGATATGTGGATAGAGTTGTCATCATTTCAGTTTCAGTTGTGTATAACTCATCATGACCCCACCTGGGATTTTTTTTTTGCAAAGATACTGGAATGACTTGCCAATTCCTTCTCCAGCTTGTTTTACAGATGAGGAAATTGAGGCTAACAGGGTGAAGTGACTTGCCCAGAGTCTCACAGCTAGTAAGAGCCCAAGGCCAGACTTCAGGCCTGGTGCTCTACCACCTAGCTGCCACTAATAATGATAATATTTCCATAGCACTTAAAGGTTTACAAAGTGTTTAACACATATTATCTCATTTGATCATCAGGCACCAAGCATTTATTAAGCATTTACTACGTGATAGGTACTTTGCTAAGAGCTGGGAATGCAAAGACTAGAGCAAAACTGTCACTGGGCAAGTCACTTAACCCCAATTGCCTCAGTTTCCTCATCTGTAAAATGATCTGGAGAAGGAAATGGCAAACCCCTCCAGTATCTTTTCCAAGAAAGCCCCAAATAAGGTCACAGAGAGTCAGACTTGACTGAAAATGACTCAACAACAAATTATTATTATTATTATTATTATTATTATTATTTTATTATCATCCCCCTACACAGTGATAGGCTCCTTGAAGGCAGTGACCACATTTTGCCTTCTTCTCTTGGCTGGATTGCTGTCTTGTTATATGTTGGCCTAAATGACATCTGTTAATTCTTTCATCTCTGAGTGATTCTATAAACTCTGAATTTTTCCCTAGGATCTGGAATCATCTTCAGTACACAGTAGGTGCTTGATAAATGTTTGCATTTCTCCATGTTTTTTCCAGGAAGCACCAATACCTTGATCACTGTTTCTACCTCCCACACAGTGTCAGCATTGCATTAACACATATACCCAGAGGATCTAGATGGAGGACTCAGTCCATGTTACATAATCTCTCTCTCTCAGCACAATTCCACTAAGCCCATAGGAGTCCATTGCATTCATAACAAATAGGCAATGAATGAGAAAGGGATTGAGGGGATGGGCAGAGAAAGGAAGTAAGAAGTGAGGAGCTTAGCAGACAGTGACAGAGGAGATGAGATTGAGGAAAGTGCAGGCAATTTTGTGCAGATAGAACTGATGGGGATGATGACCAGTGCATAGGACACAGAGTCACAGGCCTCATTAAAGCTGTAGATTGCAGGCAAAGAAGGCAGGTTGCTCAGGCAGTTAGCATGAGTTGAGCAGCTCAACTACATAAATTTCCAGGTAATATTAAAAAAAGCTCAGAGAAAGCCTTCAGCATGTTGGGTTGGTGTCAGAGGATTTATGGAAAGAGTTGAAGAAGAATTACACGAAACATGGAGGTGTGGATGGATTGCTAGTTCTGTGGGTAGAAGAAATACCTATATTAATTAGATCACAGATCCTTAAGATATCGAAGAGGTGACAGGACTTAGTAACTGTGAGTAGGAAGTGGAGGGATGGAGACACTAAAGATAACGTTGAGGTTCCAAGCCCGGATACCTGCGAAAGCAGTGGGGTCGTTGATTGGGACAGGCTAGTCAGGAAGGGGGAGGGTGGATATCTTCAAATGCTGAAGCTACACATTGTTAGCTGAATCTCTAGCTGTCATAGTTCTGGTTGAACCCAACGTTATGGAGAGTCCTACACAAAGCACCTTGGACCTCCTTGTTCCTCAGGCAGTAGATGATTGGGTTACACATGGGTGTGACCACTGTGTAGATGACAGAAAGCACTTTGTTGAGGTTCATGGCTTCAATTCTGCTGGGTCTGGCATAGATGAATATGGTAGCTGAGTAGAAGATGCCAACCACAATGAGATGGGAGGCACAGGTAGAGAAAGCCTTGTGTCGGGCAGCAGCCGAGGACATACGCATCACAGCTGCCCCAATGGCCATGTATGAAGCCAAGGCAACCAGAAGCGAACCCCATAGGATGACAATGGCAGAGATGAAGTCAACTAGCTCAGTGAGTGCTACATGGGTACAGGATAGATTGAGCAGAGGGGAGACGTCACAAAAGAAGTGGTTGAGGACATTGGGCCCACAGTAGGAGAGCCCAGCAATGCAGGCTGTCTTGATCACAGAGACACTAAGGCTGCCCATCCAGGAGGCCATGGCCAGCATGAGGCAGACCTGGGGCCTCATGAGTATTGGGTAGTGGAGAGGACGACAGATAGCCACATAACGGTCATAGGCCATAGAGGCCAAGAGTGTACATTCAGCACAGATAAGCGTGATGAAGAAGAAGAGCTGAGTCATGCAGGATGTGAAAGGGACATGGCAAGGCCCTGACCAGAGCCCCAGCAGCAGGGTGGGCACTGTGACTGAGATATAACACATCTCCAGGCAGCTCAGGTTCCCCAGGAAGAAGTACATGGGCTTGTGGAGTTCTGTGTGGCTCCAGATGAGCAGAACTATGATTGTATTCTCTAAGAGAGTCAACAGGTAGAGGGTCAGGAATACAGCAAAGAGGACACCGCGTAGGCCTGGCCTTGTTGACAAGCCCAGCAGGATGAACTCCTGGACCTGGGTCACGTTGGCCTCTTCCCAATGTCTTCCAGGCTAGGGACAAAAACAGAATTCCCATAACGGCGGGTGGCCCATTGTAGCAAAAATGTGGACAGGGTGCCTGCATTCTCTGAAGAGGATCATAGCTTCCCATTTCTACAACATGCTGAGTTTTACAATGGACTTTCCTGACAACAACCTTTTGAGGTCAGTAGTGAAAGTAAAATCATTCCCATTTTACAGATGAAGAAACTAAGAAAAAGAGGAATTGTGGGACTGGATGGATCCCAGTAGGCTGTTCTACCAAGGAGCAGTTGGAATTCCACCTCTAGAAGTTTGCAAAGTAAGGCTTCCATGGTGATTTGTTAAGGATGGTACAGAGGACATAATTCTTCAGGTATGATTTGGACTTTATGACATCTGAACCTTCATCCCACTCAGAGATTCTACAACATTATGTCTTATGTTCCATGTACTATGAAGCAATGATTTTTATACGAAATCATGGAATCAGAAGCTTGAAGGTGAAAGGGACCTCAGAGGTCATCTGGGGCTAACCTCTGCCAACCCAATCAAGTGGTAATCCAGCCACCAACTGAAGACTTCAAATGACTAGAAACTAACTCATTATTATTGGCAGTCATATTCAGTTGAGTCCAACTCTTTGTGACTCCATTTGGAGTTTTCTTGGCAGAGATACTGAAGTGGTTTGCCATTTCTCCAGCTCATTTTACAGATGAGGAAATTGAGGCAATTGAGGTTAAGTGACTCGCCCAGGGTCAAACAGCTAGTAAGAGTCTGAGGCTGGATTTGAACTCAGGAAGATGTGTCTTCCTGACTCCAGGCCCAGTGCTCTATCCATTTAACTACCTAGCTACCCCAACAAAGGTAATGCCAACTTTCAATTATATGAAATTGTTGAATTCTTTCTCACTTATAAATTGTGCCCTCTCTCTGCATTTTGTTGCCATATGAAACAATTTAATCCCTCTCCTAATATCTGAGGACTCTGACTGTGTCCCTCCCAAGTCTTTCCTTCTCAATTCTAAAGGTCCCCAGTTCTTAAAACTCGTCCTCATAAAATTGGGTTTCCTAAGTTCAAATTCAACCTCAGACACTCATTCCATCACCCTGGCCAAGCCATTTAGCCTCTGGGTCTGCCTCAGTTTCCTTATCTGTAAAATGGGGATAATAACTATCTCTTTCACAGGATTGTTGTGAGGATTAAATGAGATAATAATTGTAAAGTGCTTGACACAGTGCCTAGCACGTAAGTATGAGCTTTATAAATAGTTTATTCCCCTCCCTTCCCCTCTCTGGAGACCCTTGGCTAACATAGTTAAATAGAAAATAAAAAGTTCTATTTTTTCTAGGTCAGAGTGCAACTGTGTGGTCTTGTTGCTAGAAAAAAGGATGGTACAAGGAAAAGGGCATTAGGCTTGGAGTCAGGAAGACTGGAGTTCAAATCTAGCCTCAGACACTTGATATGTGATTCTGGGCAAGACACTTCACATCAGTCTGCCTCAGTTTCCTCAACTGTAAAATTAGGATAAAAATAGCTCCTACCTCCAAGGTTTGTTGTGAAGATCAAATAAGCCAATGATTTGTAAAATGTTTAGCAAAGTGTCTGGCACATAGAAACCGCTATATAAAAGTTATCTATTAAAACCTCCATGATGTAAGTGAGGAAACTTCCACACCAAACTCTCTACTCAAGGCTCTAGTGTTCTTGACATACACTTGCAGGGGGTGGTTTCATGCATTTTGCACAGTTTTCTTGTTGAGCATAACTTTAAAAATCACATTTCTAATTAAGCAATTAAAATGTAACAAACATGCCAAAATTAATCGTGAATTTCTTTAATTAAAATTTGTTTCCCTCTGACTGTAATGTACTCATTACATTAAAGATAATAAATACAGTATGTATATATATAATGTTATGTTAGATGTTACATATAAATACAAATATATAGATATCTAAAGATAATAAATATTGTATACCTGTATAAAGAAATAAAGAAAATAAAAATAATAAAGGTAAACCAGTAAAAACGTTAGCTATTAGTAGTAGTAGTAATTTCAAAAGGATGCTTAGATTATGGCTCTTAACCTGTGGTCTATAAACTTTAAAAACTGCTAATTTTATTTTAATAATAGTAACTAGTATTTATATAGTGCTCTAAGATTTACACAACGCCATATACATATTATCTTATTTGAGTCTCAAAACAATCCTGGATGTTCCATACTATTTTCCACATTTAACAGATGAGGATACCAAGGCAAACAGAAGTTAGGTGACTTGGCCAGGGTCACACAGCTAGTAAGTGTCTGAGGGAGGATTTAAACTCAGGGCTTCCTGATTCCACACTCTGCACCACCTAGGTGCCTTTATATGATTAGTTTCCTTTGTAAGTTCATGTATTTTATTTTTAGATACTTAAAAACATCTTTCTAAGAAAGGGCCCATCAACTTCATCATTTTGCCAAAGGGGTTCATGATAAAAAATGGTAAAAAAGAAAAAAAATAAAAAAAGAAGAAAAGGAAAAGGAAAGAAAGAAAGGAAGAAAGGAAGAAAGGAAGAAAGAAAGAAAGAAAGAGAGAGAGAAAGAGAGAAAGGAAGGAAGGAAGAAAGAAAGAAAGGAAGGAAGGAAGAAAGAGAAAGGAAGGAAGGAAGAAAGAAAGAAAGAAAGGAAGGAAGGAAGGAAGAAAGAAAGAAAGAAAGAAAGAAAGAAAGAAAGAAAGAAAGAAAGAAAGAAAGAAAGAAAGAAAGACACACCCCCCACACACAGGTTTAGAGAAATTCCTGAATGAGAGATCCAAATTAAATTTTTCAGGATTGCTTGGCTGAACACCTCCCCTTAGGTTTGTGCCAGGGATGGCATTTTATAGAAGTTTTGAACCTCAACAGTGGAAGGGTGTCATATGCCATTTAGTATTTTCCACTCCTGGAGCAGATATATCTTCCTCTTCAATGTCCCTGCGTGTTGTCATGCTGCCTGATGTTTTCTTGAGGTTGGTGACCAAGGGAATTTAAAGCTAACAGCCCCAAGAGGAGAGTTGACCAGGAGCCCCCGGCACCCTCTGTTTTCTGAGCAGTTCCATCTTCCTATCCTGTGATTTCAGACTGAGCCAATGGCTGTTTCTATGGCACCTGCTTTACAGGACCCGTGGTCGGCAAGCTTGGAAGGGCTTGGTAGAAAAGACTTAGGAAGGACACGATCTCTGTCTTCATACAGAGAAGACTTTGGACTTGTTCTACATGGCCAAAGAAGGTGGCAAGAGGAGCAAGGGGAAGGATTTATGGCTAATTTACATTTATAGTTCTCCATCACCTCCAAAGCAAGTGTCAGGGCAGCTGAGGTCTAACACTGAGAAACCACTTGGTCAAGCGCAATGAATCACCAATGAGCTAGACCTGACTTCTCTTCCTGGCTGTACCTCTAACTGACCTTGTGAAATTTTTTTCATTTCTTTCAAATCTCTGATATTCATTATCACCCAAGATTTTGTCTGATAGATAGGGGAACACTTGGATAGTTACTATCAACATAAAAGACTTTTATAGAGAACTCATACAAAGCAAGTGCTTACATGGAGGTCAGAAAAAGTTATACAAGGACACTCAGGGTCTCTCTGAAAAGCTTTAGAATCAATTTTGGGACATGGGAGATGCTAGCACATGACTGCCAGCATGGCATGCCCACATCAAAGATGGTGCTGTGCTCTATGAGCAAAGCAGAGTCTCAATAGCTCAAAAGAGGGGCAGCTAGGTGGCGCAATGAATAGAGCACCAGACGTGGAGTCAGGAGAACCTGAGTTCAAATCCAGCTTCAGACACTTGACACATGTACTAGCTGTGTGACCTTGGGCAAGTTACTTAACCCCAATTGCCCTGCCAAAAAAAAGCAAAAAAACCCAAAAAACAAACAAACAAACAAAAAAAAGAAATGTGAGATGAGGAAATTTAGAGACATCTACACTCCAAACATTCATATGGACTATTTGCACCTGACCTGTGATAGAGCCTTCCAAGCTCATGTTAGTCTGATCAGCCACAGTAGGACACAGTGTACCTTGACCCTGACATAGTGATGGCATTTTGGTTCTCTTCAAGCACAAAGGGCAACAACCAACCAAGGGGACAAGCATTGCCCTCTGGGGCATCCATTGCCCTTTGGGGTAGCTCATTTCACTTGTGGATAGTTCTGATTATCAGGAAATTTTCCTTACATCAAGCCTATGGTTCCTCCTTTACAAAATATATTAGGCCCTTTCAGTTCTGACATTTTAAGATTAAATAGTTGCCAATTCCCCCTCAGTGAATTGTTATAAATTGTAGAAGGTTAAATCAGGAAGGAAACTTAGAACATAGCACATTAATGTCCAAGCTGAACTGGAGAGAACCTTAGAATGGAAAATGTCAGATTTGGGAAGGAGCTTGGGGCATTGAATATCAGAGCTAGGAAGATCGTTATAACACAGAAGACAAAATGTCAGAGCAAGGGGCTTTAGAACTTAGAACATCAGAGTTTGGAGGAACCTTAGAGTTCATCAGTTTCAAGTCTTTTATTTTTCAGTTGAGGAAACTGAGTCTCTGAGAATGCATGTACTTTTCTCAAGTTCACCCTGTGTCATTTACCCCCATGTACTCACCATAGAGGCTCAGCACCCCTGAGTTACCCTTTCAAAGTAAGACCATCAGTAACTGGCAAAGGCCATTTTCCCACTGCTTTGGGGTTTGAATATCAACTCACTAGCTCCCTTCACTAACATCAATCATCACTGGTACCCAGGTCCAGGCTCTTGACTTTCTCCCAGTACTTGGCACATTTTTCTAGGCTTGGTGCAGTGCCTGGGACATAGCAGGAGCATAATAAATGCTTATTAGTTGGTTGATTGATTCCCACAATGCCTAGCCCTTATAGATTCAGATAAGGACCATCTATAACTCCCCAGACTTTACTGGTATGGACACTCCATTCTCAGGGGAGTCTGTCCCATTTCCACCATCTCCTCTGATTACCGATCATATCATAAGCATGTCCCCTCAATAAATTTGCCTCATTGTGTCTTGCTATCTTCTTCATGTTCCCTAGTATTGGACCCCAGTACCCTGAACCTTTGCAGATTCTAAGAACCCTGGGGGATGTGAAGATGACATAGAGAGAGGTATGGAGAGGCAGGGATATCTGAAAGTACTAACCCTTCCTGCTAGGAGCTTTCCCATAGAGCTGCACTAAAGCCAAGTAAGCTGGGTGTTAGTCAGTGAAGAGTCTTAGCACAAGAATCAGAAGGCCTGGTTTATTGGCTAGCTGTGAGACCTTGGGTAAGTCTCTGCTTCTCTTTAAGCCTGCCTCCTCATCTGTGAAAAGGGGCCAAAGAATATTTATTCCACTTCATTCCAAAGTTCATTGCTGGCTAAGAACTTTGCAACCTGCCAGGAGTGGGGTGTTGTCAATATTATCAAGTAATTTGATTTCTAGGACCTATTAAAGGGGTGAAGATTCAGGGGGTGGCAGAGCAACTAGAGACCTAGGTGTGGTTCTGACTCTTGAGCCTTAGTGACTATGTGACCTTGGGTAAGTCACCTCTAGATAACTCTCTTGGGCTAAAAATTGCAGAGAAAGAGCTGATTGTATTGGTGGAGGGAGTTTTCTCATCCAGAGAGCTTCTGTTACCAGTGAAATCACAAATCCAGCCCCTTCACCCTCAACTTTACAAATCATTTCCCACCATCTATCAGAAGCGGCCTTCGCCCCTTCCTTCCCCACCCCTTCCAATGCCCGACATGCTGGCTCAGGAGCCTCCTCCTCTCCATCTCTTTTCTGAGACTTACCTCCTCCATGGAGACTTCCATCATGAACTCTGCCAGGCCTTGTCACCCCAGTACCTCAGATGGACCTTGCGGGCTGTTCTATCCTTCTGATGACCCTGTTCTCTCCCTAAAGAACACAAAGGTACATCAGCGGTCTCCACACTGGGACTCTCTGAAGAGCCACATCCTGTTCCCTCCAATGTCATCTCATGAACTCCAAACCAAATTGTCTTTTGACGATTGTGATTTTCCTTTATTTTAAAGTGGTTCTCAAATATTGGTGACCACTCCCATCCTTCTGGTTACTCTTTCACTGAGGGCCTTGGCTGTCTATGGACTGTCAAAGGTTTCCAGCCCTCTGTCAAAGCCAGCCAGGTAATCTTGTGTGGCCCAGGTCACCAAAGCACCCTGGGTCCAGCCTAGGGCTGAACTGAGTCACAAGAAAATAGTGAGAATCTATCTTGCTTCAAACTACTACATTTGGAGTCAGAGGACATGGGATCAAATCTCCCCTCTGACATTTATTAGCTGGGAGTCTGACTTCATCTCTCTGAGGGTCAGTTCTCTTCCCTGTAAAATGTGGGAATTGGACTTGACTGCAAAAGTCTCTTTCAGCTCAAAATCTGTGATCTTTGGTTGTCTTTTCTGACACAATTCTGGTGGCTTTCCTCCTACTTCTCTGTCTTCTCTTTCTCCTTCTTTACCTCCAATTTATCTTCCTTCTATCCAAAAGCAGCAGCAGCAGAAGACTCTCTGCCCCTTTTTGCTGCACAATCTCCCCCGGGAATTTCATCCACTTTCACAGCTGTAGTTATCACCTCTATACTGATGTCTACAAACTCTCCTTAGGCCTCATTTCTCCCCTGGCCCTCAGTCCTGCATCCCCATCTGCTCACTGAATATCCCCTAAGAGTCTCAAACTTACCATATGCCAAAATGAAATTGTCTTTCCTCCCCCGATGCTAAACCCATCCATCTCAAAAATGTTGCTATTTTCTCTGAGGGCACCTTCATCACTGCCCTGTTCTATGCTTCAGACCTTAAGAGTCACATCTGATACTTCCCTCTCCCTTACCTTCTACATCCAATCTGAGGCAAGCCTCACTGACTGCTCTTCATCTCTCTCCCAGCACCTCTTGCTTCTGTGTCCTCCTCTCCACTTGCATAGACACCACCCTAATTTGGATCCTTAGCCACATTTACCTGGACTACTTTAATAATCTCCAAACTGGCTTCTCTGCCTCCAGCCTCTCTTCTCTCCAACTATTCTTCCTACGGCTGCCAAAATATTGTTTCTAACTGGCATGAGATCTCACATTCAGAAATCCTCTGGGGGTGAGTGATCTAAATAGGCGGCATCATAGGGCAATGGACTCAGAGGCAGGAAGGGATCTTAAAGGTCACCTAATCCAATCCCCTTGTTTTACAGATGAGGAAACTGAGGCCCAGAGAAGGGGTGACTAGCCCACAGTCATATGAGTGGCTGAGGATGGATTCAAACACAAGGTCTTTTACTTCATACCCAACACTCCTAGGACGATCCATGTCAGAGTTGGAAGGAACTTAGGGTTCACTGAGTCCAACAACCTCATTTTACAGATGAGGAAACTGAAATGGATAGAAGTCACATGACTTGTGCAAGGTCACACAGCTAGTAACTATCTATGGCAGAATTTGAACTCAGGGCTTCTTGAGCTCAAGCTCATCCCTCTAGCTATTGAACTATTCCAACAAAAGAACAATTTTAAGCTATCAATCATCATATATTTTTTTCAATAGTCAGACTGATAAGGTGTAAGAGAAATTTAAATGATAATTTTGACCTTTTCCCTGAAACTCAATAAATTAGCAAAGATAACAGAAGGTAGAAATACATAGTGTTGGAGGGATTATAGGAATATAAGCACACTAAAACAGCCTCAGAGAAATGGTGAACTGGGCTAACACTTTTGAAAAGCAATTTAGAATTTGGTGAGAAAAATCATGAAATTGTTCAAAGTCATTAACCTAGAAATCTCCCTACTGGTTATGTAATATCTAGAGGTCAAAGGCAGAAAGAAATGTCCTAAATTTTGCTAAAAAAATCCATAGCAGCACTTTTGGGTATTTACCCCCACCCCTTTAAAATCCCATAAACACCTATTAATTAGGAAGTGGGCGAATACACTGTGGTGGTGAATATAGTGGAATATTAGTGCACCATAAGGAATGGTGAATCAGCACAGTAAAAAGAAGTAGGAAATTTGACTTAGGGCTGGGAAGGCCTTGGGTTCTCCTAATCTCCCTATCTCAGTGGACCACTAAGAAAACTGAGGCTGAAAGAGATTGTGACTTGCTCCAGTGACCTGCATCTTATAAGTGTCAGAGCCATGATTCAAACATGGGATCATCGATTTAGAGCTGGATGTGACCTTCAAGGTCATCTCCTCCAGCCCTCCTCTTTTTGACAGCTGAGGAAACTGAGGGCCGGGGAAACGAAATCACTTGCCTAGACTCACACAGGTAGTAAGTGGAAAAGCCAGGATTTGAACCCAGGTCTTATGACCTTACATCTATCCCTCTCTCCACTGCACCATGGTATCTCCTTTGGTATGGACTGATTTCTACCATCAAAGCAAACAGTCAGGAGAACAACATGCATAGTGACTACAACAGTGTCAGTGAAAACAACACTAAAGTGTAGCAGGTTAAAGATGATAGCCTGGATTGGCTCCAGAGGGCTGCTGATGAAACACAACTCCCTCCTCTCAAGAGAGCTTTGCATATGGGAGTGGGGAGAGAAATAGGGGTCTGGGGATGGGGCTCTAGGTGGAACAGCATACACACTCAGAGGTGTGGTCACTGTACACTGGAAGTTTGTTTTCCTTTATTGTTTTTCTTGATTATAAAATAGAACTGACTCTATAGGCACAAGTGATATATCCGAGGTGTGATTGTGGTGTAAACAATAAACCGTATCCACCAAACTTGAAACATAAAACAATAAATGTCATTCCTTCTCTAGTGTCTCTAGGATGAAATAGAGACTTCTTAGCCTTGTATTGGAGGTCCTTCACAGTCTCGCTCTTGTCTATCTTTCAGACCTTATCGCAGTCTATTTAAAATGCTGATGTCCCTGCTTTTGGAGGCATGGCTTTCTGGATCACTGAGTGAGTTCATCCTTGCCCCTTTAGCCCACTCTATCTGGGGTCTCCCAGATCAGGCTTCGCCTTCCCAGCCAGCCACTCACCCAGTGCATCTTGCCATTTTCCTGCCTCCTCTCTAGCTTTCTATTTCTTGCTTTGGCTGCAGTCATCACATCAAAACTAGCATTTTATCTGGAAAGGCAACTGAGTGACCTATAATTCAGCTCACCATTCCTGTTACTATCCACACACAAATTGCTTTCTAGTCACCACTCCCCTATTTGTATAATTTCCTATTATTAGACTACAACCTCCTTGAGGGTGGGGGTTTATCTCCCTTTTGTCTTCGTATGATGAGATTTTTGCTTAGTTCCTGGTACACGGTAAGCAGTTAATAGATGCATTTTCATGCATGCATGGATGTATTCACTCATCTTTCCTGCTAAGCATCCACTCTGGCAGCCGTGGAAGTAACTCTCAGTGTCTGCTTCTCCTTTCCCTCTTTGAGTCACTGCTAAGGGCCACCTCCTCTGAGCAGCCTCCTCAGATTGCCAGCCCATCCCTCTAACCTCAATCCTCACCTTCTGCTGGGAGTGATCTCTCCCACATTCAATGTTCACAGGGTGCTGTGTTCAAATTTCACCTTTACCTTTATCTTGTTTTAATGGCATTAAAGGTTGACAGAGAGTTTTCCTCCCTATAGTTCTGGGAGATAGGTAGTACAAATGTTATTCCTTCCATTGTCTAGATGAGGAAACAAAGCCAGTAAGAAGAAATGACTTGTAGAAGGCCATAGAGGTAGAAATAAATAATCAGGGTTAGGACTTTGGTCCAAGCCTACCCATTCCAAATCCAAATCCCCCCCACACCACTTCTCGCCCCCTTACCTGAGTGTAGAGAGGATCCAGTTTGAGCCTGGGCCTCTTATGCCCTTCAGAGACTCTAGTCCAGAGGTCTGACTGCGGGGCATCCTGGGATAATGGATGGCAAAGCCCTGAGCATTCAGACCATTATTGGCACCTCCAGTTTGTTGAGCTGGACTTGGGAAAATGGCTATTGAGTTAATAAAAAACAAAAGGTTGTGCCCAAGAGAAGAGCTGCCACTTCTGATCTCATTAGCATTGCCTCAGCCCCCGGAGGGGTCTTGGCCAACCTTCCTCATCTGTTCAGCTGCCCAGGATGTGGGCAGGGCCTCAGGACCTCCTAGACTCAGACTGTGGGAGCTGGAAGGGCCCCAAGAAATTATCTCTACAACCCAGTCTTTTTAAAATTAAAGAAACTGAGGTCTAAGTAGAGGAAGCCACGGCCTCATAAGATAAGTGATGTGCTGGGCATAGGACTTGGGGCTGGAAGGGATCAGAGATATCATTTTGCCCACCACTTTCCACTTAATTGAGAGATAAGCAGCCAAAGACACAAACAAGGAAGGAACTCACCCTAACTCAGGATCTATTCCTCAGAAGAGCCAGAATTTGAACCTAGCACTTGTGACTTTAAGACTAGGACTCTATGAACTATGCTTGGCTTCTGAAGGTTCATGGATTTCTTGGTTAGAAGATGGATACAGAGAGAAGCTTAAACCTGAGTCTGCCACCCCAGAGACCTCAGTTGGAGCCTTGGTGGATTGGCAGAGAGCCGGGGACAGAGACTATGCTTCTGAAGCTTCTCCAAGCGGGGGGGGCGGGGGGGGGGGGGGCGGGGGGGGGGGGTGGGGTTGGGTGGTGTCTGGAATGTGCACATGAATGGGGGAGGGGGTATCCAAGAGGGAGGGGCATGCATGCCACAGTGGGCAGGTGGTCCCTGAGGAGGGACCATCCAGGGTCAACAGATTTAGCAGAGGAATAATGGCCTTCTGACATTTGAAAGAGCCAGTATCTCATTAAATAGACGTGATCTGGGAGTCAGAAGACTTACGTGTAGACCCTTGCTCAGACACTCACTGGTGGTGTGGCCTGCTTAGACAAATCACTTGGCCCCCTTGGGACACAGGTTCCTTTTTTTTTTGTTAAGACTGATAATACCTGCACTGTGTACCTCACAGGGTTGCTTTGAGGATAGTGGTGTATAATGCTAAGTGGTACAGTGCCAGGGCTAGAGTCAGGAAGGCCTGAGTTCAAATCTAGCCACAGACACTTACTAGCTGTGTGACTTTGGGCAGGTCACTCACCTTTGTCTACCTTAGTTTTCTCATCTGCAAAATGGGGATAAAATAGCACCTACCCCCCCAGGGTTGTTGAGGGGATAACATTATACATATATAAATAATTCTTATTATATATGCACGCATACGTGCTTTTGTCTCTCAGTAGTTTCAGTTGTGTCTGACTCTTCGTGACTTCTTTTTTTTGGTTTTCTTGGCAGAAATATTGGAATGACTTGCCATTTCCTTCTCCAGCTCATTTTACAGATGAAGAACGGAGGTAATTGGGGTTAGGTGACTTGCCCAGGGTCGCACAGCTAGTAAGTGTCTGAGACCAGATTTGAACTCAGGAAGATGAATCTTGCTGACACCAGGGCCAGCATTCTATGTACTGTGACGCCATCTAGTGGCCATCTCCATTTTACAGATGATGAAACAAGCTGAGAGGATAAGTGACTTGCCCAGGGTCACACAACTCCTAAGCATCTGAGGCAGAATTTGAACTCCTGACTGGAGGCCTACTATTCTATCCACTGAACCATCTAGACATGAGTTCAAATCCCCCTTGACACTTTTTGACTGTGACCCTAGTCACTTACTCTCTTGCAGCCTCAGTTTCCTCATCTGTAAAATGGGGGTATAATAGGAGGTAGCTAAGCTGGGCAGTGGATGGACAGCTGGACTTGGAATCCAAAAGATCTGAGTTTGAATTCTGCCTCAGACACTTATTGGCTGGGTGGCTTTGGAGAAGTCACTTAACCCCTCTCAGCCTATTTTCTCCAGGTGCTAAATGGGAATGATCATTGTGGCTGCTCGGTCATATCTGACTCTTTGTGACCCCATTTGGGGTTTTCTTGGCAAAAATACTGGAGTGGTTTGCCATTTCCTCCTCCAGCCTATTTGACAGATGAGGAAACTGAGGCAAACAGGGTGAAGTGACTTGCCCAGGGTCATATAGATAATACATATCTGAGATTGAATCTGAACTCAGGTCTTCTTGACTCCAGGCCTGGCACTCTAACCACTGAGCCACCTACTGGCAGAATAATGATAACCCCTACATTAAGGGTTGTTGTGGGGATTAAATGAGATAACCACAGGAAGCATTTTGAAAGCCTTAAGAGGTTGGATAAATGACGGGCTTTTATTACTGTTGCTGCTGCTGCTGCTGATCCTCCTCCTCTTCCTCCTCCTGCCCCCAACACCTACCTCCTAGGGTCATTTTGAAAATCACATGGAAAGACTTGGAACGTCCTTTGGAAATCTCCAAGTGCACACAAATGCACACTATTGTCAGTCCTCTCTGTGACCTTCGCTTTCCTCCCCTACAAAATGAGGGGATTGGATTGAGGGCCCCTTCACCCCCAGCTTTAATTTCTATAGTGCCCTGATCTTAGCAGCCCTTGGGACTTCTTCCAACTTTTGACTGTCCTTCCTAAGATAAGGTGAGGGTAAGAAGAGGTGTGAAGAATGCTTCCATAATCTGAGCCATACAGAATTCAGTGGGACCCCTATCTCTGTATACTAGCCTCCTTTAATGTAATCTAGTGTAGCCATGGCATTTAGGCTGCCCGATCACACCCTTGACTTAAACATTTCTTAAACATTCCACTCAAAGCCCCAGGTCTTTTCCAGACTTATTCTCTAGGCAACTCTTCCTTTTTTTTTCTACCTACAAATTGGGTTATTTGACCTAAATATGTCTTTATCTTTATTAAATTCCATTTAATTAGCTTTTAATTCTTTGTATTAGGTGGCTATGATCTATTTGAGTTCTGACTGTGATATCCAGTGTGTGAGCATCCCTTTCTAGTTTGTATTATTGGGTAGCCCTGCCAAGTCTTTGACAAAACCAGTGCTAGAAATGCTGGATAGCTCTGGACCAAGAACAGGTCCCTGGAGGCATTTCCCTCCACACTTCTCTCCAAATTGGCCTTGACCCATAATTAATTGCTCTTTGAGTTCAATGAGTTCCCAAATTAGTTAAATATTTTAAAGTCTAGTCCACATCTCTCAATGTTTTTTTTCTTTTTTTTCCACAGCAATAGCTTAAAAAACCTTTTTTTACAAATGCTTTACTGATGCCTGAAAAAAATGATATCTATATATTAAACTTCTAAAACAAGATGATATAGTCATTGAGATAAGATCTGTCCCCTTAAAATACTATTCTTGACAAAGATCAAATAGTTTCCAAATATGTAGTAGAACAGAAAAAAGATTATATATGTAACTGCATATCTCCTATTATGTACAGCTTGGTTTTCTTTTTAAATATACAAGTTCGACCTGTACCTTTCAAAGCTGTATTCCTTGTCTGTGTTACTTTCTGGCCTTCTTTCTATTCCATTGTCTGAATTTTTGGAAAAGATGCCTTAATGTTTGCCTTTCCTTTATTTTTCCTTTTTTTGAGGGGGAATGATTTATTCTTGGTGAAATCATGCTGGCTTTTTGGGATCAACATTTGCTTTAATAATTGTTTATTAATAATATTATATATTATAATTATTATATAATTAATATTAACAAGGTATACTATATATTATTTCAAGTTTTGAAAAAGTGATTTACAAACATTCTTTCACCTGAACCACATGATAACTTTGTAAGGTAGGGGTTACAAGTATATCTTTTTTTTAACAGATGAAAGTCTCAGAAGGCCACATTATTTGCCCTGGGATATATATCAGTAAGAGACAGGGTCACCCCCTCAAGCACATCTCACCCTTACTCCAAAAAACGCCCCTCATAACTTACTTCATACAAATTTAGACTTCTCTCTGGGCTGAAAAAATAAATTATGTTTGTAGGGAAACCATTTCAATCTTTAGTTGTTCCCTTCTCCAGCGAATCATCTCTCAGATTAAGGGACAATTCTTTCTCTCCTGTCTGAATCTCCCCCTCAACCCTTAGTTGGATTTTGCATTACCCTGAACTGCCCCATATATCACTTAGGAGATAAGCACTAAGGGATTTTCAGATATTCTCAAAGTGTGAAGAGTGCAATAGAGAATCAATTAGAGAGTGAAAGGGTTGCCTTTACAAAGTCTAAGTGACTGTCTCAGTCAAAAGGGGAGAATGGAAGACATCTTCCTGACACCAGTATCATATTATCTCTTAAGATTTGCTTCAGCTAAAAGCAGGCTTGAAATTTCTTCCCCAATTTTTACAAACATTGCTCTTGAGACAAATTTCCTGATAGATATAGAGAATTCTTCATTCTGTCCATGATAATGATTGAAATTTCCCTTCAGGAAAGAAAATCAGTCATCAACCCTCCCTCCCAAGAATCATCAGTGGCACAGCTGAGTATCTCCTTAGCTAAGATGACTTTTGTAGTAATAGCTACAGAATTATAAAATCCTTACTTTACAATTTACTCTGCGGTGTAACTTTTCTGGTGTCAAGATAAGTTTGAGTCAGTCTGAACTTTTCCTCACATTTATTGTGTCTATAGGATCTATCTCTGGTATGAAATCTGTCATACATAAGAAGCTGGGATTTCTTACAAAAAGGCTTTCTCATACACATTACATTTATAGACTCTCTAATATGGAAATCTTGACAAGTTCTGGAAAAAGTTTTCAAATTATGATTTTCATAGGGTGTGTCCCCAGTTTGTATTTTCCAAGTAAGCTAAGGACTGAGGCTCAGCTGAAGGACTCCCCACATTTACTAATTTATAAAGTTTTTCACAATCATGACTTTGTTGATGCTAAATAACTCTGGTGTTCTTATTGAAGGCTTTGCCACTCTGCTGGTCTTTAAACAATTTTTTCCCTTTATGAATCATGTGGTGATCAATTAACCTGTCATCTAAAGACATTGCCACATTCTTGACATTCACAATGTTTCATTCCAGTTGTTGAGAGAAGTTTGACTTCCACCTGAAGGCTCTCCCACAGATATTTTTAAAGCTGTCCTCCAGTATGAAGTCTCTAATGCATAATAAGTGATGACTTCTGAGAAAAGGTTTTCCATATTGCCTACATTCATAGCAGTTCTTCATGAAACGATCTTTCTGATGAGCTTTAAAGATATGAGTCCTCTGATATACAATAAGGTAGGGATTACAACTGAAGGCTTTCCCACATTGATTGCACTCACGGAGTTTCCCCCCAGTATGAATTCTTTGATGATCAATAAGAGTTCTCTTCTGAGTGAGAGAATTCCCACATTAATGACATATATGACTTCTTTTCAGTATGGATTCGCTGGTGTTGAATGTCAAATCTATGATGAAAAATTCTCCTTTGCTCATTATCTTTATCATATTTCTTCTCAGTATGGCTTCTTCAATGTCAAGCAAAGCCTGATCTTTCTTAGTCTTTCCTAAAGTCTTTCCCACAAAAGTTACATTCATAAAGTTTCTTTTGGGTACAAGTTCTCTGATGAAGAAAAAGGTATGACTTATGATTAAAGACTTTATTTGCTATTTCCTTTTCCAGCCCATTTTACAGATGAGGAAACTGAGGCAAACAGGGTTAAGTAACTTGCCCAGGGTCACACACTTAGTCATTGTCTGAGGCCATATTTGAATTCAGGTCCTCCTAACTCCAGGCCCAGTGTGCTATCCACTGAGCTATCTAACTGCCCATTTTGTTATGTAACTGTGTTAACATTTATGTTTCTAATGTGTTTCTTGTGATTCCTGGAATCTGCTTTCTAATTGAGTCTTCCATGCTTTTCCATTTTATGGATGAGTTCATCCTGTTCACATTTACCTTTACAATCATTAATTGTTTATTTCTCTTCATCCTGTTTTCATATATGTATGTATATATACACGTATATATATATACATACATATTCTTCTCTTTGCTCGCTCATCTCTCTTTATAAGGAAGAGGGTAATGGGAGAAGAATATGCATTTGTGCTGTATTCTTGATTCAATCTCTCCCTATGCTTTTTTTCTTCCCCTCACCCAGATCTAGATCTTGTGTTCTTTCTCTTCTTTTCTTTCCTTTTCTCTGCTTTTCTTTCCAAATTACTCTTAACAATCAATCTTATTAGGTCGATGTTTGTCCTTTCATAATTAATATTTCCCTGAATATTCCTCCATCTCCTTGTAGGAGGAAGGTTCTGTCATACAGTTAGCTTGACTGACTTTAGGGTCCATCTTCAGTTCTTTTGTGATGAAAATCCCAATGGGTTGTACCCTGGTCATTATTTAAAGATGACTTTAGGAATTTTTTGATGTCTTAAAAATGTGCTGTTCTCTTTTTAAAATTCTATTAGTCTATATCTTATAATAACAATAAAATATGCTAACATTTATAAAGCACCTACTATGTGCCAGCTACTGTACCAAATGATCTATAATTATTATTTCATCTTATCCTCACAACTCTGGGAAATAAGTGCTTATTATCTCCATTTACAGGTGAGAAAACTGAGCCAAACAGAGGTTGAGTGACTTGTCCAGGGCCATACAGTTGGCAAGTGTCTGAGACTGGATTTGAACTCAGGTCTTCCTAACTCCAGGAAGTTAGACACTCTACTCTCTGTGCCACCTAGCTGTTCTTATTTGAATTGTGGTCAGAAACAGCATAATAATATAAATGACAACAATAACAATAATACCAGAACAATCTATACAACATGAAAGAGAGATTGCAATGGATAATAATGCAACTTTGTGTTAAAAAATTCAGCTTTGCTTCAAGAGAAGGAAAGAATAGGCCTTAATTTTAACTATTTACTGTAACTTTTGTTTGGTAATTTAATTGGATCTAGACTTTACTTTTAAAAATATAGCTTTCTTACTTGCCTTATATCATTATAGAGAGTTTTTCAAAATAGTTATATCAACTTAAACTTTGACTAGCGATAGATTTTTATGCCTATTTTTCACATCCTCATCAATAAATTTTCCATTTTTATCAGGTTCGAAAAACCAATCATCATTGTAAGATAATACCTCAGAATAATTTATTTCTATTATTATTGGTGATCTTAAATGATTTTTCCATCTGGTTTTTCATATTTTGTGTCATATTCTTTGACAATTTTCTATACGGAACTGACTTTTACTATTGTCAATCTGTCTGAATTCCCTAAAAGTTTTGGATGTCTGTGCTTTATGTGAGATATTTAAGAAAAAAACAACCTCTTCTCCTGATTCACATCTTTTGTTCTTAGATAGCTACATTGATTTCAATTAATCAAAACATTTTAAAGATTTTAATATAATAAAATAATTTATTTAATTATTTCAATATTCTCAATGCCACTGGTGTCTCCAGGCTCTAGTATTGGGACTATTACATTGGCAGTTGAAGGATGAATTTGGAATACATCATCACCAACGTGCTTTAATCCTGTTGGATGTTATATTTGTGCTCCTGAGCAGCACATGCTTTGACCTGCACCATCTCCTCACATTCCAAAAGGAAGATACAGAGAGGGAAATCAGTTTCCTCGATGCCACGGACACCTCACTTCATTCCTCCTCCTAGGCTTTCTGCTTCTTTCTTATTCTGCACAATTTTAAAAGTCATCACTTCATAACGGCCAGTCTGGTCAATGATACAGTAGCTCCATTCCTTCTGTCAGATTCTTTTAGCTCTGACTAACTACTAACCCAAACAGATGGGCTGAGATAGTTAGACTACAACTCACTCTGGCTATCTCCCACAGCTCCTACAGAAAGTAAACAATCTTGGAAGTCTCCAACTTCATTTTCCCCTTTTGGCTTCTCTGACCTGTCACATTTTTCTCTCCCTCCAGGGACTGTTCTTGGAAATTCCAAATGCCATAACATGGACTGGTCCATAATTAGCCTAGTTCATTAATGAAAAGCACAATTAAGCTTAAAAATGGTTAATCAGGTATCAGGTCAAGCATTCCAGATTGGTAGCAGTAAGGGCTATGTTACAAGATTGAGAACTAGAAAAGACAGTAGAGAACATCTAATTTAATCCCTCATTTTATATGAGGAATTCAGAGGCTCAGAAACACTGACTGACTTCTCCAATGTCACATCAATGTCAGTGAATAGCCTCTCTGAGTCACACTTTCACCATATGTAAAATCATCTCAAATCTCCCATATTCAAGGTCTTTTCTGGTGCCCTCAGCTGCTAATTCCTTCTCTTCTCAGAGTGCCTTCCTTTTACTCTGAATATATCTTGTTTCTAACTAGTTATTTACATGTTCTCTCTTTTATTTCCTAGAATGTAAGCTCCTTGAGAGCAAGAACTATGTCTTCACCATTGTATCAGAGCTTCATAAATGATTGTTTTCCTGCTGACTTGAAACGGTGATAATATTTACACTACCACTCTTACATCATTGTTGAGAAAATCAGATGACACTTGTTATGCATATAAATATATAATTATATTATATTATAATATAAATATATTATATATAAATATAAATAAATATATATATATATTTATATATAAATTTATATATAAATAAATATAAATATATTATATATAAATATATAATATAATTCCCTGAAGAATTTATAAAAGTGAGTTATTCACAGTTACTAATTTTATTCCTTTCTTGAAAAATACTATTGTGAATGACTCAGAATCATAGAATCAGAAAGGGAGAGTTGGAAGATACTAGCAATGTCCTTTCAAGAACATGGTGCCCAGATTACAATATGATTCATCATAGCATCAAAGTGACCCTAGGTTCTTCAACTACATGCCACTGGAACCCAAACTCTGGCAGTTTTGAGGCAGCTAGAAAGGCTTTGAGCCCACTGCTTGAGAAGAGCTCCATATCTGTGACTGAGAGCAAGCTTAGCCAAAGATGGAGAAGGTGGTTCTCTGGAAATTCTTGTCATTGTGACTGAAGACATTCTCTCCTAAAGTAAAGAAGATCTATTTATGGAGAGGCATTGTAACCACACTATGAAATCCCGAATCTTTGAAATATGGATGTGGTAAAGGATTCTGTACTATTCTTTGTAATTGTGTATGTTTTTTCAACTTTATAACAATATCCTGAGAAGGGATGCATAGCCAGACTGATTGTTAAAGGGGTCCATGGTGCAAAAAAATTTTTGAGAAGCCCTGATCTGGTGTGTCCTCAGCTCTACTTTTTTATTTCATAGGATTTCAGAGGTCAAATAAATCCTAGATATCATTTTGTTCAATCCTCTCATTTGATATAGAGAAAATAAGATGCAGAGGGTCTTAGTATAAAATCACTCAGTCAATTAATCGATCAGCAATGCTTTATTAAGTGCCTACTATGTGCCAGGTACTGGGAACAGAAAGACTAAAATGAGAGTCCCTACTCCCAAGGAAGTTATTTTCTATGGATGGAGCTATATGAACACAAATGTATAGGGATTAGACCTGTAATTTATTTGGGGAACTTCTATACAGGAAAATTTCCTCTTCCATAGCAGTTCTACTCATTCTCTTCAACAGAGAATAGTCTGTTGAGTTGCCTAGGACCACACAGCCAGAATGGGCCAGAGGTAAGACCTGAACACAGGTCTTCCTGGTTTCAAGGCTGACTTTCTACCCTCTAAAGCTGGCTGCTTCTCATACACACACACACACATATACATATATGTACATAAATATATATGTATGTATACAGAATATATACTAAGTAATAGGTAATTTGGTGGGTGAAACTCTAAGGGCTAGGGAGATCAAGGAAGACCTCATGTAGGAAGCTGTGGACAAGCTTTGCTTTGAAGGAAATGAAGAATTCTAAGAAGCCAAATAAATGTATTGTTGTCATGGAGATGGGAGGTGGAATGTTGAGTGTGAGGAAAGGCAAGATAGTGAGTTTTGCGCAACCAAAGAGTGTGTGAAGGAAAATGATGTGTAATGATGATCAAAAGCTATGTTGAAGCCAATTTGCAAAGGGCATTAAATACTAAACTGTTTTTGTTTGACCCTAGAGGTAGTAGGGAGACCTTAGACTTCATGGAGAAGGGAGGGCAATGTTCAGACCTGTGTTTTAGGAATATCACTTTGCAACCTTAATGTGAGACCTAATTCCTCACTCTCACCCCATGGATCCAACAAGTTGCCAAACCTTATCAGTTCTATCTCCGTAACATCCCCGGCTCATGCCTTCTTCTCTCCCTTCACACAGTCCCTCCATCATTTCGGGCAGCCATCTTGGACTCTTGGAACATCCTCCTAATTGGCCTCCCTGCCTCAAATTTCTCTCTCTCTGGTCCAATTCATCCTCTACAAGCTGCCAAAGTGATTTACCTCAAGCATAGATCTCATAAACTTCACCTGCAACCTTTTACTTCAAGAATGATTTGTTCACTCTAGTCGACACCCCTCTGAATAGGACCCCCAAGGACCTATCCAGGCACGTTATTTCCCTTTCTGGACTGTAGCCAGACTAAACTGGTCTTCCTTTTCCTCATAGAAGGTGACTTATCTCCTATCTGTTAGAAAATGTTTTTGCATTTTCTCTGTAGTGTCCCTACAATGTACTTCCATCTCTGCTATTCTGTTCAGATCCCTAGCTTCCTTCAAGGCTCAGCTGAAATAGTACCTTCTTACAAGAATACCTGCTGCCACCACCGGGGGCATGACTTTGCCCCCCTCTTTTCTCCTTTCATCCACCTTCTAGTGTCCACAAATAGCTTAGATGAGATGGGAGGCATGAACTTCATTCATCCCCATGAGATGCAGAAAGAAAGTCCTTACCACGGACCCTACCACTACCTCTTAAGATCCAACAGGCCTTACCATTCCTACTGCCTCAACACCATTCAGACTCATGGCACTGTCAACTGGCCTACTGAAGAACTCCGGCACTAGCCTTCTGCCAACCACTGCACCATTGGGGCTTTGGGCTTTTCCCTTCATCGTACAGGTGGACTCCTTTTTCGTGTCCCCAAGTTAGAGCATAAGCTCCTTGAGAGCAAGGACTATCTCACTTTTCTATTTATATCCCTAGCACTTAGCACAGGGATGAAGGATTCAGTAAATATATAAGTGCTTAATAAATGCTTTTTTTATTCACTCATTTCCCCTACATATCTTCTTCCAAATTACTTTATATCTAATATGTCTATAACAACATCTGTCTGATAGATTAGATTAGATCGCACTCTACTCACAACAACCACCTTTCCCTAGTTTAGATCCTCATCACCTTTCACTTGGATTATCAATTGCTCAATCCAGAAATATGTATTAAAAGCATGCTATATGACAGGTATATAAATATATATGTATATATGACACAGACATGTGTATATATGTATCTCTATATACACCCACACATATATATCTATGTGTGGGTATATAGATGAATATACACATATGCACACATATATAAATAACTATATGCATATATAAATTCACAAACATACATGTATATATGCATATACACATACATTTACATACACATATACATACACACATGCATACATGCACACATATGTAAGTGTGTATGTATATGATGCTAGTACCTGACATAGCAGGCACTTGATAAGGGATTGCTGATCAATTCTTTGATGTGTGACCTTACACTAATCACTTCTATCTGGGTCTTATTTTCTTCATATCAAATGAGAGAATTGAACTAAAAAGTATCAAGGATTTACTTGAGCTCTTAAATGCCACATATATGTATCTGTATCAACAAATGTTTATTAAAAGCTTTCTATATGATAGCTATTTTATATATGTATTTTGCCATATTTGTAAAATATATTTAATATATATCAAAGTATATATACATAAATATAATATATAACAAAGTAGCTATCATATAGTAGGTTTTTAATAAATATTTGTTGGTTGATTGATTGATAATCCAAATGAGAGGTAATAAGGATCTGAATTTAGGTGGTGGTCATTATGAGTGAAGTGTGATGATCTCATACTTGAAAAGAGAGGACTAAGCAGAAATAAATGAATCTCAGTTGTCCATCTCCCCACACCATCTTCACTTGGGAACCAAAGGGAGAGAAGGGTAATGAGCTTATTTTCCCCCTTGGGGGGGTCCTGTGGGGAAAGCTCCTGGCATCTCAGTCCTAGTAGCCACAGCCAGATATTGAAATTTCTTCCTCTTATGCACCTAGGCAACCCCAAGATTGGATGAAAACTCAAGGTAGGTCTGATGCTTCCCCCTTTGGTGGGATCATAATGGGAATCAGAAAATTTCTGTTCAGTCAGTGGTGCAGAGAAAGATCACTAGAGCCAGACTTGGGAAACCCGGGTTCATATCATGGATCCGACACAGCTGCATGGCCATGGGTCAATTACTTAACTCTCGTTGTGTCTCATTTTCTACCTTAACAAATCAGGGATGATAATGACTACACTACCCATTTCATGGACTTGTGAGAAGGCACATACCTTGTAAAATTTGAGCATCGAATGGGTATGGGAAGTATGTGAATTATTGTTCAGGGATACAGGAAAATGAAGTGGATTGATTGCTGTTCTATGCATGAGAATACTTGACTTTGTCTTGCCTCACTGTTAGACCTTGGAAAAGCGTCTAGACCGGCTTGTGTCTCCATTGGAAAGTAACATGCTGTGGTGAAGTGAGCACGGGTGGGCCTTGGAGTAAGAAGGCATGAACCCGGGTCCTTACTGTTTGTCAGACCTTGGACAAAGTCACCTGATTCATCTGAGCCTTGTTTTCCTCATTTATTAAATGGGAATAAATCCATTTCACATTCCTCTTGTGAGGCAAAGACTTGGTAAAACTTTAAATGCCTTAGAAGTGTTAGGGATTTTTGTTTTCTTATTGGTCAGGTGGTGAAAATGGCACATGCTATTATCATTAGGTAGATGAATTCAAAATGATTGATAGACAGATTGGTGGATGGATGGATAGGTAGATAGATAAATAGATGATAGATAAATGGATGGGTGTATAGATGAATAGAGACAGGTGATGGATAGACAGGTAGATAGATAGACAGACAGACAGATAGATTACTGTTGTTGTTTCCATCATTTTTCAGTCATGTCTGACTCTTTGTGACCTCATTTGGGGTTTTCTTGGTAAGGATACTGGAGTGATTTTCCATTCTCCAGCTCCTTTTAAAGATGAGAAAACTGAGGCAAACAGTGACTTGCCCAGAGTTACACAGCTAGTAAGTATCTGAGGAAGTCAGGAAGATGAGTCTTCTTGATTTCAGACCCAGTGCTCAATCCACTAGAGAGAAGACAGACAGACTGACAAATAGATAGATAGATAGACAGAATGATTAATGGATAGGTAGATAGATGCATGAATAGATGAAAGATAAATGGATGGATGGATAGATGGATAGGGATAGATGATAGATTGATCAATAGGTAGATGGATGAGTAGATGATAAATGCATGGATGGATTGATAGATGAATAGAGATAGATGACAGAAAGATAGATAGGACATTTACTGTATTAAGGGCTTACAATGTGCTGGACACTGTGCTAAGTGTTAGGGATATACATAAAAGTAAACAAGACAGTTTTTGTTCAATAGGAGCTTATACTCCATTGGAAGAAGATAGCACATAAAGGAGGTAAAGGAGGGGGCAAAGAGTAATTAGTATTTATATAGAATTTTAAGGTTTACAAAGAGCTTTGCCTGTTTGTCTTATTTACTTCTCACAACAACCTTGTAAAGTCTGCAATTCTCTTCATTTTATAGATGAGGAAACCAAGGATAGGAATGAGTTGCTGTGGGTACCACAGTACATAAGTGTCTAAGGTATGATTGGAACTCAGGCCTTCCTGTTCTAACCAGTTCTAACCACTGCACCACCAAGCAGCAGCCTGCGTTGGGGGTGAAGGAATGAGGGCAGGGAGACTGTTAGAAGTGGGATGGTGTCTTGGTCATAATTCTTCTCCACAACTTGACTAGTGTACAAATTAATTCAATGTGAAGTTATTCGTGGTAGTTATATGAAATTCCATGCTGTCTTGGGGAGGGAGGGGGGAGGGAGGGGAGAAAATCTGGAACTCAAAATTATGTAGAACCATCTGTTGTAAACTAAAACTAAAAATAAATATTATAGAAAAAAAGAAGTGGGATTGTGTCTTGGTTCATAGCCAGAGAAGGCAGAGGGCTTTCATAGAAGGGGGAATCCAGGAGCACAGCAATCATGTTCAGAGGAGTGGAGATGGATTATTATCATCCATTCAGCCAAGTGTTGTTCCCTGGTAAGAACAGGAGAGTTAAGAGTTATGGTTCCTATCCTCATTATAAAGGTCAGGAGGTTTGGCTCTGCCTGTGCTCATGACATTTACCAAGTGTCTTCTCAACTGTGCTTTTGGTCATAAGTGGTGAGTGTGGCTTAGGGCAATGGCACATATTTGCCCTAAATAAGAGAGGTCTTGGAGGATCATGATCACTGTTTCTGGAATTGAGAGAATTGGTCTTCACTTAGAATATGGATTAGGCTCATTCTGCTTGGCCTCTGGGGCAGAGATAATAGCCATGAGTGGAAGCCAAGGATGGCAGCAATGGGGTATAGAGGAGAGTCACAGACTTAGAGGTAGATGTTGGGTATCCAAATCTTGGGTGTGCTTCCTCTGAAGCCTCTGGTGACTCCTTGTCCTTATGAGTGGACTAGACAAGATGCTTTCTGTCATTCTTTCCTGATCTATACTATAGAGTCCTATGGTAAGAAAGCATATTTTCATTTTTTGTAAGGGAGAGGTTCCTAATAATTAGAGCTTTCCATCAACAAAAAGGATTCTTTATGGAAGTGAGTTATACATTGTTAAAAATATTTGAGCAGAAAGGAAAGAAACAAGTATTTATTAAGTGCCTCCTAGGCAGCTAAGTGGTGCAGTGGAGAGAGCACCTAACCTGGAGTCAGGAAGACCTGAGTTTAAATCTGGCTTTAGACACTTACTAGCTGTGTGACCATGGGCAAATCACTTAATCCTGTTTGCCTCAGTTTCCTCATTTGTAAAATGAGCTGGAGAAGGAAATGGCAAACTACTCCAGGATCTTTGCCAAGAAAACCCCAAATGGGGTCATGAAGAGTCAGGGAAGAAAGAAAAGCAATTGAACATCAAATGTGTCAGGCACAGTGGTGTTTTACAATTATTATCACCTCCTTTGACCCTCACATCAACCAGATGAGGAAGGTATAATTATGATCCCCATTTTAAGAGGTTAAGTAGGAAGCAAGACAGGCAGGCAGGAAGGAAGGCATTTATTCAGGCACTACTATATGCCAGGCACTGTGCTAAATGCTTTACAATTATTATCTTATTTGATCCTTACAACAACACTGAGAGGAAAGAGCTATTATTATCCCCATTTGCAGGTTGAGGAAACTAAGGCAAACAGGATTAAGTGACTTGCCCAGGATCACACAGCTAGCAAGGGTTTAAGGTCGGCTTTGAACTAAGGTCTTCCTGACTCCAGGCACTTCCTTTTATAGGAAGGGATTACTATTAATGCTCCCATTTTAGAGTTGAGGAAACTGAGGCAGACAAAGATTAAATGATTTTCTCAGGGTTACACAGCTAGCTAAAATCTAAGATAGATTTGAACTCAAATCTTTCTTCCTGATTCAATGCTTTACACAGCTAGCTAAAATCTAAGATAGATTTGAACTCAAATCTTTCTTCCTGATTCAATGCCCACCGTCCTAGTCACTGCCCTGCCTGCCCTCCCTGAGCAGTCCCCTTGTGGATGGCCATAGAGAGGATTCTTGCTTCAAGGTAGAGGTTGGACTAGGTGACCTCTGAGCACCTCTTCAAGCTCCAAGATTGTGTGATTTTTTCCAACAACTTTGTGTTGTTTCTCCATCTTTCCTGGAAAAGCAGAGATAGGCTGCCTAAGACTCAGAGCCGCCATATGCATTTTCACCTGTTTATAAGTTGTTTCCCTCCCCATTGTATCTTCCCTGCCTCCACTGGATCATATGTTGAACAACCCTGTAAGAAGCACCCCTTTGAGCTAAGCTAAGATTCTCCTGACATGATCAACATGCCATGATGTTGAATGGACATCAATGAAGAAAGGACTGAGACTGATGAAATCACAGATCTCCAGAGTATCACCACATATGTTGAGTCTAGAGAATGTCCACAGGAAAACACCATGAAATAACCCAGAGATAGAGATGCATGGAACATGGGCAAGGGAGAGCTTTTAGATGTTGGAGCCATGAAGACTGCTGGGGGTAGAGGGAAGCTGTGAAAATACCAAAAATTTCATGCTGTTTCATGAGCATTTCTTGAAGTGTTCTATATGTAAGGCACTATTCTGGGTGCTGGGGTTACAGAAATTACAATGGAACAATAATCCCCTCCAAAAGCTTTGGGGTTGGAGATATGACGTGTTGTTGTTGCTGTTCAGTCGTGTCCAACTCTTTCTGACTCCATTTGGGGTTTTCTTGGCAAAGATACTGGAAGAGTTTTCTATTCCCTTCTCCAGCACATTTGACAGATGAGGAAACTAAGGCAAATAGGGTTAAGTAACTTGTCCAAGGTCACATAGCTAGTAAATATCTGAGGCCTGATTTGAACCCACATTTTACTGATTCCAGTCCTAGTGCTCTATCCACTGAGCCACCTAACTGCCCCTATATCTCATATGATTTCTGGGAAGGATATATAGTCAATCATAGCATTAGCTGACGTTTATGCAGGTCTCTAAGGTTTGCAAAGCACTTTATATTCAACATATCACTCAATCCTCACAATAACCCTGTGATGTATATCAGAGAATCACCAGCTTATAGATTTAGAAGGGATCCTAGAGGTCATTAAGTTTGACCCCCTCATTTTACAAGAGTAAACTAAGGTTCAAGGAGGTTAAGTGACTGACCTAGAGTCACACAGCTTGTGTCTAAGGTGGGATTTGAACCCAGCACTGACTTTTTGACTCTGCTGTTTGATCCTTTCTAACCACATTGCCCATTTTACAAATAAGGAAACTGAGTCACAGAAAGGTTATGGGACTTTCCCATGGTTATCCACATAACAAGTACCAACAGCAGGATTCAAATGCTTTCTATTCTTTGGGTTTTGCCAACATCAAGGGACAAGTATCTAATTCTTTCTTTCAGTTGGCTTTTCTTCTGTATGTGTGCGTGCACACATTCATACATGTGTATTTGCATGTATGTATATTGTATTTTTTATCTCATCATCTCTCCTTCAGGTGGTGCCTCCTCAAACATGTCTGGACCCTGGGCATCCCAAGGACCCCACTGAGAGCATGACTGAGGGGAACCAGACTTCTGTCATTGAGTTTGTCCTCTTGGGTTTTTCACATGTTCCCAGGCTGAAGCCAGTTCTTTTTGTGCTGTTTCTGGGGATGTTTCTAATCACAATGCTGGGAAATGGCCTCATTGTACTTTTGACTGTGGTCGACACTGCCCTCCACACACCTATGTATTTTTTCCTCCGGAACCTGGCTCTGGTGGAGATCTGCTTCTCTTTGGACATTGTACCCAGGATGCTGGAAAGCCTGGTGGCTGGAAGGGGCATCTTCCTGGTGGGCTGCGCCCTCCAGCTCTTTCTCATTCTATCCTGTGTCACATCAGAGTGTTTCCTCCTGACAGTGATGGCCTATGACCGCTATGTGGCCATCTGCCACCCCCTGCACTATGGGGTCCTCATGAACCAGAGGCTCTGCCTTCTTCTGGCAATGTCATGCTGGGTGGCAGGCATTCCAGTTTCCCTGCTGTTCACCATTTGGCTCTTCCGGTTCCCATTTTGTGGACCCCGAGGTGTTCGCCACTTCCTCTGTGATGTGGCGCCACTCCTGAAGCTGGTGTGTGCTGACACATCTGTCTTTGAGGCCTATATCCGTGTAGCTACAGTTCTTGTCCTAATGGTGCCTTTCTTCCTCATCACTGGGTCCTATGGCCATGTGCTAGTTGCTGTTGTTCGGATGCCCTCAGCCACTGGTCGCCATAAGGCCCTCTCCACCTGTGCTGCCCATTTTGTTGTTGTGACTCTGTTCTATGGCACAGCTTGTGTCATCCACCTCCAGCCCAAGTCCAGCTACTCTCCTGAGAGCAAGCAAGTTGTGTCCTTGTCCTACACCCTTGTCACTCCCATGCTCAACCCCATCATTTACAGCCTGAGGAACAAAGAGGTGAAAGCTTCCCTGTGGAGGGTGTTGGGTAGGAAAAAAGGGGGTGCCCAGATGACTTGAAATCCAGTCTGTTATGGGTTACAACTAAGATAAAAGGGATTGGGGCTCTGATAGCCAACTTCATGAGACCATGGGCAATGGTATTGCTTTCCAGGATCATCATTGAATCAGGGACTTCTGGAACAGGGTGGAACTAGGAAGAATCTAGTCCAGTCTCAACCTGAAGTGAATCCCTCCTGCAGCATCCCAAAGTATTGATCATATAGTCTCCAGTGGAAGACCACTTATGATTTGGAACTCACCATTCCTTGTATTTAATATCAGATTTGACCCTCGTGTCAGAGACTTTCCCAACATGAAGGGTCCAAGGTCACCTTGGAAGACTTCTTATTTCATTGGTTCATGTACTACACCTAGAAAATTTGGAGAAATCCTTACATGAAACCTCTTTCTCATCAAAGTAATTTCTAGTGGAGTATACTAGCAACTGTGGAGAATATGTTTGTGCTGATGCCCCCTCCTCCTTGCAAGCACATAGGCCACAAAAATGGACATGGAACTTTTATTGAAAGGTTAATGACAACAAACCAGAATTCACATCAGAGCTCCCATATGAACATCCATTCTACCACAACATTTTATATAGTTAGATTAGATCAGTCACTTTCTTTCATCCTCAGATTTTTTCCCTTACAGATTTGTTGCTTTACAAAATTTGCTCAGGAGATAAGATCCCTAGTACTCTCAAGGAAGTCCCACTTATTAACACTAGGTTCAGATTCAGTGTCAAAAATTTCAATATTCTTTCTCCCTCAGGCTCCCGGGAGAGCTGTGATCCACTCCTCATATGATCTCAAACTGACAAAGCACCTCCTTAATTATCTCTCAGATTCCAAGGGCTCTTTCTGAAGCATATAGTGAGATCTTTCCAATAACAATAGGATGCAGCCAGTTACACATAAGGGGGAGGGAATGAATCAGGGAAACTGGAGGTTCTCTTTCTGTGGAATTGGGGATGGAATAGAGAAATAGCATTCCTGGTACTGGCTACACATGAAATTCTAGGACTACAAACTTTGAAATGAATACAACAAGCAGCAAGCTACAAGGTTCTTAGGCTGTGGCATGTCAAACACTCTTGTCAGTATGGTGAAGCCTATGGACTCTTTCTCAGAATAAGGTTGCTAAATATTTAAAATCAACTCTGTAGGATTGCAAAGGAAATCGATTATATTGAAATATAATTACCAAATAATAATAACAAAAAACCCAAGTTTGATTGATGTGTCATTTCACATGACCACTGACTACTCTGGCTCATCACCTGTCACCCGCACTATTTATACAGCCTTCTAATTGGTGTCATTGAATCCAGACTTTCCTCTACTAAATTCATTCTTTATTCATCTGTCAAAATGATGTTCCAGGAGTACTATTCTGATTGTGCTCAAGAAGGTTCATTGGTTTTTACTTGCCTCTGGTCAGTCAGCTAGTCAGTCAATAAATAGTTATTAATGGCCTAATAGTGTTAGGCACTATGCTAAGTACTGGGGAAACAAAAAGAAGCAAAAGACAGGTCCTTCCTTTAAGGAGCTCACAATGCAGAGATAGCAAGCAAACAAATACATATGAACAAGATATGTACAGGATAAATAGGAAATAATCAATGAACATAGGGAAAGCACTAGAGTTAAGATGGGTTGGGATAGGCTTCCTGTAAAAGATGCGACTTAAGTTGAGACTTAAAAGAAGCCAAGGAAGCCAGTAGCTGAAGATGAGGAGGGGGAGCATTCCAGGCTGAGGGGACAGAGAAATGCCCAGAGCTGAGAAATGGAGTGTCTTATGTGTGGAATAGCCAGGAGGTCAAGCTCACTAGATCAAAGAGAATGTATCAGTAAGAGTAAAATGTAAGATGACTGGAAAGGTGGGAAGGCATTGGGTGATGAAAGGCTTTCAATGTCAAAGACAGAATTTTGTACTTGAATTTTAACTTACAATATACCTGCCATTTCTCTATAAGCTTCTTGAGGGTGGAGATCTGTGTCACTTTTGGAGTATGTATAAGGGATAGAGAGATGGCCTTGAAACCAGTAAGATGTGGGTTCAAGGTAAATCTCAAACACATACTAGCTGTGTGATCCTGATCAGATCACTACACTTCTAAATGCTCTAGGAAACTCTTTAAGATGCCAATTTGCCAAGATGGTGCCTACATGAACTTGTCAAAGACTTGGGAGATCAAGAATTATTGAACTAATGTCGTGGTTGAAAGATGAAATGACAGAAAACAAAGATATGAGCTTCTGAGCATTTTGATTTATTAAGCAATAAATGCCAATTGACCAACAAATCAGAACCAGTTGCCTTCCTTAGCTTTGGCACTGGACCTTAAATACTAGGGATGGCAGACATTCCTACGTTAAAAACAATTCATCAAATAAGACTCATTACTTAAAAGGAAACAAAACAACAAAACAAAAGAAAACAACATTAGTAATATGATTTCTAGTTGGATGAAAGATTAGGGACTTTCCAAGTTGGGAGGGGGAGAGTGAACAGGTACAATTCTCTGAAATCAGAAAAAACAGGTGTCCCACTCCTCCCAAGTATCTGTAAACAATCAAAGGAACATGACAATAATTACCGATTAACCAGTAGAGGGCCAGTTTTCAGGTAAGGCATGTGGGTTGCTTGAGATGTACAACTGTGAGAAAACTCTTTGCATCAACCTTTGGATCTGGCCAGGTTTCTGGTCAGCATGACTGAGGTCCTTAGTCAAGGTTCTCTGAGCAAGAGGGGAGGTGGTTTATCTTCCTGCACACACAGGGCTGGGTTCAACCAATACAATAAAGCTTTTTCCCGTGCCCACAGTTGAATAAAGTTTTCTTACAAGACAGAATTTGAACTAGACTCATAATTGAATAGAAAGGGAACTGAGCTAGTTCCAGAACTGAGTTAGGAGATGGTCAATTTGGTCACTCAATTTCCACAATTATCTACTTGCATTCCTAATCCCTTCAATTTCCTCAGTCCTCACTAGTTCCTCTGCTATCCTGTTCTGTCCTATCCTAGCCCTCTCTAATCCTATTCCTACCCCTATATCCAGTTCCTAACACAATGACTGGAACATCTGAATGCTTGTTAAATGTTGACTATTCCCTAAGATCATATACCTAGCTAGCCATCTATAGACTCAAAGCTTTGGCCTTTTAATTCCAGCACTTTCCCCTTTCCACCATACTGTTCCAAGTTAGCATTTTTACTTGTAAAGAACGTGGGGCTTGGAGTTTGTGTTTGAATCTTGACTCTTCTTTACCTGCTCTGAATGTCATTTACCCATGACTGAATGTCTTTTCTCCTCACCCCCTCCCCCAATATAAAATGGGAATGTAGAGTCATAGACTTGTAGATTTAAAGATGCAAGGTACCTTAGGGATCAGCTACTCCCCAATCCTCATTTTATATTGTCAAAGCTGTTCCAAGATTGGCTCAGTATTGTTCCTTCTTGTCACCTTGGAGGACATAATCCATTAACCAATAACTGTAGGGACATGGAATCATGGGTTAGAGCATCCAGTTGCTAAGGGAGCAGAGAATGGAATCTTTTAGCATCACAGATTTAGGGCTGAAAGGCTCCTTCCAGGGCGTCTCATTCAAGCCCCTCATTTTACAGCTGGAGGCCCCAAGAGTTTATAGGACTTCTCTAACATTACTTTTGTAATAACTAGTGGAGACAGATTTTTAATCCAGTTGGATTTTAATCAAGAAGTGGACTCTTTCTGTGGTATGATGTGATCTCCCATCCTATAAAGATGGTGCTAATGTAAGTCATCTTTAGTAGGGGGAGAAGTCAAAGATAGAAAGAGTCTTATGAGGTTTCTTCTTCTCTCCATTATCCATAGTAAAGTTATAGTGAATAAATCTTCTAGAACCACCCCTTGTGTTAACTACTTCACTACAATAGAAATATGATCCCCAAATGGTTTACAGGATAGTTTTTCATTGTGAATATAAAGTAAGATTCCTTTGATCCTGAGACATAGTACCCAAAGTAGATTGTGAACTGCACTGATGGAAATCACTTTCTGTTCACATAGTATGTTGTATTTATATTCCCATCATTCCAAGGTGCCTTTGAAAAAGGTGCCAGAGATTGAGTCAACAGCCATTCCCTCATCCTTGAGAAGTCTGCTTGGAGGAAGGTGACTTGAAGCATGTTTGATGCAAAGCAGCAACACAAATAATCTAGAGTTACATTTAGCTTTGTTTATTGTCTTCTCTCTGGTTGCAACAAGAGGGTGGCCCTTTGGCACTGCTTCAAGACTCTTTCCTTTTGGTTGGCCATATGGCCTGGGTCCTGGCCTTACTCAGTCTCCTGGATCTGCTTTAACTGGATTTTGGCAGAGGAATGGAGTCATTTCTCTTTCTGTCTCTGCTGGGAGTTGGGAAGTCCATGTAGCCACACATTAAGGCTGAGCCTGGATCTAGGACTGTCATCATAGTTTGCCCCTTACCAATAGCTGGCTTTTTTTTTAGCATTTTAAAGTTGACAGAATGCTTAACATATGTTATGTGATTCTCACAACTACCCTGGGCAATGGGTGCTGTTATAAACTCCATTTTACATATGAGGAAACTGAGGCTGAAAAGGTCAAGCAATTTGCTCAGTATGGCCTCGCTAATAAGTGTGGGGGTTAGAACTGAAGCTCAGGTCTTCCCAATTCCATGTCCAACACTCTACCCATCTGGATACCACCCACTTTCCTGGGAGAAAGATGTGCCTTACATTTTTAGGATTATTGCTCAGGATTCTGTTTTCATGTTTTAGAATTTGGTTCTTGAAAGACTTGTAAGTTAATTTCTGAGTTAATAAATAACTGAGTTAATAAAGTAGCTGAGCTAATTTTAAAAATTGTTCTCTTTGTCTATGTATTTGGTAGTTCAACTGTTGCATGATTTCTAGGTTCATTATTGATTTGATAATCTTACCATGTAGTATATGTGCTGAATGGTCTCATTAATCTCTCTTATGAGCAAAATAATTTGTTTTCTGGTGTTGGGTCTTCCTAGTATCCTACATCCAAGGTCATAAAGATCTCAAGGTGGTATTTGGGGGTGCATGAGGCTCATCAATAAGACCTTGGAGACTGCCTATTCCAAACACTGATTTTATAGAGTAGGGAACCCATGGGAACATCTTATGGTCACATTAATAAATGGCAGCATGAAGATCTATCTGTTCTTGAAAATATTTTCACCTCTGTGAACCTCAGATTTCCCCTCCAAAGAATGGCTAGACTCGCACTTGTATTATCTGCCTCCTTGGATTACTGTGTAAAAAACCACTTAAAGGCCCGAGAAAGCACTACCAAACTTACCCAGACTTGCTGCCTCCATTCTCTCATGAATCTCACACCTTCATTATCAGGCTTCTGACACAACTCTTACATGGAACCAACATTTCCCAAAGTGACCAATAAATGATCTCTTAGCTGCTCAATAGTCTATAATGTTCTCTCTGTTCATCTCTATCTTTTAGTTTCCTTCAAAACTCAGACTGAGGGTCACTTTCTGTATAATAACTTCTTCTCCCATCCCCCACCCACCCCAAAAGAAACTTATCCTGTATTTCTTTGAAAATTATTTGCTTATACACACACACACACACACACACACAAAAGAAGGTAAGTGATGAAGTGGATAGAGATGGGAAGACCCAGGGTGTGCTGAAGACAGCTCCCACAGGGTTAAAAAAAAAGCTGATTGTTAAATTTTTGGTGTGAACTTTCGTACCTTATGAATTGGCCAAATTACAGATCAGTTTGAATTATTGTTTTGTAGATTGTCTATATTTAAGAATGTAACGAAGAAAATGTTAGTGCAGATACATTTACCGGTATATCTTTTCAAAAACTTGAGTTCAAATTCTCTCTCAGACCCTTACTATGTGTGTGACTCTGGGAAAATTACTTAGCCTCTCTCAGCCTCAGTTTTATCATCTGTAAAATAGGAATAAAGATAGTACATACCTTATATGTGGCTATTGTGAAGGTCAAATGAATATATGAGAAGTGTTTTTAAAACTTTAAAGTGTTTGTTAAATGCTGGCTGTTTTTATATGTTGATCCCCCCCCACCCCAGTAGAACTTAAGCTCCTTAAAGACAGAGACTTTCATTTTTGTATTTCTGTCCCTATGTGCCCAGGTCCTTATTACCACCAGAATTAAGTATAAAATCATTTGTTTAGTTTTTAAAGTTCTCCCTTCACAAAGTCCTGGGCCCTTCCTATCTAGCCAGTGTTCTTCACACTTTACTCTCCTCCATATATTCTGAGATCTAGTGACACAGGCTTCATCCTGTCCTCTGTGCTACATAAGTATATCCATCACCCCTCCTACACAGACCACCTTCTTCCTTCCTTGACACCAAATATCCTGGAGAGAAGAAATCAAGAGAAATAAATATTTTTTGCCATATCAGCTGTTCTCCCAGAGGAGCAAATACATGCCTCTACTCTTCTCAGTTGAATACCCCAATCTCTGGTCAATCAATTCATCTATCAACATTTATTAAGTGTGACCTATGTGCCAGGTACTGTGCAAAGCACTGGAGATGCAGATACAAAAAACACAGTCCCTACCCTCAAGGAGCTTACAATCAAATGGGAGAAGATGACACATAAAAGAAAGCTGAAAAGGTGGAAAAGTCAAATAAATTCCCAAGTAATGCAGCCAGGTGAGAAATGAGATGTTCTGAGGTGACCTCTCTCCTTAAATGGAGGGTTAGAGTTCATAATTCCACTTTCCAAATAGAGGAACAGAGGGTGGTGAGGAGGTGGAGTACCAAGGCTGATGGGATCTTGCATGATGGCCGAGGAGGTCACCAAGAAGTTCTTGCACTTCTGTTTTTATCATGTTTCTACTTTATTTTGAAACCATTAGATCGTATTAGATAACAATTAGCTAATATTTTGTGTTATGTTTGGGAGCTATGGAGAGATAATGGTTTTGTGCATGTTGGACTAGAAGGCCTGTGAGATCCCTTACAATTCTGAAATCAGGCTTTTGGTACTTTACAATGTCCTCTCCTAACATATTATTTTTTGCACATGGTGGGTGCTTAATAAATGTTTTATGTCTATTGTTTAGTAGATATTGCTTGAGCAAAGTCAATGGCTGTCACTCCATTCCCTTGTGTTTCCCCCCATATCACAAGTGATTCCTGGGTCATCATCCATGTCCAAGGACATATACAGGGCCAAATCCATGCTAACTAATTTCCACATGCAGATGAATACCCATCCTCTGCCCATTGCCAAGTACAAAGGACACTCAATATGATCTCATCCACTTGGTAATTTCTTTCAATGGTGCAGATGCTGGCCCATGTAGGTCTGCCCAACATCAGCCAATCTGATCCATGTCCTACTGAAAGTCACCAAAAAGTGTCTTCCTGCAATGATGGAGACCTTCTATGTTTCTTTCCAAGATTTGAGTGATCACTCTGGCTGTCCATCTATCATCTCTAGCTCCTCTCAATTTGTCACCAATTCATCTTCTCTTCCTATCATACAACTCCTTGATGACATGTTTTACAGTTCCTCCTTGGGTATATTTTAAATCTTACTCACACCCTCCACACAAAAGGTAAATAGGTTATTTGCAGGAGACCTTGTATGTATAGAGTATTGGAATTGAGGGAGACTAAAGACACAGAGACCAGGAAGGGGTCTTCTATGATATTCAAGATGAATGGCAATAAAGCTCTAAATTAGGATGGCAACATCTGTAGAAGGAGTGCATCTGGGTGATGATTGTGTGCAAAAAGTGGTTCAAATGCAATTGTCAAAAAGGTATGGGAGTCACATAGAGTGAGGTACAAAAGCCTGAGAATCACTCATATTTGAAAATAATAATAAAATTCTTAGAGGAAGGCTCAACACCTCGGTGGTATTGAGGGGACTGGGGGCATGGTAGGAGCAGAGCATAGGGGTCAAACTTGCAGTCCACCCTGGCCACAAGCAGCTGCAAAACCCTTGACCAATAGGCAGAAGTAATTGGGAAATATTTAACAAAAGAAAAAAACCAATACAACATAGATTGTATTAATTTGTGGTTTTCTAGGTCAATATGTGGCCTGTAGGGATCCATTTCTATTTGAGCTTGACAGTGTTGGAGGGGAGCATTTAAAAACAAAAAGACATATGGACAAGAATATGATAGAAAGAGAGCATGAAATTATTCTAATTTGTGCAGGGAGAGGGAATCTATGTACTGAGGAAATCATGGGACCACAGCTAAAGAGCTAGAAGATGATCTAATTTTACCCCTCATTTTATAAATGAGGACATGGAGGTCCCCAAAGGACAAGTGACTTATGCAAGGTCATATAGATGTGGCAGAACTAGGACTGGTAGACAGATCTTTTGACTTCACATCTAGAGTTCTTTCTGCTACAGTGAGATCATAGATCATTTTTAGGGTCAAGTAACTAAGAAGGATCAGCAAACGACTAGATGCGAGAAGCAAGAGAGATGGATGCATCCAACATGCCAATGATATCTTAAACCTGGATGACTATAAGAATAGGATAGGAAAGTCAGGAAGGAGGAGGATAGCTACTGGAACAAATTAAGGGGATACAATTCTTAGCTGTACCTCTAGCTGGCAGAGCTCTGATTAATCTTAATTTTGTCAAGGGTCCTGTAAAGAGCACCTTGGACCTCCTTATTCCTCAGGCAGTAGATGATTGGGTTACACATGGGTGTGAGCACTGTATAGATGACAGATAGCAATTTGCTGAGGTCCATGTTTTCCATGCGCTTGGGCCGGGCGTAGATGAAGATGGCAGCTGAGTAGAAGATTCCCACTACAATGAGGTGAGAAGCACAGGTAGAGAAAGCCTTGAGTCGGGCAGCAGCTGAGGGCATACGTAGCACAGCTGCCCCAATGGCCATGTAAGAGACCAGGGCAACCATCAGAGAACCATAGAAGATGACAATGGCTGAGATGAAGTCAACCAGCTCAGTTAGTGCTACATGGGTACAGGAGAGATTGAGCAGAGGGGAGATATCACAAAAGAAGTGGTTGAGAACATTGGGGCCACAGTAAGAGAGCCCAGCAATGCAGGCTGTCTTGATCACAGAGACACTAAGGCTGCCCATCCATGAGGCCATGGCCAGCATGAGGCAGACCTGGGGCCTCATGAGTATTGGGTAGTGGAGAGGATGACAGATAGCCACATAACGGTCATAGGCCATGGAAGCCAGGAGTGTACATTCAACACAGATAAGTGCGATGAAGAAGAAGAGCTGAGTCATGCAGGATGTGAAAGGGACATGGCAAGGCCCTGACCAGAGCCCCAGCAGCAGGGTGGGCACTGTGACTGAGACATAACACATCTCCAGGCAGCTCAGGTTCCCCAGGAAGAAGTACATGGGCTTGTGGAGTTCTGTGTGGCTCCAGATGAGCAGAATGATGATCGTGTTCTCCAAGACAGTCAGCAGATAGAGAGTCAGGAACACAGCAAAGAGGACACTGCGTAGGCCCGGCCTTGTTGATAATCCCAGCAGGATGAACTCCTGGACCCGTGTCATGTTGGCCTCCTCCCACTGTCTTTCAGCCTGGGGACAAAGAGCACAGTCTTCATGGCATTACGTGTTGTCACAATGCTAAGTGGACTAATTCGGAGGAAGATCAGAGAGTGATAAATCAACCCAACAGCAAGCTTTTAAGTGCTTTCTATGCATCAGTAACTATATTAAACCCTGGGAAAATGAAGAAAAAGTGATTACATTGTAATGTGAGAGGTCATACATCCAATAAAGTGGAACATTCAAAACAGACACAGAGGAGAAGGCACTATTTGTATGCAGGGATGACTGGAAAGGGGCATACCTTTTACTGAAAATAATGTTTGTGTTGAATCTTGATAAAAGCCAGGGCTTTAAAGAATCAGAGATGAGGAGGTACTATATCCCAAACATGGCAGACAACCAGTTCAATGGCACGGACTTGGGAGATGGGCCATTGTGTGAGATGAATGGAAAGTACAAAAATGTAGCTGAGCCATAAAATAAATGGCGTTTAGTAAGAAGACTGGAAAAGATAGTTATGGCCAGCTGGAGAAGAGCTTAACATGCTTAATGGGAGGTTATATTGGAACCAAGCAGCAATGTGGACTCACTGGGGTTCATTGAGTAGGGGAAAGAACATGAACTCTGGATGCTACAAAACTAGCCATAGCTACATTTCCATAGCACTTTTCAGCTAACAAAATGTTTTATTTACAGTATCTGTGCAGGGTGAGTAGTGTACATATGATTCTTTTAGTTTTACTGGAAGGAAAATTGAAGCTTGAGATACGCTTAGAGTTTCGTAATTTGGAAGTACTACAGACGGGATGTAAACCCAAGTCTTAAGAATCTGAGTTCAATGCCCTTTATATTATTATATTATATCAATATCTTATGTGCAACATTGATATTTTATATATTATATCCTTTTATATTATACAATGCTTCCTTTTAAGTAACAATAAACAACATATTATTTTTACTATGGCTATTACTGTTAAATGATAATTCACACTCATGTGGCTTTATGAAAGGACTGAATGAGCTTACAGGAATGTGACCAAAATGGAACACTAAAAGAAATCTGGGGCTCTGTGGTCAAGACATTTCTCATTGTTGGAGTCTCCACTTGTGACCTCAGATGGCAAGTGTTTGAAAGAGCTTGTGATATTTAACTTAGAGAAGAGGAGATTTGGGGTAGGTGCAGGGCATGACAGCTCTCTTCAAATATCTGAAAAGCTGTCATATAGAAGAGGATCAGATAGCTGGGTGGCACAGGAGAAAGAGTAATAAATCTGGCATCAGGAAGACATGAGTTCAAATCCTACTTCAGAAACTTACTAGTCCTGTGAACCTGAGCAAGTCACTTAAAATTGATCTAATTTTCTTCATCTACAAAATGGGGATAATTATAGCACCTACCTCCCATGAATTGTTATAAGGATAAAATTAAGTAATATTTGCTAGGTGCTTTGCAAGACCTAAAGTGTTTCATCAATGTCAGCTCCTTTTATGATTGTAATCATGAGTTACATTCAGCTATGGAAAAGAGAGATAATATCATAGTATAAATAGACAGAGTTTATAGAAAGGCAAATTGCAGCTGTCTATATGGAATTTTTTCCCAATAATTAGAAGTGAAATAATCTACTTAAGGTGAGAGTTCCCCATCATTAGAAGAGGTTCAATGACTATTTGTTGACCATATTGAAGAGTGAATTCCAGCTTTTGGCAATGGTTTCCCAAGATGCTCTGATTCTTTTACTCTGCATATAATCCAGTGTTTCCTAAGGTCAGGGAATCACAGAATCTCAGCATAGCAAGGAACCTCTGAATTTATATAGTCCAAACCATACCTGAATAAGAATCCCCTCTGAGAAATCCCTGACTAGTGGCTATCCAGTGTTTGTAGGATTCTGAGATCATAGAATGGTAGATTCTGAGCTGGAAGGGACATGAGATGTCATCTAACCCAAATTTTCACATTACAGATAGAAACTGAGGCCTAGAACAGCAGCCCTAAATCACATAGGAAGCAAAGTAAAGATTTGAACTCAGGTCTTCAGTCTTCTAATCAAGTCTTCTTTTGGCTTCACTGTGCTGCTTCCCCTTTTGTCTGAATATTGAATGGTGGGGAACCAAAGGGGAAGGGGGAATTAGCTCAAAGTAGAACTTCCCATTTGGGAAGACCTCTAATGGAGAGGAAGTTTGCACTAACATCAATTCTAATCTCACTCCCACTACTACATATTGATACCAGGCCAGTCCTTTTGGAACATGAAGGGAAAGCCTAATGCCTCTTCCATATGACAACCCTTCAAATGAACAAAGATGTCAATCCTGTGGCTTCTTAGTTTGCTCATCTTCAATCAATCAATAACCATTTATTGATCACCAACTATGTTTCAGGTGCTATGCTAAGTGTGGGAGATAGACTAAACAACCCCAGTGCATTTCGATCCAATCTCATATAACCTGATTTTGAAGTCAGACACCATTCTACTTGTTCTCCTGTGGAAGTCCTTCAGCTTATCAATGCCCTTCACAAACTGTGGGACCAGAATTAAGCACAATACTCTAAAATACTCCCCATATCTTTGTCACACAGCCAAGGGTTGGACATATTAGCTTTGTGGGCTTGCCATATGTCATGAGGCTATGGACCCTATTTAGCTTGAGGTCCATGAAAATCCTCCAATTTTTGTTTTTTTTTACATGAAATGCCATGTTTTTCCTATCTTGTATCTGGAAATTGATTTTTTGAACCCAGGTCTGACTTTATATTTTTCCCTATCAAATATCAATGAAGGCACTACTTTGTCTACAACTTATGGTCTTGCAGAAACTGTCTAGAGCACTAAGGTTAAGTGACCAGTCCAGGATGACACATAAAGTAAGTGTCAGAGGTGGAATATGAACCCAGATTATCTTGGCTCTGAGGTCAGCTCTCAAAACATTGAAATCCTTCTTCTTTATATTGACTGGAATTTCCCAGTCAGAACTGAGGCAAGGACTGGTGTTATGAAATGGTCTTCATTAAAACCAGTCTGATTGGAGAGAGATTTGGAATTATGCCCCAAGAATTATTAAACTGTCTATATCCTTTGACCCGGCAATACCGCTGTTAGGTCTGTTTCCCAAGAGGATTGGGAAAATGGAAAAAAACTTATTCTAAAATATTTATAGCAGCTCTCTTTGTGGTGGCAAAGAACTGGAAATTGTGGGGATACTGTCAATTGAGGAATTGTGGTACATACTCACGATGGAACATTACTCTGCCATAAGAAATGATGAGTTCAATTATTTTAGAAAACCATGGGGAGATCTCCAGAAAATAATGAAGAGATAAATGAGCAGAACCAAGAGAACATTGTATACAGTAACAGTATTGCTTTAAGAAGAACTTTGAGCAACAAAATCGTTCTATTAAAAATACCCAAATTGACCTGAAAGATCCTATGAAGGAAGATGCTCTTTGAATCCAGAAAGCAACATTGTTGTGGTATAGAAAATGATGGGATGGTTGATTTAGAAAAATATAGAAAGAGTTAGACTTTATCAAGGACAATGCTATCCACCTTCAGAGAACCAGGTGATAGGAGGAAATAAGCAGAGCACAGTCTTACATACACGTGTTTGAGTGTATATGTGTATATATGTCTATGTTTATAGATATCTGTGTATGTGTAGGTATATATATGTGTGTATATATATGTCAATATACATATATATATATATATATATATATATGTCACACTTAATTTTATCCTTCTTTAGGGTAGGGGGCAGGGGGGAAGGGAAAAATAAAGTAAAAAGTGCATAGCAGAGAACAAAAGCAAACCAAGAAGGAAACAAAGAAAAGCTGTGCAGCTTTGAAACAATGTGTAGTATTTATTATAAGGTTTTCTTGAAATGTAAATTTATTTTTTGTGTTGAATCCTCTCTTATGGTCTGCTGTGCACATGATATTTTTTTCTCTTTTCTCATCTTATATTTAAGCATAAAATTAAAAATACATATTAAAATCAGTTTGAGCCAGTCTAGCCAAGTTAAATTTTACTTACAATAAGACTATATATTTTTCCTGCTAGTTGTTATTATTGGCCTATGTATTTCTGCGTGCATGTGTGTGTGTGTTTTGCCAAACAAAAAAAATCATATTTGTCTTGACTGAACCAAGGGGAAAATTGATGTCTCAAATCTTGGTGTTGGGAGGGATCTCAGAGGTCACTTGGCATAGTCCCTTGCAGAAATCACCTCTAAAAGAGATGGTCATCCAAACTCTGCCCCTAGACCCTAGGGCCAACACCTTGTACTTTTGGACTGATCTCATGTCCCTTTATGGTCATAAAGTAAATTTTTCTACAGGCTAATTAGCCAAAGAATGATCAGTGACATGAGGGTTACAAGACAATTAGCTCCAATATCATGCCTTGAATCCAGCAGGAGCAGATGTCAAATATGCGTTTGTTGAAAAAATAATGACATAACATCCTGGGAACATTGGAAAGGAAATGGGCAAATAGGATAGAGTGAGAAGGGGAAGCTCAGATAGAGGGAAATCTGATTACAATGCAACTGATCCTTCCTGTTGGAAGGTTTTCATTGCAGGGTCATTAAGGGTTACTAAGCTCCACACACACACATACATATACATATACATATGCATATACATGCACACATATATACATACATAGATATATGTGTATATATCTACACACTTATATATACATACATACATATGAAGAAGCATGGGGAAGTCCCATGTGTTTGACTTGGTTCAATCTACCAGGTTTTAACAATGCACCATCTCCTCCTTCTGAGCCTGTTCTATCATCAAAATAACCCTCATGTGACCTCACACAGAGAGTTGGTAAAAGAAAAGTGCTTTATAACCCCCACCCAAGACAACAGAAGGCCAAGGTGTTCTTTATGGTATTACTCAGTCCTTCCTATGCGTTTCCCTCTCCTGCTTCAGCTCTTTCCTTATCTTGCTTTGCCCACCATAACAAGCAATCACTCCCTCCCCCTGCCAAGCTGGCTCAGCCACCTCTTCCTTCTCAGCTCCTTTCTGAGACTCACCTCATCCATGGAGTGTTTCTGTGATAAGTCTTGTAAGGTTCCGTTACCTCAGATCCTCCTGTGAGCCCTGTAGATTTTACTTTCCTCAGGTTGGTCCTATTCTCTCACTGAAAGAACATAAAGACCCATCAAATGCATCACACCTGGACATTCCCATGGTCTCCACAGAGAATTCTTCCCACTTCTTCCAAACTCATGAGTGAACTTATTCCACAAACCTGGAGAAAGGATTTTAGTTTTCATCCTGCTCCATCTTTCTGTCAATAGCACTGACTATCTCCTCCTCTGGATACTGTCTCTTCCTGTGCCTCTCATGACACTGATCTCTCCTGTTCTTTCATCTACCTCTTGACATTGCTTCTCAGTCATTTTCATGGATTCCTTTTCTTCCTCCTTCTCCTTAAATGTGGGTATAAGAAAGTTTCTCATTCTAAGACCTCTATTCATCTGTTTCTGTGACTTCTGCTTGAGCAACATAGCCCCATTTGATCACTTTGGAATGATTTTCCATCACTGAAGTTTTTAAATAAAATATGGAATAACCACATGTTGGCTATTTTGTAGTGGGGCTTTCTGTTCATTTTAAAGTAGAAGATTATTGAATTCTCTTTCAACTCGGAGCTTACAGAATTCTTTTCAGGTGAGTCTTATCTCTCTCTATCCAGCCCCAATTTCCCAATTTGCCTGGAGGACAGAGGGCTGGTCTGGCAGTTAGAATGACCTAGGTTCAAGTACTCTAATTCACATCAACTCAGGACTACTCACTTCACCTCAAGGAAGGCAGCTACAAAACCCAGATGAATTGTCAATTTTGATTAGTGAAAATGGTTTCAACACGTGCAGAATTGTTTAGATTTATGAAATCATAGATCTATGACCACCTGCCTTCCCCTCCTCAAAAAGTTCTTTGTGATGCTTTAGTTGGGATTTTGAAATTGTGTGCTGAAACTAACTGCCGAGTTGCTCATGTCCATCAGCAATTCAAAGGCAATACCATCCCATCATCATCATCCTCCCATATTCTTTACAATATCTTTCTCCCAGGCTTGCCACTTCAGTCTTTTTCTGTGTCCTCTCCCTCCACACCCAAGTCCAGTCAGTTGATAAATTATACTCAGTCTACCTTTTCCATGTCCTACAATTAGTGGCATGACTTGCTATCAGGTCACCCAGCTCCCAGTCCACAGCTCTTTTAACTATACTTCTCAATCACTATACCTCTGGCTATCTTACCTGAGTGTGGTGAGTCACTGGGTTAAGCCTTAGTCTCCTTTGTCTCTCCTGGAACACTTATCAGGATTCTGACCATAAGGGAAACCAGGAAAACAGATGGTGGAGGCCTGAATGTACAAACAGCCTGGAGAACCTCAAGAATTGAAGAGCAGGAGATGTAGAAAGAGCTCCCAGGTCAAAAGGTCCAGGTGGAGATCAAGACCATCATCTCCAGTCTCCTCATTAACTCTGCCACTGGAGGAGTCAGTGCCAGCCTGTCCCCTTGCATACTCAATTATTACAAGTGGGTGATAGGAATGGTATGGAAGATCATAGACTCTAGGGTGTCAAAATTGGAAGGGCTCTCAGAGATGGTCAAGTTTCATTCCTTTTACAAGCAAGGTAACTGAGACTCAGAGAAGTAATGTCACTGGAAACATGATGGGCTGATCACAAGTTCATGGAATTTAGAGGAGAGAAGGACTTCAAAGGTCATCTAGTTCATTCAGGCTTCTTATTTACAGGTGAGGAAACTGAGGCCTACATATGTTAAGTAACATTCCAGATTTCACACAGCTAAGAAATAGCACTGGAACTCAAAATTAGGCATGCTGACATGAAGGCACTGAGTGCTTTTTTCACTGTGACAGACTGGTAAAATTTCACAGCTTTCACATCCAACAAGCATTTGGACAGGGAACCTTAAACATGAGCTGCCAGCCTCAGAGGCTACTGTGAAACCCTTGGGGGTTGGCAAATCGATGGTTGCCAAAACTTTTTTTTTCCATTGTTTATTCTGAGGTTGCAAAGGAGAAAAAGTTAATACTTAGGACCCGTGGTTTGATTGGAAGGAGTACTTATTTGACTTATAATCGTCAGGAAAAATTTATTTCCAAGTTACTGTCAGTAATTTTAGAAAAAATTACATAGAATGGGAAATGTACTGCCTGATTGGAGAAGGCGGTGTCTTCGATTTTTTATCTCAAAAGAGAATAGATTTTTCTAGCTACATAGATGAGGGAATTGGGAGATTCTTAGCTGTTGTTGTTGCTGATCCTTTGCTCTCAAAGAGGACCAATGGCATCATGAAGGGGATGTCTTGGTTTGTGAGTGGATTGAATTTTAGTGAGGCAGGGCGGTGGGAAGTCATCAGCCTCATTCTCTCCTGCAGAGTCACCTGAGTCCAGCATCAAGACATAAGTCAAGATGACTGGTGATGGCCCCAGAGATTCTTATTGAATACAAAAAAATGAATTTGACAAGCACGAAGATCAAGCATGGTTTCTTCAAGAATAAGTCTTGCAGGCTAGCTCAAGCCTTCATCTCCTCTTCTCTGGAATATTGTAGCAACCTTCTTTATTGAAGAAAAATAAAGTTTTATTGATGTCTTTGATTTTTAAATCAACAAAAGTTTTCCCTCATATTCTTCCTCCTCCTTTTCCCAGACATTGTTGTTTTTCAGTTGTTTTCAGTTGTACCTGACTCTTTGTGACCCCACTTTTGGTTTTCTTGGCAAAGACATTGGAGTGGTTTGCCATTTTCTTCTGCAGCTCATTTTACAGATGAGGAAACTGAAGTAAAGAGGGTTAGGTGACTTGCCTAGGGTCACTCAGCTAGTATTTAAGTGTCTGAGGCCATATTTGAATTCAGGTCCTCATAACTCCAGGCCCAGTGATAGCCACTGAGCCATCTAACTGCCCATTTTATTATGTAACAGTGTTAACATTTATGTTTCAAATGTCTTTTTTATAAGCAATATATTCATGAAATCTGCTTTCTAATTGAGTCTTCTGGCTTTTCCATTTTGTGAATGTGTTCATCCCATTCACATTTATGTCATGATCATTACTTGTGTATTCCTCTTCATCCTATTTTCTTATATCTTTCTTTTCTTTGCTCACTCATCTCTCTTTAGAAGAGAAGACTATGCATCTGTGGTATATTCTTGATGCAGTCTCTACCTGTCCACTTCTCTTCCCCTCACCCAGATGCAGATCTTGTGTTCTTCCTTGTCCTTTCTTTCCTTTCAAACTACTTTTCACAATCACTCTTATTAGGTTGGTATTTGTCTGTTCATGACTAATACTTCTCTGAATCTACCCTCCCATTCCTCCACCTCTTTGTAGGAGGAGGGTTCTGTCATATGGTTAGCTTCACTGACTGTGGTCCATCTTTAGTTCTTTTGTGATGCAAACCCCAGTGGGTTGTACCCTGGTCATTATTTAAAGATGACTTTAGGAATTTTTTGATGTCTTAAAAATGTGCTCTTCTCTTTTTTAAAAGTCTATTAGTCTATATCTTATAATAACAATGAAATATGCTAACATTTGTAAAGCACCTGCTACATGCCAGCTACTGTACCAAATGATCTATAATTATTATTTCATTTTATCCTCACAACTCTAGGAGATAGCTACTTATTATTCTCATTTATAGGTGAAGAAACTGAGGCAAACAGAGGTCAAGTGACTTGTCCAGGGTCGCACAGTTGGCAAGTATCTGAGACTGGATTTGAACTCGGGTCTTCTTAACTCCAGGAAGTTAGGCACTCTACTCCCTGTGCCACCTAGCTGTTCTTATTTGAATTGTGGTCAGAAATGGCATAATAATAAAAATGACAATAACAACAATAATACCAGAACAATCTATACAACATGAAAGAAAGATTGCAATGGATAATAATGCAAATTTGCGTTAAAAATTCAACTTTGCTTCAAGAGAAGAAAAGAATAGGCCTTAATTTTAACTATTTACTGTAAATTTTGTTTGATAATTTAATTGGACCTAGACTTTACTTTTAAAAATATAGCTTTCTTACTTGCCTTGTATCATTACAAAGAGCTTTTCAAAATAGTCATATCAACTTAAACTTTGACTAGCAATGGATTTTTATGCCTATTTTTCACATCCTCATCAACAAGTTTTCCATTTTTGTCAGGTTTGAAAAACTGATCATCATTGTATGATAATACATCAGAATAGCTTATTTCAATTATTGTTAGTGATCTTACATGATTTTTCCATCTGGTTTTTCATACTTTGTGTTTCTAATTTTGAAAATTTCATATTCTTTTTTTTTGCAGGGGGAAGGCAGGGCAATTGGGGTTAAGTGACTTGCCCAAGGTCACACAGCCAGTGTGTCAAGTGTCTGAGGCCAGATTTGAACTCAGATCCTCCTGACTCTAGAGCTGGTGCTCTATTCACTGCACCACCTAGCTGCCCCCAAAATTTCATATTCTTTGACAATTTTCTGTAAGGAACTGACTTTTACTATTGCAATCTGCTTGAATTCCCTAAAAGTTTTGGATGTCTGCATTTTATGCGAGATATTTTTAAAAAACCACCTTTTCTCCTGGTTCATATCTTTTGTTCTTAGTTACCTATGTTGATTTCAATTAATCAAAATATTTAAAAGATTTTTATACAATAAGATGATTTATGTATATGTATATACATATTTTGTATAGATATATTACTTGATTTTTGATTCTTCAGTTATGTTTCAATTTTTGTTTCTAAGTAATAAAAGTGTGATATGAAAGAAGTGGAAAGGCCAATACATCCAAAGATGTCTTCCTCCCTGGTCTGAAATTATCAGTAGTAGACATTCACCTCTTTGGGTAAATGGGCACTTATCATATAATCATATAGTATTGGATCCAATAGGACCTCATAGTAATTTACAACATACAGCATGAGAAAGAACTAGGTCCAAGAGTTGGTTGCACAATTTTGACTTTGAGATTACTGACTGTGTGACTTTGGACAAGGTCCTTTGCCTTTTCTATCTGGTTCACAATTGGGCTTGAGAGAAGAGCTTTCTAACCCTCAAAGTACTTTGGACATTCAAATATTATTACCTTAGTAAAGTAAAAAATGCCAATTAAAAGTCACACAAGCCAAGAAATTTCACTCGTTTAAAAAAGGGAAAACAGTGAAATTATTTTGAATTCTTTCAATTTTATATATATATCGGCTTTTCATTTTTACATATTTGAAAGGCAAATGGATTAAGTAGTAGTGGGAAAATGACAAGGATGTTATAACTGTGTGTTTTTTGTGTTTTCATTCTCAAATGGTAATGCCTATGTTCCAAAACATTTTGCCTCACAAGGGTCCTTATGTGCTATCCGTTCTTATTGTCAAAGCTGTTCCAAGATTGGCTCAGTCTTGTTCCTTCTTTTCACCCTGGAGTAATAATCTATTAACTAATAACTGTAGGGACATGGAATCATTGGTTAGAACATCTAGTTGCTAAGGGAGCACAGAATGGAATCTTTTAGCATCACAGATTTAGGGCTGAAAGGCTCCTTCCAGAGTATCTCATTCAAGCCCCTCATTTTACAGCTTGAGGCCCCAAGAGTTTATAGGACTTCTCTAACATTACTTTTGTAATAACTGGTAGAGACAGATTTTTTATCCAGTTCGATTTTAATCAAGAAGTGGACCCTTTCTGTGGTATGATGTGATCTCCCATCTTACAAAGATGGGGCTAATGTAAGTCATCTTTAGTAGAGGGAGAAGTCAAAGATAGAAACAGTCTTCCTCTCTCCATTATCCATAGAAAAGTTATAGTGAATAAATCTTCTAGAACCACCCCTTGTGTTAACTACTTCACTACAATAGAAATATGATCCCCAAATGGTTTACAGAATAGTTTTTCATTGTGAATATAAAGTAGGATTCCTTTGATCCTGAGACATGGTACCCAAAGTAGATTGTGAACTGCACTGATGGAAATTACTTTCTGTTCACATAATGTGTTGTATTTATATTCCCAGCATTCCAAGGTGCATTTGAAAAAGGTGCCAGAGGTTGACTCAACAGCCATTCCATCATCCTTGAGAAGTCTGCTTGGAGGTAGGTGACTTAAAGTATGTTTGATGCAAAGCAGCAACACAGATGATCTAGAGTTACACATAGCCTCATTTATTCACTTCTCTCTGGTTGGCAACAAGAGGGTGGCCCTTTGGCACTGCTCCAAAACTCTTTCCTTTTGGTTGGCCATATGGCCTGGGACCTGGCCTTACTCAGTCTCCTGGATCTGCTTTAACTGGATTTTGGCAGAGGAATGGAGTCATTTCTCTTTCTGTCTCTGCTGGGAGTTGGGAAGTCCATGTAGCCACACATTAAGGCTGAGCCTGGATCTAGGACTGTCATCATGGTTTGTCCCTTACCAATAGCTGGCTTTTTTTTTAGCATTTTAGAGTTGACAGAATGCTTAACATATGTTATGTGATTCTCACAACCCTGGGCAATGGGTGCTGTTATAAACTCCATTTTACATATGAGGAAACTGAGGCTGAAAAGGTCAAGCAATTTGCTCAGTATGGCCTAGCTAATAAGTGTGGGGGTTAGAACTGAAGCTCAGGTCTTCCCAATTCCATGTCCAACACTCTACCCATCTGGATACCACCCACTTTCCAGGGAGAAAGATGTGCCTTACATTTTTAGGATTATTACTGAGGATTCTATTTTCATGATGGAGGATTTGCTTCTTGAAAGACTTGTAAGTTAATTCCTGACTTGATAAATAATTGAGTTAATAAAGTAGCTGAGCTAATCTTAAAAGTGTTCTATTTGTCTATGTATTTGATAGTTCGACTGTTGCATGATTTCTAGGTTCGTTATTGCTTTGATAATCTTACCATGTAGTATATGTGCTGAATGGTCTCATTAAACCTCTCTTATGAGCAAAATTGTTTGTTTTCTGGAGTTGGGTCTTCCTAGTATCCTATGTCCAAGGTCGAAAAGATCTCAGAGTAGAATTTGGGGGTGCATGAAGCTCATTAATAAGACCTTAGAGACTGCTTAGTCCAAACACTAATTTTATAGAATAGGTAACCCATGGGAACATCTTATGGCTCCATTAATAAATAGAAGCATGAAGGTCTATCTGAAGAAACCTCTTCATCTCTGTCAATCTCAGTTTTCTCCTTCAAAGAATGGGTAGTTTTACACTTGCGTTATCTGCCTCCTTGGATAACTGTGTGAAAACCAAACCCTGAGAAACCACTACCAAACTCACTCAGACTTTTTGCCTCCATTCTTTAATGAATCTCACATTCTCATTATCAGGTTTCTGACACCACTCCTCAGTGGAACCAGCACTTCCCAAAGTGACCAATCAGTGATCACTTAGCTGCTCAATTCCTTTACCTATAATGTTCTTTTTGTTCATCTCTATGTTTTAGTTTCCTTCAAAGCTCAGACTGAGCGTCACTTTCTGTATAACTTCTCCCATCCCCCACCCACCCCAAAATAAACTTATCTCCTGTATTTCTTTGAAAATATTTTGCTTATACATATACACAAAAGAAGCTAGGTGGTGCAGTGGATAGAGCTGGGAAGACCCAGGGTGTGCTGAAGACAGCTCCCACTGGGATCAGAAAAACTGATTGTTAAATATTCAGTGTGAACTTTGATGCCTTGAAAATTGGCAAAACTACAGATCAGTTTGAATTATTGTTTTTTTAGGTTGTCTATATTTAAGAAAGTGATAGAGAAAATGTTAATGCAGATACATTTACCAGTATATCTTTTCAAAAATGTGAGTTCAAATTCTTTCTCAGACTGTTACTAACTGTGTGACCCTGGGAAAATTACTTAACTTCTCTCAGCCTCAATTTTCTCATCTGTAAAATACGAATAAAGATAGTAAATACCTTCTATATAGCTGTTGTGAAGTTCAAATGAATATATGTGAAGGGTTTTGCAAAGTGTTTTTAAAGTGTTTCTTAAATGCTGGCTGTTATTATTATATATTGATTTTCCCCCAAAAGAACTTAAACTCCTTAACGGCAGAGACTTTTATTTTTGTTTTTCTGTCCCTATGTGCCCAGCTCTTTATTACCTCCAGAATGAAGTATAAAATCATTTGTTTGGTTTTTAAAGTTCTCCCTTCCCAAAGTCCTGGGGCCTTCCCATCTATCCATGTTCGTCACACCTTACTCCCCTCAGTACATTCTGAGAGCTAGTGACACAGGCTTCATCATTGTTCCTTTGACAGCAAACTCCATCTCTGGGCATTTTCTTCTGGCTGTCTTCCAAGCCTGGAACTTTTTCTCTCTTTGTCTCCTGGCTTCCCTGGCTTCCTTCCAGTCCTACCTACAACCCTATTCTTCTACAGGGAACCTTTCCCAATCATTAATATTAGTGCCTTCTCTCTGTTAATTCTCTCCATTTTTCCCTGTCACTTGTTAGTACGTATTATTTCCACAGTGTCTCCCCCATTAGACTCCGAGTTCCTCAAGCTCAGGGACTTCTGCATTTCTTTGTAGCCTCAGTGCTTAGCATAGTGGCTGGTACTTAAGAGGTATTTAATAAGTGCTGGATTGACTGGCATAGAACATACACCTAATAAATTATTATTAATTGATTAATCAATGATATTTATGTGTCCTCATTCTAAACTTTTTTGGGGCAACTTTGGGTCAGCCTCTTCCCAATGTTGTTCCCCACCCAAGACTTAATAAAGTACCTACACCTGTGCTGGAGACTGGGGACACAAAGTCAGAAAAAGAAATATTTGCTGTCCTAAGGGGCTTCTTTCCTTCTAGAGGAATGATATGCACCCAGAAGTAAATATCCAACATTTGCAATATAATTTCAAGATGACTTTGGAGGACAGAATACCAACAACTGGAGAAATCATGGAAGACCCTTTGTAGGAGGTGACACATATCTAAGCCTTGAAGGAAACTAGGGTTTCTAACATCCTAGTCTTAGAGATGAAAGTTATAGTGGAGGGTGAGTTAAAGAAGGAATGCATTCCTTGGCTAGACACCAGCGTAACAGAAGAAAGGTTACATGCAATCATAGGATCATAGACTCAGGATTGAAAGGGCTTCAATACCATCTAGTCCAACTCCTTAATTTTACAGATAAAGAAACTGAGACCTAGATACATTAAGTGACTTATCCAAAGTCACACAGAGAATGTCAGGGGTATGATTTGAACCCAGGTCTCTACTCCAAAGTCATTGTTTTTTCTACTGTCAACCAAAATATAAGGTGGAGCCCAACTATGATGTGTTTTAGAAGTTAAACAACATTTCTGTTTGATCCGAGAAACAACATAAAACTAGTGAAGATTCTTGAGTGAAGAAATGACATGGACACACTGATGCTTTAGGAATATCAGTTTGGCAGCTTTGTGGGGCATGGACTGCAGAGAAGAGTGGTTGGATGCACTGAAAAGCATTAGGAGGCTATGTTAGTAATGGTTTCAGGGAGGAATGATAAGGGTCAGAATGCCAATGGTGGCTATATGAGTAGAGAGAGAAGGACACATATGAGAGATGATGCAGAGATGGAATTGATAAGACTTCGCAGCTCATTAACTTTGTGTGGGGGAGATGGAGAGTAAAGAGTCAAACATGACTTTAAGATTGCAAGCTTGAGGGGCAGAGCCAAGATGGCAGCTGAAAAGCAGGGACTTGCTTAAGCTCTCCCCCAAATCCCTCCAAACACCTGTAAAAATGACTATGAACAAATTCTGGAGCTGTGAAACCCACGGAATATCAGAGGGAAACAGGTCTCCAGCCCAGGAGAGCCTGGATGGTTGCTGGGAAGAGTCTATCGCACAGTGCTGGGAGTGGAGCACAGTCCAGCATGGGCCATATCAGGACAGATCAGATCTGGAGTCAGCCAGCTGGAACAGGCCTTAGGGCCATGAATCAATGAGCTATGGCAGTTACCAGATTTCTCAACCAACAAATGCCAAAGAGCAGGTTAATGGGAAACTGCAGGATCCAGGTGAGAGTGGTCAGGCCCCATCCCTGGGGATAGCAGAGGTAGTGCAGCTGTGGCAATGGCAGCAGCAGGAAGCTCCTGAGGCTGGTTCCAGACCTCCAGCTTCAGCTGCTTCCCCAGTCCCTGGCTCATGCGGTGGGAGGAATCTAGCAGCAGATCAGAGCAGGAGTGCAAGGAGTGCTTTGTGAGCACAAAGGCAGGTTCTCTTGCTGTGCCCTGCTTGGACCTGGATTGTGGCCCTGGTTGGCAATTCTTGGGGGAAGAGGAGCGCTGCTGTGACAGAGTCTGTTGTGATGATAGAGTAGAAGTAGCTCTGAAAATAGAAGCTCTTGGACCCTAAAGCTTGGGACAAAGTACTCTCTGCTCTACAAGCAGTCATACCCTGACAAAAAGCTCAAGGATCAAGTAGTTGTCCGGGAACATGAACAGGCAGCGAAAACGAACTCAGACTCAAACTCAAACTCTAGATTACTGTTTTGGTGACAAAGAAGATCAAAACATACAGCCAGCAGAAGTCAACAAAGTCAAAGAGCCTACATCAAAAGCCTCCAAGAAAAATATCAATTGGTCTCAGGCCATGGAAGAGCTCAAAAAGGATTTGGAAAAGCAAGAAAAAGAAGTAGAGGAAAAATTGGGATGAGATATGAGAGTGATGCAAGAAAACCATGAAAAACAAGTCAATGACTTGCTAAAGGAGACCCAAAAATACTGAAGAAAATAACACTTTAAAAAATAGACTTACCCAAATGGCAAAAGAGCTCCAAAAAGCCAATGAGGAGAAGAATGCCTTAAAAGGCAGAATTAGCCAAATGGAAAAGGAGGTCCAAAAGACCACTGAAGAAAATACCACCTTAAAAATTAGATTGGAGCAAGTGGAAGCTGGTGACTTAATGAGAAATCAAGATATTATAAAACAGAACCAAAGGAATGAAAAAAATGGAAGGCAATGTGAAATATCTCATTGGAAAAACCACTGACCTGGAGAATAGATCCAGGAGAGATGATTTCAAAATTATTGGACTACCTGAAAGCCATGATCAAAAAAGAGCCTAGACATCATCTTTCAAGAAATTATCAAGGAGAACTGCCCTGATATTCTATAACCAGAGGGTAAATAGAAATTGAAAGCATCTACCAATTGCCTCTTGAAAAAGATCCCCAAAAGAAAACTCCTAGGAATATTGTCACCAAATTCCGGTATTCCCAGTTCAAGGAGAAAATACTGCAAGCAGCCAGAAAAAAACAATTTAAATATTATGGAAACACAATCAGGATAATACAAGATCTAGCAGCTTCTACATTAAGGGATAGAAGGGCTCGAAATATGATATTCTGGAGGTCAAAGGAGTTAGGATTAAAACCAAGAATCACCTACTCAGCAAAACTGAGTATCATGCTCCAAGGCAAAATATGAATTTTCAATAAAATAGAGGACTTTCAAGCATTCTTGAAAAAGAGAAGACCACAGCTGAATAGAAAGTTTGAATTTCAAATACAAGAATCAAGAGAAGCATGAAAAGGTAAACAAGAAAGAGAATTCATAAGGGACTTACTAAAGTTGAACTGTTTTGTTTACATTCCTACATGGAAAGATGATGTGTGTAATTCATGAGACCTTTCTTGGTGTTACGGTAGTTGAAGGGAATATACATATATATAGACAGAGGGCACAGGGTGAGTTGAATATAAAGGGATGATATCTAAAAAAATGAAATAAATTTAAATGGTGAGAAAGGAATATATTGAAAGATGGAGAAAGGGAGAAATAGAATGGGGTAAATTATCTCAGATAAAAGTGACAAGAAAAAGCAGTTCTGTTGGAAGGGAAGAGGGTGCAGATGAGGGAGAATGAGTGAATCTTGCTCTCACAGGATTTGACTTGAGGAGGGAATAACATACACACTCAATTGGGTATCTTACTCCACAGGAAACTAAGGGGAAGGGGATTAAAATGGGGAATGATAGAAGGGAGGGCAAATGGGGGGGAGGTAATCAAAAGCAAACATTTTTGAAAAGGGACAGGGTCCAGGGAGAAAACTGAATAAAGGGAGACAGGATAGGATGGAAGGAAATATAGTTAGCCTTTCACAATATGAGTACTGTGGAATTGTTTTACATGGTTATACATGTGTGATCTATGTTGAATTGCTCACCTTCCTAGGGAGGGTGGGTGGGAAGGGAAGAGGGGAGAGAATTTGGAACTCAAAGTTTTAAAAGCAGATGCTTGAAAAAAAGTTGTTTTTGCATGCAGCTGGGAAACACAATATATAGGGAATGGGTCATAGAGATCTATCCTGCCCTACAAGAAAGTAAGGGGAAAGGGTATGGGGGGGAGTGGGGTGACAGAAGGGAGGGCCAACTGGGGAACAAGGCAATCAGAATACATGACATCTTGGAATGGGGGAGAGGGTAGAAGTGGGGAAAAATTTGTAACTGAAAATCTTGTGGAAATCAATGTTGAAAACTAAAATATTAAATAAAAATGATAAAATTAAAAAAGAAATACTGCAAACCTGAGTTATTGGAAGGATGGTGATTCCTTTGATGTAAATAGAGAAGTTAGGAGGAGGAGGAGGAGGAGGAGTGGGTTTAGGAGGAAAGAAAATTTTGTTCTGCGTATGATGATGAATTAGTGATGCCTCTGGGACATAGGAAATGTCCATTGGTAGTCAGTGATGTGGAATTTGAGTTCCAGGGATAAAATAGGATGAGATGGGTAGATTTGGGAAATCCTCTGCATAGGGATGGAAGTTGATAAGATCATTGTGATATTATTCAAATAGAAGAAAAAAGGGGTATTGGCCAAAGCCCTAGATTACAGCCACATACAAAGGGTGGGTCATTATGATGTAATCCTACAAAGTATACTAAGAATGAGTGGTCAGAGAGGCAAGAGAAGAATGCCAAGAGCATCTCATAGGTTCCATCTCCTTCCTTGGCTTACCTGATGCTCTTCTCACCTGCTTTTCCTCTTACCTGCCTGACCACTCCTTTTCTATCTCTTTTGTTGAGTCATCATTCATTTCCTGACCATTAGTCATGGTTAATTCACAATGTTTTGGCCTGGTGTGGCTCCTTTCTCTCCCTTCTCCTTTGAGCATCTCATCTACAACCATGAGTTCAATTTCAACTGTATGTAGATGACCCCAATATCTATATATTAGCTTTGTTGTCTCCCCCAAATTTTGGTTTCATATGAGTAGGTGTTCACTGGAAATCTCCACCAAAATATTCTATCCGCGGGGACGGAAGTCTATGTCAAAGAAAACTGTTCATCTCAGCAGGCTTTAAAAGTAGAAAAAAACACTTCTACTTTTGCTCTCTCTTCTAAAGTCGAACACTTGTCCCTTGGGTTTCCTGACAGAGGGAAGGGGGCTTTCCCCGTCTCTGTGCCCAATAATAGCTGTGATGGCTACCTGCACATTACAAATGAGCATATTTACTTACCTAAGTAAGCCTAACCCTAACCCTAACCCTAGCTCCATCTTCTGCTTTGGGTTTCTTTTTCTGAGCACAGGCAATCAAAGGGCAATCCTGTGGCAGATGTTTCTAGCACGAGCATCTAACTTGTAAGTATAGCAACAATTCGGCTAGCAGCAGCTGTTGAGGTGTAAGACCCAACAAGACCAGCAACAAGAGCTGCCAGCACAGGTTCTTTGATCTGCTTTACTAAGGAAAGTAACTTTAAGAGGTTAACAATCTTACTTTATATAAACTCACTTAGTTCTGGAGGAAAAGCCAGCAACCTGAACTTCAGAGCAAATACAAACAAATTACAAACAGGGACAATATAAAAAGACCAAATCATAATTCATAGTTACCAGAGAACCGATGGGTCTAGATTAGCAAAGCCAGGGGGGAGCAGTTACAATGGCTTGCCCAGAGTCCCGTGCCAGTCTTCCAGTGACTGAGAGCCCCCAAACAAAACATCTGGGTTTTTTCAAAGCCAGGGAGGCTCTTAACAATGGCTGCCCAGAGTCTCCACATCAACACTCCTTCAGTAAGTGAGAGCCCCAGACAAAATGCTAACCTTTGAGTTTTTATACTCTGTTCAGGACCTGAAGGATTCACATCTAATCAGTAAAAGGGTATGTGCCTGGAGCTTTGCATCTAGTAAGACTTAATCAAAGGCATTTAATTAATTTAGCATTCTAAAAGATAAAACTAAAAAAAGTCCCACCTTAATTATCAATACAGTGAATTCAAGAGCTCTAGAGTTACTAAGTGCTTACTGCTAGAAAGAGATGTTTTTTGCATGTACCCTCTTCTAAGAGAAGATTACCCCACCATGGGGGGCTAAAGGACTTTAGACATCATAAGAAAATGGAAGTATGCCCCCCAAAGCATAGGAAAATTAAATAAAATCTTCAAATTATTAATTCAGTGTACCTTACAAATTTTAAGGTAAGAGTGAAATTTTCTCCCCCTCATAATGAGCTAGAGTGTACGAAAAAAGCTTGAGTCCTCTTTGTGCTCTAGAATTGGATCGACCTTATCTAAGTCCAGAGTCTGGTTTCTCTTTGTGTGAAGGGGCGCCAAAGACTTTATACATCAAAGAAAATGGAAGTACGCCCCCCCAAAGCATGTGAAAATTAAATAAAATCTTCAAATTATTAATTCAGTGCACCTTTCTTAAATGACTACTCTGTGCATAACCCAAAGAAATACACTTAATATTAGAGGTATAATCAGAAAATACCTGAGATACTCAGAGAAACACATTTAAGTAGATAATAAATACATTACACATTTTAAATCAAGAGTGAAATTTATTCCCCCCTCAAAAACAAAAAAAATTGAGATGAATAAAAGTAGGAACTGAATTTAGCTAGAGCATCTTGGGAGGATACAATGCAAAAAAAAAATAAAAGCTATCAAGGTGGAAAAGAGTAGTGGCCCTTAAAATGGTTACAGATGAAATTAAGATCAATTCAGGACAGCATAGGACTGAAGGTGACAGTTAATTGTGTTAAAAAACCTCAGAGAGTATCTCAATTGAAAAAAAAAATAGACCATTAGAGCTAGAATTGACCTTTGAAAATCACCCAGTATGAAGGAAATTAGCATTTATTAAACGCCTACTATTCACCAGGCACTCTGCTAAGTGCTTGACAAATATTTCCTCATTTGATCCTCACAATCTTGTGAGATACTGTTGGGAGGTGCTATTATTATCCCCGTTTTGCAGTTGGTTGAAGCAAACAGAGATTAGAATTGCCCAGGGTTACACAGCTAGTGAGTGCCTGAGGCCAGATTTGAAGTCAGGTCTCCCTGATTCCTGGTCTAGTGATCTCCCTAGCCACCCAACTGAAAAAAAAAAGACTCAGCATTTTCAAAACCCATGAATTTTATTTTAAATAGATATTATTATATATTAATATTAATTATATATCTCATATAATATATAATTAGTATTAATGATATATTAATAGATATGTTTTAATCGATATTATTACTTATTGGATAAGTAATAAAAAGAGCAAATGATATTTTGTCTCCGTTTATAACAAACTTTTTTTTTAGAATGAGATAATGCAGATAAATCACTTTGTTGTTCATCCTTCATGGGGTGATGTCTTGACTTGCCTGTGAATTCAGTTTAAGTGAGGCAGAGTCATCAGCCTCTCTCTTCCAGAGCTATTAAAGCCTATTGGTAAGATGAAAATCTGGAAGACTTGGATGCAGTGGATGACCTTGGTATCTTCAATGTCTGACCAAGCTCTAAGCACTCCATGGCATTTGCTTCAGCCCCCTTCATGGCCATTGGAACAAATTGTCCTCATTCACCCATTCTACCAGGAGAAGTCTTCACATACTTGGGATAGACATTCCCCTAACTCTTATGGGTTTGAAGCCTGTCGGGTAACCTCAACTCAGTTTAGCCTTTCTGCTGAGACAGTTTTACAGGGGTGGGGACACTATGTATGCTACAGCTTCTTGGAGGCACAGGTTGATGTTGTTTTCTGTCTGTCTCTGAAGAGGACCAGCAACATGGAGGGGTGATATCTTGACTCATGCATGTCCTGTATTTAAGTGAGGCAGAGCTACACAAAACTCCGTCATTAGCCTCATTCAGTTTTCCAGTCACTGAAGTCCAATGGCAAGGGAAAAGTTAGGACAACTGATGATGGCCAAGGATGCAGTGAATGACCCTAGCATCTTCAAAATCTGACCAAGCTCTAATCACTCCACAGCACCTGCTTCAGTTAGCTTTATGGCTGTTGGAAGAAATTGTTCTCATCTTGGGGTAGACACCCTCCTACCTCACAGAAGGGTTTGAGACCCCTTGGTTTAGCCCATCTGTCTAGATGGTTTCCTGGCGTATGGCTGCTTCACATGCTACAGCTTCTTGGAGACATAGAGTAAGAGCTGGGTGATAGGTGTACACCAAAGGTGGATGAATGCACTAGCAATTTTGATTTGGAGATCTTTCCCACCCATTAATAGGCCATGAGACCTGCTTACATCACAGGAAGCAGAAGGCACATGGTGAGAGGAGCTTCCTGACAGGAAGAGGAAGTTGTGTCACAGAAATGCTGAGAGGGAAAGAGACAATATAACTGCTGGTGGCTGCTAGTGGCTGCCTTCATGATTGTTGGAACTGAACAGGCTGACTTAGCTGTACTGTGAGTTTGTTTTGAGAAGACCCCAGCAGGGGGTTGGAGTGGTTTTGGGATGTTGAGGCTGCATGTTGTGATTTTCTGTATTGAATGTTTTGGGTGCCTTGCTGTTATGATGAAGTGGACTGACTGGCTGTGGGAGCTGGGCATTTAGTTATGGCATATGGTTCTCTGGTGTCTGAATAAATGGTTTACTTCTTCTACCTTCTATGTGGAGAGTCTTGTGTACTTTGCGATGCAGAACCACATAGGCATTTTGACAATTATCATCTACATTGTTATTATTGCCTTACTGTTTCAATGACCAGCCCTGAAAAGGGCTTGGCAAGCTCTCACATCAGAGGTGCTAGTCCTCCTAAATAACTCACGCACACACAATCACTTTGTAAACATTAAATGATACATAAATACGAAACACTGTTGTTATTAAGGACCTTCCTCCAAGCTCTCAAATGATGAAATAGTAATGCAAAAAGGAATCTCTAAAATGGGGGCATTAATACCCACAGTAACTACTTCCAAGAGTTGTTGTGATATTTATATAAAGCCCTTCCCTCCAAATCCTTCAATCCTATAAAAATGCAGTTGTTATTAGGTCCTGAAACTAATCACTCAAATTCCTCTATCCTCTTTAAAGATGCATACATAAAACCACAACTTCAAGGTGTTTTAGTCATAGAGTGTTATTAACTTTTATTTCTTTTCAATTAACAGATATTTAATTTTTCTCCCTCCCACTTCTCTACCAGAAAAATAAAAATAAAAAGAATATCCTTGTAACAAATATTCATATTCAGCCAAAACAAATTTCCCCCATTGGCCATGTTATCTATATAGTAGCTCCCTACTAAGACTAAGGCTCCTGATAAAAGTAAGGCAAATCCAGGGAAGGGAATGGTGGGGACAGAGAGACGGGGAGAGGGAGAGGGAGAGATGGAGAGGGAAAGAGGAAGAGGGAGAGTCTGTTGGTATAGATGGCTATACAGAATGTGATCATCTTCGAAGTGGGTAAGAGCTTGGTGGCAACTGGGTGTAAGACCTTATGAGACAGTATTATTTTTGAATATCATGCTACACATCATATTGATAACAGAAGTGTAGTAGAACTTATATTAAACCTGATGGGCATGAAAGTTGCCCTTTGCCTCCAAGACTATGTATTCTTACACATATAACTTCCCTCTCCAACTTTGGCAAAGTGGTTTCACCACACCAAATAATACTCACTATTTGTCCTCTTTCTTTTTAACTAATCAGTAAATTATTTTATTCTGTCCTTAACAAATACTAAATAAAACAAGCATTTCCAAATATATGGTAGAAGAAGTCTGTTCATCTCAAAACATAATTGCTTTCTGTATAATAGCCAGCATTTATAAGCATTTTACATATATTTTCAATCTCAGTTGATCCTCACAACAACCCTGTGAGGTAAGTGCTACTATCATCTTCATTTTTACACATAAGAAAACCGTGGCAGACAGAGGTAAAGTGGCTTTGCCAGGATCACACAACTAGTAAGTTTCTGATACAGAATAATGGACATGGGTCTTTCTGACTCCATGTCCAGCATCCTATCCACTGTGCCACCTAGCTACATCCATCACCATTCCTACACAGACCACTTTCTTCCTTCCTTGACACCAAATATCCTGGAGAGAAGAAATAAGAGAAATATATTTTTTTTGCCATATCAGCTATTCTCCCAGAGGAGCACATATATGCCTCTGCTCTTCTCAGTCTTTGAATACTCTGATCTCTGGTCAATACATCAATCAACATTTATTAAGTGTGTCCTACATGTCAAGTACTGTGCAAAGCACTGGAGATGCAGGTACAAAAAAGACAGTCATTGCCCTCAAGGAGCTTACAATCAAATTGGAGAAGACAACACATAAAAGAAAGCTGAAAGGGGGGAAGAGTGTCATGGTGGAAAAGTCAAATAAATTTCAAAGTAGTGCAGTCAGGTGAGAAATGAGATGTTCTGAGCTGACCTCTCCCCTTAAATGGAGGGTTAGAATTCATGGTTCCACTTTCCAATTAAAGGAACAGAGGGTGGTGAGGAGGTGGCATACCAAGGCTGATGGGATCTTGTGAAATGGCCAAGATGCTTCTGCTTTTATCTTGTTTCTACTTTCTTTTGAAACCATTAGATCATATTAGATAACAATTAGCTAATATTGTGTGTTGTCGTTATGGTTGGGAGCAATGGAGGGATTACTTTTTCTGTACATGTTGGACTAGAAGGCCTATGAGGTCCTTTAAAACTCTGAAATAAGTTTTTTGGTACTTTATAATGTCTTCTACTGTTGAATGTATTTTTTGCACATAGAAGGTGCTTAATAAGTGTTTATGTCTATTGTTTAGTAGATATTGCTTGAGAAAAGTCAATGGCTGTCACTCCATTCCCTTGTGTTTCCCCCCATATCACAAGTGATTCCTGGGTTATCATCCATGGCTAAGGACATATACAGGGCCGAATCCATGCTAACTAATTTCTACATGCAGACAAATGCCCATCTTCTGACCATTGCAACATACAAAGGACATTCAATATGATTTCATCCATTTAGCAATTTTCTTCAATGGTGCAGATGCTGGCCCATGCAGCTCTGCCTATCGTCAGCTGATCTGATCCATGTCCTACTGAAAGGTCACCAAAAAGTGTCTGCCTGCCATGATGGAGACCTTCTGTGCTTCTTTCCAAGGAACAATGGATCACTCTGGCTGTCCATTTGTCATCTCTAGCTCCTCTCACATCACCAATTCATCTTTTCTTCCTATCATACAAGTCCTTGATGAAATGCTTTAATGTTCCTCTTTGAGTATATTTTAAATCTTGCTCACACCCTCCATAAAAAAGATAAGTAACTTATTTGAAAGAGGCCTTATATGTGCAGAGTATTGGAATTGAGAGGGACTAAAGACATAGAGACCAGAAATAGGGCTTTTATAATATTCAAGATGAATAGCATAAAAGTCTAAATTAAGATGGTAAGATCTGTAGACACAGGGCATCTGAGTGATGATTGTGTACAAAAAGTGGTTTAAATGCAATTGTAAAGATAAGGCAGTCACATAGAGTGAGGTACAACAGGCTGAGAATCACTCACATTTCAAAATAATCATAAAAGTCTTAGAGAAAGGCTCAACATCTTGGTGTTAAGGACAATGGGGCCACAGTAGAAGTAGAGCATAGGGGTCAAACCTGAAGCCTACACTGACCATAAGCAGCTGTAAAACTCCTGAGCCATGGGCAGAAGTAATTGGGAAATGTTTAACCAAAGAAATAAAATACAATACAACACAGATCATATTAATTTGTGATTTTCTAAGTCAACATGTGACCTGTAGGGATCCATTTCTATTTGAGTTTGACAGTACTGGAGTGGAACATTTAAAAACAAAAAGACATATGGACAAGAATATGATAGAAAGAGAGCATGGAATGGTTCTAGTTTGTGCAGGGAGAGGGAATAGGACCACAGCAATAGAACTGGAAGATCTTCTAGTTTTACCTCTTCATTTTATAAATGAGGACACGGAGGCCCCCAAAGGATAAGTGACTTACCCAAGTTCATGCAGACTTACCCAAGGTCTGCGACTTGTAAATGTGACAGAACCAGGACTTGTAGACAGATGTTTTGACTTTACATCCAGAGTTCCTTCTGCTTCAATGAGATTATAGATCATTTTAGGGTCAAGTAACTGAGAAGGATCAGCAAATGACTGGATATGGGAAGCAAGGGAGATGGAGGCAACCAACATGCCAATGATGTCCTGAGCCTGGATGGGATAGGATAGGAAAGTCAGGAAGGAGGAGGATGGCTACTGGAACAGGCTAAGTGGATACAATTCTTAGCTGCACCTCTAGCTGACAGAGCTCTGTCTAATCCTAGTTTTGTAAAGGGTTCTGTGAAGAGCACCTTGGACCTCCTTATTCCTCAGGCAGTAGATGATTGGGTTACACATGGGTGTGAGCACTGTATAGATGACAGATAGCAATTTGCTGAGGTCCATGTTTTCCATGCGCTTGGGCCGGGCGTAGATGAAGATGGCAGCTGAGTAGAAGATTCCCACTACAATGAGGTGAGAAGCACAGGTAGAGAAGGCCTTGAGTCGGGCAGCAGCTGAGGGCATACGCACCACAGCTGCCCCAATGGCCATGTAAGAGACCAGGGCAACCATCAGAGAACCATAGAAGATGACAATGGCTGAGATGAAGTCAACCAGCTCAGTTAGTGCTACATGGGTACAGGAAAGATTGAGCAAAGGAGAGACATCACAAAAGAAGTGGTTGAGGACATTGGGGCCACAGTAGGAAAGCCCAGAAATGAAAACTGTTTTGATCACAGAGACACTAAGGCTACCCATCCATGAGGCCACGGCCAGCATGAAGCAGACCTCGGGCCTCATGAGTATTGGATAATGGAGAGGACGACAAATAGCCACGTAGCGGTCATAGGCCATAGAGGCCAGGAGTGTGCACTCAGCACAGATAAGTGTGATGAAGAAGAAGAGCTGAGTCATGCAGGATGTGAAGGGGACATGGCAAGGCCCTGACCAGAGCCCCAGCAGCAGGGTGGGCACTGTGACTGAGACATAACACATCTCCAGGCAGCTTAGGTTCCCCAAAAAGAAGTACATGGGCTTGTGAAGTTCTGCGTGGCTCCAGATGAGCAGAACAATAATCGTGTTCTCCAGGACAGTCAGCAGATAGAGAGTCAGGAACACAGCAAAGAGGACACCGCGTAGGCCTGGCCTTGTCGATAATCCCAGCAGGATGAACTCCTGGACCCGTGTCATGTTGGCCTCCTCCCAATGTCTTTCAGGCTAGGGACAAAGAGCAAAGTCTTCATGGCATTAAATATTGTCACAATGCTAAGTGGACTAATTTGGAGGAATATTGGACAATGATTAATCAACTTAGTAAGCTTTTAAGTGCTTTCTATCCATCAGTAACAATACTAAACTTTGGAAATACAAAGAAAAAGTACAAATCTGTTCCTGCCCTCAAGATGATTACATTGTAATGGGAGAAATCACATGTCCATAATCAAGAACATTCAAAATACATACAGAGGGGAAGGCACTATTAGTACGCAGGGAAGGCTGGATAGGGGCATGCCTTTTGCTGACACTAGTGTTTGAGGTGAAATCTGATAAAAGCCAGGGCTTTAAAAAGTCAGAGATGAAGAGGTAGTAAATCCCAAACATGGCAGACAACCAGTTCAATGGCACAGACTTGGGAGATGGGCCACTGTGTGAGATGAATGGAAAGTACAAAAATGTGGCTGAGCCATAGAGGTGTTGAGGAAGAAGACTAGAAAAATAGCTGGGGAAGAGCTTTACATGCTTAATGGGAGGTTATATTGGAACAAAGCAGCAATGGGAATCACTGGAGTTTATTGAGTAGGGGAAAGAACATGCATTGTGGATGTTACAAAACTAGCCATAGCTAGATTTCTAAAGCACTGTTAGGCTGACAAACGTTTTATTTACAACATCCATGCAGGGTGAGTAGTGTACACATTTTTTTTTTTATTTTTGGCAGGGCAATTGGGATTAAGTGACTTGCCCAAGGTCACACAGCTAGTAAATGTGCCAAGTGTCTGAGGCCACATTTGAACTTAGGTCCTCTCGGCTCCAGGGCCGGTGCTCTACTCACTGTGCCACCTAGCTGCCCCGAGTAGTGTACATATGATTGATTCTATTTTACTGGGAGGGAAATTGAAGCTTAGAATTGGCCAGAGTTTTCTAATTTGGAAGTACTAGAGACAGGATGTAAACCTGTCTTAAGAATCTGAGTTCATTGCCCTTTATATTATTATATCAATATATTATGTGTAACATTAATGTTTTATATATTATATGCTTCTATATGATACGCTTCTATATTATACAATATTTCCTTTTAAGTAATAATAAACAACATTATTAGATGAAAATGTTATTACTTTTATATAACTACTATTAGATGACAATGATAATTCACACTCTTATGGCACTATAAAAGACTGAATGAGCTTACAGGCAGGTGACCATAATAGGAGCAGTAAAAGAAATCTGGGGATCTGTGCTCAAGATATTCCTCATCATTGGACTCTCCTCTTGTGGTCTCAGATGGCAAGTGTTTGAAAGAGCTGGTGATATTTAACCTAGAGAAGAAGCAACTTGGAGTGGGTGGATGGGTGGGTGCAGGGCATGATAGCTCTCTTCAAATATCTGAAGAGATGCCATATAGAAGAGGATCAGATAGCTGGGTAGCACAAGAGAAAGAGTAATAAATGTGGCACCAGGAAGTCATGAGTTCAGATGCTACTTCAGAAACTTACTAGTCCTGTGAACCTGAGCAAGTCACTTAAAATTGATCTTAGTTTCTTCCTCTATAAAATGGGGATAATTATAGCACCTATGTCCCATGAATTGTTATAAGGATAAAATTAAGTAATATTTGCTAAGTGCTTTGCAAGATCTAAAGCATTTCATCAATGTCAGCTACTGTTATGATTATTATCGTAAGTTATGGAAAGTTATTATCAAGGTTATGGAAAATAGATACAGTATCATAGTATAAATAGGGTTTATAGAAAGGCAAATTTCAGCGTATATATGGAAAAAAATTTTCCCAATAATTAGAAATATAATAATCTACTTAAGGAGAGAGTTCCCCATCATTAGAAGTCTTAAAGAAGAGGTTCAATGACTATTTGTTGACCATATTGAAGAGTGAATTCCAGCTTTTGGCAATGGTTTCCCAAGATGCTCTGATTCTTTTACTTTGCATATAATCCAGTCTTTCCTAAGGTCAGGGAATCACAGAATCTCAGTATAGTAAGAAACCTCTGAATTTATACAGTCCAAACCATACCTGAGTAAGAATCCATTCTGAGAAATGCCTGACTAGTGGCTATCCAGTGTTTATAGGATTATGAGATCACAGAATGATAGATTCTGAGCTAGAAGGGACCTGAGATGTAATTTAACCCAAATTTTCATTTTACAGATAGAAACTGAGGCCTACAACAGCAGAGTAACTTGCCCCAAATCATACAGGAGGCAAAATAAAGATTTGAACCCAGATCTTTAGTCTTCTAATCAAGTCCAGTTTTGGCTTCAATGTGCTGTTTCCCCTTTCATTTGGATATCAAATGGTGGGGGAAGCGAAGAGGAAGGGGGGATTAGCACAAAGTAGAACTTCCCATTTGTGCAGACCTCTAATTGAGAGGAAGTTTCTATTAACATCAATTCTAGTTTGTCTCACTCCCACTACTACATGTTGATACCAGGCCTGTCCTTTGGAAGCATGAAGGGAAAGCCTAATGCCTCTTCCATATGACAACCCTTTAAATGAACAAAGATGTCAATCCTGTGTCTTCTTAGTTTGCTCATCTTCAATCAAACAAAAACCATTTATTAATAATCTACTATATGCCAGATACTATGCTAAATGTGGGAGGTACACTAAGCATCCCCAGTGCATTTTGATCCAATCTCATATAACCTAATTTTGAAGTCAGATACCATCCTATTAGTTCTCCTGTGGAAGTCCTTCAGCTTAACAATACCTTTTACAAAGTTTGGGACCGGAATTGAACATAATACTCTAAAATACTCCTCAGTCCTAGCTGATTATCTTTGTCACACAGCCAAAGGTTGGACATATTAGCTTTGGGGCTTGCCATATTTCACTGCTGTGGTTGTGGATACTATTTAGCTCGAGGTCCATGAAAATCCTCCAATTTTTGTTTTTTACATGAAATACTGCATTTTCCCTATCTTGTATCTGGAAATTGATTTTTGAACCCGGGTCTGACTTTATATTTCTTCCTATAAAATTTCAATGAGGGCAACACTTCGTCTACAGCTTACAGTCTTGAAGAACTGTCCAGAGCACTAAAGTTAAGTGATCAGTCCAGGATGACATATAAAGTAAGTGTCAGAGGTGGAATAGGAACCCAGGTTATCTTGGCTCTGAAGTCATCTCTTAAAACATTGAAATCCTTCTTTATATTGATTGGAATTTTCCAGTCAGAACTGAGGCAAGGACTGTTGTGATGAAATGGTCTTCATTAAAACCAGTCTGATTGAAGAGAGATTTGGAATTATGCCCCAAGAGTTATTAAACTGCCTATGCCCTTTGACCCAGCAATACCACTATCAGGTCTGTTTCCCAAGAGGATTGGGAAAATGGAAAAGAAACTACATGTTCTAAAATACTTATAACAGCTCTTTTTGTAGTGGCAAAGAAATGGACATTGTGGGGATACTGTCAATTGGGGAATGGCTAACCAAATTGTGGTATATGTTCATGACGGAATGTTGTTCTGCTATAAGAAATGATGAGTTCAATGATTTTAGAAAACCATGTGGAGATCTCCACAAAACAATAAGAGATAAATGAACAGAACTAAGAGAACACTGTATACAGTTACAGTATTGCTTTAAAAGCAACTTTGAGCAGCCAAGTCATTCTGACTATTAAAAATACCCAAATTAACCTCAAAAATCCTATGAAGGAAAATGCTCTTTGAATCCAGAAAGTCATATTGTTGTGTTGCAGAAAATGATGAGCTGGTTTGTTTAGAAAAACATGGAAAGATTTGGACTTTACAAAGGAAAATGCTATCCACCTTCAGAGAATCAGATGATAGGAGGAAATAAACAGAGCACGGTCTTATATATGTGTGTTTGAATGTATATGTGTATATATGTCTATGTTTTTAGGTATCTGTTTGCATGTATATACATTCACACTTAATTGTAGCCTTCTTTAGGGTGGGAGGGAGAGAGGAGAAAAATAAAGTTAAAAGTGCAGAGAGTGAAAGAAAACCAATAAGGAAGCAAAGCTGGGAAGCTTTGAAAACAATGTGTAGTATTTACTATAAGGTTTTCTTGAAATATAAACTTATTTTTTAATATTGAATCCTCTCTTATGGTCTGCTATGTACATGGCAATGTTTATTTTCCTCTTCTCATTTTGTATTTGAGGAAAATTTTAAAAAAATATGAAAAAAGTTTGAGCCAGTCTTGTTAAGTTAAACTTTACTTAAAGACTATATATTTTTTCTGTTAGCTGTTATAATTGGACTATGTATTTGTGTGTGCATGTGCGTGTGCATGTGTGTGTATGTGTGTGTCTTTTTTGCTAAACAAAAAAAATAAAATTTGTCTTGACTGAACCAAGAGGAAAATGGATGTCTCAAATCTTGGTGTTGGGAGGGATCTCAGAGGTCATGTGGTATAGCCCCTTGCAGAAACCACCTCTAAAAGAGATAATCATCCAAACTCTGCTCCTAGACCCTAAGGCAAACACTTTGTATTTTTGGACTAATCTCATGTCCCTTTATACTCAAAAATACTTTGTTCTCCAGGCTAATTAGCCAAAGAGTGATCAGGGGCATAAGGGTTACAAGAAACTTACCCCAATATCATGCCTTGAACACAGCAGAAGCAAACGTCTAATACGTGTTTGTTGAAAATCAGTGACATAAGGTCCTGGGAATATTGGATAGGAAATGGGCAAATAGGATAGAATGAGAAGGGGAAATTCAGAGACAGGGAAATCTGATTACAATGCAAACTGATTCTTCCTGTTGGGAGGTTTTCATTGCAGGGTCATTAAGGGTTTCTAAGCTTTATATATATCTATATCTATATACACATACATATATATGTACATATGTATGCATATACATATACACATGTGCAATATACATCTATATACTTACACACCCACATATACATACACACATACATATACACACATACCTACATATATATGAAGAAGCCTGGGGAAGTCACAAGTCCTGTGTTTGACTTCGTTCATTCTACCAGGTTTTAACAGCATAGCATCTCCTCCTTCTGAGGCTGTTCCATCATCAAAATAACCCTCATGTGACCTCACACAGAGAGTTGGTGAAAGAAGCGTGTTTTGTAATCCCCACACAAGACAACAGAAGGCCAAGGTGTTCTTTATAGTATTACTCAGTCCTTCCCTCTCCAGTTCTTCCCTCTCAGTGATTCTCTTTCCTGCTTCAGCCCTTTCCTTATCCAGCTCTCCCTTCCATAACAAGCAATCACCCCCTCCCCCTGCCAAGCTGGTTCAGCCACCTCTTCCTTTTCAGCTCCTTTCTGAAACTCACCTCATCCATGGAGTGTTTCTGTGATCAGTCCTGTAAAGTTCAGTTACCCCAGATCCTCCCGTAAGCCTTGTAGATTTTACTTTCCTCAGGTTGGTCCTATTCTCTTACTGAAAGAAGATAAAGACCGATTAAAGGCACTGCACCTGGACATCCTCATGGTCTCCACAGAAAATTCTTCCCACTCCTACCAAAGTCATGAGTGAACTTATTCCACAAACCTGGAGGAAGGATTTTAGTTTTCATCCTGCTCCATCTTTCTATTAATAGCATTAACTATCCCCTCCTCCTGGATATTGTCTCTTCCTGTGCCTTTCATGACTGGTCTTCCATCTACCTCTTGACATTGCTTCTCAGTCATTTTCATGGATTTCTTTTCTTCCTCCTTCTCCTTAAATGTGGGTATAAGAAAGTTTCTCATTCTAAAACCTCTATTCATCTGTTTCTGTGGTTTCTGCTTGAGCAACATAGCCCCATTTGTTCACTTTGGAGTCATTCTCTATCACTGAAGTTCTTAAATCAAATATGGAATTACCATGTGTTGGCTATTTTGTAGTGGGGCTTTTTGTTCACTTTAAGGTAGAGGATTATTGAATTCTCCTCCAACTACGAGCTTACATAATTCTTTTTAGGTGAGTCTTACCTCTCTCTATCCAGCCCAAAGTACCCAATTTGCCTAGAGGACAGAGGGCTGGTCTGACAGAATGACCTTGGGTCAAGTACTCTGATTCGCATCAACCCAGGACTACTCACTTCACCTCAAGGAAGGCAGCTACAAAACCCAGATGAATTGTCAATTTTGAGTAGTGACAGTGGTTTCAACACATGCAGAATTCTTCTCATTTATGAAATCATAGATCTATGACCACCTGCCCCCCTCAAAAATTCTTTGTGATGATTTAGTCGGGATTTTGAAATTGTGTGCTGAAACTAACTGCCTGGCTGCTCATGTCCATCAGCAATTCAGAGGCAATACCACCCCATTATCATCATCCTCCCTAAACTTACCTAGACTTCCAGTTAACCCATATTCTTTACAATATTTTTCTCCCAGGCTTGCCACTTCAGCCTTTTTCTGTGTCCTTTCCCTCCACACCCAAATCCAGTCAGTTGATAAATTACGCTCAGTCTACCTTTTCCATGTTCTACAATTAGTGGCATGTATTAGACTTGCTATCAGATCACCCAGCTTCCAGTCCTGAGCTCTTTTAACTATACTTCCCAATCACTATACCTCTGGCTATCTTACCTGAGTGTGGTGAGTCACTGGGCTAAGTCTGAGTCTCCTTTGACTCTCCTGGAGCATTTATCAGGATTCTGCCCATGAGGGAAACCAGGAGAACAGATGGTAGAGGCCTGAATGTATAACCAGGCTATAGAACCTCAAGAATTGAAGAGCAGGAGATGTACAAAAAGTTCCCAGGTCAAGAGGTCCAGATGGAGATCAGTGCCATAATCTCAAGTCTTCTCATTAACTCTGCAACTGGAGAAGTTGGTGCCAACCTGTCCCCTTACATGCTCGTTATTACAAATGGGTGATGCAAATGGTGTGGAAGATCATGGACTCTAGGGTGTCAGAGTTGGAAGGGCTCTCAGAGCTGGTCAAGTTTCATTCTTTTTACAAGCAAGGTAACTGAGACTCAGAGAAGTAATATCACAGGAAACATGATGGGCTGATCACAAGTTCATGGGATTTAGAGGAGAGAGGGACTTCAAAGATCATCTAGTTCAGGCTTCTTATTTACAGGTGAGGAAACTGAGGCCTACATATGTTAGGTCACATTCCAGATATGACACAGCTAGGAAATAACACTGGAGCTCAAAAGGCACTGAGTGCTTTCTCACTATGACAGGCTGCTGAAATTTCACATCTTCCACATCCAACAAGCATTTAGACAGGGAACCTTAAACATGAGCTGCCAGCTTCAGAGGCTACTGTGAAACCCTTGGGGGTTGGCAAATAGATGGTTGCCAAAACTTTTTTTTTCCATTGCTTGTTCTGAGATTCAAAAGGAGACAAAGTTAATACTTAGGACCCATGGTTTAATTGGAAGGAGTAATTATTTGACATAATCAGAAGAAAAAATTTATTTTCAAGTCACTGTCAGTAACTTTAGGAAAAAATTACATAGAATGGGAAATGTACTGCCTGATTGGAGAAGGAGATGTCTTAGATTTGTATTTCTAGAATGTATTTTTCAAGCTTTATGGACCAGGATGTTGAGAGATTCTTAGTTCTTGTTTTTGATCCTTTGTTCTGAAAGAGGACTGATGGCATCATGAGAGTGATGTTTTGATTTGTGAGTGGACTGAATTTCAGTGAGGCAGGGCTGTGCAAAGTCAACAGCCTCACTCTCTTCTCCAGAGTCACCTGAGTCCAGTGGTAAGACATAAGTCAAGATGACTGACAATGGCCCCAGAGATTCTTAGTGAATACCAAGAAAATAAATTTGATAATCACGAAAATCCAGCATGGCTTCTTTAAGAATGGGTCATGTAGGCTAGTTCAAGCCTTTATCTCCTCTTATCTAGACTATTGTAGCAACCTTCTTTACTGAAGAAAAATAAAATTGTATTGATATCTTTGGTTTTTTATATTAACAAAAATTTCCCCTAATTTTCTATCTCTTCCCTTTCCCAGGTGTTGTTTTCTAGTTGTTTTCAGTTGTACCTGACTCTTTGTGCCCCCAGTTGGTTTTTTTTGGCAAAGACCCTGGGGTGGTTGCCATTTTCTTCTCCAGCCCATTTTACATATGAGGAAACTGAGGCAAACTGGGTTAAGTGACTTGCCCAGGGTCACCCAGCCAGTAAAGGTTCAAGGCCAGATTTGAACTCAGGATGATAGGTCTTCCTAACTCTATGCCTGGCATCAACAAGCTGCCCTTTCCCAGAGATTTATCTCATATAAAGATGTTTTAAAGACAAAAAAGGAGAGGAAAAAATTCAGCATCACTAATCACTAGATTAAAAAGTCTGAATATGTGTCCAAGCGCATTTGTGATCCTCCGACATGTGCAAAAGAGTAGTTTGGGAGTGTCTTTCTAGATCTCTTATTTCAAATGATATTTGTTCTTAACAGCTTTGCAAAATTCACTTTTAATTGTGTGTATGTGTTCTTTCTACTGTTATCAACATTTTGTATATTGTTTTCTTGGTTCTGCTTATTTCAGTCTTTATCAGTTCATGTAGATCCTTTCATGCCTCTCTGTATTCATCACATTCCTCATTTCTTACAGCACAGCAATAATCTATTACATTCATATAGCAAATTTGTTTAGTCATTCCTTGAATGATGGGCATCTTTTTTTTTAGCATCACTAAGAGTTGTACTTTGACAAAGGTTTGTTTTTTGTTTGTTTAATACAACAATTGAGATAATCATGGTTTTGGATGGTATTTTTGTTTTTAATATAATTAGGTTGATTAATTTCCTAATGTTGAACCATATTTGCATCTCTGTTGTAAATCCAATTTGGTCACAATGAAGAATTTCTTGGAGAAATCACTTCAACATTTTTGACAGGATTTATTATCAAATTGTTGAATCATTTATTAATGTTATTTCTATAGTTTTCCCTTTTGTCCTTCCTGCCTTCGGTGTTAGGATGACATTTGTCTCTTTAAAAAGATTCTGGCAGAATCCTTTCTTTTTCAGTCTCTGAGAGTAATTTGTGATGTTTGGGTACTAATTATTCCTTAAAAGTTTGAAAAAAATTCTCCTGTTGTGACTCCATCAGAATCAGAAGGTTCCTTTTCCCTTTTCCCCATTTAGGCAGTTTCTTTGCAGCTGAATCTAATTCCTTTTCTGATATTGGATTATTTAAGAGCTCAATCTTTTCTTCTAACAGTTTGAGTGTTTTTTATATTTTTGAAGATCTGTCTCCTTTTTTGTACTCAGTTTCATTAGCATGTAACTGAATAAACTAGGTTATGATCATATGTTTATGTTACTTCTGATCTTGTTGGGATTTCACTTTGCTTGTTTGCTATTTTTGTTTGATTTTCTATACTCTACTTTTTCTTTTTTACTTTTTTATATTTTACTATTTGTTATTTTAGTTTTCAATGTTGATTTCCACAAGATTGTGAGTTACAAATTTTCTCCCCATTTTGGCACTCCCCACCACTCCAAGATGGCATATATTCTGATTGCCCCATTCCCCAGTCAGCCCTCCCTTCTGTCAGCCCACTCTCCCCTCCATCCCCTTTCACTTTAATTTCTTGTAGAGCAGGATAGATTTCTATGCCTCATTCCCTATATATCTTATTTCCCAGTTGCATGCAAAAACAACTTTTCTTGAGCATCTGCTTTTAAAACTTTGAATTCCAAATTCTCTCCCCTCTTCCCTTCCCACCCACCCTCCCTAAGAAGGCACGCAATTCAACATAGGCCACACATATATCATTATGTAAAACACTTCCACAATATTCATGTTGTGAAAGACTATTTCCTTCCATCCTATCCTGTCCCCCATTTATTCCATTTTCTTCCTTGACCCTGTCCCTTTTCAAAAGTATTTGCTTTTGATTACCTCTTCCCCCATCTGACCTCCCTTCTATCATCCCCTGTTTTTTATCCCCTTCCCCCTACTTTCCTGTGGGGTAAGATACCCAATTGAGTGTGTATGTTATTCCCTCTTCAAGTCAAATCCTATGAGAGCAGCATTCACTCATTCCCCTTCATTTGCCCGCTCTTCCCTTCCAAAAGAACTGCTTTTTCTTGCCACTTTTACATGAGATAATTTACCCCATTCTATCTCTCCCTTTCTCCCTCTTTCAATATATTCCTCTCTCACCCCTTAATTTTATTTTATTTTTTTATATATCATCCCTTCATGTTCAACTCACCCTGTGCCCTTTGTCTATATATGTGTATATTCCCTTCAACTCCCCTACTACTGAGAAAGGTCTCATAAATTACACACATCATCTTTCCATGTAGGAATGTAAACTTTAGTAAGTCCTTTATGATTTCTCTTTCTTGTTTACCTTTTCATGCTTCTCTTGATTATTGTATTTGAAAGTCAAACTTTCTATTCAGCTGTGGTCTTCTCTTTTTCAAGAATGCTTGAAAGTCCTCTATTTTATCGAAAATCCATATTTTGCCTTGGAGCATTATGCTCAGTTTTGCTGGATAGGTGATTCTTGGTTTTAATCCTAGCTCCTTTGACCTCCAGAATATCATATTTCAAGCCCTTCAATCCTTTAATGTAGAAGCTGCTAGATCTCATGTTATCCTGATTGTGTTTCCACAATACTCAAATTGTTTCTTTCTGGCTGCTTGCAGTATTTTCTCCTTGAACTGGGAACTCTGGAATTTGGTGACAATATTCTTAAGAGTTTTCCTTCAGGGATCTTTTTCAAGAGGTGATCTGTGGGTTCTTTCAATTTCCATTTTCCCCTCTGGTTCTAAAATATCAGGGCAGTTTTCCTTGATAATTTCTTCAAAGACAGTGATGTCTAGGCTCTTTCTCTGGTCATGGCTGTCAGGTTGTCCAATAACTTTTAAATTATCTCTCCTGCATTTATTTTCCAGGTCAGTGGTTTTTCTAATGAGATATTTCCCATTGGGTTCTATTTTTTCATTCTTTTGGTTCTGTTTTATAATTTCTTGATTTCTCATAAAGGCATTGCCTTCCATTTGTTCCGTTATAATTTTTAAGAAATTATTTTCTACTGTGAGTTTTTGGACCTCCTTTTCCATCTGGGCAATTCTGCTTTTTAAGACATTCTTCTACTCATTGGCTTTTTGGACGTCTTTTCCATTGGGGTTAGTCTATTTTTAAGGTGTTATTTTCTTCAGCATTTTTGGGGTCTCCTTTTGAAAGCTATCGACTTGGTTTTCATGATTTTCTTGCCTCACTCTCATTTCTCTTCCCAATTTTTCCTCTACTTCTCCTAGTTGATTTTCAAACTCCTTTTTGAGCACTTCTGTGGCCTGCAACCAATTCAAGCCTCCAGGCTTTTGATGTAGGAGCTTTAACTTTTTTGTCTTCTTCTGGTTGCATGTTTTGATCTTCTTTGTCACCGAAGTATGATTCTATAGTCCAACTTTTTATGCTGTTTGCTCATTTTCCCAGCCAATTACTTGACTTTTGAGCTCTTTGTCAAGGTAGGACTCTACTTCCAGAATGGAGAGTGGTCTGTCCCAAGTTTCAGGGATTTTGTGCAGCTGATGTCAGAGATACTCTTAACCACCTGTAAATTTTCAATTCTTCTAACGTGGTATGATCAAAGGAGAGTTGTTTACTCCTCTCCTGGCTTGTGCTCTGGTCTGTGAATTACCACAAGCACTTTTCTGCATTGGCACTGTGAGGAGGCATCCCTCTCCACAGGTGCCACAAGCTCTGCTACACCAGCCCTCTTCTTCATCCCTGGATTGCCACCCAGGACTGTGACCCAGACCTAAGCAGGTCAAAGCAAGAGAATCTTGCTTCAGTGCCAGCAAAGAGATCCCTGCAATTCCCCTCTGATCAGCCACTTGATGCCCCCACCCTCTGTTGACCTGGAATCCCCAGAAGCAGTCATTCCTGTTGCTGCTGCTACTGTAGCCACTGCCACTGTCACCTCCAACACTCAGGGGCTGGGGCTGGACCATGCTCTTCTCTCACCTAGGTCCAACAGAGTTTCCCCACTGACCTTCTACTTTGTCTTTGATGTTTGTTGGTTGAGAAGTACAGAAACTGCCACAGCTGCCAGTAATTCAATTCTATGAGGCCTGCTCTTCACTTGTCTGTGCTGGTATGGCACATGATGGACTGTGCTCCACTCCCAGCCCAGGGACCCTTCCTCTCAGCCTTCCAGGTTGTCTTGGGCTTGAAATTTATTTCACTCTGTCATTTTGTGGGTTCTGTAGCTCTAGAAATTGTTTAGGGTCATTTTTATAGGTATTTGGAGGGGTTTGTGGGAGACTGCAAGCAAGTCCTGCTTTTACTTCACCATCTTGGCTCTGCCTCCCTGCTTGTCTTTGATTCTTGAAGAGGATCATGACATCTGGAAGGTGATGCCAAGACTTGAAGTGAAATGGATGTAAGTGAGGGAGGGCTGTGAAAAGTAAAATTTACCAGCTTCACTTTCTTCTCTGGAACCATCCAGGCCAAGTTGTAAGACACAAATCAGGTTGACTAGAGATGGCTCCCAACCAAGATGATAAAACAGGGGAATATCAATGCTGAAGGGGTTGTGGAAAGATAGGTACTATACTGCATTAATTCTTGGAGCTATGAAGATAAAAACATTCTGGAAAGCAATTTGGAATTTTACAAAAAGAAAAGGCTATCATGTCCTTATCCTTTGACCCACAGATTCCACTGTGAGGCATATTCCTAAAGAAGGTCATTGATAAAAAGAGATGTTCCATACATGCCAAAATATTTACAGTAGCACTTTTTATGATAGCAAATCACTGGGAACAGGGTATAGAGTCATTAACTGGCAAATGGCTAAACAAGTTGTGATACATGAATATAATGGAATATTATTGTACTGTAAGAAATGATGAACATGGTGAAAATAGAGAAGTGTGAAAAGAGAAATGAACCAAAGCAAAGGGAAGTCAGCAGAACAAGGAAAACAGTATAAACCAAGGTTATAACAATATAAAGAGAAAGCACAAAAATCACAAAGCAATTAGAAATGAATGCTGCAAAATTATAAAGAACATGTTTCTCCCAAAAAAGAAATTTCTGAAAACGTCTCACCCTCATTCTTTACATAGCTATAGGCCATAGGAACAGTGTCTATGGGGGCAGAACATTGCATCATTTAAAAAAATGTATTCATTAGTTTTGCTAAATTTTCTCTTCTCTAATTTAACTTTTGTTGTTGTTGTTATGAGGGATATTTCTCTGGAAGAGGAAAAGGAGTGTTATCAGGGTAATTTATGAAATGTTAAAACAAAATATATCGATAAAAATCAATTTAAAGATATATTACTGGTAACTTTGGAGAGAGAAATTTCAGTTGCATAACGATGATAGAAGTCAGATTATAAGAGGATAAGAAATGGAGGTAACAAATATTGTCTGATTTTTTCTTATTTTTTCCCACTTAAGAGTATTTTATTTTTTCCAATTCCATGTCATGATAATTTTAAACATTCACTTTTATAAGATTTTGAGTTCCAAATTTTTCTCCCTCCCTCTTCTACCCCCTACCCAAGATAGCAAGCAATCTGATATAAGTTGTGCATATACAATCAGGTTAACCATACTTCCACATCAGACATGTTGTGAAAGAATCAGAACAAAAGGGACAAGTTACAAGAAAGAAAAAAAAGTATAATTCGATCTGCATTCAGACTCCATAGTTATTTCTGCCAATGTCGATAGCATTTTCCATCATGAGTCTTTTGGAATTGTCTTAGATCATTGTATTGCTGAAAAGAGCTAAATCTATCACAGTTGATCATCACACATTGTTACTGTTACTGTGTACAATGTTTTTCTGGTTCTGCTCACTTCACTCAGCATCAGTTCGTGTCAGTCTTTCTAGATTTTTTCTGAAATCTGCCTGCTCATCATTCCTTATAGCACAATAGTATTCCATTATATTCATATGCCACAATTTGGTCAGCCATTTCCAAATTGATGGGCATCTCCTCAATTTCTAATTCTTTGTGACCACAAAAAGAGCTACCATAAATATTTTAGTACATGTGGCTCCTTTTTGATTTTTTTCTGATCTCTTTGGGATACAGACCTAGAAGTGCTATTGCTGGGTCAAAGGGTATGCACAGATTTATAGCCCTTTGGACATGGTTGCAATTTTTCTCCAGAGTGGTTATATTAGAGGATAAGGGAGGGATAGGGAATAGGATAAGGGGTGGTGGTGGTGTAGAAGAGTATGTAGATTAATGGGAATAGGATAAAGAGGAAACAACAAATATATATGTATATATATATATACATATATATATACATATATATACATACATATACATATATATGTATATATATATATATTTAGAAGGGTATAAAATTTTCCAAATTCAGAAAGGCATAAGAGAAGAAGGGGATAGAGCAGAGAGAGAGAGAGAGGATAAGGGAGGGATTCTTGAAGGGTGGGTAGGTTAAGGAATAGGAGGGCAAGGTAGTGAGTAGAAGCAAAGTAGAGGAGTGAGGAGAGATAGGAATAACATGAGGATATATATGTACAAGTAATTATCATTTAAAATGTGAATGGAATGAATCTATCCATAAAATGGAAACTGATAGCATATTAAAAATTCAAATTCAACTATGTTGCTTTTGGGAAATACTACAAAAATGAGAGGGACTCACAAAAACAAAATAAAGGTCAGGAGCAGAATTTATTATGTAAGAAAGCAGAGATAGTAATCATGATCTCAAACAAAGTTAAAGCTAAAATCTGATTTAATAAAAAGAGAAAAATAAGGAAACTACACTGTGTGTCAGCTGTATTAATCAATATTTGTAGACCATATAAAATAAATAGACAGTATAAAAAATGAGAGGACACCTGCCAAAACAGACACAGGAACTATGTGAATATAAATACAAAATGACTTTTATACAAACAAAGTTAGATCTAAATAATTGGAGTAATACTTATTGTGCTTGTGTAGGTAAAGCTAATAAAAAAGACAATTTTCCCTAAATCATCTATTTATGTAATACCATTCCAATTAAATTACTAAAAATTATCTTACTGATAAAAAAATTAATAGCAGGACTCATTTAGAAGAGCAGAGGGTCAAGAACTTTAAGGAAACCAGGGTGGGGGAGATGTGAAGGAACCAGATTCAGTAGTTTCAGACATTAAACTATAATATAAGGTGAGAGCAGTGTTGAAGTGTAAAATGGATAGTTTTGATAATTTTAAATTAAAATTTCCCTATATAAATAAAACCTATGTAGCCAAGAAGAGAGGGAGTGCAGAAAATTGGGGGAAAAGCTCTCATAGACAATTTCTCAAATAGGATGCAATTGGGTCAGAATGTTGTTGTGCTATAGGAAATGGAGAGCTAGTAGATTAAGAAAAATATGGAAAAACTTGAACTTATGAAAGAAGATGCTATTCACCTTCAGAGAAACAGATGACAAATGGAAATAAGCATATTATGGTCTTACATATATGTGTTTGAGTGTATAAGTATGTATGTTTATGGATATCTTTATCTATATCCATATATATGTATGTATATATACGTATATTTGCATACACGTACATACACACATACATACATACATACGTACATACATACATGCATGCTTAATTTTAGCCTTCTGGGGAGGGGTAGAGGAAAGGGAAAAATAAAGTAAAAATATACAGGAGAGGACGAAAGAAAACATACAAGGAAGCAAAGAAAGGGTGGACAGCTTTGAATATAATGTATAGTATTTACTATATAGATTTTCTTGAAATGGAAATTTATTGCTTTATAGTGAGTTCTCTCTTATGTTCTACTTTGTACACGGCATTTTTTTAAGTATAGAAAAATTTAAATATAATGAAAAAATATGAAAAAAGAATGGTTGGATCAGTTCACAACTCCACCAACAATGCATTAGTGTTCCAATTTTCCCACATCTTCTCCAACATTTATCATTTTCCTTTTCTGCCAATCTTATATGTGTGAGGTGGTACCTCAGAGTTATTTTAATTTGCCTTTGTCTAATCAATAGTGATTTAAAGATTTTTTTTAAATACGACTATAAATAGCTTTAATTTCTTCATCTGAAAACTTATTTTATGTCCTTCCTTTGACCATTTATCAATTAGGGAATGACTTGTATATCAATTGGAGAATGACTCAGTTCTCTATATATTTTAGAATTGAGACCTTTATCAGAGACACTTGGTATAAAAATTGTTTCACAACTTTCTCCTTTCTTTCTAATGCATTGGCTTTGTTTGTGTAAACCCTTTTTAATTTAATGTAATCAAAATTATCAATTTTGCATTTCATGATGTTCTCTATCTATTGTTTGGTCAGAAATTCTTCCCTTCTCCATAGATCTGACAGGTAAGCCATCCCTTGTTGTCATAATTTGCTTAAGGTATCACCCTTTATGTCTAAGTCATGTGCCTATTTTGACCTTATATGGTGTGAGATGTTGGTCTTTGTCTAGTTTCTGCCATACTATTTTCCCCAGCAGTTTTTTGTTAAATAGTGAGTTCTTATCCCAGAAGCTAGAGTCTTTGGGTTTATCAAACAGTAGATTACTATAGTCATTTACTATACCTATTCCACTCATCCACCACTCTATTTCTTAGCCAGTACCAAATAGTTTTGATGATTGTCACTTTATAATATGGTTTTAGATCTGGTACTACTAGGCTATCTTCATTTGCATTTTTTCCATTAATTCCCTTGATATTCTTGACCTCTTGTTCTTCTAGATGAATTTTGTTATTATTTTTTTCAAGTTCTATAAAATGATTTTTGGTAGTTTGGATGACATTGAATAAGTAAATCAATTGAGGTAGAATTGTGATTTTTTATTATATTAGCTTGGCCTATCCATGAACAATTGACATCTTTCCATTTCTTTAGGTCTGACTTTATTTCTGTGAAAGTATTTTGTAAGTATTTTGTAATTGTGTTCATATAGCTCCTGGGTTTGTGTTGGCAGGTTGACTCACAAATATTTTGTATTGTCTGCAGTTATTTTAAATAGAATTTTTCTTTCTAATTCTTGCTGCTGAGCTTTGTTAGTATCATATAGAATGCTAAGGATTTATGTGGGTTTATTTTATATCCTGCAATTTTGCTGAAGTTATTTCAAGCAGTTTTTTATATGATTCTCTTAGATTCTCTAAGTATACCATCATATCATTTGCAAAGAGTGCTAGTTTTGTTTCCTCATTGTGTATTCTTACTCTTTCAATTTCTTTTTTCTACTCTTATTACTAAAACCAACATTTCTAGTTCAATATTGAATAAAAGTGGTGATAATGGCCATTCTTTTTTCACCCCAGATCTTATTGGGAAAGCTTCTAGCTTATCCCCATTACATGTAATACTTGCTGATGGTTTTAGATAGATACTACTTATAATTTTAAGGAAAACTCCATTTATTTCTATGCTCTTTAGTGGCTTTTTTATAGGAATGGGTGTTGTATTTTGTCAACAGCTTTTTTCTGCATCTGTTGATATAATCGTATGATTTCTGTTAGTTTTGTTATTAATATGCTCAATTATGTTGATAGTTTACCTAATATTGAACTAGCCCTGAATTCTTGGTATAAATCCCACCTGGTCATACTGTATTATCTATTTGGTAAATTGCTGTAATCTCTTTGCTAATATTTTATTTAATTTTTTTTGCATCAATATTTGTTAGGGAAATTGGTCTATGATTTTCTTTCTCTGTTTTGGCTCTTCTTGGTTTAAATATCGGCACCATATCTGAGTCATAAAAGGAATTTGGTAGTACTCCTTTGCCTATTTTTTCCAAATAGTTTATATAGAATTGAAAAAAATTAATTGTTCTTTAAATGTTTGGTAAAATTCACTTGTAAATCCATCTGGCCCTGGAGACTTTTTTTTCCTCAGGGAGTTCATTGATGGCTTGTTCAATTTCTTTTTCTGAAATGGGGTTATTTAAGTATTTTATTTCCTCTTCTCTTAATCTGGGCAATTTATGTTTTTCTAAATATTCATCCATTTCACTTAGATTGTCAGATTTATTGGTATATAGTCAAGCAAATATAGTTCCTAATTATTGCTTTGATTTCTTCTTCATTGTTGGTGAATTCAGCCTTTTCATTTTTGATACTTATCGTCTTATTTTAGGCTCATAACACTTTGAGGTAGATGTTATCATTATCTTTATTTTACAGGTAAGGAAACTGAGGCTGAGAGAGCTTCAGTTGCTTGTCCAGGGTCACACACTTTCTAAATTCTGAGACAGAATTTGAAATCAGGTCTTCCTTCCTCTAGTCCCAGCAGTCAGCCCGATAAATCTTCATAATAATACCATATGGATTTGTCATTGGAATGCAATGAGATAACATTCACCGATAGCTGTGTAGGCATCCTTGTAGAATGTAAGCTCCTTTGGGGCAGGAGCCATTGTCCTTTTTCACCATTACATACAGAATGCCTAGCTTAGTTGCTTAATACTTGTTCTAAATGAATTAATGAATAAAAGGTTCTGTGGATGTAAAACAAAGTTCTTCTCCTGCCAATCATAGCTCTTTACCTTAGGCAACTTCCATAATTTTCATCAGTTACAGGCTTCAACACTAAAATCATTAACTTATGTTTCCCCAGAACAATCTCCTCATGATTGTCTCCATGCTACATTCATTGAGATGCAGTGTGATAGATTAAAAGGACAGCTAGGTGGTGCAGAGGATAAAGGGCTGGCCCTGGAGTCAGGAGAACCTGAGTTCAAATCAGACCTCACACTAGCTGTGTGACCCTGGGCAACTCATTTAACCTTGCTTTCCTCAGTTTCCATATTAGTAAAATGAGTTGGAGAAGGAAATGGTAAACCATTCCAGTATCTTTGCCAAGAAAACTCTAAATGGGGTTGTGAAGAGTTGGACATGACTAAACATGACTGAACAAGAACAACAACAACAATGAAATCATATATTAAAGAAAAGTATTGTACTTGGAATACCTGGGTTTGAGTCCTGGCTCTGTCATTTGTTGTGTGACCCTAGACAAGTCATGTAGCTTTAATTTCTAAATTTTTTTTAAATTAAATTAATCTGTTTCAATTAATAAAGATCTATTTTATCATCTCCCCATTTCCCAACCCCCATTGGGAAAACAAAAAACAAAATCCTAAAGTCTTTGAAACAATTATTTACAGACAAAACTAATTTCCACATTTACTATGTCTAAAACAACATATGTTTCTTCATCTTGAGTCTATCACTTCTCTATCAGAAGGAGAATTACAAATTTCATCATGGGAACTCTAAAATCCTTGGGTGGTCATTTCTTTAAGATAGCTAGGTGTTGCAGTGAGTAGAAGTTGGACTTGTAACCAGGAAGACCTGAGTTCCAATTTAGCCTCAGATATGTACTTGTTCTGTGACCATTTCCAAGGGTCACTTGACCTTTCTCGGCTTCAGTTTCCTCATCTGTAAAATGAGGATACTAATGACACCTACCTCCCAGGGTTGTTGTGAAGATAAAATGAGATGTAAAGTGCTTTGATAATACTCTGATTGGGAACCTCACCCTGAGGAAGTACTCAAGCCAGAGGTTCACTCCAAACCTACCACAACACGTAACTTCCTGAGCTACTGATGCAAACTTAAAATTCTCTTTAAATGCTAGCCATTATGATTAGGAGGATAAGAGTTCTCAAGTCTTTCAAAATTGTTTGTCACACAATGCTGTTCTTATGTAAATTGTTCCTTGATTATACTCCCTTCCCTCTGCATCAGTTCAATCAAGTCTTCCTAAGTTTCTCTAAAACTACTTATTTCATCCTCTGAATTTGAAAATACCAGCACAGTAATATTCCATTACATTTACATAAAATTATTTCTTCAGTCATTCCCATTGGTACTTCTTCAGCTTATAGTTCTTGGTCACCATAAAATAAGTTGGTACAATTGCTTTTTTTTGTACTTATGAGTCATTTTCCTCTTATTTTGATCTTTTTTTGGGTGGGAAGAGAGGTTGAGGAAGAAGGGATATGCTTAGTGGCTGCATTGCTTAGGCAAAGGATATACCCAGCTTAGTAATTCAGGGAGCAAAGTTCTGAATTTCTTTCCAGAATGGCTAGGCCAATCCACCACTCCACGAAGCATGTACTAGTATGCCTAATTTCTCACAGATCCTCCAACATTTATTATTTTCATTTTTCATCAGTTTTGCTCATCTGATGAGGGTGAGGTAAAACCCACAGTTGCTTTAATTTTAATTTTTTGTGTTATTAGTGATTTGATACATTTTCACATGCTTACTGAATGTTAGTTTAACTTTTATCATATCTCTTGCATATGCCTCCCTTTTCTCCTCTGAAGCTGTCACCATCGTGATGTAGGCTTTAGTAGACTTATGTCTTGACTATTCCAATAGCACCTTGGTTGTTCTTCCTATTACAAGTCTTTACCCATTCTGGTCCATGCTCCACTCAACTACCAAAGTGATCTTCCTAAAGTTCAGGCCTAACCATGTATCCCCTATCCCCACATTCAATAAAACTATTGGTTCCCCATCACTTCCAGGAGCAAATATAAAATCATCTGTTTGGCATTCAAAGACCTTGATGACCTGACCCCCTTCTACCTTTTCTAATCTTCTTACATCTTAGCCCTACCTCTACTTATTTTGGGAGCCAGGGAAAATATCCACCTTGCATTCCTCAGACAAGACCCTCCATTTCCCAACTCTGGACATTTTCACTGAATGCACTCCATGCCTTGAATACTCCTCCTCATCTTCACTTACTGGATTCCCTGTATTCCTTCAGGTCTCAGATAAAATCCTACATGCTACAAGAAGTCCTTCTGAATTCCTATTAATTCTTTTACCCCCCTCTGTTAATCACTTCCAATTTTTCCTGCATTATTCTGTATCCTTATTTGTCCATAGTTGTTTGTATGTGTCTCCTCCATTACAGTTTGAGTTCCCTGAGAGCGGGAACTATCTTTTGTCTCTTTTTGTACCCCTAGTGCTTGACTCAGTGACTGGCACATAGTGTTTGATAAATGTTTTGACTGTTGGCTGGATGATAGTTTTGATATATTCTTTTAAATACTGCCCATTTATATCCTTTGACCACTAATAAATTAGGTGATAGTTTTTGTTCCTGTAAATCTGAATCTGGTGTGTGTATATATGTATGTGTTAGAATGAGACTGTTAGGAGAGAAACTTGCTGCCAGTATTTTTCTCAGTTACTTCTTCCCTTCTGATTTTAGTTGCATTGGTTTTGTTTGTGTAAAAACTTTTAAATTTTCATTTAATTAAAATTGTCCATTTTATCTTTTATTATGATGATGATGATAAGACTGATGTCAATGAGTGACTCTTTTCTTGACATTTCCAGAGATATAACTCCTAGACCAATTTAAATAAGGAAGAGCCTTACATGTAGATGGTAGTCAATATGTACTTGTTGACTTGATCACCTGTGACTTTCTATCCTTGTCTTCCTGGTAGAGGAAATTAAAGTTTATTTCATAGGAAACAGGGAGCCACTGAAGATTTTTGAGTAGAAGATTGATGCATCAGATCTCAGGATAAGAAATGATTCTGGTAGTGGTTGTTGTTTCTCAGTGATGTCCAACTCTTTGTGATATGAGTGGAATGGAAATCACAGAATCAAATATCAGAGTATTTAGATTTATAAGGGATTTCCGAGGTCATCTACCTCATCATTTTATCATCAAATGAGGTAGTATTTATAAGTTGTCACGGTGCCTGGCACATAACGATGTTAAATACTTCTGTCATCTTCCTTCCCTCCATCTATTCCATACGACACTTGAAGAAGAATCCCTTCCATAATAGAATAACTAATATTTATATAGCACTTTGAGGTTTATAAAGAATTTTACCTTTATTATCCTATTTGATCTTCATAATAACCCTTTGAGTAAGGGAGATATCTGCTGAGTTGAGAAGTGAACTGCTCTGTATCATGAAAGTTTTTAGATTTCTGACCTATGGCATTAAATATTTTTCAGTAGGAAACTTTGGGATCTGGTTGTCCTACACTCACACTGGCAGTTATGGTACTTGACTAGAATTTCTGCTCAGTGGGACAGAGTGCCATGACTCCCAAGGCGAGCTCTGAAATCCTTGTCCCTGATTCTTTCATTCATATGATCAGGTGATTGGCCAGCAGCACCACCTTCTGGTTAAATATGAGGACTCCATCCTAATGCACAAAAGTTCTCAGAGAGTACTAAATGCTCTCATTACTCCAGATCATGGATAATCTGATATTCCCAAGTTCCATCTCTCTCTGGGGAACTATATTCATTTACTAAACTAGGCAGTGTGTTCAATATAGATTTTATTTCATCTAAATCAGCTGATATACTGGAAGAACTCTGCATCTTCTTTGCATGGTATTTCATTGAGTCATTATCTACTTTTCTGCCTTACTGGATGACTGAGTCCAACATCAGTTAGACCCTGGGTTATGTTTCCTTTGCCAACTTATAAGAAGAACATAAATGAAGCAAGCTAGAAACCAAATCTCCTCTCTGACTTGTGAGTCTTTCCCAAGAACCCCAACTTGAAGAAGGACTTCTGCTAGCCACACTCCCTCCAAACCCGTGTCAGCCAATGACTCCCTGGACTTGTTAGGGACCTTGACCCTGCTCAAGTAGTTTCCATCCCTTCTTTCCTGCTTTTCATCTCAGGTTTATGAATTGTCTTCCTGTTATAATGTAGGATGATGAAGGAATTGTCTTGCTTTTGGCTTGCATCTGTACCTCCAGCACTAAGTACACAGGCATTTAGTAAGCCCTTAATAAACACTTTATCTAATCTGTATCTCCCCTCACACTACTGAGTTAAGAGTGCTCATTTTCTCTCTAGCATTCTATGAATCTTTGAGAGGCAGTTCCATGCATACATTTAGACATGATAGATATTCTATAATACAACATTTTATTGCTTTTGTTCTTAATTTGCTAAAAAAAATACTATTTATAGTTAATTTTAGGCTGAGAACAAAACCCAAGACTGAAATAATTTAGAAAAAAAGTCTATGAAGTCATCCAACAGAAGGAAAGAGCTAAAAAAGGGATGACAAGTGTCTGTAAGTTACACATTTTATTGTTGTTTGTCCTTTGTTTTTTGAGGAAGACTGATGATATCAGGGGGTAATGTCTTGACTTGCATGTGAATTGAATTGAAATGAGAAAGAGTTGCAGAAAGTCCTCAGCTTCAGTCCATCTTCTTGAGTCATTGAAATCCAGTGGCAAGACAAAAGTCAAGTCGACTGGTGATAGTGTGGGATACAGTGGATGGTCTTGGTGTCTTCAAGCTCCAATCTCTAAGCTCTCCACAGTAATCACCTTCATGGTTGTTGGAACGATTGTTCTTATCCACCCATTGTGATGGGGAAAGTCTTTACATACTTGGGGTAGACTTCTTAGCGGGAGGGACCTACACATTATATAGGATTCAAACAAAGAAGGATCAGTAGCTGATTGGCCAGCATGGAGGCAGTTTCCAGGCAAAATATGTGTGTTGCTTGAGATATATAATGGGAGAAAACTCTTCCCATTTCTTGCATCACTTTGGACCTGACTGGGTTTCTGGTCAGCATAACCTAGGTCCTGAGTTAAGTGTTCAACACATCTTATCTCTAAGCAACAGATCTAGTTTCTCAGCCATTCAGGCCTAGGTTAAAATAATACAATAATGTTTTCTCACATTGGTTCCTTTGTGAAGGTAGCTCTGTTTTGCCAAGGTTTTGTAAGTAGACTTCAGTGAAATGGGGCAGTTAGGTGGCACAGTGGAAAGAGTGCCAAGCCTGGAGTCAGGAAGAGTCATCTTCCTGAGTTCAAATCTGGCCCCAGACACTTCCTAGCTAGGTGACCCAGGGCAAGTCACTTAACCCTGCTTGCCTCAGCTTCCTCACCTGTAAAATAAGCTAGAGAAAGAAATGGCAAACTAGTCTAGTACCTCAGCCAAGAAAACCACAAATGAGGTCCTGAAGAGTCAGATACCACTGAACAACAACAACGATGACACTGTGCTAAACCTTGGCAAAAGATAATCCCTGATCTCCAAGAACTCATAGTCTAATGGGGAGACAGCATGAAACAATTTATATAGAAATAAGCTGCAGACAAGATAAATTAGGGCTAGTCTTAGGGAAGGCACTAGCATTAAGGAAGACCAGAATAAACTTCCTGAAGAAGGAAGGACATTTGGGGAAACCTGAAGGGATCCAGAAGCAGAAGGAAAGAGGAAGAAGGTTCCAGGCATGGGGGACAACCAGCAAACATTCCCAGAGGCCAGTGATGGAGTATATGTGTAAGGAACATCAAGGAGACCACTGTCATATAACAATGAAGCATGTGAAGGGGAATAAGATTTAAGATGAAAGATCAGAAGGGGCCAGGGCAAGAAAAGCTTTCAAAGCCAAACAGGATTGTTAGCATCAGGATTGCTGAATTTATAATCAGAAGTCTTCCTTCCATCATTTCCTGTGTGAATTTGAGCAAGTCATTTACTTTTATCTACGAACCTTAGTTTTCTCACAGCAAAATGCAGCTAAAAATACTTTGACTACCTCCCTTACACATTTGTTATAAGGTAAGTCCTTTGAAAAAGTAAAGGTCTGAAGGACATGTTCTTGATCAGTGAGTATTTTGCAGAATTTTTCCCAAAGCATTGTTCATCCGTTTTTGAGTTGTGTCTGACTTTTCAGGAACACTTTTCGGGTTTCCTTGTCAAAGATACTGGAGTGATTTCCTATCCTTCTCCGGCTCATTTAATAGATGAGGAAACTGAGGCAAGCATGGTTAAGTGACTTGCCCAGGGGCACATAGCTAGTAAGTCTTGTCTGTGGCTGGATGTGAACTCAGGTCTTCCCAAATCCAGGCCCAGTGCTCTAGCCACTGTACCTCCTAGATGCCCTTCTCAAATCATCATCATCATCATCACACACACACACACACACACACACACATACACACACATCCCATCTCATCTGCTGCTCACAACAATCCTGTAAGGTGTTCAAATTCAGGCATTATCATCAGTTTTCTTTTCTTTTCTTTTTTTTAACAGATGAGGAAACTGAGGCCTGAGAAGATTCAGTGAATTACCTAAAAACAAACATCTAGCAAGTATCATAGATGGGAACCAAACATCTGTGTCCTGGCTCCAAATCTGCTGATGTCCCACTATAAAAACCTGGCAGTATTCATTACAGAATTTGAAATATCCAGAAGACTTGATACTAAAAGAGGCCTAGATTGGGCATCATAGGATGTGGTTCATTTTTTTTCCTCCTAGCTCTGTGACCTTGGGAAATTCACTTAATTTCTCTGGGGCTCAGTTTCCTCAGCTATAAAAATGGGTGGGGGAAGAATTGATCCCCAAGCCTAGTTCCTTCTACATCCAATGTTCCGATTAGCAGTTGTGGTTAATAATTCGTATATGTACAGAATCTTAAGTTTATGTAAACCCTTTCCTTACAGCAATGTTATAAGGTTAGTGGCTTAAGTGGTATTATCCTCATTTGGCAGAGGCAGAAACTGAGGCCCAGAGGGGAAACACCTGGTCTAGATGGCACTTAATTGCAGCTCTCCTCTCTATTCCTATTATACCGCCCTAAACACATCACAGGTCACAAAGAGATATTGTAGAGGGAATTGGGCCATTGAGAAGGACTGCCCAGGTTCTCAGGGCCTAGGATTCTTGGTTTAATAAAAAGAAAGCTCACTGCACTGGGGGCCAGAATACCTGGGCTTAAACTATGGTTCTATTATGCAGTATCTGTGTGATCTGGGGCAAATCATTAATACTTCTTGTCTCTGGAAAAAGTTGCCTAATCTAACAAATTTGCATAAGACTACCTACCTCACAGTGACATCTGATGAACAAGAGTTTAGTATTCCCATTTTTTGATGAAGAAAGTGAGGCTGAAAGAGGTCAAGAGACTGGCTCAGGGTTGGGTTACCAGTGAATGTCTGAGGCAGGATTAGTATTTAGGCTTTCCTGATTCCAAGGCTAGCACCCTTTCCACTATACCATCTAGGTGTCTCAGATGCAGCAGCTGGATAATGTTCTATAGCCATGTCTAAAGTCAGGAAGACAGGCCTCAGATACTTCTTAGCTTTGTTGGGCAAGTTACTTAGCCCCTGTTTGCCTCAATCTCCCCATCTGTAAAATGGGGATTATAATATCAACTCCTACACAGGCTTGTTATGAAGATCAAATGAAATAATATTTGTAAAGAGCTTACCATGGTACCTGGCACATAGAAGGTTCTATATAAATGTTTATTATTATTATTATCATTTTGTATTATTAGTACTTTATATTATTATTACATTTATTATTATATGATTTATTATTTTATTATTGAATATCATGTATCATTATTATTTTATAATAGTGGTTTCCATCTCAAAACCCTGTAATCCCATACAGTTGGCAGGATAATTGGTTTTATGCCCTCTTCCAATTGTCAAGAGCCAGCATGGGGTAGAAAAAAAAGCATGGACTGACTGGTTGGCATCAGAAGACAGATTTGAAACCCAGGTCAGAAATCATTATCTTTGTGAAAATAGGTAACTCATTTCATTTTTCTTAGACTCAGTTTCTTTATCTGTAAAAAAGAAGAGGATTATATTCACACTACTTCTCTTGAAGGCTTGTTGAGAGGGAAGCAATCTTGAAATCTGGGGGGAAAAATAGTACAATGACAGTTTTCCTGGTAAGGCAGAGGCAGCCATGGAGGCTGATCCATCATCTCTGTAAATTAAACAGCTTTGCTTGATATGTTGTTACCTCATCTAGCTTCTAACAGGGTCCCAGCTGGAACTCAGTTGCTTTACCAGAGGAGATAATAAGGGCTCCCTATGGAACATCTCATTTAACGACTCAGAGAAACTTAAATACTTGTTGACTGGACCAGAAAGTTCCTGTCCAATTCCCATTCTAATCTGCCAACTTCTACTTTTAATGAGCACTTGGTCCCTGGAGGTACCCTTCCTTGCCAGAGGCAGCAGTAAAGAAAAGTGAAGGCTAATTACTTAGACACCTGCCTCCTCTCCACAATTTGTTCCCTCCTCTGAATTTCACTCCAGGCTTTCAATTACGTGGACATCACATTGGCCTCATATGAGAGACTGGGGAAGATTAAGGCCTTCGGGAATCCATTAATAAACTCAAATTTTTGTTTTCTTCTTGGCATTTTAGGAAATGAACTTCAGGAGACCAAGACCCTTTGGGTATTTCTAAAGTGAAATCTGAATACTAGTTGCTAGCAAATAGATATGGAAGGTTTCCCAACTATTGGGGTATATTATGTGTGTTGGTGTACACAGAGTCCAGCAGAAGCTGGTGAGATGGGAGGGTCACAAGGATGGTAATCATAATTACAGTGATCAAAAGATTTATTTTACTTTTAATATGTCAATACCAATGTTGTCTATTGGCCAAACTGCTACAGATTTCTCCAAGCAGTTCTAGTTGAGTAAAGAATCCCTTCCTCAAAAATTTGTGTTTATGGGCTTATCAAACACTAGAAACCTACTATTCACGTTTGTGTCTAAGTCTTATTTATTTAACATATTCCATTGGTAAATTAAAATCACTCATGTAATACTAGATAGTTTTAATAAATATTACTTCACAATATAATTGAAGATCTGGTTACATTCTTTCCTCCATCTTTTTTTTCCTCCTCAATGGTTCTCTTGATGCTTATAAATTTTTATCCCTCAATATGAATTTGTTATGAGTTATTTAATTATACAACATACCTTCAGGAATTTGATTCATATAGCACTATATCTGTAGATTAATTTAGGAATTAACCTCATCTTTATAATTATTGCTTTATTAGATGAAATCTTCACTATCTTAGCCCAGCCCAACCATGAACACCAAATATCCTTCCAATAATTTAGAACTTCTGCACAAACTATATAAGTTATGTGTTAGAAGGTTACCATGTGGGTATATATATGCATATTTATATGTGCATTTATGCATATATGTATGTAAAATGCATAAATAAATATGCGATTTATCCTACATATGTAAATATTTATTTGCATTAACAATTTTTTTATTTTGTCATACTGTACAAAACCTCAGAATACTCCATCTTCCCAAAGCAAAATCCCTCATAGGAATCAAGTAAAACAGCAGAAAAGAGTGACTGTGATTAACAGTCTGTAAACATTTATGCTTAGTTAAGTTTCCATTTTTTAAAAGGAAAAGACTTATGTATGCCCTATAAATTAGTATCAATATTTTCTATACCTTCACTCTAAGTTTTGTTGCCACCAAATGTTGTATTTATTTGTGTGGTTGTACTAATTATGTATATTTTTCATTTGCTTCTTCCTTGTTTACTTTGCATAAATTTATGTAGTTGTCATAATTCTTCAAATTCTTAATTCTTTTGAGTTCTTAACATTTACAATATGATATTATATTTTACTCATATATCATAATTTATTTATGCATTCCTTTATTGTAACTACCTTATTTAATGCATTCTGTTGCTATTTAAAATGCCATTTTTCTATCTCTTTTATTTTGCTTTTGTGAGGAATATGTGGAAATATGCTTTGGAAATAAAAATTGTTTCTGTGTATATATATATATATATATATATATATATATATATATATATATATATATATATATCCTGCTAATCTACTGAAGCTATTTGCTATTTCATTACTTTTTTGTTGATTCCATGTGGTTTTCTAATAAAACCACCCTATCTTTTGCAAATAGAGAATTTTTTTCTTCTTTCTTGTCAATCAATGTTTATTCTCTCATTTTGTTTTTTTTCTTTTCTCATTACTATGCTTATTACATTTCTGGAACTATATTAAATTATGTCTGGGATAGTAGGCAACCTTAGTTCACCCCTTTTCTTACTGGGAAAATTTCCTATATTTATCCATTACAAATGCTGCTGGCTCTTAAAAGTTTTTAGTCATAGAGAGCCCATTTGCTCTTGTGCTATTTGTTTGGTTTTTTTTTTTTTTTTAGCATAAATCACTATTTTATTCCATTTTGTTTGTTTTAATCTGCATTCATTCCAGAAAACCTAATACAGCTGAGGTCCACTCTGGTACATATGGGAATACAAAAGAAACTGTCCATAGTCTGATGAGAAAAACATTTTGAAATAGCTATCTAGCCTAGCTGACTTGTACTATTCATGGTAATATATTTTAACAGAGGCTCTTTTTCTGAATGTATTGATGAGATCATAACAATTTTTGCTGCTGCATTATTAATCAAGAATCTGTGATTTCATCAATTTAGGACTGCCCAATAAAGGCACTCTATCCAATGTTGCAGATTATGAGCTGAGAATAACCTGCCCATGGTCACAAATTAAATGTCAGAGGTGGAAACTAAACTAGGTATTCTTTTTCCTGAATATCCATCACACCATTCTGCTTCCTGTCTTATATGTTAATATTATTTATTGTGCTATTTTTTCTAATTTTTTCTAATTATTCTTGCATTCCTAGTATTACTCAAACTAATTTACAATAACTATAATTTTGTATATATTGTTATTGTAACTCTACCAGTATTTAGCTGTGATAGACTTTTGTGATAGTATTTTATAGGTCTCTTTCTCTGCTTTACCTTTTACTGATTTAGGCAAGAAAATCATACTTTTCTCATAGAAAAGGCTGGACAAAGGGCTCCAGTATCTATCAATGGAAACATTTTCTATAGCAAAGATAATATTTATTCTTTAAATATTTGATAGAATTCACTTAGTGAAACTACCTGTGCCTGGGATTTTTTTTAAAAGTTAGGAGATTATTCATAATTTGTTAAATGTCCCTTCTGAAGTTACTTATTTTTTCTTTGTTTTATTAATCTATGCTTTATTTCATTGATACTTTTAATTTTGTTGGTATAGTACATATTTTCTTTTCCTTTTCCACTATTGATTTTGTTGATTTAGTTCTTACTCCACCCTGTCTTCTCTCTCTCACCACATTAGCTAATGGCTTATCAATTGTATTTGGATATTTTACCTCTGTTTTGTTTTCTTTTGTAGTATTTCTTTGTTATTTAAATTTTGTTTCTTTCACCTTGGATTTTAAAATTTTTGTATGTTGCACTTTTTGGAATTATTAAAATTTTGGCTTTCTTTATAATTTCAAGAGTATTACTTAAGTGTTGTCATCAATATTTAATTAGCAGAAATATATAATTAATGCATCAACAACACATTAATAATTCTATTATTAATTAACAACGATATTAATAAAATATTTGAGGATATAAATTTTCTTTATAGAATTTTTGTAGGCACATTTAATAAATTTTGGCATTTTGTCTATTATCAGTCTATTTGGTAAAAATGTTTATTTGATTTTTGTCTTTGAAATGTTCAGGAAACAATATGATACTGATGAAACAGATTTGTCAGATTATGAAGGAGAAAATAACAGAGTGCCTTACTGTCTATGACTTTTTGCATTTCATTTAACATTTTAAGTATTTAGTTATAATACTGCTTAGTACATATTTACTAAATGCTGATTTTTTTAAAGATCTGTTTCTCTTGATGGTATCTATTTTTGTTGTTTCCTTTTCTGAAATCATGATCGTAATGACGGCTTTAAAAAAATTCTGTTAAAGAATAATAAACTTGATTCCGACTCATCCAACTCCACTTTAACTTGGCCCTTCAGATTTAGAGGCATATGTTATAGGGAATATACTACTGGGTTCTATTTTTAGTCCTTTTGACAATTCATCCCTTTTTCTTTTAGGTGAATTCAGTCCCTTGACATTCAATGTTACCATTAATGTTTGTTTTTGTTTTCATCATACCTTGTTATATTACTTCAAAATATATGTCAGATATGGTAAAATATTTCTTCATGACAGTATGGCTTAAATAGTCACCCTCAACCTCCACCCCTACCTTTAAAACTTAAAATGGGTAACTAGAAGGCAGTCTTTTATAGTGGAAAGCATGATAGGCTTAGAGTCTGGACAACCTGGATTCAAATATTGCATCAGATATTTATTGGCTGCAAGTCCATGATCAAGAAGCATACTATCTCTAAGCCTTATTTTTTTCAGTTGTAAAATAAGAGGGTTGGACATAATGAACCCTAGGTTATTTTCCTATGAAGTTATGAATACAAGCTTTACAAAAATAAAAGGCTGTTGTGTTTTTGAGGTCCCACTTTATGTTATAGTCATTGAGAAAACAATGGACTAGAGACTGAGGAGTGTTGTTGGTGTTGATCTTTCCTTCTCAAAGAGAAATAATGACATCATGAAGATGATATCTTGACTTGTGCATAAATTGGATTTAGTGGGGCAGAGGTGCACAAAGTTATCAGTGGAGGTAGGTGTTGAGATTTGTCAGATACAATTGCTGTCCCCTATACAGGCTAGGCATGGAGTACAAACACAAAAAGGATTATAACAGGAAAAAGAGAACCACATGTTTTGAATTTGTTATGGCTATGTTTGCAGTTATCTGCTTGTGAATGCTAGGACTAGTTTTGGGACATCTTAAGGAAAACAAGCAACAGTGCACCTTGTTCTATGTATAGGCATTATTAAGGTTAACATTAAGGGAGATCAGATACCAACTAGCTTCTCTGCTTTGGGCAGACTAAGAGCTCTAGCAAATGTAGGATATCAGCATTAGAGCATTCTCCTATGACAGGCTTATAATCTACTTAAACTACTTCCTCTTTCTGTTCAAATGGTCTGTCATAGACTTTGATGTCAATGATATTCAGTTTTTACTTCATTAATCTTCATCTACCATGCTTCATTCCTTTGGTGACTGAAATTCTTCATGCTGGGTAGCTTTTCTTGAGGCCCTTCAACACTCTGAACACTTGAACCCTATCATGTCTAAAATCTTAGCAGAGGCATCTTTGGACTGTGAAGGATAATCTAAAATGCTTAACATGGTAGTGGGAATCCAAGATGAAAGAGTAGGTGGTTGGAGTGCATCTATTTACCTTAGTTCAATTCAAATTTCACCCCTATGTGCAAAGCAGTATGCTGTTTATTTTGAATATTGGATACTCTTCTGGTGTGATGTTTAAGTCATGAGTTTCATTCGACCAAGTTTCAGTGTTATCCACAAAGCCAAATTAGGGTTTCTAGTTCATCTTGATTATTGAATATATTTGCTGTGTTTGTGTGTACATATGCATACACATGTATGTACACTGTATTCACACATATATTTGAAATGAGGAATTTTACTACCATCCTTTCTCAGATTTTTGTTTCTTGTGAACTTCTAAATTTCTTAGCTGATATTCTTCTGTCAATCAACAAACAAGCATTCATTAACACATACTATGGGCCAGGATCTAGGGATACAAAGGCAAAAATGAAGCAATATTTTCAGTATCCTTGTCCTGAAGGAGTTTATAGTTTATCTGGGAAGAATGTGTGTGTGTGTGTGTGTGTATTATATATGTAGTTCATATATTGATGTGAATATTCACACATATACATATGTATGTATAAATGTATGTCTATAGTTATTTATGTACATATACACATAGACATAAACAAAAGTTAATTTTTAGAGTGAGCATACTAGAAGTTGGAGGGATCAAAAAAGGCTTCATGTAGATGGCATGAGCTGTGATTATGTGATTATTTTTCCTATATTATAGCTATAATGTATGGCTTGGTAATTATATATAGGCCATTTTATTTCTCCCCCTTCATTTTTGACCCTTTTTAGTAAGTTTCTGAAGGTAAGCACATAACATTTTCTTTCCCTCTCCCCACTTTGACAGGTGTACGTTCTCTGAGGCCAGGATCTTATTGCTCCTATATTTTAAGCCATTTCCTGGATATTTAATTACCATCCTCAAACCTCATCATCTTTAATCACTTTTAACTTCTCAAGTCTGTTTTTCCTGTCCGCATCCTTTGCCATAGATGAACAATAAACATAAAAATGTCTCCTATATTCATATGCAAATGGAAAAAACAAAACCATCAAAAACAGAACTGAAATTCTGACAAAATTATAAATCGAAATTATGAGCAAGCATGGCCCTACAACAATATCCTTCTTAGTGATATGAACCACAGCATATAATGCTGAACTTTGTTGGTTGACTGATCAGTTGTAATTGCCTCCTTTCTCCTTCTAAGGAAAGGTAGCTTACACCACCCTCCTTTGTTATGTACAACACTGTATCATCTATCATTTCTCATCCTCATTAACTAGTCTTGTGTTATCTAATTTGATGGTTTTTGATATCATGAATTATTTTCTCTTGGGTGTTTATGATATTCTTTCTTTAACATTTACATTAAAGAGTTTGTTGACAACATTTTTGGGTGAGTTAAAATTGGGTAAAATCAGTAAAAAAAATTACAATTTTATTCTGTGGATTTTTTTGAACTATCCATTTCTCTTTTCAGCATTTTTGACATGATTTCCTTGAGTATGGTATATAAAGTTTTTTCACAATTTTCTTAGAAATACAGTTGGAGACATAAATTCTTGGAGACATAATTCATTCAGTTTTGAAATCTATTTCCTTTCTTTAGTTTGTAGAGCTACTGATTTAGGTTCTATTTATGTTTTTTTTCTTTTAATTTTTATTTGATTTCTAATTTCTTGCATGCTCTTTGGGCCATTTCATCCCTCAGAGAGCCTATAACTTAATCAGAATTTTCCATTGAATGATAAATACAGGTATAGTCACTTTTCCTTTATGTGTTCATTTTTTAGTGTTCTGATATCCATTTTTATAAAGGCTACATCTTTCTTTGTAAGACTTTTTGAGATTGCTAAATATCCTGAAGGACATCATTTTAGAATTCCCAACAGAATTATCTTTTGACTGTGAAAGTCAATCAAAAAATGTTAGTATGGTATGGAAATTTAATAACAATGAAGTAGTGGGAGAGGATCTGTTTTTCCTTAGTTCAGTTCACTTTGGCCCTACTATATGCAAGGCACTGAAAATTCAAAGTAAAAATGAAATAGTTCTTGCCTTACAAGAACTTAGTTTGCTAGTTTCAAGTTACCAGACCTAGATGACCTGTACCCCAGACTACTGAAAAATGGGCAGCTAAAATTACTGAGCCCATAAGTGATTTTGGAAAAAAACCATATAAATTCGGACAGGTACTACAAAATTGGATAAAAGTCAATGAACCATTTTTTTAAAAAAGGAAGAGTGTGAAGCTTGCAAACTATAAGACCTTGGTTTCTATTACTAGAAAAAAATTAAGACATATTAGTAAAGAGATAGTTTATGGAAATCCATAAAAGGAGACAATCATCTCCAAAAGAATACATGGCTTTACCAAAACAGATCATCAATTTGGATATGGGCTATTTTTTTCTTTGTAGCCCAAACAAATAGCATAGTTATGGACATATAATAAGAGTTTAATAAATATTTGTTTACTGGTTGATTGAAAGACCCACTTCTGGAAATATATAACTAAAGACTGCACGTTACCAGAATTTCATAGCAGTGCTCTGATAGCAAAAACAAGAAGACAAATCTGGTGTGGGAAGACAGGGGAATTGTTTTTGAAAAGTGGTGTATTGTTGTCATGGAGATGTCAGCTAGGTGGCACAATGGATAGAGTAGGGTCTGACCTCAGTCAGGAAGACTCATCTTCCTGAGTTGAAATTTGTTTGGAGAGGCAGAGAGAGAGAGGAAGAGGGAAAAGGAGAGAGAGAGAGAGAGAGAGAGAGAGAGAGAGAGAGAGAGAGAGAGAGAGAGAGAGAGAGAGAGAGTCCAGTGGCCAGATATAGATCAGAATGACCAGAGATTGCCCAGGATGCAGCTGAATACTTAATAAGTATTTATTGACTGACTATTACCCAATTATTTCTCTTTGCTGATGGACCAGCTCCCACAATCCTCCTAAGAGCATTGCTTTTGAGTAGTTTGTAAGTTTAAATGGAATGTAGTTCTGCTGTCTGGTTAAATCCAGTCTCTACTTGAAGGTCTCCAGAGAGGGGGAATTCATTACCCACTTTATCCCTATTATGGAATCATAGCATTTCAGAGTCAGGAAGCACCATATAATCCAACATGAATCTGATTGGGAGTACCTTCTATACTATCCGAGGTCCATTTCAACTCTTATATTATTTGTTTTTCAGGATGTTAGTGAGTTCCCCTTGATATGAAGTCTTGGAAAAGTATAGGAAATTAATTTAGTGATATATAGGAAAGCCAATACGCCTTCTGGCAATCCATTGCACATTTAGGTGACTTTCATTCTTAGGGAAGACTTGCCCATTAAGCCCAAATATGCATCTCTGTAATTTCTTCCCTTGCTCCTAGTTTTGTTCTGTGGTACATGGAGGCTGCTAGTTCTCCCCATGTGTAGAGCTCTGTGTCTGCAGGGAGACCTAAATTCAAATCAGTCCTCAGACACTTCCTAGCAGTGTGACCCTGGGCAAAGCACTGCACATATTTGCCTCAGTTTCCTCACCTGCAAAGTGGGGATAATAATAGCACCTACCTTCCAGGGTTATTGTGAGGATCAAATGAGATAATATTTGTAAAACATTTGGCATAGTGCATGGCACATAGTAAGCACTTAATGAATACTTATTTCTTTCCTTTCTTCCAAGAAAAAACCAAGTTGAAGCCATCTTTCACATGGCAACCCTTCAAATACTCATGGCTATCCTGCCTTCCTGGAGACGTCTTTTCCATCTAAATGCAGCAGTTCTTTCAAATGATCTTCAAAGGTTTTACTTCCTAATGCTGTCATTATCCTGGTCACTCTGTTCTAAATGAACTCATTTGTCTTTGTTTTTCCTAATAAAGAAACTGGGGCACTCTCTCATCTGTGGGTTAGTCAGATAAATTGACCCAGGTTTAAAATACTCTGAGTCCACATCTAGTGAAAAGCACAACTCACAAATGTGTTTACCATTAATAGTCAGCCTTAGGAGGCAATTAGTTCAAACTAAAGGCATTAATGAAAAATCATAAAAAGAAAATTAGCAGCGAAACATTATTAACAACAGGGCTCTTATTAATAATAGAGATGAATAATTAAATTTGAGTGGAGAAACAAAGGAAGAAGAAAGGAAAGAATATTCTGATCATAAGTGTTAAGGATGAAGAAAAAGAAAGAAAAATAGGGAAGAGGGTAGAAAGGGATAATGGATTGTGGCAAATAGCTATTCTAAAAGTAAGGGGTAGGGAAGGGGAATTTTTTAAACTAGTATTATTTAATATTAGATAACATAGTAACTGTTTAATGGTGTGTGTGTGTGTGTGTGTGTGTGTGTGTGTGTGTGGTGTGTACGTGTTTGTGTGTGTGCCTGGGTGAATGTGTTTTCAACTATCAGGATAGGGGTAGTACTGGTAAAATAAAGTAGACTATTAAAAGAATCAGAGAACCTCAGAATTGGAAGGAAATTCTCATTAATCCAAATCATCTTATGGTATATAAATCCTGCACATAGGCGGCCCAGGCCATATGGTTGTTTCTCACTGGAATTCAGCAGCCACTTGGGTGTCTGAGTAGCCTTTTAAGGATCACATTGCTCACCTCCTGATGTGAGGAAGGGGCTAGAAAAGTTGCCCTAAAAATTGTCTGCTTACCCAATCCTGGCCTGATTACCGAGGCAGGTAGGGAATCCCATTCTGCAGTCAACACACAAAGAAATGTACAAAAACGTCTGCAAAGATGATTCCACTCACCATTGGCACATGGAATGTGTGCACACCTATAGACAACACAAAATCCGGTAGAACTGAAAGATGAACAGCTCTTCTTGCAAGAGAACTCAGTAGGTATCACATCCAAATAGCAGCCCTGTGTGAAACAAGACTGGCAAATGAAGGCTAGCTTACTGAAGTTGGAGTTCCCACATCAGAGAAGGTGTTGTGCCCTACAGAATTTAAATGGCTCAAAGGAAAAGCAGAATGGGCAAGTTTGGACTGTCCAACCCAAATGTTCACTTGTAATTTTTGTGCCTGACCTGTGGTAGAGCATTACAAGTTTGTATTGGCCTGATCAGCCACACTGAGTCTTGACTCAAGCATAGTGAGAACGAAGGACAACAACCAACTTACCAACCAACCATAAAGGTGACCTAGTGACCTGAAGGTTATGCTAGTAAATCACCAGCTCAAGCAGATCCTTCCACTCTGGGAAGATCTTGTATCCAGTCCCAGCAATGCACCATGTCTCCTCTTTGGTAAGAAGCCTCTCCTTCCCATCACTGCTGCATCATTATCCAGCCCCTATGTAAGAAAAGCTTCCAACCAGGGTCAAGTCAAGTCATTTAGCATTTATCACACTATTACTGTGCACCAGGCCCTGAACTAAACAATAGGGATATGAAGAAAAGCAAAAATCAGCTCCTGAACTCAAGAAGGTCCCGTCCTGATGGGAGAGACAACATGTAAATAATTGGGACATAGGAGATATAGGCAAGATTAATTCATGATTATAAGGTGCTGCAATTACTTTAAAAGGCAGCCTGGCCCATAGTATCTGAAATTTAAAGGAGTAAGGCACCTGACTAGTCTTCTGGTTCAGCCTCTTCATTTTACTGGAAAGGAAACCCAGGGCCAGTGAGAACTGAATTGTCTTGCATACAGTCACTCAGGTGGTGAATGGCAGATCTGGGATTGCAAGCTGGGCCCCAGGGCTCCAGATCCAGCATTTTCCCAGGTACATCCTGCTGCCTTCACAAGTTTGGGATAGAGTTAATCATTAGTAAGTTTTTCCTTACAAAGAATCTATATATATATATATATATATATGTATATATATATATATATATATATTTCTGGGAAACTTCTGCCCATTTCTCATGGTGCTGCAGCCTGCTAGATGAAGAAAAATGGGTCTAATCTTCTTCCATGTGGGAACCTTTAGATAATGGGGACAATTGTTATGTCTCCCCTAAGTCTTCTCCAAGCTAATGTTGCTGGTTCTTTAAGTTGATCTTCATATGGCGCATTCAACAGTGATCCCCCCAACCCACATTTAGATGACGCCTTCACATTTGGACCATTCTTTACATGCATTCTCTCAATCAAGCCTCACAACAATTTCAGAAGGTTAGCAATAAAGGGTATTCTCATTTTACAAATGAGGGAACTGGGGCTCAAAATGATGAAAGCACTTGGTCCTGGCTACACATCCTGAAAATGTCTGGGGGAGGATTGGAACCCTGCCTTCCTAATTCCAAATGCACTTCTCTATACCCTGTCACCCTGACTCTCTGGACTTGAATTTCTTTTTTCTAGACACACTCAAGATTGTTCTTGCCCTTCCCAGCAAAATGAATATCACCTGCTACAAAAGAGGGAAAAAATAGCCCTAACATAATTATAAGTTAGAATCAATCAACTAACAAGCAATTTATTTAGCATCCACTATGTGTCAGGCATTGTGCCAAATGCTAAGGATACAAAAAAAGCAGGAAATGTCCTGGCCCCAAGGAGCTTACATTCTATTGGGGGGGGGGGGGAAACATGTATATGTTTATGTGTGTGTGCACACACACACATACACATGTAGATACAAGACTCAAGGTAATCTTGAATGCAATTATACGCAATTCTCTTATAAAAAGAAATAAAGGGGAAGAGAGACTTAGGCTAACTAAATGGCCAAAATATACAACCCAACAAAATATCACTCACACAAAACGCAGTTTGGATAGCTAGACGGACATGAATATAAATGAGACTTAAAAATAACTCCCTTTTTATAATAACTGACCTTGAGGAGCTTACATTCTGTTGGGGCTGGCAGGTATACCCCCACATACACACAGGTGTATACAAGACAGGGCAATCTTGAATACAAATGTATTAAATTATATATTTTTTTGAAAAGTGGGAAGGGAGACTCAGGCTTACTAAATGATCTAGAATATATAACCCCATAATGCCTTGGTTACACAAAATACAATTCAAATAGCTAGACAATATGAATGGAGATGAAAAATTTAAAATAACTCCAGCTGCTTTGGATGACTCCAAAAATCAAGAGCTGCATTCAATTAAATTTACACATACACAGAAACACACACACACACACACACACACACACACACAGAGAGAGAGAGAGAGAGAGAGAGAATGAACAGGAAAAGCAGAGAATGGATTTATATTCAAATGCTACAAATCATAGAGTTAGATCTGGAAAGGATAAAGTCCTTTACTTAAGACCATTAGGTCCAAGTTTTACAAGTTACCTAGCTTTACGGATGAGGAAACTGAGGCACAGAAAAGTTAAGAAACTTGCCGATGATCACAATCAGTAAGCTGCTAAGGCAGTGTTTAAACCCAGGTCTTTCTGACTACAAGTCCAGTGCCCTATATACTGAATCACTCCACCTCCTTGAAAACCAGACCTTCTTCAGCATGGCCTTCCTTAATTCACCCCTACCCCTAGTTAATAACTGTATTTGCCTCCTCGCAACTCACATAGGAAGTGGTTTGAGCTTCTCTTGTTTACTAATTTAAGTGAAAACTAGATCCTGGCCCACATCAAGAACATCAAGAAGGAGAAGAAAGGATGATCACTACTATCACCTCACTTTATAAACTTATGCTATAAACTAGGGCACCACAGTGAAATCCTATCTTCAGCTATGACAATGGAAATTCTCTAGAGTCCCTCCACATGCTCCTTACTTAGTTGGTTTAGCTTGACCATACTCTAATTGACCAAACACTGGATTAGAACCCTGGACATGTGACTTCATGGCCTGCTTCACCACTAATTATGTGATGCAACCTCAGTCAAATCATTTCTGAGACTGGGTTAAAATGAGAGATCAGATTATAAGCTCTCACTAGGGTCTCATCTGAATCTGACATTCTAAGAATCTCTGGCTTTGGATCCATTGTGGTTTTAGCCACGAAGATATTTTATCAAATATTGCCTTCCCTTAGGCAGGAGATTCCCTGCACTCACACCCTGAGCTTTCCCTGTTTTTTGGCTCTAGTTACCAATTTTCTCACATTGATGGAAAACCTCACACCCAAGCTATTTTGCTGGGCTTAAAGGAAGTTAGAGAAGTCAGTAGGTAGAGAGGAGGAAAAGCATTCTAGGCATGGAGGACAGCCAAAGAAAATACCCAGAGCTGAGAAATAAGAATATCTCATTCAGGGGTGGAGCCAATATGGTGGAGTGAAAGCAGGGAATTGCTTGAGCTCTCCCCGAAGCCCCTGAAAACCTGTAAAAATGACTCTAAAATATTCTAGAGCAGCAGAACCCACAAAATGACAGAGTGAAGCAAATTTCCAGCCCAAGACAACCTGGAAGGTCAACAGGAAAGGTCTGTTGCGCTGAGCCTGGAGAGCAGCACAGTCCAGTGTGGGCTATGCTGGCACAGACTGAGCCCCAGCAACACCTGGAGTAGGGCTGAGGAACTGAATCACTGGCAGCTGTGGTGGTTTCCAGACTTCTCAACCCATAAATGACAAAGACAACATCAGCAGGAAAGGTCTGTGGGACCTGGGTGAGGGAGAAGTGTGATCCGGCCCCAGCCTCAGCATCAGTCCCAGGGCAGTGGCCATGGCAGTGGTGGCTGTGGCAGCAGCAGCAGTGGTAGTGACAGCAGTAACAACAGCAGCTGCTTCTGGAACATTTGGCCCACAGATGGTGAGGGAATTGAGCAGGTGATCAAAGGGGAATTGCAGGGATCTCTTTGCTGGCTTTGAGACAGTATTCTCCTACTTTGATCTTGCTTGGATCTGGGTCTCAGTCCTGGGTTGTAGTCCAAGGGTGAGAAGTAGTGCTGGCATGTTGAAGCTTGTGGTGGCAGTGAAGAAGGAACCCTCCTCACAGTTCCAAAACACAAAAGAGTGCTTGTGGTGACTCACAGACCAGAGCACAGGCCAGGAGAGGAGTAAACACCTCTCCCTGGATCATACAACCTTGGAAGAACTAAAAATTTATAAGTCCCTAGAACTATCCCTGAAAACAGCTGCACAAACCCCCTGAAGTTTGGGACAGTGCACTCTCCATTCTGGAAGCAAAGTCTTACTTTAACAAAGAGCTAAAAATTCAAATAACTGGCTGGGAAAATGAGCAAATAGTAGAAAAAGTATCAGACTATAGAATCTTACTTTGGTGACAAGGAATATCAAAACATACAACCAGAAGACAACAAAGTCAAAGCTCCTACATCCAAAGCCTCCAAGAAAAAGATTAATTTCTCTCAGGCAATGGAAGAACTCAGAAAGTATTTTGAAAATCAAGTAAAAGAAGTAGAGGAAAAATTGGGTAGAGAAATGAGAGTGATGTAAGAAAATCATGAAAAACAAGGCAACAGCTTGCTCAAAAATGCTGAAGAAAATAATACCTTAAAAATAGACTAACCCAAATGGCAAAAGAGGTCCAAAAAGTCAATGAGGAAAAGAATAACTTAAAAACCAAAATTGGCCAAATGGAAAAGGCAGTCCAAAAGCTCACTGAAGAAAATAATCCCTCAAAAATTAGAATGGAGTGAATGAAAGCTAATGACTCTGTGAGAAATCAAGAAATTATAAAACAAAACCATTGGAAAAACAACTTACCTGGAAAATAGATCCATGAGAGAGAATTTTTAAAAAAATATTGGACTACCTGAAAACCATGATGAAAAAAGAGCCTAGACATCACTTTCCAAGAAATTATCAAGGAAAACTGCCTTGACATTCTAGAACCAGAGGGTAAAATGAAATTGAAAGAATCCACTGATCACTTCCTGAAACAGATCCAAAAAAGAAAACTCCTAGGAATACTGTAGCCAAATTCCAGAGTTTTCAGGTCAAGGAGAAAGATATTACAAGCAGCCAGAAGACAAAAAAACAAACAAAATTCAAGTATTGTGGAAACACAGTCAGGATAACACAAGATTTAGCAGCTTCCACACCAAGGGATTGAAGGGCTTGGAATATGATATTCTGGAGGTCAAAGGAGCTAGGATTAAAACCAAGAATTAATGACACAGCAAAAATGAGTATAATACTTCAAGGAAAAAAATAACCATTCAATGAAATAAAGGATTTTCAAGCATTCTCGATGAAAATCCAGAAAATCCAGAAAAACCAGAGATGAATAGAAAATTTTATTTTCAAATACAAGATTCAAGAGAAGCGTGAAAAGGTAAACAGGAAAGAGAAATCATAAGGGACTCATGAAAGCTGAATTGTTTATATTCCTACATGGAAAGATGATCATTAGTAACTCACGAGACCTTTCTCAGTATTAGGGTAGTTGGAGGACATATATCTTTCTATATATCATCTATGTATCTATATCATCTATCTATCTATCTGTCTAGATAAGTATAGATTTTATATATATATATGTATATATATACATATATATATATATATATATATATATATATATATATATATAGAGAGAGAGAGAGAGAGAGAGAGAGAGAGAGAGAGAGAGAGAGAGAGAATGCACAGGATGAGCTGAATATGAAATATATTAAATGAAATAAATATGAAAATAAAATTAAGGGGTCAGAGAGGAATGTACTGGGAGAAAGTAAAAGGGAGAAGTAGAATGGAATAAATTATCTGACATAAAAGAAGCAAAAAAAGCTTTTACAGTGAGGGAAGGGGGGCTGAGAGGGAATGAGTGAACATTATTGCCATCAGATTTGGCTGAAGAAGGGAATAACATCCACACTCAATTAGGTATGGAAATCTATCTTACCCTACAGGAAAGTAGGGGGAAGGGAATAAGAGAGGGAGGATGACAGAAAAGAAGCCAAAGGGGGAGGGGTAATCAGAAACAAACACTTTTGAGGTGGGACAGGGTCAAAGAAGATAATAGAATAAATGAGGGCAGGATAGGCTAGAGGGAAATATAGTTAATCTTTCACAACATGACTATTATGGAAGTGTTTTGCAAGACTGCACATGTAGAACCTAATTCAAATTGCTTGCTTTCTCAATGAGGGTGGCTGGGGAGGGAGGAAGGGGAAGAATGTGGAACTCAAAGTTTTAAAAACAAATGTTAGAAATTGTTTTTGCATGCAACTGGGAAATAAGATATACAGGCAATGGGATAGAGAAATCTATCTTGCCCTACAGGAAAATACAAAGGATAAGAGAAGGCAGCTCATAGAAGGAAGGGTAGATTAGGGGAAGGGGTAATCAGAATGCACACTCTCTTGGGGTGGGGGAGGGGAGAGATGGGGAGAAATTTTGGAACTCAAAATCTTGTAGAAGTGAATGTTGAAAATTAAAAATGAATTGATTAAATAAAGAGAATATCCCATTCATAGAAAAGCCAAGAGGTCAGTGTCACTGGATGGAAGAGTAGGTGGGCAATGGGTGTAAGAAGGTTGAAAAAGTAATGGGGGAATTGCTTGTGAAGTGCTTTGAACACCAGAGTACTTTGTATTTGATCCTGGGGGCAATGGGGAGCCACTGGAGTTAATTGAGTAGGGGATGACATGACCAGACCTGTGCTTTAGGAAAATCATTTTGGAGGCTGAATGGAAGGTGGATTGGAGTAGGGAGAGACTTGAGGCAGGCAGACCCATCAGAAGCTATTGCAATAGTCAATCTGTAGGGTGATGAATGTCTGTACCAGGGTGGTAACCATACCTGAATAGTGAACAGGATGTAATTGATAGATATTGCAAAGGTAAGATCAACAGGCCTTGACAACTGGTTGGATATTGGGTGGGGGGTGAGGGGGTGAGGAACCCAAGATAGCTTTTATGTTTCTAGCTTGAGTGACTGGAAGGATGGTATTGCCCTGACAACTATAGGTAAGGTGGGAAGGGCTTGAGGGAAAGATAATGAGTTGTGAGTTTGAGTTTGCTGTCGTTCAGTGATTTTTCAGTCCTGTTCTATCCTTCATGACTCATTTGGGGTTTTATTGGCAGAGATATTGGAGTAATTTGCTGTTTCCTTCTCCAGATAATTTTCCAGATGAGGAAACTGAGGAAAATAGGGTTAAGTGATTTGCCCAGGGTCACACAGCTAATGTCTGAGTCCAGAGTTGAACTCAAGTCTTCCTAATTCTAGGTCTAGTGGTCTAACCATTGTGCAATCTAGATGTTGAGTTTGATTTAAAGGTACTCCAAAGGCACGTTACATATGCAAACTTATTTACAAAGCTTGAAGTGCTGCATAGAAATGTCACCTTCTATCCTTTTCATTTTATGGAGATACCATGAAACAAGGGAAAGAATTATGAACAAGTTCAAGAAAGTCTGAATGCCAATGCTGAACAATCATTCTATTGTGTGTTGTTAGGAGGCAACGAAAGTTTCTTGGCTCCTACTAAACTCAACTAATATTTCCTCATGATCATATGAGACTGGGTTCCAGAAGTTTCTGCGAACAGAGCTCACACTTTGAAAAGTCCAGCCTAGCTGGAAAGGCTCTGAGTTCAGGATTCAAGAGTCACTCTAGCTCTGCCATTGGCTGACTTCACACAGAAAACGTCTTCATCAGAGGATTGTTCACTGAGTGATGGTTGAGATGCTTCACAGTAAGCAAGAAAAGCAATCTCTTAAGACCTAGAGGAGCTATCATCTCTCTGGGGTCATCACATCAAGGAATTTTAGAATTGGAAGGGACCAAGTTTCCTTTCTGTTTACATCTTGTATCCCCAGTAGAATGCGCATGAAAGAATGTAATTTTTAAAAAAATTGTCATCAGTCCCAGTGCTTACCACGGTGCCTGACTTATAGTAGGTGCTTAACAAGTCCATGTTAAATTGAATTAAATTGTCCAGAGATGATACAGCAGTAGTAGCAATAGGATTTCTATAGAAATCTACATATTTGATCTTCACTAGTCCTCTGATATTATTATCCCTATTTTACAGATGAGGAAACTGAGGCAGACAGAGATTTGTAACTTACCTAGGGCCACACAATTAGTTGTATCTGAGGCAGGGTTCAATCTCAGGTCTTCCTCACACCAAATCCAGTGCTCCAGTTACAATTCAACAAATGTGGAAATTGGCCTGAAAAGGAAAGAGATTTCCCCAAAGTCTGACATGTATTAATTGAGAGAGACAGGATTTCGATTCTAAATCTAGTGCAATTTCACATACCCTACTTTGCTGTTCTTATGCCATTGAAATGGCTGATCCTTTAACAATTGAAACTAAGGGTTGGCCATGTCCATGACCTTGAGGCTATCACTAGGGTGATCAGCGCCATCTCTAAGCTAGCCTGAAGTTTCCATGCCCAATAGACGTCTGAAATAGATGGACCCCTGAAGGCATTTCTGATATTCCAATTATCAAATGTTTAATTCCTAGGGGTTGGATCCACTATAGAGTCAAAAGAACCATTTCCCAGAGGTATGTTCAGGAAAATTCCCCATGAATCAGTTGGAAGAATATCACTGCAGGGATTCTGTGGGCTTAGATTCAGCAGCTAACCAGATCCTTGGAGTCCTGACTCTGTGTGTATGGCTGGGGACCATAGTCCCTCACCCCACTCATTCCCAATTCCTCATAATATTCCCAATTCCCAATATCTTATAATAGTGTCTTATTATTTAAAAATTTTAAAAAAGATCTACTCACCCTCACTGACTTCTATTTCTATAACCTCTCATCACTTCAACCAAACCAATTGGAAACACTCAATCATAATTTCAGTTCTTGGCAACAAATTCCCTTCTCACAAACTGGCTTTCTGGTAATGAGGTGGGATACTGCCACCAGGTACGTATTTAGATGACCCATTCATAAGAGCCAACAAGAGACAGTGATAGAATTGCTTGTACTTAGGGCTCAGAGATCCAAATTTGAACCTCAGATCTAACATTCATGAGCAGTGAGACTATGGAAACACCATGTAAGTTTTGAGACACTTGGCTTGCTCCTTGGGGGTGGGGGAATATTATCTAGAGTATCTTTACCATAAGGTTATTGTAATGGGTAAGTAATATCACGTATATAAAGTACCCTGTATGGCACAAAGCTATCTAGGACATTCTATAGAGATGATGATAATAATACTAATACTAATAATTGCTCTTAGTACAATTATTCACAAAATGAGCTAATGTTTCTAAAATACTTTGAAAACTTCAAAGTGCTACATGATTTATATAAATAACTATTAAAGAATTATTATCTATATACCACTTAGAAGTATGCAAAATGTTTTATAAATATTGTCTGATTTCATCCTCACAAGAACCCTGGAGGGTAAATACTATTATTATCCCAGTTTTACAGATGAGGAAACTGAGGCAGACAGAAGTAAAGTGAATTGCCTAGGGTCACACAGCTAGTGTGTGTCTGAGGTCTTCAGGTCTTCCCAACTCCAGGTCCAGCACTCTATCCAGTGTACTGTCTAGCTGTCTACAGTTCAAGAAGATAGATCAGTTATGGTGTGATTTCCTGGGTGTCAGATGGATGAAACAGCAGAAAACTCATATTACATTGGTTTTATATTCTAATCAGCTCCAGTTTCTGTCTCAAATTATTTGTTTGGGTATACCCAAGTTGCTTTCATTGTCACTAGCCTCACAGAGCAAGAAGATCCCCAGACAGTAATTTTTGGGTACACTATCAATGAATTGAATACAATGTCCCCCTTCCCCTCCCCAAAAAGCCTCTCTTCTTGAGTCACATAGTTTGGTTGGTCCAAATCATGATCTAGAAGTTATCTTTTTGACAGCACTTGCCACCTTTTCCTCCTTTCTGTTTCCCTTGCCCTTCCTATCTTACCCTCATCATCCTTCCACCATACTCCTTTCATCTGTCCTTCTGTCCCTTTTCCTCCTCTCCTCTCTTCACTCTTTCCTTCATCTCTCCTTTCCCTTTCTCTCCTCTCCATTTCCCATATCTTCTCTCCCCTCATCTTTACTCATCTTTACTCTCCCTTCCCCTCTTCTTTCCCTTACCTCTCCTCTACTTCACCTGCATTCCCCCTCCTCTCTGTCTACTGCACTACACACAAGACATAGTAGAGTACAGTATTGACAGCTGCACTAACTACATTAAACTTCTTTCCACTTGTTTTTCATCCTCTTTGTGCACTTCACATTCTATTCAAACCGGCCAACTTGCTGTTCCCTCAAACTTAGGATTCTCCCCTTCAAGTTCTCTGCCTTTACACTGGCAATTCCCCACATGGAAGAAACAATGTCTCTTAGAGTTCTTTGCTTTTTCATTAAAAATAAGTATTTTTATTAATCTGTCCCTCCATTTATCCCCTGCATTGAGCAAATTAAAAACAAAACCAAACTAAACCAAAAATCCCTCAACACAGATCTACATAATCTAGCAACAACAAATTCCCATATTAGCCACAGCTGATGTCTTGTTCTGCATCTTAAGCTCAGCACCTTTCTGTCTGGATATGAATGTTGTATCTTGTCTTCATGGTTTTCAATTGCACTGATCAGTTTTAAAGTCTTTCGAAGTCGATTTTCTCTATAATATTGATATACTATATATAATATTCTCCATATATATGTCTATATGTAGCAGACATTTACACATATACATGCATCCTATATTTAATAGAATTATGTATGTATGTATATAGTTATACAGACACACATATTTATACTTGGTTTCCTTTGTAATATCAAATATTTTATTTTATTCATTTAAAAATTTATTTTAACATCTCTATCAGTTTCACCAGACTGGAAAAGAGGTCAATGACACTAAAGAATTAAGAATCCAGGAGGAGATCATCTCTAAAGTTAGTTCCAGATCTTCTGTAGTCCTTGGAGTAAAACCAGGGACACAATACCTGGGTTTCAGTAAGGCATTTAACAGAGGAATGCACAAGAGAGATCCTCATAGAGAAGATTGGGAGATGTTAGGTGAGGTTGCATGACAGTACATTCATTGGATTCAGAACTAGTAGAGTAGTGATTAATGGACAGACTTCAACTTGGATGCAGTTCTCTAGTAGTGCGCCTCAGACACCTATCCTGAGTTCTGGCCAATGGTTGTTGTTGATGATAATGACGATGACGATGATGATGATGATGATGATGATGATGATGATGATGATGATGATGGTGACTGAGATTTTATCAGATTTGTGGTTGACAGAATGCTAGACTGATTAGAGGATGGAATGTGACGGAAATTCTAAGATAGCTTTTAGCCATATATAAGAAAAGATGCATTCAAGCAGTCTAAAAATAAAATGCATTATCTCATAAGAGAGGGATTTCCCAATAAAACTAATGATTTTTATCAAATGTGTATTGCATATAGCCCTGAGCTAGACACTAGGGAAGATTAAATATTTAGATAAGAGATACTCTATGTCCTCAAGTAACCTAAATTATAGTGGATTCAGTTCAACTACATACATGCATACATAATGCATACATACATAAATACAAACATACATATATACATAATAAAATACATATACACATAAGTCCACATGTCTGTATATTTACATATATATGCACACACAAGCTTACTTACATGTGTATATAGTTATATGTATGTGCATGTATACATATACATACATGTGCATTACACAGATATTATTGTTGTTCAGTCATTCAGTCATGTATAGCTCTTCATGACTTCATGGACCTAGCACACCAGATCCTTCTATCCTTCTCTATCTCTTGAAGTTCATCTAAGCTCATGCTTGTTGCTTCCAAGATGCTGTCTATCCATCTCAACCATCCTCTGTCATCCCCTCTTCCTTTTGCCTTCAACCTTTCCCAACATTAGGGTATTTTCCAATAAGTCCTATCATTGTATTATGTGGCCAAAGTACTTAAGCTTCCACTTTGGTATTTGTCCTTCCGATGAATAGTCTGAATTGATCTCTTTAAGTATCGACTGATTCGATCCCCTTGCTGTCCAAGGGATACTCAATAATTTTCTCCAGGACCACTATTGGAAACCATAGCTTTGGCTTTCCTTATAGTCTGACTCTTACTTCCATACATTGCTACTGAAAAGAAAACACTGCTTTCATTATACATGCATATGCAGATGTATGCTGGACACTGAGCTGTGCACTGTGGATAGAAGTGAAAAATAAAACTTGTGCCCTGGAGAGAGGGATACGGCATGTACAAAGATACATTGAATGTAAGTACCTTAAGGGCAGAGACTGTTGTTTCTTTCTCTTTGTATGCATAGTGCTTAACTTAAAGCCTGACATATAGTATTAAATGTGTGTTAATTTCTTGGTACAAGGTAATTTGAGGAGAAAGAACATTAATAATAAGCAGGATTGAGGAAAGCTTCACGGGGTGTAAAAGCAGGACATTGTCCCCTACCCAGCCCTACTTCCACCAAAGCTCAGCCAAAGTAATAAAAATATAGTTGCAATGAAATCTGAATGTGTAAACAAGATATGTTTACATCTGATGGTCTTTTTATGAAATGTGAACCCATCTGAGTCAAAAGGAACAGGTAATTGATTTGGCAAACAGGCATCTAGAGGCTTTAAATGACTGGACACATTTCAGCAAGTTGAGTTTGAGTTAAGGACTTTCTCTTCATCCCCTGCAATCTCCCACGCCCAACCTCCCCACCCAACATGGACATTGGCCATATTATTAATACCACTGGACCCTTAGGAGGCAATGCGTCCACCTGTGAGTAGATACATACATCAGAGGATAGATGTGGATACGATAGTCATATGAAGAAGAAAGAAGCTTCAAGAAGTATGAACCTTTGCAGCAGAAAAGACTACAAATACGCACTTATGAGATGATTAGATCTCAATAGTCCAAATGAGTGGACCACCCAGCAAAAACACTGTACCTATGGGGAACCTGGAGGCAGCTGGGGGGTTTGGCACAGAGATTAGAGCACTGGACTTGGAGTCAAGGAAATCTGAGTTCAAATTTGGCCTCTGGCACTAGTTGTATGACCCTGGACAAATCAATTAAACTCTATTTTCCTCAGTTTCCCTGGTACATAGTAAGCAAGACATAAATGTTAGCTATCATTATTATCATAAGCATCATTACCATTGTTATTTTTGCTTTAAAGGTTCTGTACAAGGATTTTACAAGGAAAGAAAGAACTTCTAAGTTATATAGTACAAGGATTTGTGAGTTGCCCTTTTATCATATATATCCTACATATTACCTCACTACCGCCATGCAATAAGTTTAAGCCCACTTCTCTCATACATATTTGTGGGAGTGTGCACCCCAGGCTGTTAGAATTCAAGAGAAAGGTCAGGATGATTAAGCATTATAGACACAGGTGTCAGGGTTAGCAAAGGCAACTTTTTTCTAGGTATTTGGCAGTAAAGGGGCAAAGAGATATAGGAAAGTAGCTTAAATAGGTGGCAATGTCAAGTGACAGATTTCTTTTTCTTTTAATAGAATGGAAATAGACAATCTAGGTGATTTAGTGACTACAGTGATACACTTCGATTGACAAAACTCTGAGTTCTAATCATTCATTGACTGCGTAACTCATGGAAAGTCATTTAACCTACTACAACCCCAGTTTCCTCATCTGTAAAATGGGGAGAACGGTAGTATGTACCTCATAGGGTGGCTGTATCAATGGTAATCATATAGGTAAAAATCTGTAAGCCGTAAATACTCTATAAATATTAGTTATCATAATCATCATCACTACTACTTCTACTACTGTTACTACTACTACTACTATTACTTGAATATATTTGTAGGAAGCAGGGATTAAGTAGATAGAGAAGAAGGGATAAGACATAGTCACAGCTAGGTGTATGTATTCATAATGAAGTGACATAAGGTGTAAGATGCTTTGTGAACTTTAACTCACAGTATAAATATGAGTTATGCCGCTGCTGCTGGAAAAGCCAATAAACATTTATTAACCACTTACTATGTGCCAGGCACTATGGTGAATGCCAGAGGACAAATATAAGAAAAGGACAGTGCCTGCCCTCAAAGATAATACATTCTAATAAAGGGGGGAAAGCACACAAAAGGTAGCTGACAAGTGGGAAGTGGGAGAAGGTACCAACACAGGACATAGTATCAATGTTTGGAGTGTCAGAAGTAGGACCAGAAAAGGATTGAGTAATGGCCAGACAGGGCCCTTAATCAAAATAGTTGTTCCAGGAAGAACTCACCAGTGGGCAAAAGAAGCACAAGAATAGAGGAATGTTCCAGGACGACAAGAACACAGGGAGTGAGGGAACTTCCAGGCTGAGGAGGCAGCTGAAGCTTGTAGTGAAGGCCAGAATCCAAAGCAAATATGGGAGAGGAGAATGATTTCATCAGTGAGGCGAAAACCAAAATAGGAGATGACAGGCAAACATTACTAACCAGGGAGATCCTAGATATTATGATGTTTGAGTTGGACTTTAAAGAGTGATTATAAATTCAACACATAAGGAAGAGGAATGAGGGCATTCTAGACACAGGTAATAGAGTGAGCAAAGACACTGTAGGTTCTGCTGGAGATGACACATGGAGGTGAAGGTAGATTGACTTGCCTACTGAATAAACTAAGATCAATAATCACCCTCTTTCCTCGTCTAAATAAGCACACTTTCCTTTTCCTTTAGTTTGAGTGTTGTGGTCTGACCACATCGGGAATATATTATCTTCCATCCTGAACACAGCATTCTGGGAAGGTACATTGGCAAGCTGGAGTGCATTCAGAGATTCAGAGTAGTGAGACTATGTGAGTGAGAGGTCTGGAAATCTTCCTACTGAATATTGGTTGAGGGAACCACGTTTTTTTTAGCTTATCAAAGAAAAGTCATCGGGGAAGAAATAGCTATCTTCAAGCATTCGAAGAGCTGTCATGTAGAAGAAAGAGTATAGGATATAGATCTGGGAAGGGATTATTATTATTATTATTATTATTAATTATTATTATTATTATTTAGATTCTCTAGTCAGATCACTTTCTTTTACAAGTAAGCAAATTGACCCCACAAGAGGTGAAGTGAGTGGCCCAAGTTAACTTTAGGGGCCAAAACAAGATTCAAACTAAGATCTTCCAATTCCAAATCTAATGTTCTTTCTACTGTCTCATGCTACTCCATATTTCTTTTGTATGGTCCCAGGGACGTAATTGGATACATATTTATAGTAGAAGCACTTTTGGCTAGGAAGGAAGGAAGGGATTATGAAGGAAGGAATAATTATGAAATATTATATTTATGCTATAGAAATATAGAATTATGAAATATAGTGCAAATATAATAAAATTCTAAAAAGTGAAATATGCTACCCTTTGTCACTTCAGGAATCCAACCAGATTACTCCTTATTGCAGAAGCCTACCATGTGTAGGAGGGTAGGTGATATGATGTAGCCTTCAAGCTCTTCACAAGCTCTGAGTCTATATTGTAGGGAGGACTGTGTAAAGGGGAGGGAGTGAACAAAAATACCTTCCAGCTTATAAGATTTTGTAATGTTGTTCCTGGGCCTTCATTTCCTTCCCAGAATTCTCCTAATGCACCTGTTCCAGTGGATCCCCTCTGGCTGATGGACTTTTCAGAGCACAGAAAATGACCAATTACACCAGGGTTCCTGGATTCATTCTCCAGGGCTTCTCAGTCATTCCTGAACTGCAGACTTTCAGTGTGGCTATCTTCTTTTTCATCTACATATTCTCTCTGCTTGGGAACATCTCCATCATGACAGCAGTGACTATGGATTCTCATCTGCACACACCCATGTACTTTTTCCTCAAGCATCTATCATTCATTGACTTGTGTTCCACCTCCACCACACTTCCCCGGGCACTCTTTGCTGCTCTGGCTGGCTCGGAAGTCATCTCTCTGCCAGCATGTGCAGCTCAACTTTTTGTTTTTGTCTTCTGTGGAGCTACTGAGTGCTTTATCATCACCTCCATGGCCTATGACCGTTATCTGGCCATCTACCAGCCCTTGACCTATGGGACCACCATGACCCAACAGTTCTGCTGTGCCCTGGTGTGTGTGGCCTGGGTGAGTGGGCTCCTCTTCTCCTCCTTCCACACAGCCAACACTTTCACCCTGTCTTTCTGTTACCCCACGGTGGAACATTTCTTTTGTGATATCCCACCACTCTTCCGATTGTCATGCACTGATCCACACAAACATGAGGCAGCTGGCTTTGCTGTTAGTGGCTGTATCATCATGAGCTGTTTTGCACTTACCGTCCTCTCCTACATCCAGATTGTAGCCACTGTGTCCCATATCAAGTCAACACAAGGTCGCCAAAAGGCCTTCTCCACCTGTTCCTCCCACCTCATCACAGTAATCCTCTTTTATGGAACTGGCAGTTCAGCCTACATGAGGCCTGTTAATGGCTACTCCCCGCTTCAAGGGCGCCTCGCTGCCATATTTTACTCCATCCTCACCCCAACCCTAAACCCTATTATCTATAGTATGAGGAACAAAGATATGAAGGCAGCCCTGAGAAAGCTTTACATTCGTGGGACATGATGAAGCTCAGAGTCTTGGGAGGAGAAAGAAACTAGGTATGCAACAACATACTCTTATAACTCTCCCCATAGAATGACCAATGTTGTAGTCTGAGATTTGCAACTAATATAGCTTTGTGATCTTCATCGAGATGTTTCTTCTCACTGGGCCTCAGTTTCTTCATTTGCCAAATGGAAATAAGAACCCTTGCTCTCTAGCTCATGGGAATATTGTAAGGATAAGACTTCAAAACATAAGGAATACATTATTTCCCAAGTATACCTATGTATCTTAGTCTGTGCAGATCACCACTTCTTCTTGCTATAAGTTGGCAATCTTTATGAGTTTCTGTGGCTTAAAAAATGGGATTCTTTTCAACTGTGAATGATTAGCTATTTTGAGCAATACAATAATCTGAGACAGTTTCAAATGATTTATAATTGAAAATACTATCTACTATCCACCTCCAGAGAAAGAACTGATGAAGTCTGGATGCAGATTGAATAATATTTAAAAAACCTTTTTTAAGATTCTTGGTGGGTTCTTTTTGGTTTATGTTTTCTTTTGCAACATGGATAATATGGAAATGTTTCATATAACTGCACATATATAATCTATATAAAATTGCTTGCCTTCGCAAGGAGGGGAAGGTGATGGAGGGAGAGAGAATTCAGAAGTCTAATTTTTTTTATTTACATGTAATTGAGAAAAAAGTTTAAAAATTGGATTTTAGTAGGAATAATCACAGGCTAGTTACATGAACTAAAGAAACAACTGAACTAAAGAACAACTGAAGCCTGTAATGGAAAGGATGACAAGGTCACAGTTCAAATGCTGTATATCTTTAACCACAGAACAATCATGAACCGATGATTATTTCTGAATATTCATCCTTCTTGACCTCTCTGCAACCTCTGACACTGTTTATCACTCTCTTCTCCTTGATACTTTTTTCCTTTTGGCTTTTCACGACACTATTTTCCCATGGTTTTCCTGCTACCTTTGTGACTGCTCCTTCTTAATCTACTGACTTTTAGTCAAAGTTATGCCTGTTAATCATGGGTATTATCCAAGACTCATCAGCTCCAATGGATATCCAAATTGATGATTCTAGGGTCAATTTATCTAGCCCTAACTTCTCGACTTTCAGTCTAGTATTTCCAACTGCTTAGTGGACATATAGAACTGCATATCCCATGAACACCTCAAATTGAACATGTCCAAAACTGAACTCATTGTCTTTTCCCCAAACCCTCTCATCTTCCTAATTTTGCTATGATTGTAGAGGGAACCATCATCTTCCCTGTCATCTAGGCTTGCAACCTAGGCATCGTCTTTGACTCCTAATTCTTTTCCATTAATATCCAATCAGTGGTCAAGGCCTGTTGTTTCCATCTTTCCAACATTTCTTGTATTCACTCCCTTCTCTCCACTCACTGTCACCACCCTGTTGAAGGTCTTCATTTTTCTTTTTCTCTCAGGTTTCTCCCTATTCCAATTCATTTCAATTCAATAAACATTTATTAAGTGACTAATATATTCCAGCCACTGTGCTAAGCACTCCATTCAGCTATCAGATTAAGTTTCCTAAAATCTTACCTCAATTCAATAGGTTCCAGTGACCCTCAAATATGGAAACCATCTGTTGGACTTTTGAAGCCCTCCGTAAAAAATAGAAATACTTGAATGAAATAATGAAGAGTGAAATGAAAAGAACTAAGAGAAGATGGCATACAGTAATAGCAATATTGTTTTAAGAATAACTTTGAGTCAGAGCTTAATAGAAAATTTGACTTTCAAATACGAATCAAGAGAAGCATGAAAAAGTGAACAGGAAAGTGAAATCATAAGGGACTTACTAAAGTTGAACCATTTTGTTTACATGCCTACATGGAAAGATGATGTGTGTAATTCATGAGACCTTTTTTAGTATGAGGGTAGTTGAAGGGAATACATACATATATATATATATATATATATATATATATATATATACATATATATATTATATAATACACACACACACACACACACACACACACATATATATATAATGTAGACAGAGGGCACAGGGTGAGTTAAATAGGAAGGGATGATATGTAAAAAAAATTAAGGGGTGAGAGAGAAATATATTGTGAGAAGGAGAGAAAGACAGCAATAGAATGAGGTAAATTATCTCAAATAAAAGTGGCAAGAAAAAGCAATTATAATGTAAGGGAAGAGGGGGCAGGTGAAAGGGAAAGAGTGAATCTTGCTCTCAATGGATTTGACTTAAGGAGGGAATAACATACACACTCAGTTGGGTATCTTACCCTATAGGAAAGTAGGTGGGAAGGGGATAAGAGGGAAGGGATGATAGAAGGGAGGGCAGATTGGTAGAGGAGATAATCAAAAGAAACACTTTTGACAAGGGACAGGGTCAAGGGAGAAAAGTGAATAAAGGGGGACAAGATAGGATGGAGGGAAATATAGTTAGTCTTTCACAACATGACTATTATGGAAGTGTTTTGCATAACGATATATGTGTGGCCTATGTAGAATTGCTTGCCTTCTCAAAGAGCTTGGGTGGGGAGGGTAAAAGGGAGAGAATTTGGAATTCAAAGTTCTACAAACAAATGTTTAAATAAAGTTGTTTTTACATGCACCTGGGAAATAAGATATACAGACAATGGGGTATAGAAATCTATCTTGCCCTGTAAGAAAGTAAGGAAAAAGGGGGAGTGGGGTGATAGAAGGGAAGGCTTACTGGGGAAAGGGGCAATCAGAATTTATGCCATCTTAGGGTGGGGGGAGGAAGGAAATGGGGAGAAAATTTGTAGTTCAAAATCTTGTGGAAATCAATGTTAAACACTAAAAATATCAAATTTTAGAAAAGAATAACTCTGAGTGACTAAGTCATTTTGACTATTATAAATATCCAAATTAACTACTAAGGACATGTGGGGAAAGACACTATCTATATCCAGAGAAAGAAATGATAAATAGAAGTGTGTATAGAACAGTTTTACATATATATGTGTATATATATATATATATATATATATATATATGTATACATACACATACGTACAGCCACACATATGTATGTATATATATATATACATATATGTATATATTTATGTCTAACGGTAGCCACCTCAGGGGGAGTGAAGAAAAAAAGGAAAAAAAAGAAATTTACACAATTACTTTATTACATGTTTAAGAGGAATAGCAAGTTGTACATAATAGATTTATAGTTTCATGTGCAATCATCTTTTTTATCACACTATGTTTTATTATACTATGTTATTATACTATTTTTCATCATACTATGTTATACTATACTATGTATTATACATATGTTATACTATGTTTATCATCCTATGTTATGGAAATGCTTGTTTTATTCCATAAATTAAAAACAAAATACATAAAAACAATAAGGAAGTAACTGCAAATATGTACTAAGTACTTAAATCCCAGGTAGTTTGAGCAAGATGCTACTCACAGTTGGAGGGATCAGAAAAGGTTCCTGTGGTTCAAGGCGATGCTTGAATTGCATCTTAAAAGAAGAGATGTGTTCAATGAGGCCAAGGTACAGATGACCAGTGCAAAGGCAACAAGATGGGAATGATCAGACTCAGTAGGCTCATTTGGAAGTCCACTGAATTTAAAGTTTCCACTTAGTCAAAATGGCGGTAGCTGTAGTACCTGGACATGCGTCACTTTCCCTCCTTTCTCCCACAACTCACACACCTTGCTTTTATGGGTGAGTCCATTTGCTGCTTATTTTAAAATATTAGTAATGATCCTTCTTGCCTTTATCCTTTTCGTCCTTTATTAGAACTAGACTCATCAGTACTAAACACAGACCAGCATTATCATTTCCTGCAACATCACCATTCCAGGGCTGCAGAGGGAATAGAAGTCAGTTTCCCCTAAGTGACGAGGATTTTCCTTCCTTGAACCTTACATACCTTTCATGGTAGACAACATTTCTGACCTCAGATCTCTATTTGGGTTCAAACTCTTGGCCACAATAATTCATTAATGAGAAAGCCTTCTTTAAGCAGTTACAACGTGCCGGGCACTGTGCTGAGCCCTGAGAACACAAACACAAATGTGACAATACCTGCATTTAATGAACTTACAATGTGGGAAGACAACATTAAAAGGAGAGCAAGAAAAAGGGAGAGAGGTATTGCTGAGTATTGGAAATAGCCTGGAAGTGAATTGAAGGCATGTTTCTGTAAATCAGTAGTCATCTTATCAGAGTCTAGGGACCCAGGGTCACAATTCGGGTAACTCCAGTGGAGGAGGGGATGGTTGAGTATAGCAGATGTGGAGGCGGCATGGTCAAACTCACTTCTATAAGGAAAACGATTGAAAATCATAGTTAGACTACACATTGCACTTTAAAGTTTGTGAAGCACTTTACAAATCATTTGAGCCTTACTAAAACCCTGGGATGTTATTATTACCTCCGTTTTATAGATGGGGAAATGAAGCACAAGAGGTGAAATAAATTGTCCAAGGTCATACAACTAGTAAGTGTCTGCATCTAGATTTGAACTCAGGTCTTCTTGAATCCAGGTTCAATGCTCTATCCACTATGACATACACCTCTCTATATAACAATACCAGGTAAAGAGAGAACTAGGATCCATCGGGTTATGGCTCTGCTTGGTACAGGTGCCAAGCTTGGCTTCTGCAAAGGTGAACAACATAATTTCCCCCATCTCTAAATATTGTGTTTCACATTTTAAATTGTAGAAGTAAACAGGGTTTTTTTAAGTCACAGTATTTATAACCTTGTCAAGTTTAATTTCATTTTTATTGGGAAAATATTTTTCCCTTAAAATTGTTTCTGAAATAGCAAATTGTTGTTCCACTTATTAAAGTTATAGTTGTTTTTTTTAAAAGAAAGTGAACACAACATTTCATAAATGAAGGACCCATTTCCCTTCTATACTCCTATTTTTTAAAAAAATAACAGACTCTATTTTCTCTACCTCCCACTTACACTTCATTAGGAAAATAAATACATCAGACATGCATAGCCAAGAAAAAAAATTCCCTCAATGACAGTATACAGAAATATGTGTGTGTCTGTCTATCTTGTACACACACACACACACACACACACACACACACACACGAGACTCACTCCATACTCTAAATCTATCACTTATCTCAGTTAAAACAAACATTTTTAAAGAACCTACTATGTTCCATGCACTGTGCCAAGAACTGTGAATACAAGAGAAAAAGACAGTCACTGTTCTCAAGGCATTCACAATCTAATGGGAGAAAATATACAAACATACTTTATGTAAAATTTATTGGAAACAACTAACAAAGACAGGTATTAGAGTTAAGTTGGGGGGAATCAGGAAAAGCTTTCTATAGAGAGTGGACTTTTAAAGTTGAGACTTGAAGGAAGCCAGGGAAGCCAAGAGGCAGATATGAGAAAGGAAAACACTCTAGGCCTGAGGTCTAGACAGTGAAAATGCCCAAAGTTGGGAGATGGAGGCTAATATTCAATGAACAGCGGGTAATGAACACTGTGTTTCATCATCTGCCCTCTGAAACCATTGTTGGTCATTAAATGGATCGTGGTTCTTACACTTTTCAAAGTTGTTTCTCTTTACAGGGTTCTCACACAAATTATCCACCTGGTTCTGCTCCTTTTACTCCTTATCAACTAAGAAAAGTTCCCGAAGTTGTTTATTTTTATACTATTGAGTCCATAGAATAAATTGGTCTTCTGTTCCTGCTCACTTCACTCGGCATTAGTTCATATAAGTCTATGTCTTTGGAAATGATCTATTTCTACTTTTTCTTATAGCACAATAATATTCTATTGTATATATACACATATACACAATACATATATATGTGTATGTATATATGTACATATACATGTATACATGTGTGTGGATATGTACATGTGTATCTATATCTATATATTGTATATGCTACACAGGCATTCCCCAGTTGATGGATATCCTCTTACTTTATAGAGGATTTTTTTAACCATCACAAAAAGAGTTGCTGTAAATATTTTTATAAAGGATCTTTTCCTCATTTTTTGCTCTCTTTTAAGTATAGGTCTAGCAGTGTTACAGTGGAGTCAAAGGGCACTCAATGTTTAGTAACAACTTGTACATAATTCCCAATTGGTTTCCAGAATGACCATATCCAGTCACAGGTCTCCCAACAGTAGATAATGCTTCCTTCTGTTTTCCTACAGTCCCTCCAACACGTATTATTTTCCCTTTTGTTTTGTTTTTGGTCATCTTTGCCACTCTGATGGGGATGAAGGGGAATGCAGCCGTTGTTTTAAGCATTTATCTAATTGGGGTAATTTGGGACGTTTTTAATGGCTAAAAACACCCTGTTTCTTTGCTTGAGAACTGTCTGCTAATAATTACATGATTTATGAATAAGGGAATTGTTCTTCTTCTCATAAATTTGAATCAGTTCATTTATCTTGGAAACGACGCCATTATCAGAGGGGCTTGCTACAAAGACTTTTTTCCCCAGGCAATTGTCACCATACAATCTTAGCTTAACTAGATTCAATTGTGCAATTATTTTTGGAGATGGGAAGAGAGGACAATTGGGGTTAAGTGACTTGCCCAAGGTCACACAACTAGGAAGTACGTCAAGTGTCTGAGGCCACATTTGAACTCAGGTCCTCCTGACTCCGGGGCTGGTGCTCTACTCACTGCACCACCTAGTGGTCCCTGCCACCTAGCTGCCCTTCAAATTTTTTAATTTTATGTATTCATAACTTTCTACCCCATCCTTTATTATCTTTTCTGTTTCTTCTTTGGTCATGAACTTTTCTTGTATTCATAGCTCCAATAAGTATTTTTCCTACTTATTGATTTGTTTATGATGTGACCTCCTATGTTGATCAATTTGGAACTTATTTCTTATATGATATGAGGTGTTTTGTCTAAATCTAATTCCTTCTAGGGGCAGCTACAGTGCAGTGGATAGAATAATGGCCCAGGAGTCAGGAAGATCTGAGTTCAAATACAGCTTCAGACACTTACTAGCTTTGTGACCCTTGGCAAAGTCCTACAACCCCTATTTGCCTCAGTTTATGATGTGTAAAATAAGGACACACTGGAGAAGAAAATGGTAAACCGCCCCAGTATCTTTGCAAAAAAAATAACACGGACAAGTCCATGGAGTCACAAAGAGTCAGATACAATTGAATGACAACAAGAAATTTGTTCCAGACTGCTATCCAATTTTCTCAACAGTTTTCTTTGTTTACTTTTTGTCAAACAGTGAATCTTTATCACGATAATTGGGGGTTTTGCGTTTATCAAATATGAGGGTAATAGATACATCGGCTTCTGCGTGTTGCATACCTATGAATGATGGCCAATGATTGTGCGAGTGAATATTTGAACGCAGACTTAAGTGAAACGCCTGTAAAAGTACAGAAGAGATATGTGGACAGATCACGCAGTGAGAGTCTCTGGCAATCAAAGGTTCCTGACAAAGCCTGAGGATAGACTAAATCACCGTTAAAGTCGCTGTACGCCATATCATTGGTTCCCAGCCCAGCCTGAGGCCTATGTAGGCCCCTCGGTGCATGTATTTTATGGTGAATCAATGATTCCCAGAGTAGCCTGAGGATGGTCTGGGTCCTTTGGTATTGTTGTTGCTGTCCAGTTGTTTCAGTCCTGTCCAGCTCTTCATCTGGGATTTTCTTGATATAGGTTCTATACATACCTTCACATTAAACTTATTTACACAATAGTCAAGTTGTAAAGAAAAATCATAACCAATGGAATGAATCACGAGAAAGAAGAAACAAAACTAAAAAAGAAGAGAAAAAAAGAGAGCAAATAGTTTGCCTCCATCTGCATTCAGACGCCACAGTTCTTTCTCTGGATGTAGACAGGTCTTTCCATCGTGAGTCCTTTGGAGCTGTCTTTGAACCTTATATTGCAGAGGAGAGCGAAGTCTATCAAAGTTAGTCTGTGGTTGTGTACAATGTTCTCCTGGTTCTGCTCCCCTCACTCAGCATCATACCATTTAGGTCTTCCTGGGTTATTATGAAGTCCACATCTTCCCCATTTTTTGTAGCACAATAGAATTACATAACATTCATATACCACAAATTGTTCAGCCATTCCCCAATTGATGGGCATGCCCTTTGATTTCCAATTATTTGCTACCACAAAAAGAGCTGCCATAAATATTTTTGTACATACAGGTCCCTTTCCCACTTGTGCGATCGCTTTGGAGTGGTATTGCTGGGTCAAAAGGTATGCACATTTTTATAGCCCTTTGGACAGAGTTCCAAATTGTTCTCCAGAATGCCTGGATCCATTCACAACTCCCCCAATAATGTAACAGTGTTCCAATTTTCCCACATCCTCTCCAGCATTTATCATTTTCCTGTTTTGTCATGTTAGCCAATCTGACAGGAGAGATGTAGTACCTAAGAGTTGTTTTGATTTGTATTTCTCTAATCAATAGTGATTTCGAGCATTTTTTCATATGCCTATAGATATCTTTAATTTCTTCCTCTGAAAACTGCCTGTTCATATCCTCTGACCATTTCTCAATTGGGGAATGACTTGTATTCCTATAAATTTGGCACAGTTCCCTGCATGTTTTAGAGATGAGGCCTTTATCAGAGACACTGGTTGTAAAGATTTTCTCCCAATTTTCTGCTTCCCTCCTAATCTTTGTTGCAATTGGCAGACACTAGTACAACCCTAGGGGAAGAGGAGACTTCCAGTAGTCAGACCACCCCTCCCCCACACCTCCCTCTGTGAGCTTCAGTGTAACCCCAGGGAAACTCAGAAAGACTTCACCTGGCCTCGATCTTTGGCACACACCAATCAGCTCCAGCTCAACACCAGGGGAGGAAGCAGCATTATATAGCTTCTAGGTGACAAAACCAGAGACTACAGCACACAAAATCAGTAACCGGACCCCTAGTTCCCAGCACAAGAAGCTTGAGATAGAGTCCCCTGTGCCCCAGAAGCAGAGATAGACTTTAAAACCCAGGAAAAACGCAACCACCATGAAGAAGCAAACCAGAAAAACAAAGACCATAAAATCTTACTATGGGGACAGGGAAGATCAAAATATGAATTCAGAAGAGGTCAACATTGACACTGTGCCCACATCTGAAACCTCAAAAGATGATATAGACTGGCCCAAAAAGCATTCCTGAAAGAGGTCTAGGAGGATTTTATTTTTTTATTATTTTTTTGGAGGGGAAAAGGCAGGACAATTGGGGTTAAGTGACTTGCCCAAGGTCACACAGCTAGTAAGTGTGTCAAGTGTCTGAGGCTGGATTTGAACTCAGGTCCTCCTGACTCCAGGGCCAGTGCTCTACTCACTGCACCACATAGCTGTCCCTCAAGGAGGATTTTAAAAGCCAAATTAGAGAAGTAAAAGAAAAATTGACCAATTCTTTTAAAAATGCAATGGACCAAATGGAAAAAAAATCATTGATGAGTAAAAATCTTCCAAAAGTAAAATGGATAAGAAGGTACTAGTACTATTTCTTCCTGTAACTCCCTTAATTTCTGCTTCAAGAATCTGCATGCTATATATACCACTTGTTGAATATATATTAAGTAATGCATATATATTAAGTAATATAATAAGATATTACATCGTCTACCTCTCTCAAATTTGTTCAGATTCACTTTATTAAACATGTCTGAAAGAATTTGTGAGAGAGCTCGGGTATGTCCCTGTTTTCACTCAGCCATCTTGGCTCTGCCCCCAACCCTTTGGTCAGCTCATGACTCCAATATTATGGGTAAATGTGACCTTCATCTTCTCTGGACACCTCTGGGAAGAGCATACAAGAAGGAGCAAAAACATCCCAGTCTGGGAAACCATTGTATAGAAATGCTATTAATTTGTGAAATGATACCTGTAATGTAATGCATTTTTAGAACAAGAGTTGGCCCATGAGCCAAATGAAGCCTAAAACCTGTTTTTTACAACTTATGAACTAGGAATCATTCAAAAAATTTTGGATCATTTATTGCGTTTAAAAAATATAAAAGCTATTCTTAGCTCATACACTATATGAAAACTAGAGGTGGGCTGAATTTGGCCTACCCCTGCATTAAAAGATTAGCTTCTTTTTTTTCTCTGAATGCTATAAAATTAGGAATTTAAATCATCACTCAGAGACTTCTGTCTGCAAGACAGTGCCATTCTGGTTAAATACTGTCTTACATATTTGAATAAGTATATCCTGTTTTGTAAAATAATAATCATTTTGTATTTGGGAAAAGTATGGAAGTATGAAAGACTCAGGAAGTCTCATTCTCTATAAAATTCTATGAAACTGACAAATCCTTTGGTTTTCCAGCCTTGACAAAGTCATAAAATGCAATGGCTCAATGAAAGAAATTGCAAGAATGCATGTGAATAATGAGAGTCTTGTAAATTCTCACATAACAAATTAGTTTATTGAAGAACTAAGACTCCCTCACACTCCCCCATACACACACAAACATCAAAGGCCAAAATGAGGATGACTTATTAATTTGCTATGCCTTAAAACTGGTGAGATTAAGGTATTTGGTCTCTTTTCAGGCTCCACCAGCTCCACTCCACCTCTCTCACAAAGGCAAGGGTTGCTGATCTCCATTAATGAAAAGAGAGCCCCATACCAATGGGCTCTGGCAACTCAGATTACATTCCTCCCCTGGGCCAAAATTCTTTGCAGTCTCTTCGCAAAGATCAACAGAGGCAAGTTCCATCCCTGGGTGCTGAAAAGAGAGTAGCTGAAGGACAGGGGAAATGAGCATGACTGGAAAGAGATTAAACAGTTCATTCTTGCCAGTTTTAAAGGTGCAGCTTTCCGGTCAAAGGAGGCTACTCCTACCCATCTGATAGAGAACTGGGCATGCTTGGAGCCCCCAAGTTACAACACTTTTATTTGTGGGACCGAGTGGTACTCTGCTGTTTAAGAGATAATTCCAAGAGATGCTCACAGAGAGCATTAACTCCACTTGATAAGCTGAACAGGTGGTCAGAGACAGTTGATAAGGTTGAAAAGATGGCCTTATGAAGGTAATGGCAGGACCCTTCTGACTGTCTCCTCCATGTGCTATTTTTCTTTCTGGACATAAAAGTTTCCCTCCTCTCAGATTGTGAGCCTGGCTATGAGACCCCTTAATTGATATGGAATTAATATGTTGCATAATTAGCTCTTCCAAAAGGAATTTATGACTATTACCTGAAATCAAACAGAGCTACAAGAGTTTGGTCCTGTTACACTGATAATCAATTGCTCTGTGCCTTTAGACTTAAACCTGATGGAATGGTCTTAATACTGTTATAATCATGTCCCTCCTCCTTCCATAGCAAATTTCTTTGACCATTGTAGGAGAACTACAAGTTTTGTATTGATTTTGTTGTTACAGATCACCTGGCATCACTAAGACTTTTATAATGAGGATATAGGAATGAAGGATCTTGCTGCTGGTATTTCTGCTTCTCTACATTGGTGGAAATCATTTGTCTCAACTAGACAACTAGGACAAATCCTTTCTTAGAATATTATCCCCTTGCTTATTGGTTTGGTGGTTATGTATTCATGTGTAAGATTTTATCCTTACAGTCTCACTTTCTTTCTGTTTACATAAGGCTTCTTCCTCCTATGATATCAAGATAAAATGAGGAAATATGATAAAGATATAAAACAGCTTTAATTCTTAATTGTGTAATAAATCTTACATTGAAAAGGATAACAAGAGACTATTTCCCCTTGAGATATACAGTTATCCCTTCCACATTGTGATTCTGTTTTGATGCATTGTGAGTTTGCATAAGAAATTAAATGGAAATTTTGGAAGAGTTTTGTGGAAGCTGCATACAACACACAAAGGCCAGCAGATGACACAGAAGTTTAGAAAATCAGAAATGCATAAAATACGTACATAATATTGTATAATATTAACATATTTTGTCTTTTAATACAATAATTCAGACTTCTCTAGTACCAAGGAAGGGCCAAAAAATTTATGCAGATTTTCCAGATCATGGGGTCACTGCTCCCATAACCCCTGTGATGTGAAAGGAATAATTCTATGTGGTTGGTTTCCAATTGTTTTCCAGAAGATAAAGGATATACTTAGAGGACTTATGGTACTTGTATTTGTATTGGCAGCCTTAGAAATGTATGCTGTTGTGCCAGTGAAAACAATGACAAAAGCCCAAGTAAAGATGATTGTACTAAATGATATATTTTAAATTTGATCCTGGAAATAAGAGAGAACAAGATTTTAAAAGGTGGACTGAAGGACCAAACTTCTTCCAAGTCATGAGAGTAACTGCTCTGAGACTCTGAGGAGGAAGCTTCCAGCAAGAAGTCTACACCAGAAACAGTCACAGACTCCTTCCTTGATTTAATTTTCTATGCTCTCCACGTCGACAAAGGATTCATCATCAGTAATTTCCTCCGTAGAGCTACTAGAGTCATTTTCCTGAGTCTGTTGGGGATACTTGCTCCCTCCTTGTTGAGGAGAGACATAATGTAGATGCCCCAGGGAGATGGAATTAGGATGGCCTTCTGGACGATGGACAGGTGAGATGGAGGATTTGGTATCTGGCTCATATTTGAGATCTTCCAGGAGATATCTTGGTCTTTTCGGGGCCAGGTCAGCCTCCAGCATATTACAAAGGTTTCCCAGAGGATTCTCCTCAGGAACAAACAAGGAGTCTGGGGGAGTTAAATTGTATCTGATAGGTGGAGGTAATGGGAAGTTCTGTATGGAAAAAAAAAAGAAGTTAGAGATTGGCAGTAGGGAACAGAAGGAAGCTTATAAATTGTTTAGCTTAACCCCATTCTTTCTTTTCTAGTTGAGTAAACTGAAGCCTTGAGAGATGAGATGATTTGACCATGATCACGTATGATCACACACATCAGTGGTCAAGTTATTGAATCACATTCTCAGTGTTCTTTAGCTTACAAAACTCTCTCTAATCTACCCCCTTCATTTTTACCCCAAACCTTCCTTGTTCTATTAAAAATTAGGATTGCATCAGATTCTCCAGAAACTGTAGGATATTATATATGTTGCAGTAGTTGAGTTATTTCAGTTGTGCCCAATTCTTCATGACCCCATTTGGGGTCTTCTTGGCAGAGATTTGGGCAGAGACACTGGAGTGGTTTGCCATTTCCTTCTCCAGCTCATTTGACAGATGGAGAGACTGAGGTGAATAGGATTAAGTGACTTGCCCAGCTGATAAGTGATTGAAGCTGGATTTGAACTCAGGTCTACCTGACTGCAGGCCCAGTGCTCTAACCACTGCACTGCTTAGCTGTCCCTAGATATTTTACATACACTCATACATATATAATATTTTCACATAGATATAGATATATACACACATATGTGAAGATCAAAGACTGATAGATTCACACACACACACACATATTGAGAATGAGAATGAGAATGAGAACAAGTAATAAGTAGCACATTGAACCACAAATTCACCTCACTTGATAGGTAATGAATCTCCATGATTTTAAATGGTCCAAATAGAATGTATCCTTAATCTTTTCTGTCATAAATTCCTTTGGCCATCTGATAAAACTTATGGACCACTTTTCAGAATAACATTCTAAATCCATAAAATCAAGTATATAGAAAGTATCACAAAGAAAACAAAAAAAATGTTGAACCTAATTAAAAAGAAATAATTTATATTGAAATATGGTTTTCACTTCTTTTTTTTTTTTGAGTTCAAAGACCACATGGAAAAAGCCCTTGCAATCGAGTTAGGATGACAAATAGGGGTGCTAGGTATTATCATCAGGTGTGAGGTTGGAATAGATGGCTTCTAAGGGCTTTTCCATTTTGGTATTTGAAGTAGTGTGGTGAGATAGCAGGGGAAGATGTTTGAGTGAGGTGAGAAGAGGAAGAAGGGAGGAGGGAAGGGGAGGAAAGATAAGCATTTATATAGCATCTATTCCATGGCAAGCACTGTGCTAAGTGCTTTTATACATATTATCTCATTTGATCCTCACAACGATTCTAGGAAGCAGATGCTATTATTATCTCTTTTTTTGCAGTTGAGGAAACTGAGGCAAACAGAGGTTAAATTGACTTGTCTGGGGCCACACAGCTAGTATTTCAGGTTGTTGTGTTAAGTGATTAAAGATCTTTGCTGACCATTAATCTTAATAGGCCTCAAGTGGAGTTAGGTAAGAGAAACTTGATTAGGGGACAGGCTGGTTTGTAGGAAGGCCCATACCCTTTTGTTAATTAGGTCATGAGAGGTGTGAAGCCCTTGGGCCTTAGAAAGTGGTAGCCATTTAAGAACTCAGAACTGCAAGCTCTCAGGACTTGGGGAAGAGAGGACACAGGCAAGCAGACAACTACGATTTGTGGTTGAGTCTTTATGGAAAGGCACCAGCAGAGGGGAAGGTTAACAGGATAGCTTGGCTCCCTGCTGTGATATTATGTTTTAATTTCCTTGCTGTTATAGTGAAGTGGACTTACTGGTTTTGGGATATAATTGCTGCTATGTCGAATTGGAATTATTAATTTTGGGATTTGATCCTCCGGTGTCTGAATAAATGTTTTACTTCTTCTGCCTTCTATATAGAGAGTCTCTTGTATTCTGTGATACAGAACTATACAGGTATATTCATGGTCAACATCGATTTTATGACACTCGCCTTACAGATACACAGGTTGAATTTGAACTCTGGTCTTCCTGATTCTGAACCATGTGGTTACACAGAAGAGTGCCTAAAGTTAGATCTGAGCTCATGTCCTCCTGATTCCAGGTCCAGCAATCTATATACTTTGCCACCTACTTGGAGAGGAGTTCTTAGCAATTAGTCTCAATTTTTTTTTCAATAAAGTATATGAATTGAGGTTCTTAGCTGAGAGTTTTGGGGACAGAAATTAGTATGAGAGCCTTGAGGTACCATCTGGAAAATTTGAGTGACATCTACAGTTATCCCTTCTACATCTCAACTTTCCCCATTGCAGTTTTGATATATCATGAATCAGCATAAGAAATTAAATGGGATTGGGGGGATGGTTTGCAAAAGCTGCATAGAACACATGAAAGTGGACTCAAACCCTAGATGTGCACAAAGACAACACAGAAAAAGTTTAGCAACTCAGAAATGCAAAAAAGTTTGTATACTATTGTGTAATAACATATTTTATCTTTTAATACCATAATAATTCAGACTTCTCTGGTACAAAGGGAGGGTCAAAAAATTTATGTGGATTTTCCAGATCTTGGAAGTACCACATCCCTAACCCCCGTGATGTGGAAGGGATAACTGCATATCTTTTTCCAGGGCTCACAAGTTTGAAAGAAACATTAGATGAAGGATATCTAACTCCTATCCTTGTGAAGATTAAAGAGAACTTGGGTTTGAAAGGTTGCAATAAACTAAAATATGACTTTGAATATGATTCTTGCTCTTTCATAATGGATTTTTTCCATTGCAGTCCTCCTTCAAACCCTGCCTTAGCTTGGTGTTGGGAGTGGGGACCACAGATTCTGGAAGGCCCTATTGGTACAGCACAATTCCTGGTATAGTTTTCTTCCACAGAGTTACTGGCATCATACCCCTGAGTCTGATGACCACTAGAAGGGTGTCAAGAAAAAGCCTAGTGAAGAATTATTTTAATGTGCTGTGAGCCAACCCAGCTAAGTACTCAGAGGCTCTTGGAAGCAAATTTGTCAACTTAAGAGATCTACTTAGTCAGCAGACTACCTGCAAGGTGGTCCACTTATGTGGGATACAGGAGGGGCATGGAGAAAAGGAGTAGCATAGTTCTGTAGTATTGAGATGAAATATTCAAATCCAACCTAAAAACTGAAAACAATGTCTGGCACATAATAGGTGCAAAATATGTACTTGCAGGTTGATTAAGGAAACACCTATTAAGGACAAAGAATAGTATAAATGTTGAAGATACAAAAAACAAAGCTGTCTCATACTACATTTTTTACTTAAAGTGAGTAAAGGGAAGGTATGTACAGGATAACAAAGAGGGAGCAAGCAGCAACTAGAAAATCAAGGAATGATTTTTGTAGGAGAGGTATCAGAAGCATCGAAGGGAGCCATAGATTATGAGATGTAAGAAGGAGCAGGCATTCTGAGGGAATCATCCTGTTCATGGCAATGAAGGAGAGAGTTTGGAGATGGAAGTAATCGATCCCACCATGGAAAGGTAGGAAACAGAATACTGAGGTGGAGGAGAAGCATATACGGCAGTTTATCTGGAATGTGGAATAAAAGAAAGTAATGTGAAATAAGTTTGCCCAGAAGTTGAAGGGCTTCAGATACCAAATTGAGATTTAATTTAGTACTAGGAGTAATAGGGAGTCAATGAAACTTTTAAAGCAGTGGAATGTCATGAGAAGATTTGCTTTGGAAACATTTTTGTTGGCTTGATGGGACCTGGATTGGGGAAGAGAGAATTTGAGACCCCTATTAAGGAGATGTTTTAATAGTCCGAACCAAAGCTAATAAGGACTGGAATTAGGACTGTGGTCATATGAATGAAAAGAAGAAAATGAATATAAGAGATACTGTAAAGACCAGAATGACAAGACTTGATAACTGATTGTATATGTGTGGGAAAGAAAAATGGCTGGGATTAATGAAGGTGAATCCTACCTGATACTTTAATGACTGTTGTCTATCCTTTGGAGTCTCTGGTTTCAGAGGAACATGGAAAATTGGTGGGTAATGATGACAAGTAGGTGCAAAGCACAACATTGTAGAGGGTAAAGCATAACAATCATTAAAGTTGTCTCCTGTACCAGAAACACCTGAAAAGAAAGAAGAAAATAAAGACTTTATTTGTCTTGATTGATTCAATCTCATACACTAGAGAGATTGGATTTGGAGTAGAGGGAGGAACAAAATAGCAAGAGACTTTGGAAGCACAGTTTACCTGGAGTAGTCAGAGGATATAGACTGATTTAATCTGAGGTCTATGCTCATGTATCTGCAAATCCCATCTTTCCCCTCCTTTCTCCCCCACCAAAATAAAGCAGAGACTTCCTCAGTGCTAATGGAGCACCATGAATGTTATACCAGGGTCAGTGCTATGGTTGTTGTCCAGTTATTTCAGTCATGTTTGTATCTCTGTGACCCTATTTCTTGGCAAAGATATTGGAGGGGTTTGCCATTTCCTTCTCCAGCTCATTTTACAGATGAGGAAACTGAGGAAAACAAGGATAAGTGACTTGCCCAGGATCACACACCTAGTAGGTGTCAGAGGCTTCATTTAAACTAAGATCTTCCTGACTGACACTCCATCCACTGCATCACCCAGTTGATGCTTTTGTACATATAAGATTAAAAAGTGGGACATAATCCCAAGATTTTCCTGAAGCATATCTATTCTGTTTGCACAGGTATCTGCACCTAATTCCATTCTATTGAGGGGTGAGAAGGGCATTGGCAAACAGTAATTGGCAAAAATGGAATATTTTTGTTCCTCCCCAGAAACACCAACCCTGTCCAGTAGTGTAAGAGAAAATTCTCTCATCTTTTTCTGAATATTGAGTATGAGATCAAATTATTACCAAAAATAAAAACTGTTTGATCCATTTGTACATATTTTTCCTCAACCCTCCACTCTAATGGTCAAAACAGTAGTTGAATGGGTCTTTTTTTTCAAGGGCTGAGTGATAGGAAATATATCTTTCAGAGAAATTATTCTAACAATATGAAGCTGGGAGAAAGTTAAACAATTCAAGTCATTGTGAGCAAGTGCTATCCAGACCAGGGACTCCATTAGGAATGTGAGCTCCTTGAGGGCAAGGATTGCTTGTGCCTTTTTTGTATCCCCAGAACTTAGCTAGTGGTGAGCACATAGTACACATTAACATTTGTTGGTTGGTTCTGGAAACTGTAAACATAGAGGAGAATTTTGAGCAAAAGTAAAACTAACTTTGCTAAGTAATAGAGTCATTACCTTCTCCAAGTCTTAAAGGTTGTACCAATGGCTGAACCACTCTAGGATCAAGAGTTCTTGAATGATGGCCCCTTTCACCATTAGATTCAATGAATGGAAATCTTTGGGGTGAGACCCAGAAGCAGGAGGGCCACAAGAATGGGTCTGGTCGACAACTCAGGGATGAAGCTTCAGCACCCTTGGGTTGCATTTGGAAGAGAGGATCGGCGTGATAAGGAAGACAATGGGACAGTGAAGTTCTTGAGTTGGAAAAATCAAAGAGGTAAATAGGGGTGGTGGGTGGATAGGGTACACAAGATAATTCATCTAAGTAGTGTCTGAAGGAAGGCATCCAATGGTGAGAAGGTATGGGAAATGTAGGAGTTTCATAAGAATAAAGAAAATGTTGGTGTCTAATTGGGTCTTCCATGAACAGTGGAAAGTTTGAGACCTGCAGAAGAAAAAGAAAGGAAGATTAATGAGAAAACAAGGCTTGACTCCATCCCAGACTTCACTCCTAAGCAACACCTTAGACTTCCCACATCAGTGTCTAGTCCTGTCCTCGGAATAATAGATTTATGGTTTCATGTGCAATCATCCTTTAAAAAAATTATACTATGTTATAGAAATGCTTGTATTATTCAATAAATTAAAAATAAAATAAACAAAAATTTTTTAAAAAGATACCTGTAAACTTCCCAAACTTGTAGTGTGTCAGCCTCTTAGATGCTCCCACCACCACTCACCCATTTCCATTACACACACACACATACACACACACAATCTTTTCTGCACACTGTGTGAGTAAATTCCAACTGACCAGGTCTTTCTATAAGAAATGCTAAGCTCATAATTACTTGGAGAATATATGGCAACATTGGGTCCTGGGTTTGGAGTCAGGACAATTTGTACTCTCTCTCTCTCCCCCTATATATATATATATATATATATATATATATATATATATACACACACATACATATATATATATATGTATGTGTGTGTATATATATCCCCACTTAATAGTATTTTTTCCCAATTACATGTAAAGATAGTTTTCAAAATTCACTTTTAGAGGATTTTGGATTCCAAATTTTTTTCTCCCCCTCTCCCTCCCTTCCCCAAGATGGTGAGCAATCTGATATAAGTTATACTTGTACAATCATATTAAATGTACTTTCGCATTACTCAGGTTGTGAAAGAAGAATCAGAATAAAAGGCAAAAACCATAAAATAGAAAGAAAAAAAAGAGAAAATAGTAGGCTTCAATCTGCACTCAGAGTCCGTAGTTCTTTCTCTGGATATAGATAACATTTTCCATAATGAGTCGTGGAATTGTCTTAAATCATTGTATTGCTAAGAAGAGCTAAGTCTATCAAAGTTGATCATCACACAGTGTTGCTGTTACTGCGTACAGTGTTCTCCTGTTTCTGCTCACTTCACTCAGCACCAGTTCATGTAAGTCTTTTCAGGTTTTTTTTCTGAAATCTGCCTGCTTATCATTTCTTACAGCATATCAGTATTCCATTCCATCAATATACCACAACTTGTTCAGCCGTTCCTGAATTGATGGGCATCCCCTCAATTTCCACTTCTTTGCCACCACAAAAATAGCTGCTATAAGTGGGAATATATGTATATAATATGTAATAAATATGTATATATATGTATAGTGATCTCATCAGCCCCCATAGATCCAACACCCATCTCTATGAAGATGATTCTCACATCTCTAGTTTCACATATCTCTAATTTCTCTACTGACCCCCATTCTCAAATTTCCAACTGTCTGTTGGACACATCACACTCAAAGGAAGTCATGTAGACAACTTATATTCAACAATTATATAATTGAACTCATTATGTTTTCCCCCAAACCTTCTCTTCTTTTTAACTTCCCTGATAGAGGGCACCAAGGACCATCCCAATCTCTCAGGCTCATAACCTAGTGTCCTTAACTTTATGCCCCTAATCCAATCATTTCCCAATCTTGTTGTTTCTACTTTTGCAACATGTGTCTTATTCAGCCCCTTCTATGCCACTGCCACTGCCCTGAAGCAGGTCCTTATAACCTCATGACTAGACCACTGCTATAGCTTTCTCCTGGTTTTCCCTAACTAAAACTTCTCCCCACTGCAGCCCCCTATCCAATCAATTAAAATGATCTTCCTAGAGTGCAGGACTAATGATGTCACTCAATGATTCAATTAACTCCACTGCCTTCCAGGATCAAATATAAAATTACCTGCTTGACTTTTAGAGTCCCTCCTAGCCCCTTTCAATGCAGTCTTCTTACACATCACTCCCTTCCAGATATTCTGACCCTGACCTCACTGTTCCTCACACAGGACAGGTACTTCATCTCTCAAATCTAGGCTTTTTTCAGAGGATTCCTGGAACTCTCTCCGTCCTCATCTTTACCTTCTGTCTGCCTTCAAGTCTCAACTAAAGTTCCATCTTTTGCAAGAAGTATTTCCTGGTGCTCAGTTTCATTGCCTTCAGTAGGTTAGTTGTTTGCACGTTTCCTCCTTCATTAGAACTGTGAGCTTCTTGGGAGCAGGGATTATTTTTTTCCCTTTCATTGCATCCCCAGAACCAGTAGCCATACAACAAATTTAATAGTCATTTAATAAATTTAGTTATTCAGTAGTCATTTAATAAATGCCTAAGGACTTCTTTGACTTGAGGCTGCTCTCTTCTGGAAACCCCAGGTGTCTCCTAGCCATAGCCCTCAGTGTCTCCTTTCTGAGATACTACTTCAGTTAACTGACCGAAGAATGGGGTTCAGTGTGTGAGGTCTGGCAGGATAGGGTAGATTTTCTGGTGGAGGAGATTAGAGTTGAGGGAAAGGGCAAAGAAGCAGGAATCCTCACATACCTGATTTCTGGTCTCTGAGATGTTCCTTCTACCAACATCCATGACTGAGTGGATGATGTTCGTACTGTTAACTGTCCTGAGCTCATTATTCCTGCTGTTAGTGGTCACTGCCATTGTCGCTGTTGGGGTGGTGGTGGTTGTTGTTGTTGTTGGCTTTGTCTGGTCATCGCTGTTGTTGTTGTTTGCATTCTTTGTTCCTGAGGAAAAGAAAATCCCAGAGAAGTTAGGGGGAGTTAGTGCTCTGCACCCTGCTGCAAGCCTCCATGGGTAGGGGATGCTAGTATGAAGCTGGAGAAGAATGGGGAAGAAGGAGTGAGGAGCAGTTGACAATTAACAGCCTCCATCGCTATACAATTCTTTGAATTTTAATTCCCAAATTCCTTCATTCAAACTCTCATTCCACTTTCCTGACTCATGTCATTCATGAACCTGGAAGCCTACCTCTGGGTAGCTCCTTCTGTTAGTCATTCCTTCAAATTCCAGCCCATGTGTCCCCTCTTATACCCTCCTTTCTTCTTCCAAACTCAGATAAAACCATCTATCATTGATCTAGGTTCTCTTGCAGCTTTCCCTGGTTCTCCTTCGGACTCATCTCACTGTCTGCTTTATCAGACTAGCCCCATCTCTATTACCCTTCCCAGTCCTCTGCCTTGCAGACATACTAGACTCCTATTTGATCAGCGTCCCCAAAAGCCCCATCCCATCCACTCTTACTCTTCATTGCTCAGCCTCAAGGAGTGAAGGTGACTGCTCACGAGGTCAGTTGCTGCCCCCAAAGCCAGTCTTCTATTGGGGAGGAAGTGAGCAGTATTTATTCTATTCTACACCCTTCTTCCCTGCCTTTTACCAAAGACTTGGAGGCTGGGCTTAATTTAAAAGTAGTCAGCTCTCTCATTGGCCCAAGAATGGGAGTTTTAAGCCTCTTCTGTCCCTACAAGAGCAGTATGGAGTTACTGCCCCTCTTAGAGGCTCAGTGCCCTCCTCCCCTGAATGAACGAATCAATGAATCAAATGCTTTAATCACTAAGTGCTTAGTATGTGCAAAGCACTATGGACAAAGAAAGTTGGATGCCTGAGACAGTGTCCCTTCAAACTGATGTCCTCAATTGCAAACTACTCTATATTTATTCTTTTTATATTTATGTTCCCTGTACTCTCTCCCCAGTTAGAAGCTCCTTCTCAATGGAGATTATTTAATTTATTGTATTTATAGCACCAGTGACTGGCAATGGGCCTTTCAAATATAGGCATCTAATAAAGGCTTGATTAACTCAGAAAAGATAATAAGGCTTTCTAGGAATCCAAACTTGGTAATCTCAGAGACAGAGGCCTTCTTCAAGGCCTCATGTTAGCAACATCTTGGCTTTTACATGATTTTTCTTTGAATGTGTCCCAGACTGAGAAGAGTATATCAATTCCTCAATACACAGTTGGGTTGTAAGCTTCAGCCTTCACATCCTATCATGTCTAAATTTGGCCAGTTACATCCACCAGCCTCCCACACCCATGTACCTCAACTGGAAAATGAAAAAGAAAATTCTTTCTTAATTCCTCAGCCATCTTCAGTCTTCACCAACACTCAACACTGTCCAGCATATTTGTCATTTGAACATAGGTTTCTGTGATTCTAGTGCCTCTTGATTTTCTTCCTTCTAATCATCCTTCAATATCACTCTCCCTCAATCCTCATTTAATCAGTTACTAGATCTTACATAGCCTACCTCCAAACATGTATTGCCTCTTTCCCTTTTTCTCTCTCATAGCTACCCTATTAGCTCAGACCTTCATCATCTCTCCAGCCTAGACTTCTGAAAGTCTCCTACCTGATCTCTCTCTCTCTCTCTCTCTCTCTCTCTCTCAAGCACACGCGCGCACACACACACACACACAAACACACACACACACACACACACACACACACACACACACACACACACACCCTCTCACACATATACATATATAAAGTATCATTCCAGGTAGGGGTTCTTAACTAGGGTTCAATGAGCTTCTATTTTTCTTTTGTTTTTGAGTATTTTTATAGTTGTATTTCAATGCAATTTGGTTTCTTTTCTAATCATGGGTATTTTAATTTATCATCATTTATTATTATTAATATTGTTCTAAGAACCAAACCATAAGCTTCCCTAGGCTTCCATAGGTGTCCATGACATACACAAAAAGGCAAAGAAGCAGTGATCTAAGGGAGATTCAAAATATTAAGCCTGGCATTTAAAGTCCTCCATCTACTTTTCTCATCTTATTTTATTATATTCCCATTACTAGTCTGTCCACTGCAGTCATTTTGGCCTGACTACTGTTCCCCATGTGGTATTCTATTCCCCACCTCCCTGCCTTTGCCCCACATCTGAAATGTGTTTACACCTTGTTTTCCCTTCCTACAAAGAACAGTTTAGGAACCATCTCCTAAATTCCTTAGTCATGGACACTCTCTCCCTCATGAGCATCTTGGATATGGGGCACAGAGGGAAGAACTGAATTTCCCAATGAGAAAAATTCTTTGATGAAAATGAGATGTGGGTTCTGACAACAGCCAATTCTACCAATTCTTAATTTCCCTATCTGAGGTATGATAATGATTGTTATGCATTATGTTTTTGTTCAGTTGTTTCAGTTGTGTCTAACTCTTCATGATGACATTTTGAGGTTTTCTTAACAAAGATACAGGAGTGGTTTTCCATTTCCTTCTCCAACACTTTTACAGCTGAAGAAACTGAGGCAAAAAAGGATTAAGTGATTTGCCTAGGATCACACAGCTACTAAGTATCTGAGGCCTGATTTGAACTCATGAAGATTAGTTCCAGGTCTAGTGCTCTACCCACTGGTCTATTTAGCTGGCCTTTGATTATGAATCATGAGAGGACACTTGGATTTTCATCACTAGCACAGGAGCTGGCATTCAGTAAGCACTTAATCAATTCATTAAAACAATTCCATAAAGAGTTTAGTCATTTTCTATGGAAGGTGTGCCCAGAAAACACCTGAGTAAAGCTAACAAGTTTAAAGAGTGAGGCTTCTGGTTTGATTTGGTCTAGTATTGTATTACCAAACCAACTAATCAATCACTCACTGGGATATAAAGAAAATTGAATTGTACCTAAATGAGCTAACAGTCCTATTTACTTGGAGTCTCAGGGTAGTTAGGTGTAAAGCTGATACAATAATACTTGTACTACAGGTCTCCTAGAGTTGTTTTGATGAATCACAGAATCATAGTATTTGAGAATAACATGGAATCCCAGTGGCCATCTAAGTTCCATTGAAACATAGAGGAATCCACATTAAAATGTATCTCATGGGTCAATGTCCAGTTTGAGTTCTTAGGAAATTTTCTTCCTAACAAATCTGAATTGCCCTCTTTTCAACTGCTATTTCATTTTACCTGGTTCTACTTTCCCACACCCAAACCTAGTAAGTTCGATCCCTAGATTCCTTCTCCCCACCATAGCCCTTCAAAAAATTGAAGACAGCTCTCATTCTCCTTACTCCTGAACCCTGAGTCTTATCTTCCCAAGCTAAAAATATATAGGAAGGTCATTGAAAATCTTTAACGCTGTTATATTCACTAGAATAGAGTTGGAATTTATTGTTGGATGATTCTATATCCCACTATTCATCTTTTTATATTTCAGGTTCAGATAACTACTTCACAGATGGATAAAATATTTTTTTTCCTGTAATAATATTCATATTGGCCTTTCTTCCGTAGAGTTACTAAAATTGTCTTTGGGACAATTCTAGGAGCAGAAAGAATCATAGTGTCATTTATCTCTTTTCTCACCTGGTTCACATCAATTCAATAAACATTTATTAAGCACTTACTTTGTGTCACGCATTGAGCTAAGTGCTTGAGATACAAACAAAGAGACTGTCTCATCAAGGAACTTACAATCTAAGAGGGGAAGACAAAACACAGAAGGAAGCTGAAAAGCAGATAGACATTGAGGTAGCTAATGGGGAAGGGCTTGTTCTGGGAGAAGCATCCTATTCCACAGAGTCGCTGTGGCGAATGGAGAGTGCTTTGTGGTCTCTTCTGCAAGCTTTCTGGTTCTCTTTCCTCCCACCCCTCCCTTCCCCCTGAGTTGTTTATTCTATCTTCTTCAGAGGTTCTATGTATAACATAGGGCAATGCATGTTAGAAATGTCTTTCCCATTTTGTTATGAGCTAATGATTTGAGTATTATCATTGTTATAAAGATTATTATCTCCTTTGATCCTCAAAAGTAACTTCAATGGTTCCTACAATAAGTTATGCTGTCTTCTCCTGACTGGTCAGAAAATTCCTCATCCCTAGCCTGATGTGGACCCGTTGTGATGTTCTTCTCCAATTATTGACACATATTGTCAACCTCATATTACACAGACTCTTTCTGTTCTCAGCTTTGATTGATGAACAATCAGAACATTATTATAGTTCTTGGAAAGGACACATGCCAATCCATTAGCCTGTGGTTCCACTCACTTATTCCCTATACAAAATATTCATCCCTGGCCACCAATCCCCTATGTGTGTTATCTTCCCCTTCTGTGGGTAGGAATGGTCTTGCATTTGTATCCCTAATGCACAGTGCCTGACATAATAAATATTTAATAAATAATTTTTCATTCATTCATTCAGCTTTTCTCCCAACTCTAGTCCTAACTGAACTTTTTCACCTTTGTTCCAGCTGCCTCCTTCCCCTAGACATGCTTCTGACAGCCAGTGTCTCAATTTCCCCCCTGGAGTTCACTTTGGCCTGAGGCCTCTATTTAAGGAAGTTCTCAGAGCAAGCACAGTTCTCCTGCCCTGTTTCCTGCTCTGGCCTGCCTCTCTAGTCCTTTCCTTCCACAGGTACTTTCTCTCCCATCTCTGCTTCTTTTACTCCCTGTCTTCCCCCATTAGAATATAAGGTCTTGAGGGTACAGATTGCCTATTTTCCTTTATATTTGTATTCCCAGAAACTATCACAGTGTCTGCCATATAACAAGTGCTTAATAAATCCTTGCTCTATGTATGTATGCATGCATGCATGCATGCATGTATGTATGTATGTATGTATCTCTCTGCCTGTCTATCATCTTTTATTTATTCCCATTTAGTAGATAGGAAGATTTAGGCAGGGTGAGAGAGATCATGTTGTTCTTTCAGAGCTAATAACTAGCCACTTGTACTAGAAACCATGTCTCTATGTGCTCTAGAAAAATCTGAGACCTTTCTCAATGTAAGATATTTCCTGAACTTTCTTCTTGATTTTCTTAAGTTCATAATAATTCCTTTAAATTTGATATTGAAAAAAAAAAACTATTCTCAGTTTTCACCATGGGGAGCCTTATCTTCACCTATCAGAGATTTTACCTTCAGGAATCTAGAAGCACAGACAGGCCTGGACTTTCATCCACAGACACACATCCATTCAACATTTTGAGCAGAGCCAAAGCTTCAGAGCATGTAAGGTACTAGAGGCCCCAAGCCTAAGAGAATCCCCATCCATTGAATATTATGAGCAAATACCTCAGATATCTCAAGTTTTGGAGCACTGAAGCATCTAGAGGATCTACATTGACAGGGACTGAGATAATGGGAGTGACTTGCTCCATTTGGAGTGCCCTCTGGTTTATATCAAACCTGCCATCTTGGGCTGAGACTACAGAATATGACCTGGGGTCAATTCAGTCCATTTCCCAGGGAACTGGACATCATTGATTTCATCTTCCACCACCCAGGGCCTCAGAACAACAAATAAAGCTCAAGTCTTAGGAAACCAGAATCATCTCGATGTTAATTATGTGATGAGTCTTCTGAATATCCATTATTCCTTGCTGCCTTGGGATGACACCGGTGGGTGTTTACTGAGTATGAGTTTGGGTTGACTGGGGGGATACAAACATTAGTGATTTACTTGACCACCAGTGAAGAGAATCCTACTTCTCTTCACACTCTTAATTTTCTGGCATTAATCTGAAATCTGGCTCCCTTGCTGGCCATCGATGCCACCAATGACCTTACTCTCACTGATGGATGTTCCTTCTCTCATGTTCCCTGACACACTGGGGCAGGAAGAGAAAAAAACACATTGTGTGCTCTTTACTGTCATTTCCAGATCATGTCTTTGTCATCATTTACACCAAAACCTCTTTTCCTCTGGGATTGCTTTTCATAAGAAACAGTGACATAAATAAAGGGCATTACAAACTTATTTTGTAATAATGGAAGAGATTTGTATTTGTTGTCAAAGGATGAAAGACATTGCCAGTGCTGTAGAATAGTATTGTTGCTGTGTAATATGAAGAGGGAAAAAACTTTCTTTTAGTATTAAATATTAATATGTATGAAGAAACAGCACTTGACATGGGATTTTGAACTTTATATTTGATCTTACTATATTATAATTTATATATTATATTTATATTATATATTATAAAATACATAGGCAAAAGTAAACATTTTCATTCATGACTATATATACATGTACGCCATTATGCCAGTAAATAAACATCCAAATGTATAAATAGCATATAAAGTATGTGAGTGCTAAGACAGAAATAATACATACATATATAATAACATTTTATAATCAGAAAACAAAGAACTCAGTAAGCAGAAGTAATATCAAAAGATAATAATATGTCAGAAGATAATATTATACACTCATCTACCACATACTTGCCGTTAGAGAATTATATTTGACTATTTGAGTAATTGGGTAGCTAGGTGGCACCATAGTGGAGGAAAGGGGATTGGAGTCAGGAAGACCTGAGTTCAATCTGGTTTCACATACTTACTAGCTGGGTGATGCTGGGCAAGTCACTTAACCCTGCTTGCCTCAGTTTCCTCATCTGTAAAATGAGCTAGAGAAGGAAATGACAAACCACTCCAGTATCTTTGCCAAAACAAAACAAAACAAAAACAAAAACACAATAGGATCACTAAGGGTTAGATACATCTAAAACAGCTAAACAGCAACACCATGAGTAATTAATTACCTCTCCAGAATGATCTCATGCACTATTTGTCAGCTTAATAGCTGGTTTGCTATTTTTTACCCTCTTAACTTTAGTTTCTAAATTTCTAAGAGTTTTATTGTCACTATCATGTGATAACTCCATACTTTTAGATAACATAAGCTGCTTTTTACAATCGTCTGTTGGTATAATCAGCTTTGTCTCTACGACTGGTTTATCTAGGGAAAAATGGGGTTGTTTTGGGAGTCAATTCTCCCTCGCTGTCTTTAACACATTTAATAGTCCTTTTTCTTTTAAATGAGATTCAGCTGGTGGAATTCCTGGACCCTCTGATGGATATCAGCATAGAATGAAATTGTGGTGTTGGTGGACCAAAATGACATCACCATGCTAGAATCAAGTTTCAGTGTCTCTGTGGCTGATCAGACCAATATGAGCTCAGAATGCTCTACCACAGGTTGGGCACAAATAGTCCATGTGAACATTTGGGGTGGATACCCTAATTTGCACATCCTGGGTTTCCTTTGAGCTGTTTCAGCTGTGCTTTGCTCATGGAGCACAGCACCTTCTCTGATGTGGGCACTCCATGCTGAGCAATCCTGTGCCAGTGTCTCCCATGTCACACAATCAATTCCAAAGTTCTTAAGAGAGACCTTGAGAGGGTCCTTGTATCACTTCTTCTGACCATCATGTGACTACTTACCCTGTGTGAGTTCTTCATAAAATAGTCTTTTTGGCAAGTGCACATTTTACATTCGAACCAGGCCAGCCCATTGGAATTGTGCTCTCTGAAACAGAGTTCAAATGCTTGGCAGTTTAGTTCGAGTAAGGACCTCAGTGTCTGGTACCTTATCCTTCCAGGTGATCTTCAGAATCTTCCGAAGACAATTCAAATGGAAGCAATTCAGGTTTGGTTTTCTTGCTAGCCCATCTAAGTTTCCAGAGATTGATCTCCACCATAAAGTTACATTCAAATTCTCTCAGTGTCCTTGTGGCAACCCTTTTGAGGAGAAATAGACTTTCCCTACTCATCGCTCTAGCTCTTGAAACCCTATCTAATATATTTTTTCTATTTCTGCAACTAGCCACTGAATGATACTACTTTTGGATCTTAACCAGAACGACTAGATAAATGATATTATGGATGTTAATATATTAAAGGAAATACATAAATAAAATAATGCAATACAGAACAATATACATATAAACCCAGATCACACTTTTCCACCTATGCACTCAATAGCTATGGTAAAGTATGGGTGCACATTTGTAGGATCTTGACATGAAAACACATGGAGGAAAACTCACGTTCTTAGAGCAGCTCACAACTCCAGATTACAGGTTTCCATGTGGCCAGTCCACTCAGGACCAAGTACACCACACATAACTGCTGTTGTGATCAATATTTGGCTATAGATGCTTATCACTCTTCAGTTGGGAAAATCCTCTCCTCTTCTATATTGGACCATAGCCTTTAAAGCTCTTTCAATTAACCATCACTCTTGGCTATTTAGAAAGTGTTAGCTCCTAAAAAAGCAGCTCTCTTTAAACCAGACAATGGTCTAACTCATCAAACCAGCTACTTCTGGGCTCTATGCACCCAACCAGCCAGTTATTCAGTGAGGGCAGTTGCTGCCTGTCCTATGGGACAATTCCACAAGATAAAGCAGATGCCTTCTCCCCTGCTTTTCCTTCTTAAGTGAGAGGTGGAAGCAGAGAACAAGCCTTTATACAAAGCTTCCCCTTACTCTACCTCTAGATGGGGCTGAGCACCAGGAACTGTCCTGCTATCCATGGAGCTCAATCAGGTCTACTCTTTCCAACCAAACCTTGACTCAGAGACACCCTCTAACTTACCTAGCTCAGACTGAAGCTGAACTTTTCAACCCGCTCTGCTGTGTCTTCACATCTGGGATTCCTGTCATGCTGCCGCTGCTCTCTTTTACAATATAGTTTAATGACTTAAAAGAGAAACTTCTGACCCCCAGTAGCCTTTAATTAAAATGCTACAGCTCACCACATTTTTATTTTTAAATTACTTTTACTTACTTCATTAAATATTTCCCAATTACATGTAATTTTTTAACAATCATTTTTTAAATGGGGCTCCAAATTCTGTGCCTCCTTTGTGACCCTCCCCACTCCTTGATAAGACAAGTGATTTGATTTTGATTATGCATGTGAAGTCATACACACATATTAGCCATGTTGAAACAATAAACACACAACAAAACCAATAAAAATTAAGAAAGTTTAAAAATATGCTTTTATCTATATCCATAGTTATCGGTTCTTTCTCTGGAGATAGATAGCATTTTTTCATCTTTGGTCCTTTGGAGTTGTTTTGATCAGAGTAACTAAATATTTCACAGTTGATCATCCTTACAATATTGCTGTTACTGTGCTTAATGTTTTCCTGTTTCTTCTCACTTAACTTTTCAAGAGTTCATCTAAGTCTTCCCAGGTTTTTCTGAAACCATTCTGTACATCATTTCTTACATCCCAATAGTATTTCATTACTACCGTATATCACAACTTGTTCAGCCATTCCCCCAATTGATGGGCATAGCCTCAATTTCCAATTCTTTGCCACCACAAGAGTTGCTGGAAATATTTTTGTACAAACAGGTCCTTTTGTTCCTTCGCTTTGATCTCTTTGGGATGTTCATTATTATGATTACTTACCATATATTTCCCTCCATCCTCTTTTCTTTTATTTACCCTTCTTTTTCTCTTTTATCCTGTCCTTCCTTTAAAGTCTCTTTCACTTCTGACCACTGTCTTCTTTTATCTGTCCTCCTTTTTATCACTCCTGTTTCTCTTATCCCCTTACCTTCCTACTTACCTGTTGGTTAAGATATGTGTGTGTGCACATTTGTAGGATCTTGACATGAAAACACACGGAGGAAAACTCACATTCTTAGAGCAGCTCACAACTCCGGATTACAGGTTTCCATGTGGCCAGTCCACTCAGGACCAAGTACACCACACATAACTGCTGTTGTGATCAATATTTGGCTATAGATGCTTATCACTCTTCAGTTGGGAAAATCCTCTCCTCTTCTATATTGGACCACAGCCTTTAAAGCTCTTTCAATTAACCATCACTCTTGGCTATTTAGAAAGTGTTGGCTCCTAAAAAAGCAGTTCTCTTTAAACCAGACAACTGTCTGGTGTGTGTGTGTGTGTGTGTGTGTGTGTGTGTGTGTGTGTGTGTGTGTGTAAAATCCCTTTTTGAACCAATTTAGATGTGAGTTTCAAACATTGGCTATCCCCATTTCCACCTCTACTGTAAAAATTCTTCCTCATTCACCTCTTTAATGTGAAATAATTTCTCCCATTCTTCCTTTCTCTTCCCTCTTCTCCTAAGGCATTCTTCTTTCTCACCTATTCATTTCTTTTACATAGTTCCAACATAATCAACTCATTGCCACACTCTCTATATAGAATCCTTCTAGCTGCCTTAATACTGATAAAGTTCTTAGAAGATACATGTATCAGCTTCCCATATAGAACAGTAAACAGTTTAATCTTATTGAATCCTTTAGGATTTCTCTTTCATGTTTGTCCTTTTGTGTTTTTCTTTAACCTTGTGTTTTAATGTCAAATGTCAAATTTTCTATTCAGCTCTGGTCTTTACATCAGGAGTGTTTAAAAATCCTCTATTTCAATATATGTCCATTTTTTTCCCTTGAAGGATTTCACTCAGTTTTGCTGAGTAAGTTATTCTTGGTTGTAATCCCAGCACTTTTGCCTTCTGGAATATCATATTCCAAGTTCTCTTCTTCTTTAAAGTGGTAGCTGTTAAATCTTGTGTTCTCCTGACTATGGTTCCATGGTATTTGAGTGCTTCCTTTCTTGCTGCTTGATATATTTTCTCTTTGACCTTGGAGCCCCTGAGTTTGGCTAAAATATTCCTGGGACATGAATAAAATAAGGAAAAAGGAGATCAATGATCTGGGCATACAACTGAAAAAGCTAGAAAAAGAGCAAATTGAAAACCCCCAATTAAATACCAAATTAGAAATACTGAAAATCAAAGGAGAGATTAAAAAAATTGAAACCAAGAAAACTATTGAATTAATAAATAAAACAAAGAGCTGGTTTTATGAAAAAAAAAACAATAAAATTGATAAACCCTTGGCCAATTTGATTAAAAAAAGAAAGAAGAAAATCAAATTACTGGTATCAAAAATGAAAAGGGTGAGTTCACCTCTAATGAAGAGGAAATCAAAACAATTGTATGCCCACAAATTTGACAACCTTAGAGATATGGATGAATATCTACAAAAACATAAACTGCACAGGTTAACAGAAAAGGAAGTAAAATTTCTAAATAACCCCATCTCAGAAAAAGAAATTGAGCATGCCATCAATGAACTCCCTAGGAAAAAATCTCCAGGGCCAGATGGTTTTACATGTGAATTCTATCAAACATTTAAAGAACAACTAATTCCAATACTTTGTAGACTATTTGGGAAAATAGGTGAAGAAGGAGTCCTACCAAATTCGTTTTATGACACAAATATGGTACTAATACCCAAACTAGGTAGAGTCAAAACAGAGAAAGAAAATTATAGACCAATTTCTCTAATGAATATTGATGCAAAATTTTTAAATAAAATATTAGCAAAAAGATTGCAGCAACTCATCATGAGAATAATTCACTATGACCAGGTAGGATTTATTCTAGGAATGCAAGGCTGGTTCAATATTAGAAAAACTGTTAGCATAATTGACCATATCAACAACAAAACTAGCAGAAACCATATGATCATCTCAATAGATGCAGAAAAAGCCTTTGACAAAGTACAACACCCATTCTTATTAAAAACATTAGAAAGCATAGGAATAAATGGAACTGTCCTTAAAATTATAAATGGCATCTACCTAAAACCATCAACAAGCATTATTTGTAATGGGGATAAGCTAGATGCATTCCCCATAAGATCAGGGGTGAAGCAAGGATGTCCATTATCACCCCTACTATTCAATTTGGTACTAGAAACGTTAGCTGTAGCAATGAGAGAAGAAAAAGAAATTGAAGGAATTAGATTAGGAAAAGAAGAAACTAAATTATCACTTTTTGCAGATGATATGATGATTTATTTAGAGAATCCTAGTGAATCAAGTAAAAGACTACTTGAAATAATAAACAACTTTAGCAAAGTTGCAGGATATAAAATAAACCCACATGAATCCTCAGCATTCCTTTACATTACTGACAAAGCCCAACAGCAAGAGATAGAAAGATAAATTCCATCCAAAGTTACTGTAGACACTATAAAATATTTGGGAGTCTATTTGCCAAGACAAACCCAGGGCCTATATGAACATAACTATGAAACACTTTTCACACGAATAAAGTCAGATCTAAATAAATGGAAAAATATCAGTTGCTCATGGTTAGGCCGAGCTAATATAATAAAAATGACAATTCTACCTAAATTAATCTGTCTATTCAATGCCATACCAATCGAACTACCAAAAAATTATTTTACTGAGCTGGACAAAATAATAACAAAATTCATCTGGAAAAACAAGAGGTCTAGAATATCTAGTGTATTAATGAAAAGAAATGCTAGAGAAGGTGGCCTAGCCATACCAGATATTAAACTGTACTACAGAGCAGCAGTCATCAAAACTACCTGGTACTGGTTAAGAAACAGGGGTGTGGATCAGTGGAATAGTATAGGTACACAAGATGGAGAAGTCAACGACTATAGCAATCTACTCTTCAATAAACCCAAAGAGGCCAGCTTCTGGGCTAAGAATTCACTATTTCACAGAAACTGCTGGGAAAATTGGAAAATGATAGGGCAGAAACTGGGCATAGACCAATATCTTACACCATATACCAGAATAAAGTCAAAATGGGTTCATGATTTAGGAGTAAAAGCTGATAGTATAAGTAATTTGGGAGAGCAAGGAATAGTTTACTTATCAGATTTATGGAAAAGAAAAGAATTCATGACCCAACAAGAGACAGAGAGCATTACAAAATGCAAAATGGATAATTTTGATTATGTTAAATTGAAATGTTTTTGTACAAAAAAAGCCAATGCAACAAAAATTAGGAGGGAAGCAGAAAATTGGGAGAAAATCTTTGCAAATAGTATCTCTGATAAAGGTCTCATTTCTAAAATATACAGGGAACTGAGCCAAATATATAGGAATACAAGCCATTCCCCAATCGAGAAATGGTCAAAGGATATGAACAGGCAGTTTTCAGAGGAAGAAATTAAAGCTATCTGTAGGCATATGAAAAAATGCTCTGGATCACTACTGATTAGAAAAATGCAAATCAAAACAATTCATAGATACCACATCTCTCCTGTAAGATTGGCTAAAATAACAAAGCAGGAGGATGATAAATGCTGGAGAGGATGTGGGAAAATTGGAACATTGTTACATTGCTGGTAGAGTTGTGAGATGATCCAGCCATTTTGGAACTACGCCCAAAGAGCCATTCATTCATACCCTTTGACCCAGCAATACCACTTCTAGGGTTGTATCCCAAAGAAATCACACAAGAGGGGAAGGGACCCATATGTACAAAAATATTTATAGCAGCTCTTTTTGTGGTAGCCAAGAATTGGAAATCAAACGGATGCCCATCAATTGGGGAATGGGTGAACAAGTTGTGGTATATGAAGGTAATGGAATACTATTGTGCTATAAGAAATGGGGGATGATACGGATTTCATGACAACCTGGAAAAACCTACACGACATAATGCTGAGTGAGCGGAGCAGAGCCAGGAGAACATTGTACATAACCGCAGATATATGGATTCCGTGAGCACCAACCCTGACAGACTTCACTCTTCTCAGCAACACAAGGTGCAGGCACAACTCCAAGGGACTCACGATAGGGAATGCTATCTACACCCAGAGAAAGAACTATGAAGTTTGAATGCAGATTGAGGCACACTACATGCTCGCCTTTTTTCTTCTCTTTTGTTTTTGTTTTTGGGGGGTTTTTTTGGTTCTGTTTCTTCTTTTTCATGATTCATTACATCGGTCATAATTCTTCTCCACAACTTGACTAGTGTATAAGTTCATTCAATGTGAAGTTATATATGGTAGTTATATGAGATTCCATGCCATCTTGGGGAGGGAGGAGGGAGGGAGGGGAGAAAATCTGGAACTCAGAATTATGTAGAACAGTCTGTTGTAAACTAAAAATAAAAACAAACAAACAAACAAAAAAATATTCCTGGGAGTTCTCATTTTGGGATTTCAGGTGTTGACCAGTGAATTATTCCAATTTCCATTTTACCCTCTGGTTCTGGGATATCATGGCAGTTTCCTTTGATAATTTCCATATTTTCTCCCATTTTTCTGTAATGTATCCTTTCCTTTACCTTTACTATTTTTCTTACAATATCTTGAAAATATAAAACACTTCTTTATAGATCTTCTTTTTCAATATTCTGCTTCAGTATCAAGATAGCTCTATCATCCTTTGTGACACTAGGATGCTGAAAGAACCACTTTAAAATGCTCCCTTTGATTAGAATAGAAACATCCTTTTTCTGATTTTTCACTTGTTATCTTTTATTTTTCTCTTGACTCCCATATTTGTATTTAAAGTTTATATTCAGCTCCAGTATTTTTATCAAGAGATTTGAAAATCTTCTATTTTATTGAAGGTCCATTTGTTTTCCTTGTAGGATTTCACTTGATTTTCTTTGGCAAGTTATTTTCAGTTGCAGACCTTGGTTCTTTGTCCTTTGGAAGATCACATTTCACATTCTATGTTCCTATGCAGTTAACCTACTTATTATATACTTGATATTTGAATTCTTTCTTTCTGGCTGCTCTCTCCTTTTGTAGATGGGTAAAATGAATTCCAGAAAAGGGACATGACTTGACCAAGATTATAACTAGTAACTTGATGATTGACAGATCATAAGTCTAGAACTCAAAAGGATCTCAATGATCATCTACTTCAAACACCTTCATTTTATAAATAATGAAATGGAAGGCCAGGTACTAGCCCAAGGTCATAGAGGTGGTAAGCAGCAGAGGCAAGATTTAAACCTACAAGCCCTCTCGATTGACCAGCTATCTTTACTATTTCAATTGTATCAAAAGCTGGGACTTGAATCCAGGCTTTTCAATTTCACGTCTTCAGTAATACCACTTAATCCAACCCACTGATCATATCTCTCCAAATCTTCTCCTTTTCCAGGCTAAATACCATCAGTTTCCAAAGCTATTTCTCCTCTCAACAAGCACTAGAATTACTTGTTAATTTGAGGGGAAAATGATGCTGTGGCCAATAAATACTGTGGTGATGGGAAACAAATTGAATTGACTGTAATATAAGGGCTTGTTCCCCCACACTCTTCAAATCACATCCACACATCTCCTCCTGATTGCCTTTTGGATTAGTTCTATTCAATTCAAAAACCCATTTTTGAGAAATGTTTTGTGAAGATCCTCTGCTAGGCACCAGAGAGAGAGAGAGAAAAAAACTATCAATTATATCGGTCCTCCCAAGGATTCATTCTGAAGTTCTACAGCCCTTCTCCATCCATCCAGGTTCATTCATTCTGTAGTTCTCAAATGCTGCCAGCAGGTGGCTCCAGGTTTTTTTTTCCTATTTTATTTTATTTTTCAAATTGCAAGCATTTTTTTTTTCCTGCTTCCCACACCCATCTCCTATTGGAACAAATAAAAACAAAAATTTTGCAACAAATATTCATATTTCATAAAAAATAAATGCCTATGCAAGAAATGTCCAAAAATATGTCTAATTCTGTATGTTGAGCCTATCACCTCTCTATCAGGAGGTGCATGCTTCACCATTGGTTCTTTGGAGTCATGATTGGACATTATTTGCATCAACATTATTAAGTTCTTCAAACTTATTTTTCTTTATGACTGTAACCCCAGGCTCAAAACCCACTGGTATGAGACTCTCTCCAGATTGATAGAGTTCAATGCCTGTGCCTGCAAGACGGGCAAGGTGAAATTGGTGAGAATGGATATTGTTATTGTATAAATTATTCCCCTGGTTTTGCTGACTTCACTTTGTATCAGTTCATGCAAATCATATGAGTTCACCATTCTTATGGCACAATAGCATGCTATTTATATGACATAACTGATATAACATAATTATATGAATCATATGACAATATGACATAATTGGTTCAGCCATTCCACAATTGATGGACATCCCCCTAGTTTCTAATTCTTTGTCACAACAAAAAAAGCCAATGTGTGTGTATAGACACACACATATGTACATGCATATACATACATATTTACACATGGGTACATATATATGTGTATAAAATTTATATAAGGGCTGTTATATGATATATAACATAAATGTATTTATATTTGTATATTTTCATACACATTCTTTGGGGTATAGGCTTGTTAGTGGTATGATGGGTCAAAGGGTATGCATAATTTGATAACTTTGGGGGGTATATTTCCAAATTTCTTTCCAGAATGACCATCTCAATAAACAGCTCCATCAACTGTATATTAATGTACCTGTTTTCCCACAAGCCTGTCAACATTTGTCATTTTCCCTTTTTATCAACTTAATCTAATGAATGAGACAAGTAAATGATTTAGACATGTAAAAGTTAATATCACAAACAAATTAAAAGGAACATGGAGAAAATTACCTTTCATATTTATAGCTAAGGGAAAAGTTCATGATCAAACAAGCAATAAAGAAGATCACAGAACATGAGATAGACTTTTATTTTATAAAATTGAAAAGTTTTTTTTTTCACAAAGGTAACCAATGCAGCTAAAATTTGAAGAAAAAAGAATTAACTGAGAAAAAGAAGTAACTTTCTCTGATAAATGTTTCATTTCTAACATATGTAAGGATTTGATTCAAATATTTACAAATAAGATACATTCCTTAATTGATGAATGATCAAAAGATATGATCAGACAATTCTCAAAGGTGGACATTCAAGCTAACAACAGACATTTTTTAAAAGCATCAAATCACTACAAGTTAGAAAAATTAAAATTAATGCAACTTCTGTTTTCCTTTTCTTGAACAGTGAGTCCCTAAATGAATGAATGAATGAATGCATGAATAAAGCATTTATTCAATGCTTATTATGTGTAAAGATTTGTGTTAAGAACTGGGGATACAAACAGGAAAGAAAGACAGGCCCTTTTCCCAAGGAGCTCATGTTCTAGTGGGGAGAGAACAGGTATGGAAAGTTTCAGCTTCAAGTCACATGCATAGTTCCTGTGATCCTTAGGGCCTGGTGGCAAAAGAGGTGATAATGTGTCTTCTTTAATGACATTTTTACTGATAAAATCATTTCATTTGACAGTGCCAAGAACTCTTTTTTCTGGGTTTTCAATGGCTATAGGGAGTTCCTTCTAGAAAATTTCCAGGCTGCACCTCCATAGTGGTAGACTCCCAAGAGGATGACTCTAGAGGAGAAAGTGAGGGTAATGATTTTCTGCAATTCTGCTTCACTTAAGCCCAGTTGACCCATGAGTCAAGACATCATCCATGATACTATCAGTTCTCTTCAAAAACAGAGGACAAACAGTATTTGCAGAGTTTATGTATTACTTGGCATAGGGAAGGGACTTAATAAATATTTGATGATTTGACTTGGCTTGTTGATGTAGCACAGATGTTATAAACTCCCAGATTTTTATTTTTTTTAATATTTATTTTTATTTTTAGTTTACAACAGACGGTTTTACATAATTTTGAGTTCCAGATTTTCTCCCCTCCCTCCTCCCTCCCCAAGACAGCATGGAATCTCATATAACTACCATGAATAACTTCTCATTGAATTAATTTATACACTAGTCAAGTTGCGGAGAAGAATTATGACCAATGGAATGAGTTATGAGAAAGAAGAAACAGAACCAAAACAAAAAAAAACAACCCAAAAACAAAAACAAAAGAGAAGAGAAAAAGGCGAGCATGAAGTGGGCCTCAATCTGCATTCAAACTTCATAGTTCTTTCTCTGGATGTAGATAGCATTCTCCATCATGAGTCCTTTGGAGTTATGCCTGCACCTTGTGTTGCTGAGAAGAGTGAAGTCTGTCAGGGTTGGTGCTCACAGAATCCATATATCTGTGGTTGTGTACAGTGTTCTCCTGGCTCTGCTCCACTCACTCAGCATTATGTCGTGTAGGTTTTTCCAGGTTGTTATGAAGATTTTTAAATAGAAACTAAAGCTAGTCACAAACACAGTTATACAGATTGAGCAAATAAATTTATATAGCATATCAATGGTCGCTGCATGCTTATGGCTTACAAAAGGCTTATCCCAACTAAGTATATAGTGAAACAACTAAAAAAGTGAAATTTTAGGGGACACCCTAAGGGAATAAAAGGAAAAAATGGAGAAAATGAAAAGCTGAGCTTCTTCATAGAGAAACATAAATCCCGACCTACTCCTTATAACAGATAGAGGTCTCCACATGGGGATTTAGGACATGGGGGCATCTGGAAATCACCCTCACCCTCAGGTGAGAAACCATACTTTCCTGGGTGAGAACCTCTCTATGATTCCCCTCAGCCCACAGAGTCTTCAAACTTGGGGTTTGGGCAAAGTCTTGAAGTGCTTTTTAATCACATGAAACATACCCAAATTCCTCCAGGCTGCCAGAACTTTTATGCCAATCACCTTGGAGGTTTCAGGAAATTTCCTCTGGGTCATTAAGAAAAAGAGTAGCTGAAATTTCCTTAGGTAATCCTTGCTGCTCAAATTTAAGTGAAATTCCAAACTCACCAAACAGTAGGACTACCTTCCAGCAAGGAAGGAAGGAAGGAAGGAAGGAAGGAAGGAAGGAAAGAAAGGAAGGAAAGGAAAGGAGGGAGCAATGGAGGGAGGAAGAAAAGGAGGAAGGAAAGTAAGGAAGGGAAGAGGAAAGAAAGGTGAGAGGGAAGGAAGGAAGGAAGGAAGGAAGGAAGGAAGGAAGGAAGGAAGGAAGGAAGGAAGGAGTTCCCAAAAGAAATTAAACCCTTGAGGTCACCCAGAATTAGGCCCTCATCATGCAAGAGGCAGCATACATACAGCATTAAGATTTCATTGAGGGGTGGAACCAAGATGGCTGCTGGAAAGCAGGGACTTGCGTGAGCTCCCCACCACATCCCTCCAAAAACCTATAAAAATGTCTCTGAACAAATTCTAGAACTTCAGAACCCACAAAATAGCAGAGGGAAGCAGGAATCCAGCCCAGGACAGCCTGGATGGTCACTGGATGAGGTCTATCATGCAAGGAGTGGAGGGGAGAGGAGCTCAGTGTGGGAGGTAGCAGGACCAGCCAGACCAGGAGCTAGGCAGAACAGGCCCTAGCACCCTGAATCAGTGAGCTGTGGCAGATACCAGACTTCTCAACCCACAAACACCAAAGACAACAGAGAAGGTTAGTGGGAAAAGCTGCGGGGGACAGAGTTCGAAGTTCGGCTACCGCCCCAGGGGCAGTTGGGGAGGTGCAGCTACAGAACTACAGCTGTAGTTACTTCCAGCTCCAGGCCCACGTGTTGGGAGGAATTAAGTGGCGGATCAGAGCAGGGGTGAAGAGCCTGCTGAAGATTTGCATCAGGTCTGGGTTGGTGGTTCTTGAGGAAGGAGGAATGCTGGGGTGGAAGAGCTGGCTATATAGAAATAGCTCTGAAATCAATGGTGCATCCCCTCAAGCTTGGAACAAAGTACTCTTTGCTCTACAAGCAGTCATACTCTAAGGAAAAACTCAAGGGTCAAGTAAGTTGACTGGGAACATGTCCAGGCAGCAAAAACGCACCCAGATTCAGTCTCAGACTTTGGAATCTTTCTTTGGTGACAAAGAAGACCAAAACATACAGCCTGAAGAAGTCAACAAAGTGAAAGAGCCTACACCAAAAGCCTCCAAGAAAAACACGAACTGGCCTCAGGCCATGGAAGAGCTCAAAAAGGAGTTGGAAAAACAAGTTAGAGAAGTAGAGGAAAAATTGGGACAAGAAATGAGAATGATGCCAGAAAACCATGAAAAACAAGTCAATGACTAGCTAAAGGAGACCCAAAAAAAATACTGAAAAAATATTGAAGAAAACAACACTTTAAAAAATAGACTAACTCAAATGGCAAAAGAGCTCCAAAAAGCCAATGAGGAGAAGAATGCCCTGAAAGGCAGAATTAGCCAAATGGGAAAGGAGGTCCAAAAGACCACTGAAGAAAATACTACCTTAAAAATGAGATTGGAGCAAGTGGAAGCTAGTGACTTGATGAGAAATCAAGATATTATAAAACAGAACCAAAGGAATGAAAAAATGGAAGACAATGTCAAATATCTCATTGGAAAAACCACTGACCTAGAAAATAGATCCAGGAGAGATAATTTAAAAATTAGTGGACTACCTGAAAGCTATGATCAAAAAAAGAGCCTAGATATCTTCTTTCAAGAAATTATCAAGGAGAATTGCCCTGATATTCTAGAGCCAGAGGGTAAAATAGAAATTGAAAGAATCCACAGATTGCCTCCTCAAATAGATCCCAAAAAGAAAACCCCTAGGAACATTGTTGCCAAATTCCAGAGCTCCCAGGTCAAGGAGAAAATACTGCAAGCAGCCAGAAAGAAACGATTGGAATATTTTGGAAAAACAATCAGGATAACACAGGATCTGGCAGCCTCCACATTAAGGGACTGAAGGGCTTGGAATACGATACTCCGGAGGTCAATGGAGCTAGGATTAAAACCAAGAATCACCTACCCAGCAAAACCGAGTATCATGCTCCAAGGCAAAATATGGATTTTCAATAAAATAGAGGACTTTCAAACTTTCTCAGCGAAAAGACCAGAGGTGAATAGAAAATTTGACTTTCAAACACAACAATCAAGAGAAGAATGAAAAGGTAAACAAGAAAGAGAAATCATAAGGGACTTACTAAAGTTGAACTGTTTTGTTTACATTCCTGCATAGAAAGATGACGTGTGTGATTCATGAGACCTCAATATCATAGTAGCTGAAAGGAATATGCATATATATATATGTATACATATATATACATATGTGTGTGTCTATGTATGTATATATGTAGGTATATATATATATGTATATATATATATGTATACACACACACACACACACAAAGGGCACAGGGTGAGTTGAATATGAAGGGATGATATCTAAAAAAATAAAATCAATTTAAGGGATAAGAGAGGAATATATTGAGAGAGGGAGAAAGGGAGAGATAGAATGGGATAAATTATCTCACATAAAAGTGGCAAGAAAAAGTGGTTCTGTAGGAAGGGAAGAGGGGGCAGGTGAGGGGGAATGAGTAAATCCTGCTCTCATTGGATTTGACCTGAGGATGGAATACCATACACACTCAATTGGGTATCTTCTCCACAGAAAAGAAGGAGGAAGAATATAAAAAAGGGGGGACAATAGAAGGGAGGGCAGACAGGGGAGGAGGTAATGCATGCAACTAGGAAATCATATACACAGGCAATGGGGCATAGAAATTTATCTTGCCCTACAAGAGAAGAAGGGAATGGGGGATGGGAGGGAAGTGGGGTAACAGATGGGAGGGCTGTCTGGGGAATGGGGCAACCAGAATATATGCCATCTTGGAGTGGGGGGAGGGTAGAAATGGGGAAAAAATTTGTAATTCAAACTTTTGTGAAAATCAATGCTGAAAACTAAATATATTAAATAAATTTTAAAAAACAAAAAAAAAGATTTCATTGAAATCAGCACCTCAAAAAATGCCCAAAATTTCCCAAATCTAACATTCAGGATTCACTAGCATCAGTCCCTCCAAAGTGATGTACAGGCCCCACATAGAGCATAGCAGCTATCCAGGCACCTCTACACTGAAGGCCCAGGGGCCAATGACCTTCACCAATCCCTGTCCTTTACCTAGCCTCCAAAACTTGCCTTGGATTCATTGCTCTGCCTCCTCAATAAGGGAACTAGGCTCTCAGTGCTCCAATGCTCCCAGCGCATCCCAAACTCAATTTTCTGAGGGATAATACTGTTTTGGGCTCTAGTCTAACATGGTGATTTTATAGATGACTAAAAGGAGGCCCAAGGAGGCTATGACTACTTCGTGTCTATTCTGTCCATGTTTCTATGTCCATCTTCTTGTTCATATTTATTCTGTCACTCAGAATGAAAGGCAAGTGAGTACAGAATGGTTTCATTTAAGCCTTTGCATCTATAGCATCTTGCACAATGCCTGGCACATAGGAGGCTCTTAATAAATGTTTCTTAATTGATTGCCCAATGCCATATAGGTTGAAGGTAACAGAGCAGTGACTCAAAGCTAGGTGCTGTGATCTCAGATCCACTTTTCACTGGACCTGGAGTCAGGAGATCTGTGTTCAAATGCCACTGCTGCCTCTGCCTAGTTGGGTGATCCTACACAGCCCAGACTCTCCAAAGGAAGGCAGGCTACCTCAGTGAAGAGGGGAAGTGGGACCAACTTTCAGTCTCTCCCTGTGGGTCTAGCCCTTTGGAGGAGTTATGAGACCCTTGGCCTCCTGGGCCTCACCAGCTGTAATGGGAATTCCTGCCCAAGGGAAAGAAAAAATCAGCCTCATTAGATGAAGTGAGAGCAATTGATTCAATAAAGGCCCTGGAGAGCTGGATCCCTGAAGAAGCAGCATCAGATGGATTCCAGACGTGTCTGCTCTCTGGCTCAGGGATCCAGGGTGGGATGTCAGAGAACTGGGGGCCTCAAAGAGGTGGGGTGAGCATGACACAGAACTACCTCGAATAATGGCTAGTGACCCTTGAGCCCTTTCTGCTACCCACTCTCTGCTCATGCTTTTTCTCTTCTCTATTCCTTTCTTAAATTTCACTGCTTCCCTTTATCTATCACTATCTTTCCACTATCTTATGACTTGTGATCTTGACCAAATTAATTAGTGTCTTTGGACCTCAGCTTTTTTTCATTTGTTAAATGAGTGTGTTATATATTATTCTGGAAAAAGCATTGGAATTAGGGACAGGGGATTGGAGTGGACACCCCATCTCTAACAATCACTATTTGCAAAACCTCTGAATCACTTTGATTCCCCGAGACTCTGGATTTTCCTCTTTAAAGGGAGGAGTTGGATTAAATGGCCTTCCAGAGCTAGATTAATTCCCACTGAGTCAGCATCTATAGATATATAACCTCTAAATTCCCTTGTGGGATCTAAGGTGTCACAATGCTTGGAATCTGGAAGAACTGAGGTCAAATCCAGCCTCAGACACTTACTAGCTGTGGACCCCTAGGCAAGTCACTTAACCCTATTTACCTTATCTGTAAAATGAGCTGGAGGAAGAAATGGCAAAGCACTCCAGTACTTCTGCCAAGAAAACCCCAAATGGGGTCACGAAGAATCAGACATGACTGAACAACAATAACGAAAGTTTCCCTGCAGATCTATGATTTAAAATTCTGAGTATTAGTCTTTGGCACATGTGACCTTGGACACATTAATTACATTACACATTACATATTAATGATCTCAGGCAATCTTCCTTGAACCTATTTCCTTTTCTCTAAAGATGAGGAAATTGGAAGGACTGGTCCTTTTGGGGGACTCTTTAGCTCTTTTATTCTGACAGATATGATCCCTATAAGGAGGTGGCCTCTAAAGCCCCTTGCAGATCTAGATTCCTCATTTCTAAATATGAAAAGTGAGACTCATGGCGATGGCAGCAGGGTTGACAGGGCCCTTACATGTGCATGAACAATTCACTGTTGTCCTCATGAGATGAAGCTCAACTCTTAGTTAGCCACCACTCTAGGGGTAGACACAAGGAAGCAAAGTTTGAATCCTACCTCTAGCTTGTGCTATTTTGGGTCAAGTTCCTTCACTTTTGTGAGATTCTACATCTTCAGCAGTAAAATGGAGATAGGAAGACATGAACATGAATAATACATGAAATTTCCACATTTTGGTGATACTTCACTTATTCATTTAGGAAAGTTTTAAGAAATGTCATAATAACCCATGTTTGAAATATCAATAAGTATTTTCATTTACACTCATGATGTGGCATTGGTGATGCTGTAAATATCAACAACCACAAAAAAACAGGGCCTACCCAGTGACCAATGATGGAGGCACAAGCCTGCTTCTGCTAACACAAACACACCAAATAGTGACAATTAGGGAAGGTAGGTGGTGTAGTGGATAGAGTGCAGGGCCTGGAGTCAGGAAGACCTGAATTCAAATCCAGCCTCAAACATTTATTACCTGTGTGACCCTGGGCAAGTCACTTAACCCTGATTGCCTCAGTTTTTTTCATCTGTAAAATGAACTGGAGAAGGAAATGGCAAACCCCTCCAATACTTCTGCTAAGAAAACCCCAACTGGGGTCACAAAGAGTTGGACACGACTGAAAAACAACTGAATGATAACCTATGATCTTCTTTAAAGCGCATCTGCAGGGCAGCTGGCATCAACTCAATCCATCTGTTGCTTCCTGGCTTCATAGCAGAAAGCACAGCACAGGGGACAAAGCGAAGGACTAGGAGTCAAAGGATCTAGATTTGAACCTGGCTCTGGTAGCTACTACCTTCGGATGGTGAACGAATGAAGGAGCTGGATTAGATCACCCCTAAGGCCCTTCCCACTTTAAATCTTTGTCTGTTTTTGGAATGTAACCAGCCAGTCTGTGCTTAAGAACTTTCTGGGACAGGGAGTTCACTCCCACTTGATTCATTGCCTCATGACGAGAATTGTTATTCAGGTCTTCTTTTTTCCTTTTAATTTATTTATTTAGTTTTCAACAGTCATTTCCACAGGATTTTGAGTTTCAAATTTTCTCCCCATCTCTCCCCTCCCCCCACCCCAAGATGGCATGCATTCTGATTATACTGTCCCCCAGTCTGCCCTCCTTTCTATCACCCCACCCCACTCTTATCCCCTTCCCCCTTCCTTTCTTGTAGGGCAACATAGATTTCTATACCCCATTACCTGGATATCTTATTTCCCAGTTGCATGTTAAAATAATTTTTAACATTTGTTTTTAAAACTTTGAGTTCCAAATAGGTCCTCCTTTTACCAAGCTGAAGTGAGTCCCACTGCAGAGTCAGGGGAGCCCAGTCTGATACCAGCTCTGATGCTTATTACCTGCAGGACACTGAGCAAGTCCCTTAAATTCCCTGGGCCTTAGTCTGCATTTGTAAGACGAATTCTCCCCAGCCCTGACAGTGCCTCCTCACCCTTTCCAGCCCCATTTCTCATCCTCTTCCATTCCCCCATCTCCTTTTTTTATTCCCACCCCACAGCTCCTTCCTGGACCTAAGTAATGGAAACTCCTTGAAAACAGAAGTCATTTCATGGGTCTTTGTGTTCCCAGAGGTTAGTACCATGCCTGGCACATAGTACGTGCTTAATAAATGCTTGTCAGGCACTCGTTTGTTGGATAACCCTGGCCAAGTTACTTGACCTTGCTAAGCCCAAGTATCATCACCTGAAAACTAGAGATGTCAACATTCCTTCTGTCTGTCTTGGAATATTTAAGTAAAGTGCTTTGGAACAAACAAGGAAACAAACCCCAAGCACCAATGTGACTATCACCATTAATTCTATTACAGTAGCAGCCCTAGTCTAAAATTTCCTAGGGCTCAGGTCCCCCAAGTTGCCTATCATCTCTTCCCCTTGAGGCTTTGGCTGCAGTTAGTTTCTTCTCTAGGAGAAATTGCTGCTCCCTGGGGTCTCCCCAGAGCCTGCATGGGAGGGATGGGAGCAGAGGTCTCAAGGGTGGAGATAAAAGGACAAGAGCAGGCTCCCAGACAGTCTCTGCCAAGGCCCGGCTTTCTAAGGACTGTGGGAGTTTCCAGGGGCACTGTTTTCTGCAGCTGACCACCCCCATTACATATACACATACATACATACACACACACACACACACACACACACACACACACACACTCCTATTGGTCTGGAGATGGTTCTCTGTCCTTTGCTTTTCCTCCTTCTGGGCCCTCTGCCTGTCTCCACTTGTACCGAGACCATGAGTGGGAGGCTGAAGGTAGTGGTCCAGAAACAAGAGAAGATGGGGGATGTCCTGATAGGAGGTACTTTTCCCATCCTAACAAACTCTTTTTTCGCTGGTGACTTTACTTTTCCACCTGCTGGAGAGAACTCCACGGAGTGAGTATATACATATGCGTTTGGGATTTGGAAAATTACCCCAAACCAGGGTGAGTTGTATCAAGGCTCTGAGTAAATGAAGAGCTTCTGTTCCATGGGTTGATTGGATTTGTGCCTAGAAGGACACGGGGAACCAGATCATCATTTTATGGATCAGGAAACTGAGCATTCAAAGAGATGTTGTAGGGATTGGGGACTGAACTTGCCTCATTAGTCCCCAGAAAATAACAATGGGACAGGTGGAGGAGGGGGTTAAAAGAGGCATCATTTGTTTTAGGTTCAGAAAGAGCATCCTCATAATCAGAATTATCCAAAAGAGGAATAGATGTCTTCAATAGGTCCTCAAAAGGCAAAAAAGTTTTTTAGCAAGGGCTGGATGCTCACTCAGTGGGTAGGTGGTAAAGCTGATTCTTCTCCAAGTTCAGATGGATTAATATTCCCAGTAAGAGGTAACATAGTGTGGTGGAAACAGCAATGAATCAGGAGACCCTGGTTCAAATCTCACTTCTGCCACTTACTATCTATGTGACTTTAGGCGAACAGCTCCACCCCTCTGGGCCTGTCTTTCTTTACAGGCAAAATGAGGGGGTTGGACTCCAGAACCCCCAAGTCTTGTCCTATCCAGCTCCAAATCCATGATGCCAAGGAACTCTCGGAGTCTATGATTCTGTGATCTCACTTGACCATCACAGCAATATACGGGAGATAGTGCCAGACTTGCTTGAGTTAATTATGCTGTCCACAGTCACAAAGTCAGTAGGTTGCAGACCCAGGAATTGAATCCAAGTCTCCTACTCCAGGCCAAGTACCCTCCCCATTGTCCCATTGCTTTTCCCATGAGCCACCACATATCCAGCATTTTGTCCTGACCTAGAAGAGGATCTCATTCAATCCAATACCCACTTGACCCTCAAAGTTGAAAACAGGCAAGCCCTTTCATGGGGTGGGGGTGGGAGAAAGGGAGGACCTCAGGACAGGCAGGATTTGTAGGGGTGGGGTAGAGTCAATCCTCATGCTCTCAACCAAATCATTTCATTTACCAACCTAGAAATTTTGGCCAAAAAAAGGAAATAAGATAAGTTTGGTATAACATCTCTTTGACCAAGCCAGACTCTCTTTCTTCCTGTCTGTCTGTCACTGTCTCTGTCTGCTTATCTGTCCAGCATAATTACCTTTCTCTAGTCTTGATGAACTCCATTGCCTCTCCAAAACTCCTCAACCAATAGTCATCTAGTCTTTTCTTAAAGGTCTCCAGTGATAGGGAACTCACTACCTCCATGTATTTAATAGCAAAGTATGAGTGTCATAAAAGGCCAATGAAACCATGAAGTCAGATCCATCCCCATTTGTTAAGTGAATGAATGAGTGAACGAGCAGGAATCCTCCAGAATGGTCACCCAATCTCCACTTCAAAGAAATCCATTGGTGTCCCACACAGACTCTCCTAGTGTGAGGTGTAAAGGAGGGAGTCAAGGACAGGAATCATTACAGAACAAAGTCCAGCTCACAGTCATTGACCAGTCATATAAACAAAGACTAGTCACTAGTCCTCTCTAGGCCTCTACTTCCCCATCTGTAATATGGGTATCTAATGAATGCCTATCTTGCAGGGTTTTTATAAATATCATAATACAGAATATGTGCTGAATGCTTAGCAAAGCTTACAATGCTATAGGAATGTAGTGGAGTGGGTAGGTGAGCAATGAGAGACATAATGTCATAATGAATAGCATATTGGACTTATGGTCGGAAAAGCCTGGACCCACACCCTGCTTCAGACACTGACTAGTGGGGCAAATCACTTTAACTCCCTGACCCCCACTTTCCTTACATGTCAAATGAAGGTGCTGTACTCTGAGATCTAGCATTTCTTCCCAGTCTAAATCTTTGATAACTATGAGATCCTATCTCCCACCACCACCCCATTACCTAGAGCTCTTGTACTTAATCATTTAAATAGGGGTGAAAAAGATATGTTCAACTAATGGTGAAGACAAATCTACTCATGGCATCCTCTTACAAAGAGAGATAAAGCTCAGATTGAGTTGAAGGAGATCCTGGTTATTAGCTGAGCAAAAATTGACCAAACTCCAGATGGACTAGAAATAGCTAGCTTTTTAGTTCCATATTCAGTCCAAGCACAAGCCAGCAACAGAGGCAATTTGAGAAGCAATCAACTGTAGATGAGTAATTTTCCTCTCCTCCAGTCACCATATAATAACAGCTACCATTATTTCTATGTTTGTTATTCCCACCCCCCTACTCAAAAAAAAGGATTGTTAGATTCTTGAGCTCCCAACCTGTGTCACATGCGTCTCTCCTGGGCTCAGTGCCTAGGCCAATGGGAGGCAGTCCTTACATTGTTTCCAGATATCCCTGCCTGGTTTTAGTCCAAGCAGCCACGCAGAGTCTTGGATTGAGCTTGCTTCCTGGGGATGGTGATTGTGGGACTTGTACAGTATGATGACAAAGAGCTCCCTAATTGGCTGATGAAGGCAGAGGACCTGCTGAAACTCTATGGGTATGCAAAAATCTCTTCCTCCTTCTAGCCCTCAGCTCCTACTGAGTCAATTCAAAATGGGCATGTCTTGCCCACTACCACAAAAGAAAGAAAACAGCAAAATGGTACCCATAGAAGGGCAGCTCAGTCACCCCAGAGGTCTGCCTTCAGCAGCCAATTAGGGAGCTCTGTGCTATCACACAGTAGTCATCAAAGCAGGAAGTGGGCTTGCCCCAAGCTTCCATGTGGATGCTTGGACTGGAGCCAGCCAGGGAATATTTGGGCATGCTTCAAAAAATGGCTGCCACAGACTCCTGTGCCCCATTACACTACTATCTCTGATGCTGAGCACAAGGCTTCACTGTGCTTCACAGATGTTGAATAGGTTTGTTGAATTGAGTTGTTGAAGCTGGTGGTGGTGGGTGGGACAGAGACAGAGAGTGTGAAGGTTGGGGGTTGAGGAAGAATAAGAAGACATGTGTTTTAGCTCTGACACTTGGAGGTTGGGTCTTCCTGGGCAAGCCCCTTCCTCTTTCTGAGTCCTAGTTTCCTCATCTGTAAAATGGGAAAAATTCTCATAGCACTACTCACCTAAATCACAAGGTTGTTGTGAGGAGGGTCGTTTGTCAGTCTTAAAACACAGAAATGGGAGTTGCTATTTTTATGTTTGGAAATGTTCTCTACTGGGGAAATCAATGTGGCATGAGGGATAGGAGCTAAAAGGACATTTTTACTAAAATTATCTGCAAAGAGAAGCAAATACCAGTCTTCTCATTTTTCATCCATACCCAGCTTTGTGTCTTGGGGTTATGCAGCTTCCCAGGGTTTTGTCTTTGCCACTGAGGAGATCAACAGAGACACCCACCTGCTCCCCAACCTCACCCTGGGATTCTCCATCTGGGACTCTGGGGACTCTGTTGCTGGGGCTCTCCGGGGAACCATGGACTTCCTGACTGGGCAGGGGGAGCCGGTCCCCAATTATAACTGCAGAGCCCACCCTCCTCTGGCTGCCCTCATTGGGGAACTTCGTTCTGCTCTGTCTGTGCCTATAGCCAGATGGTTGGGACTTTATAAATTTCCCCAGGTGAGTGACTCCAAAGCTATCTTCTATTCCCTGTCACCTTCCTACCATCTTCTGCTATCCTACCAGCTCTGGGCATATTAACCATGGCCCACTGACTTCACTGAATGGAGAAGTCCTCCATACACCAAAGATACCTTAACAGCTGATTTTTAATGAGTTTTATTGGTTCTTTCATTTTCTATCATAGTCATTTCCCAATATTCTTGAATTATTCAACCCTCCCTCATAACATTAAATGGAACAATTAAAATCAATGAATACAGTTGTTCCTTCTGACAATGTGTGCACTGAGTCATACCTGAAGTCACCCACCTCTCAATTGGATAATATTTCTATATTGTTTTTGACAAAGCATTTTCCTAAAATATTCCTATCAGGTAGGTTGTAGAGGTATTATCATACCCATTTTATAGAAGAAAAGAAGGATCAAATAAGTAATAGGGAGTTAGTGGAAAGAACCATGGACATAGATTCCAAGAACGTGGGTTTGAATCCTACCACTAACATGTTGCCTTGGTGATTCTGAACAAGCCACCTCACCTTGATGGGCCTTAGCCTCCTCATGTGCAATGGGCTGGGGCTGAACTAGATGTCTTCTCTGTACCCTTCCAGGTTTCAATCTATGACCCATAGCCCATATGATTTGCCTTTGCTCCCATAACTGGTGTTAAAGCTACGATCTTAGTGAATAACAGGATATCAGAGCTTGAGGAGAACAAGGACTTGTTAGGTCTCAAAGAATCCTTCACAATCAACAAAAACAACACCCTCATCCTTTGGGAGATGTGACTTTCTGTCACTGTATCTCACGAATGTTCATTCTTGTGTTTCCCATTAAGAATATAGAATCTGAGACTCATAGAGGTTCTATGGTTTTCCCATAGTCCTACAAACATATAGGAAATCTTATGCCTGAGATTTATACCCAAGTCACTGGACCATAACTCCAAATTTATTTGTACTCCACCAGGGTACCTAAAATTGTCTATATTCTATGTTTGCTGTCACAGAACACATTAGTTCTTTTGGATTTTTCCATTTTGTGTGCTCAGGGGATCATGATATACGACCGGGGACCCCAGAGTATTATGATGTAGAAGAAGGACTGAGCTTGCTCACCATGCAGGGAGGATGAGTGTAGGCATCCAAACCATAGGGAACAGTGTCAAGGCTAGTCAGTAGGGAAAAGTAGAGCAGATTGGGGGAGGACAAAGAATAATCCAGGCTGGCCAGAGTAGAAGGTGTGTATAAAGGTATAATGTTATATAATACGGAGTGACCACAAACTGCAAAATGGATTTTCTTGGAAGAGGCTGAATTCTCCATTCTTTGAGATCTGCCAGCAGACACTGAGTGCCTTTTCAAAGATGTCATAGAAGGGATTCTTAGTTGCATATGGGTTGGACTAAGTGTTCTATGAGGTCCTTCCAGCTCTACATTTCTGGGATTCCATGAATTGAATTGAATGCTTTCTTTCCAAAGAACTATACAGGTACAATTACCGTGACTATTATTGTTGTAATTACAGACTCCAGAGCTTAGCTTTTCTACTTGGACTAATCGACGAATTTTGTGTCATAGCACTCAAATTCCCAAGTGCTTATTTTGTCAACAAGGACAAATAACAACAAAGTTCGTGTAAAAGAACAAAAGGTCAAGGATTTCAAGGAAAATAAAGAAAGAGCATAAAAAGAAAAATCTGGTGACACCCGATCTAGAGTTCTGACATAAAGTTGTTAATATTAACAATATTTGTTACTGAATTTAAAAAAAATAGAAAATTTTAAAGAAAAAAGATTAGTATACAAGACTTAGAAGCAACCAGCATTAGTGACATCACATTAGATAAACTCAGGAACACTAATTATGGACTAAGAAAAAAGGGAGAGAATGGAATAAGCATTAATAAGCACCTTCTATATGCCAGGCACTGTGCTAAGTGTTTTAACAAATAGTATTTCATTTGATGCTTTATGACAACTCTGTGAGCTTCTCTCATTATCCCAAATTTACAGTTGAGGAAACTGAAGGAAACAGAATTTAAGTGACTTGCCCAGGTTCACACAGCTGACAAGAATCTTGGACCAAATTTGAATTCATGTTTTCCTGACTCCAGACCTAAGTCTCTATCCACTGTGCCCCAGGTTGCTTCTAAGTTAGGGCAATTTACTTCACAAAAACTGCTGTGAAAACCAGAAGTCTAGCAAAAATTACATTTAGACCAATATTGACTATCATATGCTACAATAAACTTAAAACCCCTTGTTAATTAAAGATGCATTTAGCAGATAGGTTCAGTCCATCAGGTATTCCCTTCTTGACCCAAACAAAGTAATTCATACCTCATGGCCACTGATGATTAAGTCTATACTTCAATCAAAGGCATTCTTATATGAAAGCTCTCAAGGCATAGAACATCTTTTGTAAATTACATTAATTGGAGTTGGTGCGAAACCCATCATTACACATATAAATAGTCACGTCACTTTTTTTTAAACAGAGGAAAATGGAGGGAAAGATATCCTTTTCACACCTATGGATAGTGAAAGAATTCATAATTAAGGGACAGAGTAATCCCTGAAGATGAAATAGCCATTCTAATAAATAAAACAAGAGCTTTTGTACAAGAAAATCAATGAAGTTTGAATTAAGAGGGAAATAGTCAACTAGAAGAATTATCTAAAAACATTTTTATTTAAAGTTTTGAGTTCCAAATTCTATTCTTCCCTCCTTCCTTGAGATAGTAAGCAATCAGATATGGGTTAAACAGGTACAATTATGTAAAACATTTCCATATTAGTCATTTTTGTACAAGAAGACTCAAAAAATAAAAAATGAAAAAGAAAGTGAAAATAGCATGCTTCAGTCTGTATTCAATCAATATCAGTTCTTTCTCTGGAGGTGGATAATATGCTTCATCATTAGTCCTCTGAGATTGTCCTGGATCATCGCATTGCTGAGAATAGCTAAGTCATCCACAGGTCTTCAGTGACCAACATTGTTGTTACTGTGTACAATGTTCTCCTGGTTCTGTTCACTTCACTTTGCATTGGTTCATATAAATCTCTGCAGGTTTTTCTGAAATCATTCAGCTTGTCATTTTTTTTTGTAGCCATTGGGAGCTTTATTGATGCAAAAGCAGTGGGGTAGCCCTGGAAGCAGGACTAGCAATTTACAGAGGGACAGACGCTTGTTTTTATAAGGACAGGATAAGGGAGACAAAGGGAATTTTTATGACCCAGGATGGGGAGAGACAAGGAATTCCATAGTCCAGGATAAGGGGAAGTTTGGGGGTATTTCAAGATAAGGGGAAGAGACTTTAGGGCACCAGGGAAAGAGCAACTCAACCCTTAGGGCACCTTTATATCCACGCAATTTCCTCACTCAAGCACTAGGTAGGAGAAATATTTCAGGGAAAAAAGGGGGTGAAGGTCATTGTCTTCAGTAGCTGCTTCCTGCTGAACAGGGGCAAAGAGTCTGTTTCAGGGGCTGAGAATAGGTTGAGGAGGGGTGGTCAACATGGGGTTGCGGAATGCGGTGCAGCTGAGTCCAACTCTGGGACACCAAGGGTAGGGGTTGGTATCCTTAGAGTTGAAGGTGAAATTTCTGTTATCCCAGTGGCTAGGAGAAGATCCCTGGAGTCCAATTAATATTTGGATTCTCTGTATGGGTTTTTGCACCAAAATGACAAGGTCAGAGTTGGGAGAGCTGGTTCAAACGTGGCAGAATTCACTTAGACCTTCTCTGTAGACATTGGGAGCTTTATTGATGCAAAAGCAGTAGGCTAGCCCTGGAAGAAGGACTAGGCAGCTTGTCATTTCTTATATCACAATAGTATTCCATTACATTCATATACCACAGCTTGTTTAGCCATTTCCCTATTGATAGGCATCCCATCAATTTCCAATTCTTAGCCACCACAAAAAGAGCTACTATAAATATCTTTGTAAAAATAGGTCCTTTCCCCCTTTTTAAAAATGTCTTTGCAGACTCACAATGGAGAATGCTATCTACATTCAGGGAAAGAACTATGAAGTTTGAATGCAGATTGAGGCACACTTCATGCTCGCCTTTTTCTCTTCTCTTTTGTTTTTGTTTTTGGGTTGTTTTTTTTTTTGATTCTGTTTCTTCTTTCTCATTATTCATTCCATTGGTCATAATTCTTCTCTGCAACTTGACTAGTGTATAAATTAATTCAGTGCGAAGTCATTCGTGGTAGTTATACGAGATTCCAGGCCGTCTTGGGGAGGGAGGGGGGAGGGAGGGGAGAAAATCTGGAACTTAAAATCATGTAGAACCGTCTGTTGTAAACTAAAAATAAAAATAAATTTTAAAAAAATGTCTTTGGGATATAGAACTAGCAGTGGTATTGCTGAACTGAAGGGTCACACAGTTTTATAGCCCTTTGGGCATAGTTCCAAATTGCTCTCCAAAACTGTTGAATCCATTCACAACTCCACCAACAGTGCATTGGTGTCAACTGGGGAAATTTCTGCAACGAATTTTTTAATAGCCTGATGTCAAAGATTCATAGGGAAATTATATGAATATACAAAAAAGGATAAGAAGTATTAAAAGGATGTATACAGTTTTTAAATGAAGAAATGGAAGCTCTAAATAGTCATTTGAAAATTATGAAAATCACTAATGGTAAGAGACTTGTGAATATAACAACTGTAAAGTTTACCTCACATCCATCAGACTGACAAAGATGACCCAGAAAAGTTAACCAATGGAAGGGCTGTGGGTGGACAGACACACTGATGCACAATGAGCTGACGGGGCTGAGAATTGCTCCCCCCACTCCAGAAGCCAATGTGTAACTCAACCCCCTCCCCAAATTATCAAAATATGTGTACCCTATGACACAGCGACAAAATCATTAGAATATATCCCCCTCTAAAAACAATGTCAAGGAAAGAGGAAAAAGATCCGAGGGTGCACAGATAACTACAGTAGCACCTTTTGTTGCTGTTGTTGTTGTTGTTGTTGTAGTTGCTGGTGTTGTAGTAACCAAGACTGGAAATAAAATGGAAGCCCATCAATTGGAGAATAGCTGGAAAAACAAAATTTGTATATGAATATAATAAAATATCATTGCATTAAGAAAATCTGAATATGATGAATTTAGAAAAGCTGGGGATATTTAAATGAACTAGTGCAAAGTGAAAAGAGCAGAATCAGGAGAACGATGAGTAAAATGATGTAAGGCAAGCTCTGATCAATGTAGGACCACTTAGGACTTCAGAGAACTCATAATGAAATATGCCTCTTTTCTCTTTCCTTAGAGAGGATGGACAAGATAGGGGAAAAGAGAGGTTTTCACGCATGGCCACTATGTTGATTTTTTTTGCTTGACTGTGGGAGAGGCAGCATGGTCTAAAGGATATCTTTAGAGCCAGAAAGACTTACGTTTAAGTTTCATCTCTTAAGTAATACTGACTCTGTGACCCGGAGCAAGTTGCTTAAACTTCTCAATCCTCATGGTAGAGTTATATAATTTATAAGATTATACATTGAAAAAAGGTGTATGACTACATTACTTAAGGGAATTTCCTTACTGGGCAAATCTAAAAATTAATGGAATTATAGATCAAGTATCAATTATACATCCATTTGTTATTGGGAGTCTTCCATTTGGGAGGGAAGAGGGTTTGTGGGTAACAAGAGAGATGCAAAAAAATGAAAAAGAAAGAAAGAAAAAGGAAGGAAAGAAAGAAGGAAGGGAGGGAGGGAGGAAAGAAGGAAGGAAGGAGGGAGGGAAGAAAGGAAGGAAGAAGGGAGAGAGGAAGGAAGTAATAAAGAGAGGAAGAAAGAAAGGAGAAAAGAGAGAAAGAAAGGAAAGGAAAGAATGAAAATAAACAAAAACATTAAAATGCACAGAAACAAGAATATTCAGTAAGAGATGACACTAAGATGGCAATTGTGCTACTATCAAGATAAGTATTAATGCTTTTAAAATGTTACATAATGCAAGTTCATGTTCTCATACATCATCTTTTTGCTTCTTTGTATATTGAAATGTCCATGCTTGTTGATATTTGTTAAGGTAGGTAGGTAGATGGACAGGCAGGCAGGCAGGCAGGCTAGCTAGCTAGATAGATAGATAGATAGAAACCTAACTTTCCACGTGAGAATCAAAGAACTGAGAATGTTTACTCAAATGCTAGATAGCATAATAAATATTTATTAACATTAAAAGTTGACCTATTGACACTTACATAAAGCTTAATATTTCTTGTACCTCTCTCTTCCTGGGGCTTGTTATTTCATCCCTAGGACATGTCTTTTCCTTCCAGATAAGCTATGCATCCAGCATAATCAGCTTGAGTGACAAGGCCAACTTTCCTTCATTCCTAAGGACAATTCCAAATGACCATACCTGGCTCCAAGGTATTGCCATCTTGCTGAACCACTTTGGATGGATTTGGGTAGGAATTGTTTCTCATGATGATGATTTTGGGCATCAAGGGAATTCCCTGATGAGGGCTGAGCTGGAGAAGTTTGGCATCTGTTGGGAATTTCTCATTGATATTCCTACTTTTCAGTTTCCAGAGAGGTTCCAGGAGAGCCTATATAAGATTAAAAAATCAACAGCCAAAGTCATCATTACAATTCTAAGTACTTGGACTTTCCTTAATTTCTTAGATTTCTTCTCTTTAAGTGAGATTGCTGGGAAAATATGGATAAGAAGCTATGTGCAATGGAATGAGTTGATGAGGTACAACCCAGATGTTCCTCAAATTATCATCATCTCTCTGCCTCAACCAACAGCTCAAGAGTTCTCTAAATTTTTCAGCCCTCTGCATCCAGATAGAGTATCAGAGGACATCTTTGTGAAAATCTTTTGGGAAAATGCCTTTAATTGCACATGGCAGGACCAGGATCCTAGTTCCCTGTGGAATAGAACAGAGACTAGAGGAGGCCACTTTTGCACAGGATCAGAACACTTACAAAACAAAGATGTCCCTGCACTGAATGTGGAAAAACTGAGTATGACTTACAGTGCCTACAAAGCAGTGTACAGTATAGCCCATGCACTCCAGGACCTGAGTTCCTGTGAAGTAAGAGAAGAACCTACTGGAAATAGGATGTGCCCAGATGTTAAGACCTTAACACCCTGGCAGGTGAGAAAGCCCAAGTAAGATATAGCTGTATAGGAATATAAACACATACACACATACGTGTGTATTTGTATATCTACCTATCTATCTATCTATATAAATACACAAATATATATGTACATATATATATATATATTGTAACCATGCATATGTAGCCAATTGAGATGTGATGAAAACATATGGAAACTCCAGAGACTCTTGAAAGCAAAGGACAGAAGCGACTATGGGGACAAATGTTAGAGGGAAACCTAACATGTTGAATACAGAGTATAAATAAGAAAAGGTCTTGATAGGCTAGAATGTTGGGATGAATCTAATAAGATTCAATATAATAGGATATAGATAGATAGATATGATAGATAAACAAGATAGATAGATAGATATAAATTATTATGTATGGGCTCCAAAAATCAACTACATTAAGTACTAGATGGAGAGGAATAGAGAGATGCTATTTAATGTGAAAAAGATTGAAGGAAAAAAAATCCTAACAATTAGAACTATTTCAAAGTGGAATGTAGAAGGTTCCCTCTTTTTGTAAGTCTTCAAGAATAGGCTATATGATCACTTCTCTCGTGTATTCTACTCAGGATTCTCTTGAGGTATGCAGTTGTTTAATCAATTAGTCATGTCTGACTCTGTGACTCCATTTAGGGTTTTCTTGGCAACAGTTCTTCTCCAGCTCATTTTACAGATGAAGATGCGGGTCTTCAGCCACTATATTTGGAATTGTAAACTGGGAGAAATACTATAGGAATGGGAAAGGGTCAAGGGAGAAATAACAGTAATTCTAATAGCTAGCATGTGTGTAGTGCTTTAAGGTTTCAATTTCTAACAGATCTCTAGAACATATTATTTAAAATGTTTAGGGAAAAGGAAGTTAAAATTTTAAAGTCAGGGCAATTCTTTAAGACCACACCATGTATGACTAATTTCCCTTCCCTTTTTGAGAGTATTATGAGCCAGGTAGAGAGATACCATGGAATACTCCATAGAGTTGGCCTTTGAGTTGGCAAGACATGAGTTCAGGTCCAACTTCTGACACTTACTGGCTATTTGAGCGTGGTCAAGTCATTTAGTCCCCCATTGCTTTTAAGCAGCAATCAAAATTTATAAATTGCGGAGAAGGTGTCACCCTGTGGTGGGAGAGGGACTTATTTCATTTGGGAGCTTTCTGTACCAATGACTTCATAGGCTCCATCTAAGTAAAAAAAAAAATGTATGTGGGGGAGCAGGAAATGTTATAATGTAGTTGGTTATAGCAAGGCAGTTGATAAGGTCCCTCCTGCTATTCTTATGGAAAATATGGAGGGATAGGAATACATGATACTACAATTAGTTGGATTTAAAACTAGTTGAAGAGCTAATTCCAGTAGTTGCTAGTTAAGGGTTTGATGTCAGTTTGGAAAGAAATTTCTAGCTGACTACCCCAGGGATCCAGTCTTGGATCTATTTTCTGTAATTTTTAACCAATGATATAGACAAAAGCATTTATTAAATTTGCGGGTGACATAAATCCAGGAGAAATAACTACCATGTTGCATGAGAGAGTAGCAATCCTAGAAGATTTAACAGGCTAGAATGAGAGGCTAAGTCTAAGAAAATTAAGTATGAATATAGACGAAAACAAATTCTTACTTTTGGGTTCAAAAACTAATCTCAGAAATATAACATGGGGGAGATATGGTTGATGATAAAGGTGAAAATTCACCTAAAAGGTGAATTGTCCCATTGGCTGCATTTAAAGGTGTATAGCACCTAGTGGTGTTGGCGGTAGCCCTACTGTCCTGCATCCTGGTCAGACCACATATGGAAGGTCATATTCAGCTCTTGACAACATATTCCAGGAAAGACAATGACAAGATAGAGGATCATGCCAGTATCAAGGTAAAGAAAATTGAAGTAAACAGGGTGAAGTGACTTACACAGGGTCGCACAGCTAGTAAGTGAGGCCAGATTTGAACTCATCTTCCTGACTCTAGGCCCAGTATTTTATCCACTGCACCAAATAGCATGATGGTGGTCATCAAATACTTGAGATCCTGAATTTAGAGTCTGTATATCATCCTCTTAGAGCAATCCCTCTTGGAAGAATGAATTGAGTTTCTAGTTGGCTCTCCTTTATCCAGTCAAAAGTGGGCAAAGGGAATGGGGTGGGGTGGGGTGGGGTAAACAAACTGATTGTGCATTTATGCTGAGTTTAAATCACATTCAGCACTGCCTTGAGAACTTCTAGAGTCTAGGTGAGTTTTAGGTTTATGGCCACTTGGTATGTATTTTATTTCCCATTGTTCTATTTTTATTATGCACCATTTATTTGCTTATTGATTTCATGCTGAGATGGAAAACAAACAAACAGCAGCAATTATATATGGTATCCAAGCATGCTTGTCTTCGGTGGTGAACACCTCCATGATGCCAAGATCATGTTAAGTAGATCAAGGACAGGAAGCAGCTGGTTTCTGACTGGAAAATTGCCAAATTCGTGTGACTGTTGATAAGTCAGTACTACCCTGCAGAATGAGACAGTTAATGGGTAGGTGCACACTGGTGCTCTGAAATAGTTACTTGCCTAATACTCACTCAACTTTTGCCCCAAAGGATAAGCATAAATGGCCAGAATAAGAGGGGGACTCCCCAGGATATAGTTCATTTTGTTGGAGAGAGTTGAGTAAGAATCTATAATTTTGACCAGTGGCAAAATTTGAATCAAATTGTTGAACAATCCAGTCCTTGCATCTCACCAAAGAGCTAATATTGCCTTTGCACAATAGGTACTTAATGGATGATTGTAAAATAGAGTGGAATTCAAGGCAAGCCCATTATTCTCAATTTCTCCTGTCTCCAGCTCTTGCAATACATCAGGAAGGTACATTTCCAGACACCTCAGAAAAGTGAGGTTTTTTTTGATGCCAATGGAGATCTTTCTTCTGTGTATGAAATTCTGAATGTACAGAAAAACTCTGAAGGTGGCTTTCATCTGGTCAATGTTGGCTATGTGGACTCTACAGCCCCACATGGAAAAGAAATTATTGTCAATAAGAGTGCCATCCAGTGGAAAGGAGGAAAGACCCAGGTGAGCCATGGTAGCACGGGGGGTGAGGTGGGACTAAGTGATAAGCCTTACTTTTATAAAATAGGGAAAGAATTCTTATATTATCTCCCTCATAGAGCTATTTCTGGGAAGTGATTTCTAATCTCAAAGGTTCTATAGAGAGGTAAGTGGTAATTACCATTACTGTTATTATAATGTCAGACTGACAAGGTGTATCCTGCTGCTTATGGAAACTAGACATTGCCATATGGAGTAGTGAGGGCATCAGTAGTGGGTGTTGTCTAGTTGAATAGAATTCAAAGAAAACTTGAGGACAATTCCAGCAACTTGGGAGCAGATATAAAAACTCTTGAGCCCATAGAATATTAATTGTAGTCAACTGAGAGAACTACAATATGAATAAAAAAATGCACAAAGGAGGTGTGTGAGGGTGTCAGGAGTCAAAGAAAAATGTCAGGATTGAATATCCTAGAATAATAGAATTTCAAAGTTCTAATGAACCTCAGCATGCACTTATTCAGTTCCCTAGATTTTTTTAAAGTTTCACTACAACATTGCTTGAAGACCTACAGTGAAAGTTTTCCCAGTCATTAAGTTCAAATTTACCTTTTTTCATCATTTCTTGGAGGTCTGTGTCCTAAGGCCAGTGAGAAAAGGTCTGAATCCTCTTCTACTTTACAGCCATTCAAGTTTGATGAGAACAGTTATGACATCTCCCCCTAAGCCTTCTCTTTTCCAGGCTACTTATTTCTAGTTCCTTTAACTGATGCTCATATGGCAAGGATTCACAGCTTTTGTCCATCCTGTTTACATTGCAAAAAAAAAAACTGTAGCTCCAGAAAACAGATATTGGTCCCTAGCTTTCCTTCTCTGGCTTTCTGTGTATGTGCGTGCATACGTGCGTGCGTGTGTGTGCGTGTGTGTGTGTGTGTGTGTGTGTGTGTGTGTGTGTGTGTATGTATGTGTACCCCCCGTATAATGTGTGTATATACTCTAATACACATTAGAAAGTGATCGAAAATTCAACATGGCAGGATAAAAGGCAATGGAGTTGCAGTCATGAAAAGTCTGGGTTGGTCCCCTGCCTCAATAGTTATATGACCATATGATCACTTCACTTCTCTGAGATTGGAGGGAACAGGGAGGAGAAAAAGAAGGAGGAGGAGGAGGAGGAGGAGGAAGAGGAGGAGGAGGGGAGGAAGGAGAAAGGGAAGGAGAAGGGGAAGGGAAAGGGGAGGGAGAGGAGAAGGACAAATAGAAGGAGGAAGAATAGGAATAAGAGGAAGAGAAATAAGAAGGAGAAGAAAAAGAAAGAAAAGGAAAGGAAGGAAGGAACAAGGGAAAGAAAGGAAGGGAGGAAGGAAGGAACAAAGGAAAGAAAGAAAGGAAGGAAGAAAGAAAGAAAGAAAAGAAGGAAGGAAAGAAGGAAGAAGGAAGGAAAGAAAGAAAAAGAAAGAAAGAAAAGAAAGAGAGAAAGAAAAGGCATAGTGAAGGTAGTATGGCTTGGAGATGAAAGAAGAGTGGCATGGTAGACCTGGAATTGAGCACAATAAGGGAAACGTTAACCAATTAGAATTGGAGATCTTAGAATTGGAGGCTTGGCATGCCTTGGAAATGGCTAAGAATATGAAAATAATTTTAATCACTGTTTTTTATCAGGAATATTTGTATTAGAAGTTAAATTCTGATGGCAAAGAAACAAATAAATATACAAATGATAGAGAAAATAGAAAATTAATAAATACAAATTAATGCAAAATAAGAACACTAGGAGATAGAAGGGTCAGAAAAATTATCAGGCACAAGGTAATGTTTGAGCCACTGTGTCTTGAATAAAAGAGATCAATATCTAGCCTTTTTTCCCCTTAAAAAGTGTACATTTATTATGAAAAAAAAGGAAAAACAAGGGAAGAATCCAATGAGGCAAAGGTAAGGATGGAGTATATACCCAGGCCCAGTGCAAAGGCATGAGTTAGGAAATGGAGTATCACAAATAAAGACCATAGAAAAGGTACATGTGGCTGGATCTCAGTGTGCAGGAAGAACAATGTCCACTGAGGCTAGAAAGATAGGCTGAAACCAGATAGTGAAGGTCTTCAAAGGCTAAACAGAGGAATTTATATTTTAATATAGAGACAGTTGGGGAAACCCTAGAATTTATTGTATAGGGAGTGCCAGGATCAGGTCCTTGTTCAATAGAGTCCCACATTGTACATATCCATGTATCTGTTTCTCAAGTGGAAGACACTGACTACCAGCCTTCCCATCAGGTGGGTCAGAGGTAAGTCACAAGTAAAGAGTCCAAATGGCCTTTATAACTTCCCTGGGTAAGGAGTCTGGTTGTAGTCATGTGTGTGCTCTGCTTCTTTCGAGGTCCCTCAATCAGTTTGCAGTAAGAGTTGCCCTCCGGGATCCAGCCGGGTCCGGGCAAAGGGATGGCCCCATTGCTGCTTTGATTGTGAGCCCTGCCCAGAGGGACAGTTTGCAGACCACACAGGTGAGAACATGTTGAGGGTAGAATCCTTGTCTGGCTCATGCCATTCTGCATCCTTCAGGGAGCTTTGGGCCCCAACAGGTAAATCACAGAGAAAATTAAGAACAAAAATAAAATGGACATAGAGCTTGTGGGTGCACTTTCTAAAATATTTAGATATGGCTTTTCATACACAGATACTGTGTATTTCTGAAAAAGTCACTAAAAATCTTAGTGCCTCTGGTAACTGAGATAATAGATTGCAGAATAATCATTGATCTACATTGGAAAAAGGAGTTTCCACACTGGGAAGTCTCAAGCCAGGGGTGGGAAAGCTGCTCTGGACTAACGAAATAAAATAAGAAGAGGAAAGAAAAGAATAAGGGGAGGAGAAGAAGGGGGAAAAAAGGAAGAGGAGGATACCAGTATTATAAGGATTTGTGATTTCATGAACACAAGTGCACCCTCTCCCAATGCAGACAGCAGCGGCTCCACACTTTAGTAGATGGTTTGCTTTCCTGACCTGAAGACAAAAGAATAGAACATGGTTGATTTGCCCTAATTAGAGGTCTTAAGCTAAGTCAAAATGTTCAGTTTATTCAACAAGTATTGGTTTTGCATGTTCTCTGGGCTAGATACTAAGAATAAATCGAAAAAAGGAAATAAATTAGCCCAGCTTTTAAGGATCTTTGCTCATCCAAGCCAGGCCCTCCCTGAGCAGGTACCTTATCTAGCAAGTGGTTTCCAGGCTCTGAGTGATGATCTCCAATAATGGTTAATTCACCAAACTGTGAGAATGCCCAGTCCACTTCTGGACTGGGGATAAATCATAGAAAGCTTTGAAGGTCAGGTAGAGGAATTTAGATAGTATTAAGAAGGCAATGAGAAGGCATTGAAGGATCATGAGTTTATACATACATATCCATTATAAACGTCAATGTGTATATATAAATGCCAATATATACACATATATGTGGGTGTTTGTATGTATAAATATATATGTACACATACATATATTTTTATGTACTATGTGAGGATATTGTGTGGCTTGAAGGGGGACAGACTAGGCATCTTGACCCTCCCACCATTCTCCTCCTTCTCCTATGTGTATTACAAATTTATTTTATTTTCAATTCATGTAACAAAACAAGCATTTCCATAACACAGTACAACAAAAGAAGATAATATGACACAAAACTATAAATCTATCATATACAATTTGCTATTCCCTACAAATAGACAACAAAGTTATCATGTGAACTTTTTTTGCTTCTCTCCCCCTTCTCCCACATGAAGAGCAAAGTGAGCAGAACCAAGAGAACATTGCCTATAGTAATAGCAATATTATTTTTCTTAGATATCATCCCTTCATATTCAACTTACCCTGTGCCCTCTGTCTATATATATGTATATATATGTGTATGTACATATATATATATATATATATTCCCTTCAACTACCATAATACTGAGAAAGGCCTCATGAGCTACAAACATCATCTTTCCATGTAGGAATGTAAACAGTTGAACTTTAGTAAGTTCCTTATGATTTCTCTTTCCTGTTTACCTTTTCATGCCTCTCTTGATTCTTGTATTTGGAAGTCAAATTTTCTATTCAGATCTGGTTTTTTCATCAAGAATGCTTGAAATTTAATTTATTTATTTAACATATTTAGTTTTCAGCATTGATTTTCACAAGAGTTTGATTTACAGATTTTCTCCCCATTTCTACCCTCCCCCCCACTCCGAGATGGCATATATTCTGGTTGCCCTGTTCCCCAATCAGCCCTTCCCTCTGTCACCCCACTCCCCTCCCATCCCCTTTTCCCTTCCTTTCTTGTGGGGCAAGATAAATTTCTACACCCCATTGCCTGTGTAGGATGTGTACGTATTCAACAGGTAAAGAAAGGAATGATGACGTTCAAAAGTCCAGTAAGTAAAGTCACAGAGGAAAGGAAATCCTAATGAATGTTGGGGGAACTGAGGGGAGACCACTTTTTCTGGAGAATAGGATTTAAAAAGGGCAGTGGTATCTGTTTGTCAAGGGCCATGAATACCATGCATCAAAGTGAATTTTCCTCTTTGATAATGGGGAGCCATGGAAGATCTGGTATCACCATATCTAATTCTGACAGTAGTGTAAAGGATGAATTGGAGAGGACAGATTGTGGAGATGAAAAGACCTGTGTTGAAGGCCACTGTAATACAATGTTCTATAGTAGTAAACTGAATAAGTCTGAGAAAAAAAAAGAATGCTTGAAAGTCCTCTATTTTGTTGAAAATCCATATTTTGCCCTGAAGTATTATACTCAGTTTTGCTGGGTAGGTGATTCTTGGTTTTAATCCTAGTTCCTTTGACCTCCAGAATATCATATTCTAAGCTCTTCGATCCCTTTTGTAGAAGCTGCTAGATCTTGTGATATCCTGATTGTGTTTCCACAATACTTGAATTGTTTCTTTCTGGCTACTTGCAATATTTTCTCCTTGACCTGGGAACTCTGGAATTTGGCTACAATATTCCTATGAGTTTTCTTTTTGGGATCTTTTTCAAGAGGTGATTGGTGGATTCTTTCAATTTCTATGTTACCCTCTGGTTCTAGAATATCAGGGCAGTTTTCCTTGATAATTTCTTGAAAGATGATGTCTAGGTTCTCTTTTATCATGGCTTTCAGGTAGTCCAATAATTTTATATTATCTCTTCTGGATCTATTCTCCAGATCAGTGGTTTTTCCAATGAAATATTTCACATTGTCTTCCATTTTTTTCATTCTTTTGGTTCTGTTTTATAATTTCTTGATTTCTCATAAATTCACTAGCTTCCACTTGCTCCATTATAATTTTTAAGGTATTATTTTCTTCAGTGACCTTTTGGAACTCCTTTTCATTTGACTAATTCTGTTTTTTTAAGATATTCTCCTCCTCATAGACCTTTTGGACGTCTTTTGCCATTTGGGTTAATCTATTTTTAAGGTGTTATTTTCTTCAGTATTTTTTGGGGGGTCTCCTTTAGCAAGCTATTGACTCTTCTTATGATTTTCTTGCCTCACTCTCATTTCTCTTCCCAATATTTCCTCTACTTCTCTTACTTGATTTTCCAAATCCTTTTGGAGCTCTTCCATGGCCCGAGACCAATTCATATTTTTCTTGGAGGCTTTTGATGTGGGATCTTTGACTTTGCTGACTTCTTCTGGGTGTAAGTTTTGATCTTCTTTGTCACCAAAGTAAGATTCTATAGTCTGAGTCCTGTTACACTGTCTGCTCATTTTCCCAGCCAATTACTTGACTTCTGAGCTCTTTATTCAGGGCATGACTACTTCCAGAGTGGAGAGTGCTCTATCCCAAGCTTCAGGGGTTTTGCCCTGCTGTTTTCAGAGCTATTTCCATTCTGAGGTGGTATGATACTCCTCTTTTGTCCTGTGCTTTGATCTGTGAGTACAAGCACTCCTGTCTGCTCTATAACTACCAGGAGGGCTCCCTCTCTACAGCCACCACAAGCTCTGCCACACCAGTGCTCCTCTTCCCCCAAGGACCCACCAACCAGGACTGTGACCCAGATCCAAGCAGGGCAAAGCTAGAGAATCCTGCCTCAGCACCAGCAAAGAGGTGGTGCTGCATTCCCACTCTGATCAGCCACTTGATTGCCCCCACTGTCTGTGGGCCTGGAGCTCTGGAAGCAGTCTCTGCTGCTGCTGCTGCTGCAGCAGCCACCTCCACCACCCAGGAACTAGAGCTAGACAGCTCCCTTTTCTCACCCAGGTCCAACACTTTTCCCACTTACCTGCTATGTTGTGTTTGGCATTTGTGGGTTGAGAAGTCTGAAAACTTCCACAGCTCAGTGATTCAGGCCCCTGAAGCTTGCTCCTCACTGTCTTCTCTTCTGGCCTGGTCTGTGCTGGCATAGCCCAAGCTGGGCTGTGCTCTGCTCTCAGAATGGCATGATAGACCCTTTCCAGTGACCATCCAGGCCATCTGATGCTGGAGGCTTGTTTCACTCTGTCATTTTGTGGGTTCTGTAGCTCTAGAATTTGTTTAGACTCACTTTTTACAGTTGTTTGGAGGGATTTGGGGGAGAGCTCAAGCAAATCCCTCTTTTCATGCTGCCATCTTGGCTCCACCCCCCCACCAATATTGTTTTAAGAATGACTTTGATAGACCGAGTCATTCTATTATAAATTCACAAATTAAAAATGAAGGACATATGAAAAAAGAACTTACCTATACCCAGAGAAATGAGAAATAGAAGTATGTGTGGAATAATTTTTCTTGAATATTCCTACTTGTGCTTAATGGTAGTCATTCCCCCTTCCTTCTTTAACAGAGGATTTACTTCCTGCCAGAAGGTGAAGCAGAAGGTTGGGGCCCAAAGTTTGGCCCTTCTGCTCTTCTGAAAGAGAGGGTGTGCTGGGCTAGAATTACATCTATCTATTCCCTTAAGTAATATCCAAATTAAATACTAGTCTAGGGGATGTGATTTCCAAGTTCAAGTTAAATTTCTGATCACTGTTCATTATGGGGGGAAGCAAGCCCCCAGGCTTTATGTATCCAAGATTTGGTCAACTTCTCATCAAATACTGGTTTCACAATGACATACATATGTAGTAAATAACAAAGAAACTCATTTATCCAAGTTAATAGCAAAACAGAAATCAGAGAATGTGCATAGGAGAATATATATGCTAAACAATATAGAATGAAGGAGCTCTGTGATTTGGAGAGAGAGAACAGCTCTACAAAGAGAAAGAATCCTAGATGTTAGCCAACAAGAATTTCCCTAAAGCCTTTAGTGCAACAGGACAGAGGCATGATGGGAACTGCCAGCTCCCCTCCTGTCAGCTTATTCACACAATTGCATAAAATAACTTCAATATCATTAGAGATGAGTGATATAGTTGATATAGAAATAGATATATTTTCTGAGTTACCTAAATCTCATTGATACCCAGAGGTCAACCCAGGACTCTACATACAGTTAGTGCTTCATAAATGTTTGTTGAGTAAAATGGATTTGAAGAATTTGACTACAATCCAGGGGCTTTCTGCAGGTAGGCCACTTGGTAAAGTGGAAAAGATGTTGGAGTCAAAACTGGAAGACAAGTTAAATCCAAGCTTCTACATTTACAACTTGTGATTGACCTCTTTGGACCTCAGTTTTCTCATCCACAAAATGGATTTGTAATAGATGGCCTTGAGGGTTACCTTAACTATAAGTCTATGATCTTTCTCCCTGGAAGAGCTGAATAAAATAATGTTACTCCATGTGATAGTCCTAAAAATCTGTTACATCAGTAACACTGAGGGTAGAACCTGTTCCCATTGCCCAAAGATTCAGAAATGGGGCCTGCAAGGGAATGAAGGAGTGAGTGATTATTGGTTCTGCCCCAACAGACATGCAGTGGTGTGCAAAGTGCCCAGAGGACCAATATCCAAACAAGCACAGAGATGGCTGCCTTCCCAAAGTCCTGACTTTCCTGGCCTATGAAGAACCTTTGGGGATGACTCTGTCTTGCATGGCCCTTACCTCCTCTTTTCTCACAGTCATAGTTCTCATGATCTTTGTGAAACACCGAGATACCCCCATAGTCAAATCCAACAACAGGGCTCTCAGCTACATTCTGCTTCTCGCCCTCACCCTCTGCTTCCTCTGCTCATTTCTCTTCATTGGCCGCCCAACTACAGTAAGCTGCCTCCTCCAACAGATGACTTTTGGAATCATCTTCACAGTGGCCATCTCTTCTATTTTGGCAAAAACCATCATTGTGGTTCTGGCCTTCAAGGGTACAAGGCCAGGAAGCTGGCTTAGGAGGTGGGCAAGGACCCGAGTGTCCAATGCTATCATCCTCATCTGCTCCCTCATCCAAGTGATCCTCTGTGGGGTCTGGATAGCCACTTCTCCTCCCTTCCTAGACGTGGTCACTGACTTTGAGCCTGGCCACATCCTCATTGTTTGTAATGAGGGCTCCATTACTGCCTTTTACTGTGTTCTGGGCTACATGGGATTCCTGGCCTTAGGGAGCTTCACTGTGGCTTTCTTGGCTAGGAACTTGCCTGACACCTTTAATGAAGCCAAGTTCATCACCTTCAGCATGTTGGTGTTTTTTAGTGTCTGGATCTCTTTCCTCTATGCCTACCAAAGCACCAAGAGAAAGACCATGGTGGCTGTGGAGGTCTTTGCCATCTTGGCCTCTGGTGCTGGGATGCTGATCTGCATATTCATCCCCAAGTGCTATGTCGTTCTCTGGAGGTCACATCAGAACACCCAAGAGTGGTTGAAGGGCCACCCTCATTCCAGAGGGGCAGTTTCACCTTAACTCTATGCCTCTTCTATCTCTCTATCCTGTTTTTGGTAAGACCTCTGGATCTCAGAAATAATGACCTATACAGAACTGAAAGAGCAGGGAAGGTTTATCTTCTATGGTTTGTAAGCACTGATGAGGCAGAGAGCAGAACCCATAACTGAAATAATTTAGAAATATGTTTAGTAAGTTGTCTACCAGAGGGAAGAGCTGAAAAGGGGGTGGCTTACTCCCCCTAAGCCTAAGTTACACATTATATAGAATTCAAACAAAGGAACAAGGAAAGAGTAGCTGATTGGCCAGCATGGAGCAAGTTTCCTGATAAGACATGTATTTCTTGAGATACATTGAGGGAGAAAACTCCTCCCATTAATCTTTGGATCTGAAAGGTTTCTGGCAAGCTAACCTCCATCCTGAGTCAAGCATTAAACAAATCTGGTCTCCAAGCAACAAGTAGGGTTTTCCAGCTATGTGGGGCTAGGTTAAAACAACGTAATGACGTTTTCCCATGATATCATGTTTTGGACTGTGCTGTAAGAAGCCTGAAGTCTTAAGTACAGAGAACAACTAAGCATTTAGTGATAATGTCAGATCAGTGATTCTTCTCTCATTGGAATCTTAGAATCATAGGATTTAGAGTTGGAAGGGGCATAAAATATCATCTCATCCAACCCTTTCATCTTACATATGAGAAAATCAAGGCCCAGAGACATTACTTGTCTTACCCAACATCACACAGGTCAGTAGCAGAAGTGGGATTTTAAGAGGCAAGTGGGATGGAGTGGAGAAGGCAAGGGATTAGGAATGATGAGAAACTTGGTAGAAATCCTGTCTTGTTACTTCTGATCTGCCTGAGTTTAGCAGAGGAAAGCAGTGTCCCTACAATACAGGAAGCAAAGGAGCATGCATGTCTCATGCAAATACACAGAAGAGTTCCACGAGCCCAGTCAGACAATCAGTCTCCTGAGAACCACAGTCCTCAACCATGAAGAAGCCTCACTAGCCCTGCTTTTCTCCTTCCTTCCAACTCACTCAGTTGTCTAGCCAAAGCAGAAAAGTCAACTCTGGGAATTCCAGCCCAGAGGCATCAGTTTTCCCCAGATTTTATCAGCTTCCTACAGGCAGTCTCAGAGTTGGAGAGAGGAAGGTGCCTTCCTTTAGGCTCTTGGCGGCAGGTGCTGACTTCCTGCTCCCACAGCTCAGCTGCCCTGCCTCACTGATTGTGGGAAAGAGGTCCCTGGCATGAATTCTTCTCATTTGTGTCACGTATCTTTAGGGGTGGGGGTGGGGGAAACTGCTGCCAATGAACATCATGTTTGAACTCTTGAAGCTTTTCAAACTCGAATTCATTAGATTGTGGACTTCTTGAGAGCAGAAACTGTCTTTTGCCTTTATGTCACCAGTGTTTAGCCCAGGATCTGGCACACAGTAGGTGCTTAACAAACATCCATTGACTGACTGAAGCTTCCACACCAGCTGTGGAGCTGTCATGAGCACTGCATTTAGTGTCTGGTCACCCTGGTTGACATCCTAACTCTACAATTTACCAGCTTAATGACTTTGGGCAAATCAGCAAATGTTGATCACTTCTGTGAAGTCTCACTCTGCACTAACTAAATCCTAGGATTAAGTTTTGGATGATCCTATTTACCCTTATTGCCCACACCTATTTCCAAATCATTTGCAAGTCACTGCATCATCCTCCTGATGTCATGGTCCTCTTCAAGAACAAAGGACAAACCCCACACAACTGTCCACGTAAGCCACAGAAGGACTCCTTCCATTTTTGTGAGATCTGCCCAACCTAACCTGCCACCCCAAAGCTCCCTTGGTGTCTCTGAAGAAAGGATCTGGGGAAGACTTTGTGTGTCTTCACCAAGTGAGGACCTGCTGTTGCTGCTCCATTCTCCATCCCTCAGTCACCCCCACTTCTGTTTTGCCTGCAGGACTTCATGAAGTAGCAAAACCAGAATTTCAGGTTGAACAGGGCGGAGCAGAGTAAATGACTCCGGCCAATCCCACTTTAGTGAAGGAGGGAAAAAAAAGGGAAGTGTGGATTGGAGGGATAAAAAAAAAAGCAGATTAACCTAGAAGTCCTGATGAAATTGGATAGGGAGAAATAGAACTCTCACAATAAGGCAACAGCAGCAACAACAAACCTACTGTGCAATCCATTCTGAATTCCTCTATCACCTAAGTGATCTTCCACAAAAATGGTGTTCAGTCATTCAGTCATTTTTCAGTCCTGTCCAACTCTTGGTGACCCCATTTGTGGTTTTCTTGGCAGAGATACTGGAGTGGATTGTAACAGATTTAAATGGGCAGGTCTGCACATATGACTATTAAAGGGGGCTCAGGGTATTGGGTCTGACCAATGTCACCTGGATGTCATTTAACCTTAATCTGCCACTTCTCTTATTTACTTTGAGCTTTATGGGCCCTAGAGTAATCCAGGGGTGTTTTGTCATCATTTGTTTTGAAATAGTAAAGTTACAATAGCTTCTAATTAATTAGCTTGAGTTCTCTCTCCTCCAATGAATTAAATCAATTATTTAATTAACTAATAAATATTTTTTCGACACTAATTATTATTTTTCTGTATTAAAATAGCATTGAAATTGCATAATATATACAATTATTAAAAAATAAAAGCCACATCAAACATATATATGTGTATTTGCAATATTTTTCCTTGGACTAAATATCTGCATCTTTGATTAACAATTGGAAGGGCTAGTATGTGAAATGGAATGGGAGGGAGTACTTTCAATCTCAATTAATCTAATGTAAATGATTATATTACTGAATAGAACAAGAACTATGAAACAATTCAGAACATGGGAAGAATTGTCCAAGAGTATGTGCATTACTCAGCTGGGTGGCGCAGTGGATAGCGTACTAGGTCTGGAGTCAAGAACACTCTGGACTTACTTATTAGCTGTGTTACCATGGGCAAGTCGTTTAATGCTGTTTGCTTCAGTTTTCTCATCTGCAAAATGAGCTGGAGAAGGAAATGGCAAGCCACTCCAGAATCTTTGCCCAGAAGGGACCTGCCCAGAAGGCAGCCCCTATCCAGAAAGCAGCTGCTCCAAAGGCCAAAAAGTAAGAGGCTGCCAGAAATCCAATAAAGATTTTGCTACAAAAAAAAAGAAAACACCAAATGGGGTCCTGTAGAGTCAGACACAATTGAAAAAAGACTTAACAACATATGCATTACTGTCATTGTGACTTCTGGTATCTCACTTACTAACATCTCCTTTGAGATTTTACTATATAAATTTATCATCCAATCTCAACCCTGGAGTGTTGTCAATAAATCTCTGCGATATTCTACCACCTTTCTTGAAGAAATTAGTCTTTGGGTCATAGTCTTTCTACCCCACATATTTTATATAAGTGGCTCCAACATGCATAGATGCTCTATCTAATTCCCTAGCTTCCCAGTTCCTAAATCTATTGAATTCCTCTGACCTACTACCTCACGCCACTCTCTACTTCATCTTCACAAAAAGATGGTAAAACCCTTGATCTTGCCATTTAGCTATAAGAAATAATTCATTTGGACCCCTACTCTATTCCAATCACTATTAATCAGTTTGGTAGTTTACATAAATCATATAGGGATAGACAGGTTCTTATAGTGGGCCTCAAACTTCAGCATAACATTCATTACTTGTTTACCAAGTTATAAGGCTCACTTGTATAACCACAAGAACGCTGGCAAAGATATTTCCATCCTGTTTTATTCAAATTCCATGTCCAAACCCAGCATGGGTGGGATGCCTTGATCCTTTGGAAATTCTCCTCAACCTATTTTTGTATATCTGGATTATTTTCTCTTGTCCAACATGAGCAGGTGACCATCTTATGACCATCTTATGGAGATGCCCCATACTTCACTCAACCACCCCCCTTCCACCCTCTCCATTGATGTATCATTTTTGGCCCTCAAGAGCAAGGTCTATCAACCAATGAGATTCTGTATTTTACCATGCCTCTTCTGCATATTTGGGTATCAAATCTTATAAAAACAAGGTCCTGGGGACCAGGTTTATCTCAGATCTTGAGGAAGATCTGAGTTCCACTTCATTAGAGGGGACCACGGGCCATTTAATAAAGTGTCATTGGCTAAGAGCTCTGCCTCATTGGTTTTTCTCAAAGGTTGGACAATTTTAATCCCTACACATCCACAACTGTTCTACTTCCATGTTCATGACCTATGAAAATCCCTTTATCTGAACATAAACGTTCATCATTCCATCTTTCCCAAAGCCTTACAAATGATAACCTTGTTCTTTGACTCCATGGTGACCTCCAATCCCCTCATCTTGCAGAGTTTTCCCAACAGCCTTACTGACACTGGCATCCTCCTCCTTCCTTCCCTATCTTGACCAGTTGTTGAACAAGTTCATCTTTACACTATGAACTCCAGTTCATTGACTCCTCGTGTGATTGCTGATCATGCCTTGCCAAACCCCAATCTTGCATTACTCCCACAATCCATCGTCTTCGTGTTTATTTGAATGCTTTTGAATGAAGCTGTGCGAAGGGTTTGTGTAACCTTTTTTATGTAAGGTTTATGTAACAAATTTGCATTACATAATTTCATGTTGATTCACTATTCCACTGACCTCAGTAGTTTTTCAAAATTTTTCCATTCCTCCTCAAGACTCCCATGGCGACCCTACCTGCAACCCTGACAGCAGAGAACCTTGCCTCAAACGTCACTGGAAAAAAGTACCTCCTCCTCCACCCACCTCATGGGAAGAGGTGCCTTTCCTTCTTCCCAAGGCAAGCTCCTTTGCATGCAGGAGTGACCCAATTCCATCCCCTTATTTCGCACCTCTGCCCCATTTATGGTTCTCACTTATTTTCAATCTCTTCCTTTCTACTAATTACACCACACCCAAGTCTTCCCATCCTCAAAAGAAAAAGCGGGCTTGATTCACATGTACGCCACACTAGCTATCATCTGCTCCACTTCTGGGGTACAAGCCTTTGGAGGGCCATCTAAACTTAGCATTTCTAGCGCCTCTCCTCTCACTCTTTTCAACTCTATAATCTGGATTCTGACCTCATCATTGCACTGAAACTGCCCTGTCCAGTTACCAATGATCTCTCAACTGACAGATCTAATGGCCTTTTCTCATTGCTCATGCTTCTTCGCCTCTCTTGATGCCCCCGACATTCATTCATTCATTCATTCATTCATACATTGTCTGACTCTACACAGGTCGTGCGGAAGCAGATTCCAGTTTATCCAGTCAGTATCAGCCTTGGCCTCAGCTCCCGGGCTGTGTCCGGTCCGGCCCCTCCCCCTGGTGGCTGAGGGAAAGAGTCCCCTCCTTGCCTCCCGTTCCCTATGGGAGAGTCTGGCTCTAGGGCATCTTGGGAAACGTAGTCCGTGAGCTGGACATGCGCATGAGCACTGCTGCCTTAGGCTGAGGAGAGTGGCTCTCCTAGCTGTCCTCTGGCGTCTGTTCTAGGAACGAGGCCTCAGGGGCACCCTTCTGATCCCAGGCTACCAATGCCACTGCCCCGGGGACCAGAGCTTGACGGGGCGGAGCAGTGCGCGTGCGTGGGCCGCGGTGTCTGAGAGAGCTGCCCCGTCACCGTGGTAACCGCAGCTCCTTTGTGACGTCACCATCCGCCCCGCGGGAGATGGGGGAATCCTGAGGATCCCAAAGGGAGGCGATCTGGAGTTGAGCATCCTACGGTGGGAGCCGCCCCTGCGGATGGAGGGATGGATGCCGCATCCCGCATCTCCAACTTCCTTTCTGATGCCTCCAATGGATGTCGTCTAAACATCTGAAACTCAATAGAAAAAAAAAACACTCAGAACTCATCTTTCTCCTTAATTACCGCTTTCTCCACCCCGCCCCTTTCCCCTCTCCCTCACCATAGAGGGCCCCACCCTCCTATCATCCCTCTAGAAGTCAGCCCGGACCCCTCGAGATATCTCAGCTCACCCACCCCCAAATCCAAAGCTGTTGCTAAGGCTTGTCGATTCCACCTTTGCAGTATGCTAAACACTCCCCCTTCTATCCTCTGACTCTGCCCCTACCTTGTTTCAGACCCTCCGCCCCTCCTACTTGGCCCATTGCAATAGCCAGTTGTGAGGAAGGGGCGGGGGCCTGCGTTCCTGGAGTCTTTCCCCATTCTGACCAATTATCCATCCAGCTTAAGTGATCAAACGAAGAAATCTTGACCATACTATCTCTCCGTTCTACAAACTCCTGTGTCTCTGTCCCTTTCGGAGATCAAATACAAAGTCCTTTCATTGGCGTTCAAAGCCTTGCGTTACCTTTCCCTCCCCATCCCAGCCTAGAGCCGTCTTTCCAGGCTTCTCACACCTTAGCCTTACCACCTGACGCTTAACCTTTCAATCCAGTGACGCAGGCTCCCTCGCTGTACCACGAACAAGACGCTTATCTCTCACCTCCCAGTTTTCACTATCCCTCACTTTTGGAATCTGGGCAGCCAGGTGGCTCAGTGGAGAGAGCATCAGGTCTGAAGCCTCAGACTAGCTGGCTGATCCTAGGCAAATCACTTCACCCTGTTTGCCTCAGTTTCCTTATCTGTAAAATGAGCTGGAGAAGGAAATGGTAAACCACTCCAGCATCTCTGCCAGGAAAACTCCAAATAGGGTCATGGAGAGTCAGACGTGACTGAAAAAGAGAAACAATATGCCTGGAATGCTTTAGCTCCTCATCTCTGCCCTCTTGCTTTCCTAGCCTCCTTCAAGATACATTTTTTTTTCACAGCAGGAGCTGGCATGACCCAAGGTCCAAATCTGACTCACTGCTTGTTTTTCTACTAGCCTATAAACTAAGAATGGTTTTTAAATGAGCTAAGAATGGTTTTTAAATGTCAAAATAAAAAAAAATTAAACACGTACAAAATAAACCTCCTTATCTCCCCAGAAGTACAAAAATGGGGGTGGGCAGACTGTAGTTTATGGAGCCCTGTGCTAAAAGAAGCTTGTCTTGATTCCCCTTAATACTAGTGCCTTCTGGACAGCTAGGGAGCTCAGGCCTGGAGTCAGGAAAACCTCAGCTCAAATCCAGCCTCAGACAGTTGCTAGATGAGGGATCCTGGGCAAGTCACTTAATCCCACTGCCTTAAAAAAATACCAGTGCTTTCCCTCACTTAGTTATTTCCCATTGATCTTGTATATAGCTTATTTGTACACAGTGGTTTGTTTGTTGTCTCCCCTATTAGACTCTTTGAGAGCAAGGACTACCCTTTGCCTTTCTTCATGCCCCTGGTGCTTAATTCTGGGGATACACTGTGCTGAGCACAGTGGTTGACGAATAGTAGGATCAACAGGTAGTTTAAAAGATGATTCTAGTTTCGACTACTCTGCCAAAAGAAAGAGGCTTCTCCCTCCCACAAAGGAGGTAGAATGAAGACAGGCAGTGGGGGTAGAATTGAAATAGTATCAAATGTAAAAATGAAATCTAATCATACAAAGATGTGAAGGAGGAAGAAACTGATTCCTAAACCCAACTCTTATTTGAGATACTCAAGAAAGGTTGAGCAAACGAAAACTATTATATCAGATGTAGACCCCTCCCCAAACCATTTTGGACCCCCAAGATCTGAGAAAAACCTAAAACATGTATTGGCCAATGAGGAGAGGCATTGTGGCCCACTCTGAGCTTAACCTACCATAATGCTTTGCAATGCTCTGGCATAACAGACAAGTCTTGCTCTCTGAGTGAACTCAAAATGCTCCTTCCTGTGTGAGGTAGTGAGAAAATAAAATGTGAAGACTTTTGCAGGGAATAAATATATATAATTTATGTATATGTGTATAAATATATATCTATATCTGTTCATATCTATACTTAGAAATGTTTTTTAAAAAAATCAAGAAATAGGGAAATAGGGAAGTAGAAAAATTCTGAGGCTGTGAGAGCCTGATTGCTCAGCCTCTGGGAAAGTTTCTTTTTTTTTTACCCTGAAATTTTTTGTTCTTTCTTGTAGTCCTGGTTCAAAGTAAGAATAGGGTCACTGTGACCTGCTTTCCTTTACTGTAAAAGTACTGTAGAAGAATGGATAGGGTCTCCACCTCCCCTTATCTTATTCTCCTTGTTCAGATTTATAGATGTCACCTCAGTTGTAATCATTAACTAAAGGAATGGGAATTGGAGTTTCTATGCCTTGATTTCCCTGTTCTTTGTCTAGTTTTTTGTGTTCATATTGTAAGCCTGCCTCCCAGCCAATGGTGAGAAGGGTCAGAGGTGGGTGGGAATTCTCTTGCGTTAGGTATAATTATTGGTGCTTTGCCCCTTGTATGGGGCTTCCCTTGCTTGATCTGTTCTGGCAGAGGACTCCCTATCCTCTTGAGAATTGAATAAAATTTATTTCTGTCCCCACCCTGAGATGGCTCCTTATTAAAAATTAATTCTTTTTAATTGGTGAGGGTCTTTCATCCCACATATTCCTGTGTCAACACTACAAGGCCAGATCAAGTTGACCAGAGCATTCTTCTGTTTATGACTACCAAGGACAAGGCACCTTGACCAGACACTGTCTTGAATAATGGGACTTTTCTTATCTTAGTATTTTATGGACATATACTATGTTATGTCATGTTAATGGTAAAGGAAACACAGATATCCTGAATCTATAATTTCAATTGATACTTCAACACTTCTCCTATCTTATTGTATTTACAACCTATTCACTTAAGAAATTCCTTTTTCATATCATGGTTAACCATATGGAGACCATAATTTTGGCTGACATAGGCATCCTGAGCCAGGAAGGGAGGGAGGGGTGAGAGGGAATTGCTCTGAAGATATAAGGTCTGCTTTGTCTATCCATCTTTGAGTTCATTGTCTTCCAATGAGTTCCTATATTCATGTTATGAAAGCTTTGAGAGAAATAAACACTCACATTCAGACTAATTGTGTTTGTCTTTCTATGAATGAACTCAGTAGTGGTTGACACAGGAAAAGTAGAAGCCCAGCATTTGTCTTTAATGTGGACAGGATGGAGGGTGTTTATGTGTGTGGGGGGAGAGTAGAGTGAGGAGGAATATAGAATAATGTTGAGTGGATTAATACAGAGTAATCTTTATCTGGGTTTGGGATGGGTAAGCAGGTAGGCTGTTATATGGTGTTTTAAGTTCCTTGCTTTTATGATAAAGTGGGCTGACTAGCTGTGGGAGCTGAACATTTGGTTATGGGATATGATTTTCTGGTGTCTGAATAAATGTTGCACTTTTTTATGTTATACTTCTTTTACCTTCTTTATGGAGAGTCTCTCATACCTTGTGATAGGAACAACATAGGCATATTCACGGTTATTGTTGATGTTGTGTTTATTGCCTTACTGATACAGGGGATGACTGCTGACTACTGATCACAAGCTCCTCTTTTCCAGTACAATTTCCAGTCACAAAAGGTACCACTTGTAAGGAAAGTCCTACCCTTCTGGGGTAGGATTAAGAAAGCCTGGGCAAAACCAACCAGTCACATGACCTACCTTGTCCAATTGAATTATGTTCAAAATGAATTTCCATCACTTTTCTTATTCCTCTTTTCTGTTCTAAAAATCAGCTCTGTAAATCACTCAGGGTTTCTGACATCAGAGGAGTTAGGTGACCTGATTTGATATGCGAAAGCTAGCTTTGAAAATGAAATTGTAGATATCTGTAACTGCGTCCTCAATTTCCTTTTTCTTTTGGATTATTCATTTTAACAGTCCCATTTGGCCAAGTGCTTAATGGACATCTTGAAACTGGCTACATGACTCAACATATTCAAAACAATTCATTTTCTTCCCTCCAAATCTATCATTTTTCAGTTTAGGGAACCATTATCTTCCCCATCAGCCAGCTCCTCCCTCACCCATATAACCTCATTTTGATCCCTACAGCATCTTTCTCCTGCACCCACTGCTTTCTCCTCAGTCAATTACTGCCCTATTTCAGGCCCTCACCAACTTTTGCCTGGCGCCTCCTAACTGGGGCCCTCTACCTTAAGTATCTACTCACTCCATTCCATCCTTTACCTATAGGTGAAGAGATTTTACTAAAGCACAGTCCTAACTGGGTCACTCCCTTACTCAAGGAATTCCAATGGCTCCCCATTACTTCAGAGATCAAATATAAACCCCATTGTACTTGAAGATCTTCACAATGTGGTCCCAGCTTAACCGTATTACATGTTGTTCCCTTCACATATACTGTGGTTCAGTCAAATCATCTTTCTCCTTGTTCCTTATATGACATACTCTCTACCTCCTATTCCCCCATGCCTGACATTTACTCCCTCCTCAGCAACATCTCTTAGAGTTCTTAATTTCCCTTGAGCTCAAATATTACCTTCTACCTGGAGCCATCCTTGATTCGCCAGCGTCTGCCTTACCCACAAAATTACTTTGAATATATACGTATATATTACTATGTACTTATTTACCTATTTCTAAATGCTCTCTCCCTTCCCTCCGTGTCTCCTTCCTTGCTTCCCTTCCTCCCCTCCCCTCCCCCTTTACCCGAAAACTTTCCTGCCTAAGTATCTGTCCACATAGTTTCCTAGGGCTAGACTCTAAGCTCCCTGGGGGCAGGCACGATTTCACTTTTATTTTTGGATCCCCAGTAAGCACCTAACACAGCGCCTGGCACCCTGTAAGTACTAGCTTAATTCCTGCCGATTGATGATGACCCAAGGCCCAACCCTCTCAGCACGGCGGTTCTCTGTCCTAGGAGCCCTCCCTCTCTCCTTCCATCAGTCCATCTCAGCTCGAACCCTTTAGGAGAGCCCCTCCCCGACCCTGGCCCCCAGTACTCTCCTTCTCTGGTCTCTGTCTTTTGTCCAGGCTGGCTCTGCGCAGGCGCACCAGCAGCTGGCTCCGGGCCCTCCCGGCTGCTTGCCTCCATCCCGCTGCCGCAGTCTGAGCAGAGACCGCGTTGGTCCAGTGTGTCCACGCCCCTCTCGGCGAGCGCTGGGACCAGGTACGTGCCCAGCCGGGCCTACTGCTCCGAGATAGGGAGGCCAGTCTGGGGAGGTCAGCGCCGAGAGGGGCCTTGGGGGATGATCGCGCGCTCTCCCCACCTTGTGCAGAGGAAGAAACTGAGGCCGGAGAGGGGGCAGAAGAGTCCAAGGCCACACGGATAGTGAGTGTATCCCCAGCTCCTGACGTAGAGAAGGTGTTAATAAATACTGCTCAAAGCCAAGGGCACAGAGTGAAGATCCTTCACTTTACAAGTGGGGAAAAGAGGTTCTGAAGGTCGATATCACCTCCCCCCTCCCCGGGGCCCACCCCTGTAATCTCCAGGGCCTGGAACAAAATAAGTGCTTCACCAATGCTTGGTTGTTGGACGAACGAAGTGACCTGTCCAAGGTCGCTCAAGGCTTCAGCAGCGTGGATCTGGATGCGCGCACTCTAAGCGTTCCCCAGCACCTGAAGCTCTGCATTGCCCTGGGGCCCGGGGGAGACGGCGAAGCTGGGGGAGGGTCAGCCAGCAGGGTCTTGGGGAGCCCTCTTCTCTCTAACGCCAACCTCTCGCTGTGTTGGTTCCCCGGCATTTAATAAGCGCTTACTAAGTGCCAAGCGCTGGGGCTGCGGAGAAAGGCTCCGGATACGGAGATGTCCTGGAGGTTAGCTGTCGGAGATGGGCTCCAGGCTGTGGGGTTTGGAGAATCTGTATTCGCATGCAACACCTGCCATTCCCCGGCTGTGAGACCCCCTCCCCGCCTCCTGTCCCCTGTCTCTGGTTTTCAGTTTCCTCCTGTGAAAGTGAGTGGGGCAGAGTAGGGGAATTTCTTCCACTCGGGCCTTCTGCGACTCCCACAAATGAGCCCAGGGGAGATCGTGTCCTTCGAATCTCAGGAGGTGTTGCGGTTGATTCACGGGTTTGAGTCTGCCGATTTGTTTTTGTCTGGGAAAGGTGATGAAGCCCCTGCCCTAGGCTTGTAAAACCCGTCCGTAGTGCTGTTTCACGTGGAAGCCATAAGGGAATGGATGTTTCTCTCTAAAGGAAGAAGTCTACAAAAATACACTTTTCTTACTTGTCGTTAATAATGCCTTCCAATACCACCGCTTACCCCGTGTCCCGAGGTTTTAGCCTTAGGACTGCTTTGGGCTTTTTCTCTTCTTCTACTCTCCAATAAGTTACAGGCTTTGGCAGTTTCATCTCTCAGACGTCTCTCATTTCTGTCTACACAACCTGCTAGTACAGGCCCTTCTTTTTGCCCTCCTACACTTCTCTGCCTTAGCCACCGATGAGGTCTTTCCAACTAGGCTGTCATCTCATCTGTCATGCAATCCTTCCTTCCCAACCTTCTAGACTTAAAAATAAGTAAATAAATTTGGGGACCATTAACAAACACAAATTTCAAATGTGCAAGCAAGGACAAAACTGTTGCTGAAAATGCATACACATTATTCCTTTCTCCCTCCCGACTCCTGGGATTCCATTTACCCATCCTGTTCATTTTTAATTTCAAAGATGTAAACAGTAGCCTTTACAAGTAACAAAATCACCCTCTTTCTGTGTCCCTTTCTGAAATTTCGTATGTGTGTATGTATATATGCACAGAAACATGTTTTTGTTGTTCAGTCATGTCTGACTCTTTGTGACCCTATTTGGGGTTTTCTTGGCAGAGATATTGGAGTGGTTTGCCATTCCCTTCTCCAGCTCATTTTACAGATGAGGAAACTTAGGCAAACGGGGTTAAATGACTTGCCCAGGATCACACAGACAGTAAGTGTTCGAGGTCAGATTGCAACTCAGGTTTTCCTGACTCCAAGCCTGTCCCCCTGTGTGTTGCCACCTACATATATGCATATGTACACACATTTGTATTTATGGTGTATATATGCTTATACATGTGTATGCCTGTCTATCTGTCTATTACTTCTAGTGCCAACCTAACTCACTGAATTGAAAGAGTGGGAAGGTATCTCCATGTATTTATTGTTCATTTGTATTCTTTGAAATTGGTCTGTCTTTTGACACAATGATACTTTATTACATTCAGATTGCATATTTGATCCAGTTGGAATTTATTGTAGTATTTGTTGGGAGATGTGAATATTATACTGTGTTTTTGCCATAAAGCTTTTCAGTTTTCCCAATGATTTTTATTTAGTAGTGCATTCCTTAACCAGTGTTTTACAATTTTGAAATAAGTAAACAATAGTCTTTGGTTTTAACTCATTCTTTAGCAATTATATACACATATACACACATATGTTATATATTTAGCTATAAATATACCACAATTGATAACATACAGTATCATTTACATTAATATAATTCAATATTAATGTAATTATATTTTATATAATTCTGTACAATTTAAATAATACAAGATTACAATATAATTTTATATAATAAAATATATTATAACTTATATATTCAATAACATTAATCTATAATATGATATAATATGGTATATGTAACATATACCATATTTTGTATAATGTGATATTTAAAAAGTTCAAGAGATGTGATTTCTGGGTAATTTAATTATTTTATTAATAATGCCAGCATTTTAATAAAAGGATGGTGATTTGACAGTCTTTTTCTTAGGCCAAAGATAATCATGGTCAGGGCCTCATGGCTTAAATGCCCTTGGTAGAGGGGTATTCCTGAGGGTAGGACCAACTCAGATTGGTGAACGATTAATGAGAGAATGAATATTATAATGAGGTGCTGAGAGTAACCTTATGTCAAAGAGAGACTATCCCTATACCGAGACCATGCCCTCTTAGAAAATCTATTCAAAGAATTTATCCTCTCTCCCCCCACCCCAACCCAAACCTGAGTAGAGCACAAAGTCTTCCCCACCAGGGTAGAATCTGGACAAGATTGTTAAGAAAGTTAATCCAATCTCATTATCAGCAATGTACTTCAAGAGGCTGAACTTTTGAAATCAGGACTTTAGAAAAAGGGGAGAGGGGGCGGAGCCAAGATGGCGGCTGGTAAGCAGGGACTGGAGTGAGCTCCGTACCAGAGTCCCTCCAAAAACCTATAAAAAATGGCTCTGAACCAATTCTAGAATGGCAGAACCCAGCAGAGGGAAGCAGGGCTCCAGCCCAGGACGGCCTGGATGGTTTCTGGGTGAGGTCTATCCCACACGGAGCTGGGAGCTGGGAGCTGGGAACGGAGTGGAGCAGAGCCCAGCCTGAGCAGCGTGGACCATCCAGACCAGAAGCTGGGCGGAGGGGTCCCTAGCGCCCTGAATATGTGAGCTGTGGCAGTTACCAGACCCCTCGACCCACAAACACCAAAGACTGCGGAGAAGGTTAGTGGGAAAAGCTGCGGAAGTGGAAGGAGTTCGCTGTTGGGCTTCCAGCCCCGGGGGCAGCGGAGGTGGGGCAGCTACAGCTGTTGTTACTTCCGGCTCCAGGCCCACCTGGTGGGAGGAATTAAGTGGCGGATCAGAGCAGGAGTGAAACAGCCTGCTGAAGATCTAAGCCCAGTCTGGACTGGGGGTTCTTGGGGAAGGAGTAGTGCGGGTCTGACAGAGCTGGCACCTCTGCCCCAAACGTGGAACATAGAACTCGTTAGTTTACAAGCAGTCATACCCCACTGAAAAACTCAAGTGTCAAGTTAGTTGATTGGGAATATGGCCAGGCAGCGAAAACGCGCCCAGATTCAGTCTCAGACTTTGGATTCTTTCTTTGGTGACAAAGAAGACCAAAACATACAGCCTAAAGAAGACAACAAAGTCACAGAGCCTACAACAAAAGCCTCCAAGAAAAACAAGAACTGGCCCCAGGCCATAGAAGAACTCAAAAAGGATTTGGAAAAGCAAGTTAGAGAAGTAGAGGAAAAATTGGGAAGAGAAATGAGAAGGACGCAAGAAAACCATGAAAAACAAGTCAATGACTTGCTAAAGGAGACCCAAAAAATACTGAAAAATACACTGAAGAAAACAACACCTTAAAAAACAGACTAACTCAAATGGCAAAAGAGCTCCAAAAAGCCAATGAGGAGAAGAATGCCCTGAAAGGCAGAATTAGTCAAATGGAAAAGGAGGTCCAAAAGACCACTGAAGAAAATACTACTTTAAAAATTAGATTGGAACAAGTGGAAGCTAGTGACTTTATGAGAAATCAGGATATTATAAAACAGAACCAAAGGAATGAAAAAATGGAAGACAATGTGAAATATCTCCTTGGAAAAACCACTGACCTGGAAAATAGATCCAGGAGAGATAATTTAAAAATTATTGGACTACCTGAAAGCCATGATCAAAAAAAAGAGCCTAGATACCATCTTTCAAGAAATTATCAAGGAGAACTGCCCTGATATTCTAGAGCCACAGGGCAAAATAGAAATTGAAAGAATCCATTGATCGCCTCCTCAAATAGATCCCAAAAAGAAATCTCCTAGGAATATTGTTGCCAAATTCCAGAGCTCCCAGATCAAGGAGAAAATATTGCAAGCAGCCAGAAAGAAACAATTTGAGTATTGTGGAAACCCAATCAGAATAACCCAAGATCTGGCAGCTTCTACATTAAGAGATCGAAGGGCTTGGAATGGGATATTCCAGAGGTCAATGGAGCTAGGATTAAAACCTAGAATCACCTACCCAGCAAAACTGAGTATCATGTTCCAAGGCAAAATATGGATTTTCAATAAAATAGAGGACTTTCAAGCTTTCTCAGTGAAAAGACCAGAACTGAATAGAAAATTTGACTTTCAAACACAAGAATCAAGAGAAGCATGAAAAGGTAATCAAGAAACGGAAATTGCAAGGGACTTACTAAAGTTGAACTGTTTTGCTTACATTCCTACATGGAAAGATGATGTGTATGATTCATGAGACCTCAGTATTAGGGTAGTTGAAGGGAATATGCATGTGTGTATATATATATATGTATATATGTGTATATCTATATATACACATATATATGTATATAGATATATGTTTATGTATATATAAGTGAATGTGTATGTATGTATGCATCTATGTGTATATGTATGTATGTGTATATATATATGTGTGTTTATATGTATGTGTATATATATGTATGTATGTATGTGTATATATATATATGTAAAAGAGAGAGAGCAGACACAGGGTGAGTTGAAGATGAAGGGAAGATATCTAAAAGAAATAAAATGAAATTAAGGGATGAGAGAGCAACATACTGAGAGAGGGAGATAGGGAGAGATAGAATGGGGTGGACTATCTCGCATAAAGGTGGCAAGAGGAAGCAGTTCTATGGGAGGAGGGGAGAGAGCAGGTGAGGGGGGAATGAGTGAACCTTGCTCTCATCAGGTTTGGCCCGAGGGGGAATACCATACATACTCAGTTGGGTATCTTACCCCACAGGAAAGAAGAGGGAGGAAGATAAAAAAAAAAATAAAAGGGGGGGATGATGGAGGGGAGGGCAGATGGGGGTGGAGGTAATCAAAACAAACACTTTGGAAAGGCGACAGGGTCAAGGGAGAAAATTCAATAAAGCGGGATGGGTTGGGAAGAAGCAAAATGTAGTTAGCCTTTCACAACATGAGTATTGTGGAAGGGTTATACATAATGATACATGTGTGGCCTAGGTTGAATTGCTCGGCTTCTTAGGGAGGGTGGGTGGGAAGCGAAGAGGGGAGAGAATTTGGAACTCAAAGTTTTAAAATCAGATGTTCAAAAACAAAAAAAGTTTTTGTATGCAACTTAAAAATAAGATACACAGGCAATGGGGCGTAGAAATTTATCTTGCCCTACAAGAAAGGAAGGGAAAAGGGGATGAGAGGGGAGGGGGGGTGATAGAGGGGAGGGCTGATTGGGGAACAGGGCAACCAGAATATAAGCCATCTTGGAGTGGGGGAGAGGGTAGAAATGGGGAGAAAATTTGTAATTCAAACTGTTGTGAAAATCAATGCTGAAAACCAAATATGTTAAATAAATAAATTTAAATTAAAAAAAAAAAAGAAAAAGGGGAGAACTCTGAATCTCCCCAAATCATTGGTTATTAATAATCATTTCTCACAATAATATATATTTTAGTATGTTATATTTTTATAGTTATATATATTTTTTCTATTTTGTATATAGTGACACAGTTTTGATAGTACCTGCCATAACTTGAGATATGACAGGGCAAGTCTTCCTTCTACTTTAATGCAGGTGCCTTCAGAGTAGAGTTTGTTTCAGCCAGTCAACTAATGATTAAATCCACAAGCACCTACTATGTGCTAGGTGCTGGTGAGTAGAGGATGAAACAATCTCAAGGAGACTCATAATTAACATGAAGACAAATGCAAATACAAACTTGTTGAATAAAAGGTCATGGAAGAGAGAGAATGCCAACCATGCCAGTCAGGAAAGCCTTCTTGCGAATGATGGTATTTGTGCTGTGTCTAAGTGTGGAGAAGTTGGAGACAGGATCGATGAGGAGCTGAGAGGTGGCAAATTTGACTGAATCAGTGAAGGAGGAGAGTATTGTATGAGAGGCTGGAAAGGGAGATTGTTGCCAGGCTGTGTAAAGCTCTAAAAGCTAAACAGAGGGTTTACGGTTATTCTGAGAGGCAATTGATTAGGTCGGGAAGTGAGGGGGACAGATTTGTTCCTAAGAAACAATTGCTTTGGTAGTTGTATGGAGCGGATCAGTGAGAGACTTGGTGGGGCTGAGGGGAGGAAGAGACTAATTAGGAGGATATTTCTTTTTTTTTTTTTTCATTTTATTTTACCAGAACACAAGTACAGAATAAAGAAAAGAAACAAAAATATATTGCAAACTTAAATATTGAAACTTAAATACAAAGTAAGAAAGAAAAAAAAGGAATGTCATGTGCATAGCAGAACATAAGACAGGATTCCAAATATGTAACAATAAATTTTCATTTCAAGAAAGCCTGTATGAAAAATAATACACCTTGTGTTGAGAATTGTCCATCTTTTCTTTGCTTCCTTGTGTTTTCTTTTGTTCTCTGCTGTGCACTTTTTAACTTTGTTCTTTTTTTCCCTCTCCCATCCCCTCCCCAGAGGGCTACAATATTAGATGTTTCTCAAAGTATACATACACATACACATGTATACATACACATACATATATAAATGCATATATAGACATATACTTTCCCACATATACTCTACTCCCGATCTTTGTTTTTATATTTCTATGTATCTTTTGTTTCCTATTCCTCCTGCCTCCTCTACTTTACTTCTACCCACTACATCACCCTTCTATTACTAGCCTACCCCTCTCCTCCACCAATCACCCTGCCCTGCTGTTACATGCCTTCCCCTCTCCAAAGATCCCTCCCCTATCCTCCCATTCCCGTTGATCTAAACACCCTTTACCTATTCCCTCATTTTCCCCTCTAAAAATTCCTCCCTTGTCCTAATCCCTCCCTTGTCCTGGCCCCCCTCACTAAACCCCTACCATTTTATTTCTTCTAAATTTAGAAGTTTTATACTCTTCTAAATATATATGTATTGTTCTCTCTTAAACCCATTCCTGATGAAAGTAGGTTACCAGAACTACCAGCCCTCCTCCCCCATCTTAATCCTCTGTATCCTTTTTTCTTCTTCTTGCACCTCTCTTGTATAAAATAGTTACTTTTTTTAGCTGTTTCTAAATGGTTTTACTTTTTAAATTCATATCATAGTCAGGTCTATCCCCCTCTTATAAGTACAATTATCAATAAGAATGTTAGACATACAGTTTATATTTTATGTTATATAAAAGGTAAGCAGTCTGTTCTTGTAAATCCCTTATAGTCAGTCTTTGGTATGTTTCTCTTAGTTTTTGTATGTCGAATCTTCTATTAAATTGAGGATTTTTTTTTAACAGTCTTGAAAGTCTGAGGGTTTGTCAAATGTCCATTTTTTTTCATTCAAAATAATAATGAGATTTGAAGGGTATAATATTTTCTGCCAGAGCCCCAGGTCTTTTGCTCTTCAATATATTGTGTTCCAAGACTGCGGTCCTTTAATGTCTCTGCTGCTAGGTCTTGTGGCACCATCATATTTAAATTGTTTTAATCTTGATGCTTTTAATATTTTATCCTTGAGCTGGGGATTTCAGAATTTGACTATGATATTCCTATGAGTTTTCCTCATAGAATTTCTTTTAAGAGGTATTTGATGGATTTTTTCTATTTCTACTTCCCTGCCTTGTTCTAATGCTTTGGGACGATTTTCTTTAATTATTTCTTGTATTATTTTATCAAGATTCTTTTTTTGATCATGACTTTCAGTTATTCTGATTATTTTTATACTTTCTCTTCTTGATCTGTTCTCCAGATCTGTTGTTTTTCTTATGTTTCACTTTCTCTTCTATTTTTCATTATTCATGTTTTGTTTAATTATTTCTTGATCTCTTATAATTTCACTGGCTTCACTTTGCCCAATTCTAATTTTCAAGGTGTCATTTTCCTCCTTGATATTCTCAATCTCCTTTTCTAATTGGTTGATTTTCCTTTCATAACCTCCTTGGGTTTTTTTTTTTTGGATTATTTTTATTTTTTAATTTTTTTTTAGTTTTTCCTCCATCTGTGTCATTTGATTTTTAAAGATCTTGTATACATTCTTTTTAGGCAAGACCATTTAACGTTGCTCTTTGGGGATTTCTTTACTTCAGTGTCCTCCTTTGAAGATGAACCCTGATCATCTCTATTCCTGTAATAGGTTTCTACGGTTGGATTCTTTCTCCTTAGCCTGTGCATTTTTTTTTTGTGGTAATAACTTGATTTTTATAATCACCTCTAGCCCTGGGGTATGGGAAATGGTGCCTCTTGCCCCAGATCTTCAGTTCCCTCTAGGCTGGAACCAAAGCCAAACCTCCAACCTTCTGTAAGTGCCCGCAGCCAGGGGCATTCTACCTCACTGCTTCTGCTCTCACTGGGCATGTGCTGGTTCCTTCTCACCCCCACCGCTCTTCACAGCACAGCTGGGTCTGGCATTCCTCATCAGGAGAAGTTCCCGTAATCTTCCTGGGCTCAAACACACAACTTCCCTCACTATGCTGGGGTAAAAAGTTCCAGTTGCTGGGGCTGACGTAGCCTCTCAAACCAACTAACCCCACCTAGCCTGGAGGTGTTTACTCCTCACCGGGACCAAACCCAGTCCTGGGGTTTTTCTTCAGATCTTCTCAGATGGTCCCTGGAAGATACTGGTTGTGCCCCTATTCTTCTTTGTCTCCACCCCACTTTGTTCACCCTAAGGTGCTATTTTAACTCTTTTGTGGGGGAAAATCTTGAGAGTTTGGAATTTTCTGACCTACTCCGCCATCTTCCCAGAATCCTCTGTCAAGGCTATTTCAAAAATCTAGGTTAAGCGGTCATGAGGGCATAAACTAAGGTGGTAGTTGTAGGGTTGGATTTGAGAGATTTTTTGAAGGTGGAAGGAGCAGAAGTGGCGGTTGATTTGGGGCAAGGGAGAGTAAAAGGGCAAGGATAATCCTGAGAGTAGGGCCTGGGACCCTGGAAACATGGTGCTGCCCTCCATAGTCATAGGTAGGTCTGGGGCAGAGATGTGCTGCAGCCAGCTCAAACCGGGCTTGTAACTTGATGATATGTGAATCTCTATGCCTCAGAAAAGTCAGAGCCTGGTTGATTGCTCTGTGTGATTGATTTTCTAGTCTTAAGAAAGTGATGGAGAATATGTTAATATTGCACATTGAATTTAAAAGTGTATCATACACAACTTATTTTTTTTTTTTCCTGGAGAACCAGTTGCTAAACATATTTACCAGCACACTGCTGCTTTTTTTTTTCTTTTTTTGGCTGAGAGTGTGTGGTGTCAATCCTTTCAGATTATTTGAACCCCAATAATACCCAAACCATCCAAACTGCTTTTGTTAAAATCCTCCTTTCTGCACCAGTGACTTCAAAGACCAGATAAGATTAACAAGGGATATCTCATCTGTGGTGACAGAATGTCTGCAGCCAGAACAGTGGGATCCTGATATTTTAGAGACCATGATCATGTTCTGCTAGCTTCAAGGGAATAAACTATGTGATTTTATATGTCACTTAGTCTGTTTGCCTCCTTTAACCAAACTTTCAGGTCGACGTGGAGAGGAGTTGTGTTTTGGACATGTTGTGTTTGAGGTGTCTCTAGTATGTCAAATGTGAAATGTCATACAGGCAATTGGTGATGAATTCCAGCGGCTCAGGAAACATCATAGGGCTAGCTATAGAATTGGGAATTAAACCTGTGGGGTTAGGGTTAAGAGGCCTATTCCCTAAATGGGTGTTACCTCACTCTAAGTGAGTATGTGAAAAGGCCTTTAGCCTAAAAGGGCCAGGGTCTTCCATTGCATCCTGGGTCATCTCCAGTCATCCTGATGAATATTTGGTCACTGAACCCAGATGGCTCTGGAGGAGAAAGTGAGGCTGGTGACCTTGTACAGCCCTTCCTCCTCAAAGCAAAGTCAACTGCAAGTCGTGTCATCATTTCCCTGATGCCATGGTCCTCTTCGAGAACGAAGGACAAACACAAAGCCTGTAGGGGCTGTGAGGTCACCAAGAGAGACTTTTGTGAGGGAAGGGCCAGCAGTGAGCATTGGGGGAACTGCCACAGTTAGGGAATATGGCGTGAATGATAAGCCAGTCAAGTGAGAGGGGGAATGGAATCATCAGGGAGGTAGCAGGAGAGTAAAAGGAAACAGTGGCAAGAGAACCCAGGGAGGAGGCAGGAGCCAGGAGGAGATGTTGATCAACAGTGTCAAATACAGCCCAGAGACTGAGTAGTATGAACACTGAGAAAAGACCATTAGTTGTAGCAATTAAGAGATCACTGATAACTTGGTTCATTCCTTGTATTGGTATCATCTACCCAGCTAGGTGCTGTAGTGGATAGAGCTCTGTACTTAGAGAGAGGAAGACCTGAGTTCAAATGCAGCCTCAGACACTTACTAACCCTGTGAACTTGGGCAAGTTATAGGGCCAGTGAGGTAGTACAGTGGATAGAGTGCTGTGCTTGGAGTCAGGAAGACCTAAGTTGAAATCCAGCCTCAGGCACTTACTAGCTGTGTGACCCTGTGCAAAAGTCACTTAACCCTGTTTGCCTCAGTTTCCTCAGCTGGTAAAGTGGGGATAATAACAGCACCTACCTCCCAGGATTATTGTGAGGATCAAATCACATATTAATTGTAAAGCACTTAGCATAGTGCCTGCCATGTAGTAAGCACTATATAAATATTATTTTTATTACTTAATCTCTGCCTGCCTTAGTTTCCTCAACTATAAAATGGAGATAATAATAGCACCTATTTCCCAGGGTTGTTGTGAGGATCAAATGAGATAATATTTGTAAAGCACTTATCATGGTGCCTGGCACATAGTAGGTGCTTAATACATGTTTATTGATTTTTTGTGATTAAGAAAAATATTAAACATCAACACATCTAATTTAAATTGCTCAGTAACATACATTTTAACTTATGAAGTAGCACCACTTTTCAGTCATTTCCTCTGTTTTCATCAGAATTTATTAACTATCCATTCTCATTCACTTCTCCTCTTAGATGTCTACAATTAGCATATACACCTTTTTCCTGGTTCAAGGGATGTCCTTAGATTTCAGAAGAGGGATATATTTGAAAATGAAGGTGATATAAAACAAAAGACAGAAATAATTTGTAAAATGTCAGTGGTTATATCAATAATAATATTACTATTCTTTCAATCCCCAGATGTGGCTGACCTCGGGAGGTCCTGAGTGGGCCCCTGGAACTCTGTGTTCTGTGGCTGGGGCCTGGACCAGAAGTTCACAAGAAGGAGTAGACCCTGGAGTTGCTGGTGCTGGTTCAATTTCTAATTCCACCTCAGTGGGGAGATTAGGACTCAGGTGAAGTCAGCGTAGCCCATGAACATCATGGAGGTGGTGAGCCTCATGGAGGACCCATCTCAATTGTTTGAGGAAGAAGGTAAGAAGCATAGAGAGTTGGGGGAGGAGAGGGAGCATGCCTTTCAGGCAGATACTTCTATTTCAAGCTTTTGATGGATGGGACTGTGTAGATGTGGGTGCTTCCCATTTTGAACATTAACCCCCTTATGTTCTCAGTAGAGGAGATATAGAAAGACATTGACAAGAACTCTATAGACTGAAGAAGTATGGATAGATGGAGAGTTATACCTCTAGGCTTTGAGTCATTTAATAGAGTGGTATTAAACTCACAAAGAAAGAGGGCATAAAAATCCCTGCAGGAAGCACATTTACTTGGTTTAAAATATATTATCTAGGTTTTATTGTGTTTTTATTTATTTTGCTAACTATTTCCCATTTACATTTTAATCTGATTTAGGCTTCACCTAGGCAGTACTGAAGGTCCCATATATGTCTTCTGATTTATAGATTAATTCATTATATGTTATGTTATGTTGTGTTATATTATATATCATGTTATACTATATTATGCTATATTATATTAATTATATATATATTTCTGATTTATAGATTAATTCATTAATCTGATTAATAGAAATAGTATTGAGGGGACACATAGGCATTTAAGCCTCACTAGGTACATAGTCCTCGGCCCAGAGATTCCCACCATTTGAGCTGCATAGCAGGCTTCTTCAACCAAGAGAACTCCATGCAGCCAAGACCAAGGATTGAAACTGACCAACTCTGTGACTTGCATTTGGTTTCCTCTCTGATGATCTCATGAGAGGAAGAAGTGTCATGGAGCAGAGTGATCATAGATTTAGAGCTTTAAGGGACAGAAGAGGCCATCTAGTCTACCCCTCTCATTTAACAGATAAGGAAACAGGCCGAGTAGAAGTCAAGCATTCTGCCCAAATTCTCCAATAGATCATATAGCTTTAGAGTTGGAAGGATCCTCAGAGGCCATATAGTCCAACCCCTTCATTTTACAGCTCTAGGGAAATGAAGTGATTTGCCCAAAGTCACCCAAGGAAAAGCTTCAGAGGAAGGATTTGAACTCAGGCCCTCTGAGTCCTGAACCAGTGCACTTTCCTCTGTGCCTCAAGGTCAGCATCAGCTCTTCTGTCTGCCTTGTAGCTGTGGAGAGGAGCCTATGGTCCATCCAAAAGTTAGCTAGGCTCAGGTTTGGTGAGTGCTAAGCTACATCATGGGACATGACAGACTTTGGGGACTAGATATATGGGAATGAATAATAGAATTCAGGAATCAAGCAAATACAATAATGAGATCTTCCACTCAAAGGTTCATTACTTCTTCGGTTCAGCTGTACAATCTCGATGGTAATGCTAACACTAATAATAGGTAGCATTTAGATAGTACTTTAAAATTTACAGAGTGCTATACATATAAAACAAGCATTTATCAAGTGCCTACAGTGTTCTAGGTGCTGTGCTGAGCTCTGAGGATACAAAAAAGGATAGAAAAAGGGGAAGGAGGAGGAAGAGGAAGAAGAAGAAGAGGAAAAAGAGGAGGAAGAGGAGGAAAAGGAAGAGGAAGAATATCATTTGAAAATCACAAGCTGTGATTTAAGTGACTTATGAGCTAAATACTGTCATTAACCTTATTTTGCAAGTGAGGAAAATGAGCCATAGACAAGTGAGCTGATTTACCCAGGGTCACATAGCTATTAAGTGTCTGAGTCAGGATTTGAACAAAGGTCTTCCTGGCTCCAAGTCCAACACTGTGTATCCCACCATCTACTGAGCTCAACAAGAATTTTTTTCCAATACTCAGGGTTGCAGTAATGCCATCCTTGGCCTTCACTATGTGACATCTCCTTGAGACAGGCTCTGAATTTGAAGTCAAGCTCTTCAGACCCTCATAGTATGCCTCTAATTTTCTGACTTTGTCTTACTTTGCATTCCTCCAAATCTTTCTTATTTTTTTTCCACAACTGGACAAGTCTCTGCCCCCTGAATGTACCCTGTTCTCCCCTGCCACTTTGCCTTTGCTCATGCTGAACCCTTTGCCTGGAATGCCTTCCCTCCTCCATTTGCCTGTGGTATTCCTATCTAAAGCCACTTCCTCCAGGAAGTCTTTCCTTTTCCTTTGATTGTACCCCTGGTAATAACAATACTCCCTTTCCCCCACTACTCAGATCTCCCACAACATTTCATTTCATCCCTTTCTAATAGGTCTCCTCTTGGGTAGCTAGGTGGTGCAGTGGCTAGAATCAGGAAGACTCTTCTTCCTGAGTTCAAATCTGGCCTCAGACACTTATTAGTTGTATGATCCTGGGCAAGTCACTTCACCTTGTTTGCTTCAGTTTCCTGATCTGTAAAATGAGCTGGAGAAGGAAATGGCAAATCACTCTAGTATCTTTGCCAAGAAAACCCCAAATGGGGTGACAAAGAGTTGGAAAGGACTGAAACAACTGAACAACGATCACAAAATAAGTCACTTGGTAAATAGAGCATTGGACTTTGGAATCCTTCCTCAGATACTTGCTTGGGCATGTCACTTAATGGCTGTTTACCTCAGTTTCCTCATCTGTAAAATGGGCCCAGTGGCAATATATAGAACAAAACAACTGGAGAGGGTAGTGGGACACCTCGACCTTTTTAAACTAAGGTCTTTAACAGGCCTCAGTTTGACCAAGGCCACACTCATTCAGTGATTAAGGCTAGGTAAGAAATGAGGCAGAGAATGCCTTCTTTTATCTACTTTAAAAAAAAATCTGAGAGGTGAAGACCCTCAGGGTTTCTGGCCAACGAAACAAAAACAATTGCTATTTATGTTCACTATGAGCCAATCAGGGCCCAAATGATGATCAAGTAGGGCCTGGGCTGGGACCTATTGTTGGCCAATCAATGAGAACCTTTCTTAATTCACCCTCTGATGAGGTATCTGTGGCAGAGAGAGGTTGCATTACTGCTCTGGATTATGGAGTAGCTTGGAACCAGAAATGTCTTTCAATCCCTGTGTTTGTCAAATGAAATAATATTTCTAAGTGCTTAGCACAGTGCCTGGTACATAGTAGGTGCTTATTAAATGCTTATTCTAATCTTTTCCCTTGTCTTATTTCCCAGCTCCCAGTTTCTTTCCTTTTAAGAGTGCTGTGACTGGGCCATCTCCATTCATCCTGATCCATATCTGGTCGCTTGTAATGTTAATGGAATAGAAGGACCTTCCCAGTCCATTAATAGTCCTATGTAACCTTCTTTGAGCTCTGGCACAGCTCATAGCTGTAACACATCCTGAGTCACTTAGAGCCCATTGAGGGAGGGACTTGCCTAAGGAGGAGCTTGCTTAAGGGGAGGCTTGCTTGGAGAAAGGCTTTCATATCTTCTGGTACTAAGCTAATTAGGCACTTAATCACAAGGGTTGTAGTACCTTCTGGCTTGGGAGTTAGTTTACGAGAAGGATCTTTTGATTTCCTGGTTGAGACTCAGAGTAGCTGTTTGTTCAGAGCTTCCTGACTACTCAGATGTAAAGACTCTCTCTTTCCAGTGATGTATGTAAAGTGTATAGCAATATTGCTTTGATTCAGCTAGTTAGAGCCCTGTCTGATGGTCTTTGTGCTAATTTCTCTGCTTGTATTTTCTCTGCTTGCATTTTCTTTGACATTCAGGGTGCTGACCTTTCCCCTGAGCTAGTGAATGTAATTAAAAGTAGGATTGTTTTTGAGCACCCTTTCCTAGAAAATCAGACCTAAGAACCTGTGCTAGCAGCCATCCTGGGTGTGCCAGTGTGGTTGCCATTGCACAGCCCTCCCTCACTTAGATCCAATTCACTTGTAAGTCATGGCATCACTGCCCTGATGTCATGGTCCTCTTCCAGAACTAAGGACAAACAGCAGCAGCAGTGACTAGTGGGATGCTGTGGAGCCCTCATGTGACATAGCGGCTGTCACCCTTCTCCCTGATAGAGCTGTAGCAGTGGGGCTATATTAACCCTATCATCTTCCTTGGCTTTCCTACTTAGGAATCACTGACAAGTATGATGCATCTGAAAATTAACAAGGTGATAGGACTCTGCATTTGGGAAGACCTGGGTTCAAATCCCACCTCAGAAACTTTCTGTGTGAACCTAGACAAGTCACAACTTCTCTGTGACTCAGTTTCCTCCTCTGTAAAATAAAGGAATTAGACTTAATGGACTGTAAGGTTCTCCTGAGCTATAGATAGATGATTCTTAATCAATTATCTCATTTCCTTCCCACAGCAAAGAAGTATTAGACTGTGAGTTCCTCAAGATCAGGGACTGTCCTTTTCCATTCTTTGAAGCCCCAGCACAGCTCCTTAAAGGCAAGGAAACTCACTTTTGTTTTTCTATCCCCAGAGCCCAGCATAGTGCTTGATACACAGGAGGTGTTTCATAAATGCTTATGGACTGATTCATATTTATCCCTGTTTCGCAAATATGGAAACTGAGGTTAAGAGATTAAGAGTGATTAAGAGTCACAGAGTTAGAAAGTATTTGAGTTGGAATTTGAACTGTTATGGGAGAAATATTTCCTCTTTGAGCTCATGTGGCAAGTTTATTGTTGAGTTTTTCAGTCATGTCTGACTATTCGTGACCCCATACTGGGTTGTCTTGGTTTGCCATTTCTTTCTCCAGCTCATTTGACAGATGACGAAACTCGGGCAAACAGGGTTAAGTGACTTATCCAGGGTTACACAGCTAGTAAGTGAGGTGGATTTGAACTCAGGAAGAGGAGACTTTCTGACTCCAGGTCAGGCACACCTATGCACTATGGCACCACCTAGCAGTAGGTTACTGCTTCTGAAACAAACCCTTAAGTTTTATTATGCTTAAGCACAAGGTCAGGATTCAGAAAAATAACCTTGAAGCTGGATTGGAATTTCTGAGAAACTTTTATAGAGAAAATTATGTCAAAAAATAGAGAAATAGGTTCTTTTACATATTGCAATCTCATACATTCTTTATTTGTTATTTATTTATTTTTTCTAAAATCTCATACATTCTTTTAGGCTATAAAAGTTAAACAGACAGATTTATAAGCCCATGTTTCCTTCAATGTCATAAAAGTTGAATAAATTTAAAACAGAATCATAATCTCATACATCCCTGAAGGAAACAAACATAGTAAAACACTCTCTTTAGGTAAACTAAGTCAGGTCACATATTAAACTATATTTAGAGGGTTCACAATGGATTTACAGTGAGGGGAGATTTGCATGTCTCCAGGGTAGGCTGCATAAATAACTAAATCTCTTGGGGAAGCTTAAACTCCCCTCTGGATTCTTACCTGAGGAATGTCAAAAGGTCTTCCCTTAATTCTACCATTCCATGAATCAGCTTTTAGCCAAGTGAGGTTAATATTAACAGAAAATACCTAAATATCTATGAGATATTTGGCATAATAAAATGTAATAAAAGGAAAATGAAAGTTTCACATTATAGAATTCAGATCCCCCTGACTCCCAAGTCCAGCATTCTCCATGACACATGTTACTTTTTCTTCTTTTGGGGGACAGTTGTGGTCCCTACTTACCTTGCATGGGGAGATTTCTAGCAGTCTGAGTCTGAGAGTCACCATCTTGATTCCTTTTTTTCCCTAGGTTTGCCATCTGAGGACTGTTCCTGTCTCCAGGAGGGCAGCAGAAGAGGGGAAGGCATGGCCCTGATATCTGGGTCACAGGTAAGTTGAGCTTTGGTTTTATTTAAATACAATCTGGGGTGTCTGACTGTGCTGTTTAAAAAGTTTGAGAGAGATGATTTCTGGTTAATGCAATCATTTCATTAATAATGCCAGCATTTTAATAAAAGGATGTTCATTTGGCCATCTCTCTCTTAGACCAAAGACCATCATGGTGGGCTGGCTTACAGTTTATATGCCCATTGGAAGAGGGGTGTTCCCTAGAATGGCAGTCAACTTTGATTGGTTCAATTGGTTCAAATTGGATCAATTAATGAGAGAATGAATATTACAATGAGGTGCTGAACCTATTCAGATGAACTCTGATTATGTCATTTACTTCTGTTACCCCCAGCCTTGTGCAATCTATTCAAAGAATTTCTTCCCACCCAAACCTGAGTAGAAAGAACACAATGGCTTCCCCACCTGGGTTGGATCTGAACAAGAGTGTTAAGAAAGTTAATCCAATCTCATTATCAGTAATGTCCTTCAAGAGACTGAACTTTTGAAATCAGGACTTTAGAGAAAGGGAAGAAACTCTGGATGTCCCCAAATCACTGGTTATTAGTAATCATTTCTCTCAAGACTGTACACGTTCTCTCCTTAGGATGCTTCATTTCCAAGATCCCTTAATTGGATATACTATAGTAAGGTGAAATTCAATAGGTATAAATGTAAAGTTCTTCCTCTAGGTTCAGAAAATCAATCATACAAATGCCAGATGGAATACTTAGCTAGATGAATGATGTAAGAAAAAGCTGTGCTTTTTAGCGGATTCCTTGCTTAAAAATGAGTCAAAAGTGTGATGTAACAACCAAATATAGTTATGAGATCACTTTAAAAACAAACAATCCCGTAACCAATTATTTGAGTAAAGGTTAATTTGGAGGAGGAAGCTACCACGATGTAGGGGCTGCTTCCTCCAGCCACCCCAGGCACTCTTGTTCTCCCTCTTCAAACTACCTTGTATTAATTTCGAATTTATTTTGCACACCCTTATTTTTGTGCATGTTGTCTCCCTTGTTAGAATGTAAGCTCTTTGAGGGCAGAAACCGATTCACTTTTGTTTTTGTATCTCCCCTTCCTTCTTTCCTTCCTTCCTTCCTTCCTTCCTTCCTTCCTTCCTTCCTTCCTGAAATAAGGGATAAGTGACTTGTCCCGGTCCCACAGGTAGTAAGTATTTGAGCCTGGATTTGAACTCAGGTCCTTCTGATTCCAGGGTGGGTGATTTATCCACTGCACCACCTACCTGCCCCCATTGCTTTTCAAAGTGCCAGGAACATAAGACATACTTCATAAATGCTTGTTATTGATTGCAGGGAAATTTCTAATTAGCATATTGGTTATAGAGTAGAAGTCACTTTTAAGCAGTAATAGAAGGTGTAATTTGTTGGAAAAAATGGGAGCAGGGACTTTTAACTTTTTTTTTGTTTCTTGGACCCCTTTGGCAGTCTAGACAAACCTGCAGGCCCCTTCTCAGAAAAATGTCTCAAATGCATAAAATAAAATACTTAGGATTATAAAAGAAACTAATTATATTGAAATATAGTAAGCAAAGTATTTTAAAATGGTGATATAGTAAAACAGTTTTTTATTGATGCATTCAATAATGAATCAATAAATTTAAAATCTAGACAGGATAAAGTAAAATTTCATTTATTAAAAAATCAGTGTGTTGGTTGTCCTTGGAAAAGCAATAAACATGTCTTATTGGACATCTGATTAGTTTTCATCTGTAATGTAAGACGAGAATATCTGTGATTTCAATTGGTGACAAAATCAGATACTGCTAATCCTTTTGTACTTATTACTTACATTCATAATTTAAGGAAATGTTCAGTTTGGGGTGGAGGTTTAGTGAAAATAAGGATTCATTTTATTTTTTTGCATCAAAGTTCATGGATCTCCCCTGAAATGTATCTGCCGATACCCTTAGGGTTCATGAACCTGGGGTTAAGAATCCCTGGTTTAAGATATGATCACAGACATGTATATTGGATATCTAGTTGCATGACATTTGCTGATTACATGCATCAATTAGTTTGGTTGTATCCGTGAAATTCTACCCCCTTCGCATCTGGCTCGTTCCCACTAGAAAAATCGGGGTCTAAGGGTGATCTTGAATAAGAGTAAACACTGAATTGTTTATTTCAACTCCTCTCAAGCCCACCTGTCATGCCTTGTCATTCTATTCAAATGACACTGGGCACCTGATGTGTTCATATAATGTCAAGTGCATATTCAATCCAGCAAAAATCCCACATTGCTTGCCATTACAGTTCATCAGCAGAGTATTTGGAAAGTCCCTCCAAGGTGAAAAAGCCTCCAGGATGGGCCCAAGTTGTGGGATTCTCTAAGAACTGGCTTAGATTAATGTGGAGAGCTCAGCCCTCAAGTGATGGATACTCTTGGCTGCAGAACTGTCTATTTAAGACCTTGTGAGTTGTATTGATGAATGGAGTCCCCACTCTTCTGAATTGGGAAATATTAAAGAGACAGCTGTTGTTATGGAAAGAGTATTGGCTTCCTAAGCAGGAAAGCTGTGGTTGACTTCATTTCTTGTCTTTGAATCCTCAATGCCTTGCAGTGTTGGTCTCAGAGCAGGTACTTAATGAATGGCTGATCTTTGATTGATTGCTATCACCTCTGTCCTTCTGGACACTGATTCTCTTAATGAAGCCCACTATCGCATTAGATCTGAGGCTGCTTTGTATATTCTGTCAAAAACCCTGAGCCTGGTGCTGTTCACTGAGCCACATGAGGGGATGAGTCCTGGGTGAGCAGGAATGTGTTTGGTCTTTCAGGAATCAGTGACATTCCAGGATGTGGCTGTGGAGTTCACCAGGGAGGAGTGGCAGCACCTGCACCCTTCTCAGAGGGACCTGTACAGGGATGTGATGCTGGAGAACTATAGGAACCTGGTCTCCCTGGGTAAGGAACCCTTTGGCCCCATGACTTGGCATCTTTCCTTTAGAGAATCTTTGCTTTCTTCTTGTCATAAGCTGTGGGAGTGCCTATGTGAATGGGGTGTCATGGGACCTGAAATTCCTAATCTGAATTAACCATAAGATCATCGGTTTAGATCTGGAAGTTCCCTTCATAGCTTGCTAGTCCTGTATACCACTCACCTCCGTGAACTCTGTAATGTAGCTGTACTGACCTGTTTGCCATTCCCCACATACAACTTCCATCTCTGTACTTTTGGACTGTGTTCTCCATGCCTGGAATTCTCTCCCTTCTATTTTTTGGCTCTTAATGTCCTTTAAGGCTGAGCTCAAGTGATAGTTTCTACAGTAGGCCTTTATTATTCTTCTGCCTACATGTATCTTCCTCTCTAAGGTCACCTTCCATCTACTTTGCATGCATCTTGATTTATGTGCTTGTTGTATCTCCCATCAGAAGGTAAGCTCCTTGAGGACAAGTACTTTTTTTTATCTTCTGCTCCTAACAAAATACCTGGCACCACTTAAGTGCTTAATCAATTATTGTTGTTTGATTGATTAACCTTAGAGGTCATCTAGTCTGACTTCCTTATCTTACAGATGAGAAAACTGATGCTCAGAAAGGTCAAATGAGGTGCTCAAGGTCACAAGAATATCAAGTCGTTGGGATCTAAAGGAAGCCCAGGAAGTCAGTAGGTGGAGGTGAAGAGGGAGTGTATTCCAGGAACAGGAGACAGTATAAAGATATGGATGAGGTATTCTGAGAAAACACGAGGAGGGAATGACTGCTTTTAGTTGGGTTCTAGGGGTAAGAGGAAAGGGTTCAAGGATGTCTTCCTCTTCTGGATGCCACCTGAACTGAATTTAGATTGAAAAGAAGATTTTTCAGTCATCTGAAATGAGAGAGGAAAGTGCTGTGGAGAGTTCCTTAAATGTCAAGAAATTTGTATTGGTCCCCATACACAAAAGGGAACCACTCAAGACTCTCTTGAACAGGGGAATGAATGGTATTATAGCTGTTCCCAGCCAGGGGTTCATGAGACCCTAGGGAAAACCTTCCCATCTTGAAGTCTGTAAGACTAGGGGTCAAAAAGTGAGTAGCCAGAGTGAAAGAAAAATAAATTTATTAGTTCTCTAAGGGAAGCTAGGCAGTGCTGCAGTGGATAGAGTGCTGTACTTGGAGTCAGAAAGACACATCTTCCTGAGTTCAAATCTGTCCTCAGGCACTTATTAGCTATGTGACCTTGGGTACTTCACCCTGTTTGCCTCAGTTTTTCTAATATTTCTCTAACTATTTCCGCCAAGAAAACCCCAAAAGAGGTCACAAAGAGTCAGATATGACTTAAAAAGGTCTGATCTTTAGTTCACTAAGGAAAACTGCATGTTAGGCTACAGATTGAGTTTTATAGTGTTTTTATTTTTTATAATGTTTTAATTTTTATAATGTTTACAATATTTTAGTTTTTGTAGAGTATACAACCAATGGCTTTCCATGTAGAATAAAAATGGGCAAAATGTATAAGCCTTAGGGTTATAGGAGGTACTAAAGGTCAGATTTGTTCCTGTGGATATATATATTTTCTGAAGTTAGTCTTATCAGAATTTCCTTTATTGACAGGAAATCTCTTAGATGATGGAGACCTCTTTTAAAAATAGAATCATTCTTGTTCCTCATGTTGTTGTCAATGGGGAAGGAAGCAAAGTATAAACCCCATAGTTCTGGTTCCTTGGCCTCAGAGGTTACTTTATCTGGGGAGAACACGTTTCCACAAAACTCAAAGAGCTCAGATTCCTCCACTTCCTCCACAATGGCATAGTTAGTTGAAAGGGAGGAATTTACTTTACTGGTCTGGAAATAGGCAGTGTGGCATGGCGGATAGAAAGCTGACCTTGGAGTCAGGCGAGATCTGGATTCAAGGCCTGCCTCTGACCTATATTAGCTCAGTGACTCTGGGCAAATCACTTCACCCGTGGGTGCTGCAGGCAGCTGCCTGAGACTGTTTGCAGAAGTTGGATGAGGTGCTACGAAGATGGATGCTAACATGCATTGGTAAAAGAGGTTTCCTCACCGGTGAGTTCCTGATGCAAATGGCATTGCAGATCCAGTCCCATCCCTACTGCCAGGAAAGATCCTAAGACAGTAAAAATGAAAGGGAAAGCACATATCTATTTGGGGTAATTTATTACCATAGGAAAAAGATTCAGAGATCAGGTAATTTTCTTCATAGAAAGCTGGCTGGAAAGAATGAAATAGGCCCCAATCCTCCATGTTCCGCATCTTACCTAACAACAGATCAGCATTAGAAGCACTTGAGGATTTTTAACCACTCTAGGGTTGACTCAACATTTCCCTCACAACAGCCCTGAGATGTTGCTAATGAAGGGGTTAATTTACCAATTTTATGGTTGAGTACACTGAAGCTTAGAGACATGAAGGCATTTGTTTATGTTCATATCTCATAATTCAGCAGACTCGAGTCCCAACATACTTTCTGTGTAAAACGTCCCGAGTCCCAACATACTTTCTGTGTAAAACGTCCCAACAGTCCTCCCCTTTTACTTATGTCTTTTTATATCCCCTTGATTTCTAATGCCCAGTGAGCCATCTTTTGGGGAAAAAATAAATTCAGCAAAACTAACCAATGAATCCATTGATTTTGGTAATACCAAAAACATTCTCTAGTGCCCCCCTCTCCAAAGAAAGAAGTGATGTGAATTTAAAGAAATGTCTTTTTCTAGGAGAGCCTTGGTAATTATTTTTATGCAATATTCATTTTCTATTTGTTGTCATTTTTCTTTCTTTTTACTTATTGTAGTCATTGTGTGTGCTGTTTTCCTAACTTCATTCTGTGTACATTCAAATTCTTATCTAGATTCCTTATTTCTTCATTTTTCATCATTTCCTTGGACACAGAAATGTCCATTTATTTATGTACCACAAATTATTTAGAGAATTCAATCCAATCCAATCCAATAAATTAAGTGCCTACCATGTGCTGGGTACTTTTCTAAGTGTTGGAGATACAATTAATAAAAAGGCAGCCAGTCCCTGCCCTCAAAGATCACACAATCTTTTTTTTAAATTTTATTTCATTTTTAACATTAAAAAAAATTGAATTCCAAATTCTTTCCCTCTGTTCAGCCCCTCTCCCACTAAATGATGAGACAAGCAAAATGACACCCATTATATGTGTGAAATTATGCAAAATATAGTCCCATATTAACCATATAGCAAAAAGGCAATTTTTTTAAAGTGAGAAAATTATAATTTGCACTAAGAGGTCATCAGTTCTCCCTGTGGAGGTGAATAACAATTTTCATCATGAACCTTTCCCAATTGTCCTAGGTCATTGTATTGATCAAAGCAGCTAAGTCTTTCACAGTCAATCATAACATTTAGCATCATTGATGTTGCTGTGTACCATAATCTTCTGGTTCTGCTCCCTTCACTTTGCATCAGTTCATATAGGTTGTCCCAGGTATTTCTGGGAAACTATACCCTTTATCATTTCTTATAACGCAATAGTATTCCATAATCATATACCACAACTTGTTCAACCCTTCCCTAATTGATGGGCAGCCCCTCAATTTCCAGTTCCTTGCTAAAGAGCTGCTATAAATATTTGTATACATATAGGTCCTTTTCCTTTTCCTTTCATCTCTTTGTGATGTAGACCTAGCAGTGGTATTGTTGGGTCATGGGGTGTGCACAATTTTATAACCCTTTGGACATAGTTCTAAACTGTTCTCCAGAATATTTGAACCAGTTCAAAACTCTACCAACAATTCATTAGTGTACCTACTTCTCCACATTTCCTTCATTATTTGTCATTTCTGATAGATGTGAGTTGGTACCTCAGAATTATTTTAATTTGCATTTCTCTAATCAATTGTCATTTAGAGCATTTTAAAAAATGACTATAGATAGCTTTGATTTCTTCTTCTAAAACTGGTCTATTCATATCTCTTGACTGTTTATCTGTTGAGGAATGGTTCTTATTTTTATAAATTTGATTTAATTCCTTCTGTATTTGAGAAATGAGCCCTTAATCAGAGAAACATGATGTAAAATGTTTATGTTACTTCATTGTCTATAGTAGCTTTTAGCAAAATGTAGTTTCCCTGATTAGCTTGTTTAATTAGGTCTATTTTTTTTCTTTTGCTTTGCCTGAGATCATGATTATTACCCCTGTCTTTTTTACTTCAGCTGAAGCATACTAGATTCTGTTCTAACCCTTTATTTTAACTCTCAGTGTGTGTGTGTGTGTGTGTGTGTGTGTGTATGTGCATATGTGTGTCTGTATCTTTCTGTTTCAAGTGTATCTCTTCTAGGCAATATATTATTGGACTCTGGTTTCTAATCCATTTTGCTATCTACTTCCATTTTATGGGAGAGTTCATCCCTTACATTCATAGTTAAGATTACTAATTGTGTATTTCCCTCCATCCTATTTTCTTCTATTTATCCTTTTTTTTCTCTTTGTACCTGTCCCTTCTAAAGGGTCTGTTTTGCTTCTGACTACTGCCTCCATTAATCTACCTTCCCTTTTATCACTACCCTTCTTTTACCTTATCTCTTTCCCTTCCTACTTCCCTGTTTGGTAAGATAGATTTTTTTACCCAACTGAGTATACATACACACACACACACACACACACATGTATACACACATACAGTTTGTGTGTGTGTGTATTCTCTCTTTGAACCAGTTTCAATGAGAGTGATGTTCAGGTGTTGTCTGCCACTCTATTTTTTTCTTCCACTGTAAAAGGTCTTCCTTGCACCCTTCTTTTTTGTGAGATAATTTCTCCTCCATTCTTCCTCTCTTTCCCCCCTTCTCCAAATGCATCCTTCTTTCTTATCTCTTTGCTTTTTGAGATTATTCCAACATAATTGACTCATACACATGCCCTCTATTAGACTCCTAACTTAGTTAATAATGATAAAGTTCTTGGGCGTTACATGCATCATCTTCCCATACAGGAATCTAAACACTTTTTTTAAAAAAAATATTTTTTAATTAATTTATTTATTTTTAGTTTTCACCACTTTCATAAGATTTGGAGTTCCAAATTTTCTCCCTATCCCTCCCCTCCTATACCCCAAGACTGTATGCAATCTTATAAAGCTCTACATATACGTTCATATTAAATATATTTTCACATTAGTCATGCTGTAAAGAAGAATTAGAACCAATGGGAGAAACCACGAGAAAGAAGAAACAAAAATAGAAGGGAGAGGAAATAGTATGCTTCAATCTGCATTTAGACTCCATGTTTCTTTTTTTGGATGTGGATAGCATTTTCCATGATGAGTTATTTAGAATTCCAAAATCTTAGATCCTTGGTCTTACATCCTTCCATTGCTAAGCAGAGATAAGTCTATCAAAGTTAATCATCACACAATGTTGCTGTTACTGTGTACGATGTTCTTCACTCAGGGTCAGCTCATGTACATCTTTCCAGGTTTTTCTGAAGTCTGCCAGCTCATCATTTCTTATGGAACAACAGTATTTCATTATATTCATATACCATAACTTGTTCATCCATTCCCCAATTGTTGGTCATCCCCTCAATTTCCAATTCTTGGCCACCACAAAAAGAACTGCTTTAAATATTTTTGTACATGTGGATCCTTTTCCTGTTTTTATGATCTCTTTGGGATACAGATCTAGAAGTGGTAATGCTGGATCGAAGGGTATGTGTGGTTTTATAGCCCTTTGGGCATAGCTCCAAATTGCTCTCCAGAATGGTTAGATCAGTTCACAACTCCACCAACAATGCATTAGTGTTCCAATTTTCCCACATCTTCTCCAACATTTAACATTTTCCTGTTTTTTTTTCATGTTAGCCAGTCTGATAGATGTGATGTTGGAATATAAACAATTTAACCTTATTGAGTCACTTATGAATTCTCACTCATGTTTACTTTTTATGCTTCTGTTAAGTCTCATGTTTAAATGTCAAATTTTTTATTCATCTCTTGTCTTTTTATCATGGGTGCTTGAAAGTCCTCTATTTCATTAAATGTTTTTTTTCCTCTGAAAGATTATTCTCAGTTTTGCTGGGTAGGTTATTTTTGGTTGTAATCCTGGCTGTTTTGCTTTCTGAAATATCATATTGTAAGTTCTCTGCAAGGAACTCATATTCTAATGGGGGGAGACAGAACACAGAAGGAGGCAGAAAAGTTGGGGTTGTGTGGGAGAAGATCAGGGGATATTTAATGAAAAGTCATCTTGTTCCATGGAATTGAAACCATGTAGAGCAGTAGATGCAGAGTGGAGGGAGCCAAAAAGCCACTCCCCAGGCAGTAAGCATCTTCATTGTTTAAAGTTCTTTGGTATTATGAAAGAGCCTCTCTAAATATTTTGCTGTTTATAAGTTCACTTATTTTCCTTGATCTCCTTAGGGTATATGGATAGCAGTGCTTCCATCATTTTAAAGAGTCCAGCACTCTTGGTGTGAGTTCTGTCTCATAAGGTACTAGGATTAAGAGCTGGAAGAGACCTTAATGATCATGTGGTATTTCCAACCTTGACTCATTTTACAGACAAGAAAACAAGATCTTAGAACTTGACTTGCCTAATGTCACAAAGGTACATGCTGCAATTAGAACTTCAGTCATCCAATTCCAAATGGAATGGAGTTTTTCCACTCTACAATGCTCTTCTCCTCTCATTGGAAATCTAGTATAGGATTTGCATGGCCCATAGGAGGTTGGGGAGGGTGGTATTTAGTAGAGATTTGACTCTCTTAGCTCTTTCTCACAAACATTCCAGAGTCAACAATAAACAATAAAAGAAGTGGAATGGTGAGAGAGAGAGACAGACAGAGAGAGAGAGAGAGAGAGAGAGAGAGAGAGAGAGAGAGAGAGAGAGAGAGAGAGATTGAGAATAGAACTAAAGGCTCTCAAAAGGATTGATTACCTATGTCAGTAGGGAAAATGGAGTCCTTTGAAAGAGGTAGGCAATGCCTTTCTTTGTGGGGTGGAGGAAGATTCCAACCATGATGGAGCTACTTTAGATGGCCACAGTGAGTAGTAACTGGATCATAGCATCATAGATGTAGAGCTAGATAGGACCTTAAAGGTCCTTGAGACCCACTCCCTCTTTTACATGTGAAGAAATTGAAGCCCAGGAGAATAAATAACTTGCCAATGGTCATGTGAGTTAAGAAATCCTGATCTACTCTGTTTAGTCAAATGGTATGGTTGTGAAAATAGAATCTGCTATAGCAAAGTGCCTGCAAAAACTGGCTCCATTCTTTTCCTGTGCTTCTAAAAAGAATTTTGAAACAGCTAGATAGTGCAGTGGCTAGAGCTCTGGACTTGGAGTCAGGAAGAACTAAGTTCAGTCTCTGACTCAGACATTTACTAGATGAATTTTAGCTTCAGTTTCTTCATCTTTAAACTGGGGGCAATAATAACACCCAACTTACAGGGTTATTATAAAGTGATATTTGTAAAACACTAGATAAATTCCAAGTATTATTAATACTCTCACTATATGTGTAAATGAGTTTCAGGAAGATTTTAAAGCAATGAGAAAATGGCATATTGGTTGGTGGTTGCTGATTTCTTCCTGTTTACTTTTTTATCAATAATACCATTTGTGATCATTTTGATTTTGGGGGGTGGTATTTGATTAGGACAAGTCTCTTTTCTTAATTTTCTATTTGTTTGTCACCTTTTCAAATACCTGATATGTCATGGCTAAATTTAGTGGCTCTCCTGTCCCTGGTGATGAGAATAGACCTCTATATAGATTCTTAAGATCTGTTCAATTTATTTTCTATCACTTTTCCCTTTAGTTTCATCTATAAATACTGTCAGAATGTTCTGGCTTAATTGGGTCTTATGCCAAGCTTTCTGCAGGCTCAATTTCACTCATTGCATTTCATTGTTTTGTAAGGTAATTTTATTTGCAATTCTGCTGTGCAGACTCAATGCAGACTCTTGACTCTTCTTGACCCCATTTGGGGTTTTCTTGGCAAAGGTAGTGGAGTGGTTTGCCATTTCCTTCCCCAGATCATTTTACAAATGAAGAAATTGAGGCAAATAGGGTCCAGTAACTTGCCCAAGGTGATCCAGCTAGCAAGTGTCTGAAGCCAGTTTTCAACTCAGGAAAAGTCTTTCGGACTCCAGGCCAAGGGCTCTATATACTATGGCGCCACCTAGCCGCCTCCTTTCCCTACTACATGTTTTGTGTTCATAGAATTCAAACTCCTAGAAGACAGGGACTCTCACTTTGTATTTATATCTCCAGGTTCTAGCAGAGTTCTTGGAATATAGTAGGTTCTTAATAAATATTTATGTTTCAATTAATGTAATATTCTTTGCCCTTTTCTTTATATGGTTAAAAACTTAACTTGCATTCTAAATTGATATCCTCATATGCTATCATGGGAGATCAAGAGTTGCTGACCAAGATGCTTCCAATGCTTTTGTGGTCTTGTGGTTGTGATAACTTTATTTGTTTATTTGTTTTTAGTGGATGAAACTTCTTTAATAAATAGTGATGGGTTGATGTCTTAACTTTTATCTATTTACCAGCTCATTTAAAAAGGTCAAGTTGGAGCTTTTGTAATCACATGCCTTCTCTTCTCACCTTAATTTTTTCTTCTGTGTATAGTCAGATCTTTAATTAGTTAAATCAAGGATCACAATGCCAAAATTTAAAAAAAAGATAAAGTTGGGAAGATAAAGTATACCACTGGACCTATTTAAAGAAATTGTTGCCTCCGAAAGTGGATAATTTCCAACCATTGACTCATTGCCACTTTTTTTTTGGGGGGGGGGGAGGGATAATTGGGGCTAAGTAACTTGCCTAGGCTCACACAGCTTCTAAGTGTCTGAGGTTGGATTAGAACTCAGGTCCTCTTGACTCCAGAGTCAGGGCTAGTGCTCTATCCACCGCAGCACCTAGCAACCCTCCTCATCACCACTTCCTACAGAAATTTCATCAATGAAGTCACCACCATGTCACTATTGCTGTGGTTTAGTTTCTCCCACAGTGTATTCTCTAGTTGGTTGTTGGGCAAAGATACATTGATGCCAACATTTGGTTTTGGAGGTGGTTTAAAAACTATAATTCTTAGCACCCTGTGCACTCATTTTTAACTACTTAATTGCTATTGTAGTGGTCATGGAAAGGTCACAGACTGAGAACTGCTTAGCATATTTGTCAGTTTTATTTATCTCCTGATAGCTAGCTTTCTGGTGAGTCTTTCAGTTCTTAGCTAAGCTGCTCCTTAGAGAGCAGACATATTCTCTTATTAGGATGAGCTGTTTGTATTCCACTGTCATATATATCCTTTGGGACCCCAGGATCACCTAAAGTGAGATATCAGAGAAGAACTTTTATTCCCATTTTTGCTTGGTGAATTTCTACTTGTTCTTTAAGACTGCTTAATGCTGCTTTGTCTATAAACCTTCCCTATTACCTACAGTTGGGGTAAGGTTTCCTTTCTCAGAAATCACATGACAATTTGTAGCTTTTTATGCACTCATTGAGTTCTCCTTTGCTCTATAGTTACTCATACTGGAATCCTATTGTGATTTTGTGATTGTAGGGCAATCTTGAGTAAAGGGATTGAACCTTAATGTCTTTGTGTGCACCTAGCATGTTGCTTCTACTTCAATTTATTCTTCAGTCATTTATTTAAAAGGATGCATCACTGAGATAGATAGTGGGATAAATGCAATGTTTCTCGAAGTATTTTCTTCCCTCAGAAGTCTATGGCCTAGTGGAAGGATTTGGCACAAACACAGAATATTGTAACATTCCACATTGCGAGATAACTACATTATAGAAAAGCAAAACAAAGTACTTTGTGATTTCTCTGTGGGGAAATTGTGACTATGGGAAGGAATCAGAGAAAGCTTTGTGGAATAGGTGCCATTTAAGGGCAGAAAGGAAACATATGAATTCAATAGGTGAATAGGAAAAAAGGAGAAAATAGTGAGTGTAGAGAACATTTGGAGCAAAATATTGGAGGCAGTAAAGTATGAGGTGTATTCGAGGAGCAAAGAATAGTTTGCTTTGGCTGAAATGTATACTATTCAGGGAATACTATAGCCCTGGAAAGGTAGGATGGCACCAGATTGTGGAGAGCCCCAAAGGCTGGGCTTAGAAGTTTGAATTTTACTTCACATGTTTTAGGGAGTCATTGGACATCTCAGAGTGGGGGAGTAACATGGTTAGATTTATGTTTAAGGAACATTTTTTTTCTTGATGTATGGACTAGATGGCAAAAAGAAGAAGTACAGGAAGACCTTTTGGGTGTCTAATGCAGTAGTACAAAAGAAATGTAAGATGTGCAAATTTAGAGATATCTACACTCCAAATGTTCATATGGACTATTTATTCCAGACCTGTGGTAGAACCTTACCAGTTCATATTGGTCTGATCAGCCACAGTCAGACACACTGTATTTTGACCCCAACATAATGATGTCATTTTGGTCCTTTTTGAGAATGAAGGACAACAACCAACTAACAGAAGGATAGCAATGAAAACTCCTGAAGAAGTAGGAATAGGTACTCCAGGTATTGCAGAGACAGAGGGATGTCACAATTCATTGGATATGAGAGGTTAAGAGTCAAAGAAAAAATAATTTATGGACATAGGATACAGGATGGATGGTAGTACCTTAGGCAAAAATAGTGAAATCACAAGGAGTATTAGGTTGGAGTGGATAGATACTAAGGTCAATTTTTGATGTTTTGGGTCTGAAGGGCCAGTGAGACACTATGTATATTTACTGTACATAGCTAGAGGCATGGGTCTAGAGATCAGCAAAGAGGTTATGGCTGGAGAGAGATTTGGGAATCATCTATGTTGTAGTGGTAGTTGAAGCCATAGATACAAATGATATTTCTGCAAGGGAGAAAGTGTAGTGAAAGGATGAAGGAGGATGAGTGATAAAGAATAGACTATAGGGGAAATAACATTAAATGATTAAAAAGGAAAAAAAAAGTGGTGTCAGCACAGAAAACAGAAGAGTTAGATAAGATTATTTCAAAAAGAATTGGGAGGCATATATTAAGCACTTAATAAATGTTTCTTTAATTGAATCATTTACCTCCTCCTAGCAGGATGAAGGACAAATAGGCTAATTGTTTTCTTGGGTTCAGATCAACTCTGTGGCCTGTCTTTCCATACTTCATTGAGAATCCTTAAGAAGTTCTTTCCACATCCCTCTGGACTTTTCCTATAATGTCCATACTTTCCTGGGAATGGAAAGGTTGGAACTGAATTCTGAGTTGGTTCCTTCATACAAACATCCATTTCTCATTTCTTTCCCAATGAGCAGGGCTTCCATTTTCCAAACCAGAAGTGATCTTCCATTTGGAGCAAGGAGAAGCATTATGGAATGCAGAAAAAGAAGTTCTAAGAATAGTCAACCATCCATGTGAGTAAAGGAAAACTAACATATTGTACTTAAGTCCTAAGCAATAACTGATTCAGAAGGGGGAAATTTGGGGGGGAAATTCTTTTTCAGAACCCTCTAGTACTGTGGTTAAGGTTATGAGACTATTCAACAAAAGCTATTAACATTTTGTTGCTCAGACAACTAGTAATAATGATAATGAAAACAGAGATGGATATGGCTTTTATCTATACCCAGTCAGAAAAGTGGTTGTTAGGCATAGAGCAGTGTCAACAAAACACAGGAAGCACTTGCCTTCTTCTGCCACTTGGACTTTTCTAACTCTATGGAAGTCAAAAAGTCCTGCCTTTTTCACAGGGTTTCCACACTGGATACCAGTAGTGAGAAACTATAGGATTTGCAGGCTTCTGCCTTTTTCCTGAGATTGGATGACTGGGTGATGATGGATATTGGAGGATTCCAAATTTTAGAGGATAACAAGGCTCCAAGGAAATGTCAAAACATTGATGGATTTGTAATGACCATCTCTCTTCTGCCCATTCTTCTACCCTGACACCCCCAATACCACACACACAGACACACATACACAAGCAAACACAGAGTGGAACATTGACTGGAGCAACTTTTCTATGTCTTTGCCCTGCTTACCAAGTAAGAAACTCTTGGGCCTTTAGAGAGAGAACATTTTATGTAGCCTAAATCTCTACAAAAACCTACCTGAATCTTTCATTTTCTGAATTTTGGCTGCTTAGCAATATGTCTTCCATTGATAACATTGTTCCTATGGAGCTAATTGCCCATACAATGTTGTTTTCCCCAAATCAATCATTGACTTTTTTCTGGATAGGCTTAGAGCCTTAGTGCTCCAACAGAGAACAAGTGCTATTGATAATCTTTCCATGTCTTTCAGATTCCCAGAGTCCAGAGACTAACTTTGCTACCTTGGAGTCAACTACAAATCCGAGCATTTCTGTGGAACAATCATTGCAGGAAAGATGGAGAAGAAAGATTCCTTGGGATTGCAAGTTAGGAAAAGTCTGGGAATGTAATGTCAGATTAGAGAGGAAGGAGGAACCTTCCAAGCAAGTAACAGTTACCCAAAGGAATGCCTCTAAAATGTCTACTGTCTGTGAATATAATAAATTAAGGAAAAGTTTCAGTCTGGAATCAGCCCTTATTTCACAACAGAGAGGAAAGAACTTCTATAAATTCAGAATAGCTGGAAAGAACATAAAATGGCATTCAAGCCTATTAAAAAATAATAGAATCTTCTTAGACAAGAAACTTTGTACATATTATAAATGGGAGAAAGACTTCAGTCACAACTCTGATCTTGCTCAGCATCACACCACATCTCATGGAGAAAAACTTTATGAATGCAGTAAAAGTGACAAAATATTAATTCAGAGTGCAGATTCTAATCAACTTCAAATGAGTGATAATGGAGAGAAGTCCTATGAACATAATGAATGTGAGAAATTTCTCAGGAGTAGTTGCTACCAGATAGAGTACAGTAGAGAAAAGTCCCATAAATGTAATGAATGTGAAAAATTTTTCAGCTGTAAATCATCCCTTATTAAACATCAAAAAAATCATACTCAGTATAGTATAGGTGGGAAAGTCTTCAATAACAGCACATTCCTTCTTCAATGTCAGAAAATTTATAATGGAGTTAAAAAATCCTATGTTTGTCATGAATGTGGGAAAACATTTACCCATAGCTCATCTCTTAGTAAACATCAACGAATTCATACTGGAGAGAAACCATATAAGTGTATTGACTGTGGGAAAGCTTTTACTTATAGCTCATCTCTTACTCAACATCAGAGACTTCATACTGGAGAAAAACCATATAAATGTAATGAATGTGGGAAAGCCTTTAGCTACAGTGCATCTCTTACTCAGCACCAGAGAGTCCATACTGGAGAGAAACCCTATAAATGTAGTGAATGTGGAAAAGCCTTCAGTGACAGCTCACACCTTACTCAACACCAGAGAATTCATACAGGAGAGAAACCCTATAAATGTAGTGAGTGTGGGAAGGCCTTCAATGACAGCTCTCACCTTACTCAGCATCAGAGAATTCATACTGGAGAGAAACCATATAAATGTGATGACTGTGGGAAAGCTTTCAGCCACAGTTCATCCCTTACTCAACATCAGAGAATTCATACTGGAGAGAAACCTTATGAATGTGTTGACTGTGGGAAAGCCTTTAGCCATGGCTCATCTCTTTTTCAACACCAGCGAATTCATACTGGAGAGAAACCCTATGAATGTAGTGAATGTGGGAAGGCCTTTAGTGACAGCTCATCCTTTACTAAACATCAAAGAATACATACTGGAGAGAAACCTCACAAATGTAAGGAATGTGGGAAATCTTTCAGCCATAGATTATCCCTTATTTTACACCAGAGAGTTCATACTGGAGAGAAACCCTATGAATGTAGTGAATGTGGGAAGACCTTCAGTGACAGCTCCTCTCTTACCCAACATCAGAGAATACATACTGGAGAAAAACCTTATGAGTGTAATGACTGTGGGAGAGCCTTTAGCCATAGCTCGTCTTTTGCTAAACATCAGAGAATTCACACTGGAGAAAAACCTTATGAATGTGATGAATGTGGAAAAGCCTTTAGCCATAACTCATCCCTTATTAACCATCAGAGAATACATACTGGAGAGAAACCTTATGAATGTGATAAATGTGGTGAAGCTTTTAGTCAAAGCTCATCTCTAACTCAACATCTGAGAATTCATACTGGAGAAAAACCCTATGAATGTAGTGACTGTGGGAAAGCCTTTAGTAACAGCTCATCCTTTACTACACACCAGAGAATTCATACTGGAGAGAAACCTTATAAATGCAGTGCGTGTGAGAAAGCCTTCAGGTCTAGAGCATACCTTACCCGACACCAGAAAACTCATACTGGAGAGAAACCCTATGAATGTAATGAATGTGGGAAAGCCTTTGGTGATAGCTCATCCCTTAGTAAACATCAAAGAATTCATACTGGAGAGAAGCCCTACAAATGTAGTGAATGTGGGAAAGGTTTCAATGAAAACTCCTCCCTTACTCAACATCAGAGAAGTCATACCGGAGAGAAGCCATATAAATGTGATGAATGTGGGAAAGCCTTTAGCCATAGTTCATCTCTTACACAACATCAAAGAATTCATACTGGAGAGAAACCCTATGAATGCTGTGAATGTGGAAAAGCCTTCACTGATGGCTCATCCCTTACTCAACATCAAAGAATTCATACTGGTGAAAAACCCTATGAATGTCATGACTGTGGGAAAGCCTTTAGTCATAGCTCCTCTCTTACTAAGCATCATAGAATTCATGCTGGAGAGGGGTTTTATCAATGTAGTAACTATGAAAAGCATTTTAACCATAGTTTGACCTTCCTCAAACAACAATATTAGGGTTTAGCAATAATGTTTTGGCAATAAGAAGACATTTTATGAACCCAAAGAGTCAGGACTGGTAGGCCAATGCATAACTGTTAAAATATAACAGCATCTGTAGTTTTGTTTCAGTCTCAAATTCTCCTCTGACCATAATGACTCAATTTTCTTATGTAGAAGATTTGGACATGGAGTTGCATGACTTGAAAGGTCCCTTCTAGGTCATAAATCCTATGAGACTGTGATCTTTGTTCCCTAGTCATATATTCTGCCTGCCTTAATTCTATCTCCAATGTCCACATGACTCCCAACTATCCATCTGTTCTTTTTAACTTCATTAGTTTCCCATCTCTGTAACTCTGCCTTGGGCCTTGGTTCTTCACTGAATGAACAGGATTTATTAAAATAAATGTCCCCACCCCATTCTAAATTTTGACTGGCCTCCCCTTAAAATAGAAACTGACCTCCATGCTCTCATTTCTGAAATCTTCCATTGTAGTTATAAGCAGCCTTGAGTTGACTAAGTAGATGTGATGCCTGATTTTATACCTCTTACTCTGGCATAGAATGGGACAAGTTTGTACTCACCAAACCTCTGAGTATGGGAAACAAAGCAAAACACTTTTAGCCTTTTTTCCTCCACTGTAGACTTACAACACTGCCTTGTGTGCAGAAAATTACACTTGGGGTTAGATAAAATAGTTGATGAAGGAAAATTCTACCTTCAGACTTGTGCAACATTCCTGGCTGAGAACCCCACCTGCTTCATGAATTAAATTTGCTGGTCAGTTGAAGGAACTTACAAGTTATTTTCATCCAACCCATGGCTCATGGTCTTCTCCCTAAGCCACCTGAAAGTGGAATTCCTCATTAATTTATTCACTTCACTCAATGGGCTAACCCATTCAAAAAAAGGTTTGATTATATCATTTGGGTCCTTTTGAGAACTTCTGCTAAGTGTTTGTGCATTCTCAGTACAAGTATGCCATCAATTGATGGCTGTGTAAGCTAGCACAAAAGAAAGGATCAACATACACATATATCATCACATTTCTTTTGTTAAACCAGGATCTGGATTTGAATGAAACTTCTTTAACTGACCAGTATCTTCAGGTCCACTTTGTCAATTCAAGTCTTCATTCACCAACCTCTCTCAATAGAGGGCTGATTGAAGTCTTACACTAGGTTATTGGCTTTTTTTTCTTTTCTGCAGAACTCACACCTGAAAGTTTTCATTGTCTCTACCTGACAACCAGGACAACATGCCACAGGGTGAAAATCATCTTTCGCTAAACTCAGAAAAGGTTTGGAGGCTAGAAAAGGGTTTCTGTACTTTCTGTAGACAAAGCATGATGCTACTGAATTCCTTAATTAGGATTCTATGGAGGGAATGGAGAGATACCAGTGGAGTTGGGCCTGTAGTAAACCCCCAGAACTTCACAGTCTCTTTTAATACCCCTATAAATTTGTTTTTTTGACCAATGAAGGTTCCCATAGTGAAATACTGATTCATAGGAATGCAGAAATTTGCAGCAGGTAGAAGATGATGGGGAGAATAGGGCAATTTTAAGGAGGTCTAGTATACTAGCAACATAAGGACTGTATGTGCTCAAGAAGAGTTGGAATTAGGATTCTTAACCTGAATTGGAGAGTGGATGAACTAACACCAATAGCTCCCTATAGACTCTATTATCTAGCCTTGGTTATCAATGGATATTCAGATTAGTTCTGTCTGTGACAATAGGCCCCTTATGAAGATGGGTTAAAATGACCTTTACTGTAGGGTAGACAGGATTCTGTATGGTTCCTGAGATCTCATTCTTACTGCTGATGTTTAAAGGAAAATGGAACATTTATGGGCCATAGAGGATTTATGGTTTATAGAGGATGTTAATTCTTCATAGCCAGAATGTCAAATGAATGAAACTGTCACTTTAACTACCCTCTTGGGGAAATATAACAGATTTTTCAGTTCTAAGAAACTTACTATGTCCAGGTATTACTCCTTTCTGACCCCATATAGTTAGAAACTCTGGATTTATCCAGATTGACCAGGCAAATGAATCTGTATTGTATTATATGAACTGGATAGTTGGAAGCCCCTTTCCATCCAAATTCCAGATAGCTGAGCTAGTTCTTGGCCCAAAGACCAAGTAAAATGGAATATTCTTGCTTTCCTTGGCCATTGTGTGTTTGGTCTTCATTTTTGAAGAGGGCCATCAGGGAAATGATAACATGACTTGCAGTTGACTTTGATTTGAGTGAAGGAGGTGACCTTGCCCATGGAGTTGCACCAAAGAAACCTTAGATGCTGTGAGAAGTACTCCATCACAACTGTTTTCTAAAGAGAAGTTTTGTTCATTCAGGTTTCTTACTCATCCTATGAGGAGTTGTTGCATTACTTGTAACTGAATAAAATAAAGAGGAAGTATCAGTCAATAAGCATTTTTATGCTAAAAACTTGCTAGGCACAAAGCTAGCCTGGGGACACAAATATTAAAAATGAGCTAGTCACTGTCTTTAAGCTTACATTTGAAGAAAAGGTGAGAGTCTTTGAATAGAAAAATTAAAATATGAGGGAGTGTTAGGATCTGATAACTGCTTAGGCATAAATGTGATGAGGAGGAGGTCATTTTGAGACAGATTAATTACAGGAACAATGGAGAATGTGGGTGGGCAATCAACTTTTCAATGGGAAACATCAAATGGAGATGAGGTGAATGATCATACATAATTTAGATAAAATAAATGGTATCAGGAAGCTCTTAATACTCTTCTAAACTTTAATATACTTAATTCTCTTCAATGCTTATTTGTAAAAGTAGAATTCTTAGACAAAGAATTCTTTTGTAAGGAATGGAATCTGCTCCTAAGGGGTTCGGAGTAGCACAAGGGTTAAACCCAACAAAAACCCTGTAAGGGGGATGGAAGTTTTAAGACTTCTTTGCCCCAAAGGTGGATACACATGTTAATGGTTAATTATACATACACAGAAAAGGTCATGGACATGAAAGGATGGGTTGTAAACATACATTTGTGGGAGACACCTAATTGCATGTCATCATTTCTGCCAGTACCCACAAAGTTGACTTTGAGTCACTGAGTATTGAATAAAGTTATATCAGTTACCTATAACTCCCTCTTGTGTGGCTATGGCTAGGGGATGTATGTATGGGATGATGAGTGCTAACAACAGGACCTGAGGGGACATGGCTTGATGCTGGGGTTCCAGCAAGAACATAGGAGACTTCATCCATTGCCTCACCTTGGCATCTAAGTTCCTCTCCCAACCTTGCCCCAATCATGGGGCGGTTTTCTGTGAATTCTTTGTGAATAAAATATCTGATGCCCATGAGACCAATCACTCTACAATAGCACAGGACAAGACAAGATCCCCTGTGACTGCAGATTGGGCATTGATGTTAGGCATTTTCTCAATATCAGACAGATGGTTCTCTGGCCATGGTCATCTAGCAGGTTAACTCACTCAATGTTTGGCAACAAGTGATTTTGATTAAATATCTTCTTCCCCATCCTGAACTAAGAAAGATCATTCTGCCCTGTTTTTGTACCAGAACTTTCCTCCACCCTCAAGCCACAAACAGAGGGACATTGGGTATCAGGATTGTCCTATTGCTAGCTTCTAGTAGATAGAAGTTACTCCACATTCAACTATTGATTTGTCTGCCTATGTACTGGGAAGTTCCTATATACCAAGCTTCATTTAAGTAATGATTGAAATTCCCTCCTAATCATGAAGAGTTTCACAAATTTCATCTTATCCAGAAATGGAAGGTTGGCCAATTTTCACAATCACAGTCCCACTGTTATCCATAAATGGGGGTTTGCAGTCTGGGTCACCCACTGATTGACTCTTTGTAAGTTGCCCATCTTTCTCAGTCCCTGTGACTCTACCTGGCAACTACTATCAGATATGAGGGCAGAGACTGACCTCTAAGCTATCAATCCATGTATACATCACACCATAATCCTCCCCACCATTTGTGCTTGTCCATGGGACTAAAGCTCTAGGGAGTCCCACAATTGCATGTCTGTTAGTAATAAACTGCCTGACTCCTTTCTGACACCATATAGTTAGAACCTCTGGATTTATCCAAATTGATGAGGCAAATGAACCTGTATTGTATTATAAGAACTTGATAGCTGGAAGCCCCTTTCCATCCAAATTCCAGATGGTTGAGCTAATTCTTGGCCCAAAGACCAAGTAATATGGAATATCCTTGATTTCCTTGGCCATTGTGTGTTCATCCTTCAGTTTTGAAGAGGACCATCAGGGATTGATTCTCTGAGTGCTTGTGTTCCTTCTCAGAACATCACCCACAATCTCCTTACTCCATTCTACTTAAGTACAAGATCAGTCATAGGTGTTCATAAAAAAAAAACTGACAAGAATTTTATTTAATGGAATTAAAATACACATTATTAAGTAAATACAAGGCAGGAGCAGGGCAAATATTTCATATTCCTTCTGTCTTTTTCTCTCTAGGCATTTGCTAATGTCATATATATGTAAACATATCTATGTATGTGTATGTATGCGCATATATATATTGTGTGTGTATATATATATATATATATATATATATATATATATATATATATATATATATATATATATATCTTGACTTTACCATAGAGGGGTTGTAGCTCATGGCTTGAAAACAAGAACTGCAGAGGTCACAGACACTGGCTGCTGCTGTTACCTTGTTGCTGCCTCTCCTTTCTCTTATTTTTTCCCCTCTGGAGAATTCCTCCAAAATCTACTATCTTACACAGAACATGAAAGATCTCAGCCTTCCAATCTAAGGGCTTTTCTAACAATTACAACAACAGTAACAATAATCATTGGAATTTATATAGCATTTACTATGTGTCAAGCACCATGCTAAGTGCTTTGTAAATGTTATCTCCTTTGATTTGTTGTTAAGTTCCTTTATCCCCCAAACCAAGAGGTAAAGTGACTTTCAAGGAAATTGTGGCCAAATCAGTGCCTTGCCTGGGTTCTTACACAAACAAAAGGAGACAATTTCTATACTCAAGTAACTTACAACTTCCTCTAGTGGAGGAAGCCAAAGCATAAAAGGGTCATGGAAGTGGGAGGGGGGCGACTACTCTAGGCTAGACCATTAGGGAAGAGGTGAAAAAGTCTGGAGAGTTAAGTTTGGTGATCATGAAACTGAGTCCCATAGAGGTTAAGTCAATCACCCATGGTCACACAGGTCATAAATAACATAGTGAGGTTTTAAACCTAGTTGCTCTAGCTCTAGACACTTCTTTTTCTATGAGATATCTCTAATGTCCATCACAGGGTAATTTTATCAAGAAAAACATTGAGATTCAGATTAGTTGCTTTAGTCATGATCATGAAGCTATTAAGTTTCAGAGCTGGAATTAGTACACAGTGCTTCCAATTTCTAGAATCTTTTCATTGAAGATTTCTGCAGTAGAAAAAAGAAAGAAATATTACTGTTGAAGTGGATCTTTTCTCCCCTTTCATGCCTAAAATCCACTTTGTTGTTGATACTTTTGTGTCTTTGGGTTGAACATGAGTTTTTGAAAACTGAGAAATTTGATCAATGATTTATGTGGGCACATGACGGCATACAGTGTCTTTAAAGATGTTGACCCTATGTAGGAAGTCATAGCCAGTGACAGAAGCGGCAGGAAAGGGATTGAAATGAATGGGAGGGGAGATGTTCAGCAGAGGAATTTCAGGAAAGGCTTAAAAATCCAGGCCAGCCCAAGAAGCAGCCTGAAGGTGCCCACATCTGGACTTCATTGTTCCCCTCATCTCCATCCTTCAGGGATGTTATTGAACTCTCACATCCACGTCTCCCCAGGAACCTGCAAAAGTTTCTCTCTCGAGCTTCTCCCAGCTGTATTTTAAAATTATTTCTTTGGCCATAGTCATTATTAATGCATAATTGTTGATGGGTATATTATCATTAATCAACAAAAATAGTTGATGATGATTTGCACCTGGGACAAAGTTCAAGCCTTAGGTGACACCCCTGAGATTCCATGAAGTCAATGTTCCTTGTCTTGCAGCTGACAAGATAACCACACCTATGGAGGCAGAGGGAATCTTGAATCTATAAGTGACTTCTGTCTTCCCCCTCCTATATCCATCCTGTGAGTGGCAGAGCCCAGTTCTACATCTTAGGAATGGAGACCAGTCTGGTGAGTGTCTTCCTACATCTGATTCTTAGAGTCAGGGAGTTAGAGGTAGATCATCACTTCCCTTCCTGGAGGTAAAAAGGGAGGCAGAGTGGGATCCAAATCCTCTATTGGCAGCCAATACAGAAGGTACTCTGAAGAAGGCTCTGAAATTTTAAAAATTTTACTTTTAATTTTTGAAATAGCAGAAATATTTCCATAACATGGTAGAATAAAATAGGTGATTTCACATGAAACTACAAATTTATTATGTACAACGTGCTATTCCTTTTACATATATAATAACGTTATCATGTAACTCTTCTCCCCTTCTTCCCATCCCCCTTATACTTTAGATGGCTACCATTGACACAAATATGTATATGTATATCTGTATCCATATATGTAAAATCATTCTATATAAACTTCTATTTATCAGTTTCTTCTCTAGATCCAGATAGCATCCTTCCTTCATAGGTCCTTTGTAGTTTATTTTAGTATAGGAGTATGCCATCCCAATCATACACCAGAGCTTGTTCAGCCATTCGCTTATTGATGGGCATCCCCACAATTTCCTGTTCTTTTGCACTACAAAGAGAGCCTCTAGAGATATTTTAGAACACAAAAGTTCTTTTCCTTTTTCTTTAATCATCCTTGGGAACAGACATACTAGTGGTATTGTTGATCAAAGGGTATAGGCAGTTTAATAACATTTTGGGCATAATTCCAGATTTCTCTCCAAAGTGGTTGGGTCACTTAACAATTGTACCAACAGTGAATTAGTGTCCCAATTTTGCCACATCCCTTTAAACATTTTTTTGCTTCCTCCTTCAATCATTTTAATTAATCTGAGATGTGTAAAGTTATATCTCAAAGTTGTTTCAATTTGCATTTCTCTAATCAATAATAATTTAGAGCATTTTTTTATATGACTGTAAATTTGTTCTGATTTCTTCATTGGAAAATTACCTGTTCATATCCTTTGACTATTTACAATTGGGGAATGACTCATATTCTTACAGATTTTATAAGGTTCTTTATATGTTTGAAATATGAAATCTTTTTTTCTTCTGAGGACTGGCATTTTCTCTTAAAATCTTAGTGAGACACTGTCTTTGTGAAGGTCTTCCCTCCTAGTCCAAGTCCCCATGTGTGCAATTAAGTTTAGTTAGGTTCAGATTTGCACCTGAAATAAGACACACTCCCAACAGAATAATGCTTTTATTAAAGGACAGGGAGTAATACATTGGATTTACAACAGCAATAACTAACAATTCCTAATAACACAACTAACACAGCCAAAGCAGAAACAGAAAACATAGACAGAAACAAATACATCACGATTCGGGGAAGCACCTACACCTGATTTTCCAAGCTGGGGCATCCCGGGGTACAGCTTATCAGGGTCCCGAACAGAAGGGTCCCAGGCAGAGCATCCTCTCCATGGGTGAGATTCCAATGCGAATCACCCACATGAGGACTTATACAGGGCTTTGAACAAAGAAAGCTCACTGCTAACTACCCCGGATGTTCCCATTGGGAGGAGAGCCACCGCTTACAATGGGGTGTTGTGAGATGTTATTCTTAGGAGCTTGCCAGGCTCTTAGAACAGCAGTTTTCTCCAGATGTTTAACCTCAAGAATGTTTATTATTCTTTGCTCAAGGCTTGTCACGTCTCCAAGTGGGAGAGGAGAGTTCATGCAGGGGACAACCTGATGCTTACGTGCAAGGCCTACACTATAATATGGAGGATCTCACACACACACACACACACACACACACACACGCACGCACGCATGCACACACACACATACCATGGCAGCCTTCTGGGCTACTGCAGTGTTCCCCTGATTAGTCTTTTTAGTGCCCCTCCCTTGCTTTTTGTACACATTCTGCCAGGTAGATATTGAATCCCAAGTCCCCCTTTCATCATATCTATGCCCTAAGAATGTTTCTTTCATTCTATTTGTAATCCTTGCTGACTGGTAGATATACAGTGGGATGGGAACTGACAAGTCATCTAACTCAATCCTCAGGAGAAAAATAACAACACAGGTGGCCTCCACCACTATAGCAAAAGGAAATAGAAAATTCCTTCTACTTTGCCGTCATTGAGCAGACTGCATTTGTAACAGTTGTAAAAGTCTCTGCAAGTTCACCTTCCCTTTTCTGTCCTTGACCAAGGATTGTACTAGTTCCCAGCCATGTTTATGTTGCTTTCCAAATGCTGAATACCTGGCTAAAGCCCCTCTTTTCTCCCTCCTTGGTTTCCTTTCCTTTGAAAAATATTACTATTGGATACCTATCTCTGTAGTATACTCTTAATAGTCTGTGTAACCTTTCCAGAAAAGGTTCAATATTGAGCCCCAAGATTTTAAAGAAAGACAAAATCTTGGATTGGAGAGTCACTTTCCAGTAGGTGGCATTGAAGGTATTTTTCAATAAACTTGTTGCCTTTTCAGTTAGTCTCTGAAATTATTCACTGCCAGTTGGCAGATTGAGCTAGTGCATGAGACAGTTGTTCTTGGAATTAAGATTAAAATTTCCCTTACCATTTAGAAATGAGATGATTCCAACACCTCTGAGACCACAGAGATTTGAAAATGAAACCAGCACTTTGGAGGCGAACACCCTAGGTAAGGTTTCTTATCCCTACCGGATTTCCTTGCTTCATTTCAAGCCTTTTAGTCCTCTGGAGCAGTATTATTTTCCCTTTAAAATCTCTTTGCTGGTATGATGCTACTTCAATAACTTTAAGCCAAAATCACATCAAAAATGATTAAGACAAAATTATAATAATCTTCCTGAGTGGTATGTACAAATATTGATTGTTTACTGAGAGAATGTCTTCCAGGTTCCTAGGGAAAGCTTCAGGATATATTTTCTTTTGTAATTCATTATCTTGATACTTCCAAGATGTACCTGTCTTAGTGGATCCAGTCTACACAAAGGATGGACCAAACAAAGGTTAAAGTGACCTTTTCAGAATGAGACTTTGGTTTAATCTGAGGATAAACTAGACCATGAACGATCAATAGAGTAAGTCTGCCTCTGGGAGTACGTTGAAATTGACCATGAACCATTTTATGCCCAACCTGGATGGGTCTATGAGGATAATCTATGAAATTCCTAATCTTTCATCTGCCATATCTGGCACAGGAATAACATGGATGGTTTCATTTAGTAATAGAAAGATGCAGGATCATTTGAACTGGATGAATTTTCTTATTTATAGGATTTTTTAAATGAATATGGCCAGCCAAAGAGAGGAATTGTTTATGGATTTTTTAGTCGAAGCAACTGTCTCTGTTCACTGTTTGCTTTTTATGTTTATGTTTGTTTCCTTTCTTTCTTTTTCTTTTTTGGTCTAAATTCCAATATTACCCCTGGGTATGGGAATTTAGTACCATACTAAATGGTTTTCTGCCATAAGCCTCTAGGGAAAGTAAAAGAGACCAAAGCTGTGTTTCTTTTTAATTTGTTTATATTTGTCACAGAGTATATGGTGTTGACAATATCTCTTTATATTGTGGATTGGTAATTTAGGCAGGCTTCCTTTTACGTGAGCCCTGATCACCCAAAGGCAAAGGGTGGAAAAAAAATGAAAAGTCTTCAGAAGAAAGCCAAAGATTTCAAAAGATATAATTATATCCATGAGACACACACACACACACACACACACACAGAAAGAGAGAGAGAGAGAGAGAGAGAGGGAGAGGGAGAGAGAGAGAGAGAGAGAGAGAGAGAGAGAGAGAGAGAGAGAGAGAGAGAGAGAGTCTTTAATCTTCTGTAGAAATTTATGACATTGTAAATTATAATGACTTTTTTTGGGACTCAAGTATAATCTGTTTAATGTGAATTTTCAAATTATAATGCAGAGTGTGTTTTCACTGTTTTTCATAAACAAATATCTCAGTGTAACTTTTTGCTCACTGATTCTACTTCCTAAGATTATAAGAAATGAATACAGTTGTATACAACTATACACCCAGATCTTCGTCTCTCACTTTCTCTTTCTTCTCATTTCTTCTTTCTTGCTTTCTCTATCTTCTAATTTGATAGTTCACATATAGCAATACTTATACAAGTATTAGTATATTTACATGTATGTAACTTTGTAAAATTAAAATTGTTGCTTTCTATCTCCACAAAATGTTTCCTCCCTCTAAAACTGAGAGATAAAAATCTTCTGATTTTTAATTAAGATATGAAGATTGTTGACCAAATAGAGTATATTGTAAGTATGATGGACAGACAAAAAGTTTTTGTTTTTATGCTCTATGCTTTCCTATTTTCTCCACTACACATAATTCAATAAAATTTTTAAGAGTTAAAGTGACAAGACCTACCAATGAAACCTTCCCAATTCTTAAAGAACACTCACATCTACTCTTCTTAAGTTCTAGAGAGAATACAGTGTATAATCTCTTGCCTGTATTCATTCCAGTAAGTGAAGCTTTGGGGAGCTTATTTCTGGACATTGTGTAGGTCAGGGTGCAGTGCCTGTGGTCAAAAGTCTCCATTCATTAAGGAATCATCAAGACAAATGAATCAAGAGGTGTTGAACCAAAACAGGGTTTACATAAAACAGGGATATCCTTTCTTGGAAATGAGTGAAGCAGCCCTGCTTTGAGTTGGCGAATGGGAAGATTTGGCAGCTGTTGCTGTCCCACCTAGTCAACACATGTTCTGTGAGTACATTCTTCTTCTCTTTCTCTTGTATTTATTTTTTTACATAAGTTAGCTGAGATTAGATCAAAGAAGGCTGCGATCAGGTGACTAGAAGATACATCAGAGCCTTCAGAATTTCCACCTATAACTGGAGTCATTAGCTGAGTCACTGGTGGCAATGGTATTTCTAGAAAGGTACCAGTTCATTATTACTTCTTGTTATACCTTCTTAAGAAGTCCTTTTTCTAAAAATATAATTTACATATCCCAATTGGTCTATTATAGAGGCCATAACTGATAGAGAATAGTGAATATCCTGGAAAATGGCAGTGATTCAGAATAATCCTTTGATAACTCAGGAGAGTCATGTTAGTTTTGCTATTGTGAATCTCTAAAACTATCAAATTTATTTAAAATAACTAACTTCATGAAATATACTTTGGATAATTTTTATTTTACCCTTGTTCTAATCTCTCTTTTCTCCTTTCAAAATCTGGTTATTTCAGTTTCCTTTTGTTTAAGAAAGCTGTTTTGGAGAGCTCCCTTTCATTTCATATTGTTCTTTTCATAATTAGCTCTTGCTTTTGTTTTAATTGTTTTATTATCCTGTATTTGCTTAATTTCTATTGTTGTTTTGGCTGTTTACCCCTTTTTCTGTGGGCACATAATTCTGATTCTTCAATATTTAACCACATTTTCATCATTAAATTGATTTTATTTTCATAACTTTTCAGTATGATAATTTTAAATCAATTTTCCATGTTAACATCATTCTAGAAATTTTTACGTATGTTATTTATGCTCCTGGTATTAGAAATAACCTGATATTATTTTATAATTTATCCTTTACCAAGGCATTTTAAAAGTTTCACTATTAATTAATTTTATTATCCTTAGAACCATTATTTATTTGTTGCAATATGATCTTAAGTATAGCATAGGAGTCCTTCATTTCTAAATATATCTGTATTCTTTTGTCACAACACATGAATAATACATATTTTCCTTTTATGTTTGCTTAAATAATATATTTTATTTCCATTAAGTGTTCTCCATATTGGTATTAGATATAGTTTTTTTTAAATAATCTTTTCAGCTCCATCATTTTTACTTTTTATTTCATTTTAGCTTATTTCAATAGTAGATTGTATTAATTGTTTTTCTACTCTGAACTTTTGGATTAAAATTAAGCATTCATTTTTCCAGCCTCATTGATCACTGTCATTGACTGAAAAAAAGTCTCTTGATGGCCTGGTGAAATTGTAGTGCTTCACCTATATTAAGTTCTAGTATTTAGGTATCTGTTCTCTGCCTACTACCAAAAGAAAATTCAAAAAATATGAATCAGGTTGAGTATCACAATTCTTACCCATTCTGAATAGTACATGGTCTCTAGAAATGTTGGAAAGCTTTCCTGCTTCCTTTCTTTTTCCTGCTCTCTCTGGCTTTGAGAACAATTCTACTTCATTCAGTGAGAGAATGAATTATTTTTCTTGACTTAGTTCTAGGTATGGTTTTCTTCATGCAGACAGGAGCTGGTCTACTGGGAAACTTCTTCCTACTTTGCCATTTTACCTTTAATCTCCTAACTGGCAAGAGAATGAGGCCCATAGACTCCATTTATTTCCACATGGCCTTGGCCAACTGCATTGTGCTACTTTCCAAGGGAGTCCCTCAGACAATGTTTGGTTTGGGACTGAAAGTCTTCCTGGATCACGTTGGGTGTAGACTTATTATTTTCCTCCATCGAGTGGCCCGTAATCTTTCTATCAGCATCACCTGCCTCCTGAGTGGTTTTCAGATGATCACCATCAGTCCCTTTACTTTTTCTATATGGCCAGAACTCAAAACCCATGCCTCAAAGTGCATTTTCCCAATATGTTTCTTCTGCTGGATTGTACACTTACTCATAAATATCTTTATGTTTGTGAAAATGCATAACTTTATGAAAAGCAGTAACAACACAAGGATATGGAATATGGGATTCTGTTTAGATTATGCTCCAACCTCATTTAAAGTCTCACAATTTTTAATTATGTACTCTATTCCTGATTTCCTGTGTGTGGGATTTATGGTCATGACCAGTGTCTACCTTGTGGTCTTTCTGCAAAGACACCATCAACAAGTCCAGCATATTCACAACTCCAGCTTCTTGTCAAGACCTGAGATTAGAGCCACCTATACCATCTTGGTGTTGGTGAGCACCTATGTCACCTTCTACTCAGTTAATTCCATTTTGTCACTTTGCCTCTTTCAGTTTGCTAACTATGATCAGTGGTTGATTCCTACATCAGCTCTCTTGGCTGCATGTTACCCGGCCTTCAGCCCATTTGTGCTTATCAGCTCTGATTCCCAAATTCTTCATTGCTTTTGCTCACTCTGGGGAAAAAAAGATCCCAAAACTCTCTTTTTCCTGGGTAAACACTGCCCAACATTCTGTTTCCACTCTTTCAATCAGATACCTTTAAAAAGCTGATGAGAACAAGTCAGCCTCCAATAAGATCAGGGAATTATAAGGTTTAGAAGCTATAATGTCCCTATAAAGGATGTTAATGATATTGTTAATCTTCACCATCCTCATATCTTGCATTTCACATAGAGCTTTAAAATTGGAAAAATATTTTACATTTAGCCCATTCTAACATTGTTTTACTGTGAAGCTCCTTCTCATACTTCTTTAAGACCATTTTGAACTCTCATTCCTGAAATATTTATTAAATATTGTCATTCTACTTTAGAAATTGTGCTTGTCAAGGAACCCAATGGGATGTTGAGAAAAAAGTTTGTATTGACAATGGAGGGGCAGTGGAGAAATGTCTATTAATTGCTTCTACGTTTGGAGGAAAGAAAAAAGTTTATGTTTTACCTGTAATCTACAAGGACAGATAAGCAATACTTGAAGAAGACCCAGAAGCAGAAGGTTTTGTGAATCTTGCACTTCATCAGCACTTATATAAGTGGTTCATTGTCACAAGTGAAATTTAACAAAAGTGTGAACTGCAGCAATGTTCTGAGCAGGCTTACCTTTGTCAACACCATGCTGCTTGTCAATAAATAGGTCAGTGGTTTGACTTCAATTATGCCAAAGGCCCAGAACAAAATGATAGTTCCCTTTTTATAGATTTTGGAGCAGTACTGAATAAAGAACAGGACAAGACAGGTGACATCACATGGTTGAGGGCAACATAATTGGCTATAGAGCTGAGGCTCAGGTAACAGTACTGTTTGGAAATTTGATCAAAGGGGTTAGTAACAATCTCCTCCTTGCTTTCTGAGTATCCAGATGCAAAACAACGAAGTAGACAACCTTGAATAATAGCTTGGTTTGATAAAGATATTAGGCCTGACTTGCTTGCATTCACCCACGTCCCCCAAGGTCAGTTAAATTCCTTGATGCAAGAATAGATCTGTGTATAGCAGGAGAGTTTGATTTCTAAAATTAGCCCATCATAGGACAGCTGAATTCTGAACTAAGGTTCAGTGACAAAGAACCATGTCTTAAGCTGTTAAATGAAAAAAAAACCAGTTACAGGACAAAATCACTTGTAAATAGGCTCAATAAGAAAATGATACAGAATTTCTATTGGTCACTTCATTTCCCCGCTTTGATGAATGAGAGATACACACCTCTCTTAGATCATGTATCTCTAAGATAATCCTATAAAATCTTTTACATAATTTTCAAGTGTAGGGCACTCTAACACAAGTTTTTTTTTTTCCTGGTGATAGTTCAAAACAGGTTTTCACACAGTAACTATACGAAATTGAAAAAGAATAACAAAGCTATTTAAGGAAAGCAAATGCTATAATAAAAGTATTTAAAACCATAAACTAAATTTAGAGGGAGATTAGCATATCTCAAGGCACCTGAGAAATCTAGGCAAATTAAGATACTTGTTAAGTAAAAGGTCAAAATAATACAATAATGATCAACAGCATTAACTAATATCAAATCTTCTTGTATCCCAGTAACTTACTCCCAATGTCCAATTTAACCTATATATTTTTTCTTGAATCCCAGATGTCCCATAGTAACAATTCTCTTGGACATCCTACAATGTCTCCTCTTCAAGATAACTCTGAAAGGGAATTTTCTTCAATAGATGAGTTTCTCTGGTTCCTTATATGTTGTAAATTCTTACAAGTTCTTGTTACAACCCTTTATAAAGCAGATCTCAACACAAAGACTCGCAGGACATGACGAAGACTGAAATAAGCAGAACCAAGAGAACATTGTACACAGTAACAGGAATGTTGTTCTAAAGACAACTTTGAATGATTAGTTGTGTTCAGTTTTACAAATGCTCAAATCAAGTAAAAAGTACCCTTGAAGGAAGATGCTATCCACCGTCAGAGATATAACTGTTAAATAGAAGTATATATAGTATGGTTTTGCACAATACATATGCATATATACATACATATACAGATATACATACACACATACCTATTTCTACTCATGGCCTTCTCTAGTGTGGATTAGAAAGGGAGAAAGAAAAAATGAATGCACAGCAGAGAACAAAAGAAAACTCACAAGGAAGCACAGAAAAGCAGGGTAATTTTGAAAATGATGTGTAGTATTTATTATATAGTTTTTCAAAAAAGTAAACAATATGAAATATAGATTCATGGTTTTGAATGCTCTATTTTGTGTAAGGTACATGGGAAATTTTATTTTTCATTTTTTGAATTTATGTTCAAGATTATTTACAAAAAGTTTAGAAAAAAGACTAATTTAGTTCAAGATTAGTTTCAGCACAGAATATTCTAATATATTTTCATTATTATCATAACTAGAAATCATCACATAAAACATTCTAATATTATAAACACATAGATAAATTTTTTCCTTCCCTTACTCAAAAGTGTTTGTCAAGTGGGCAGCTAGGTGGCACAGTAAGTAGAGCACTGGCCCTGAAGTCAGGAGGATCTGAGTTCAAATTTGGCCTCAGACACTTGACACGTACTAGCTGGGTGACCTTGGGAAAGTCACTTAACCCCAATTGCCCTGACGCCCCCCAAAAACAACAAAAGTGTTTGCCATGAGGAAGGGGAATCCTGTTCAAAATAAACCAGTACATGCACACACATTCTTTCACAGGGCTGATGAGGATTTGCTGCCTTCTTGAAGTCGGCAGATTTACAAATAAGGAGATTTATACAAGATCTTTCTCCCACTCTTCTTTTCCTTTCCAAAAACTAGCATTTATTATTTTTTCCATTTAAAATGTAACCAGTTAAAGGCTTCATAAGTTTTGACATCATGGCAATAGATTCAAGTAACCTAATTAGTCATTTTATAGTACTCAAATTAAAATAGAATCAAAATCTCCAATGACACAAAATTATGATTCCCTCAACAATATTTCTTGTGGAATGGTCTTCCAGAATTTATAATCCAAGTAAATTTAGAAACATGATGACAATATTCACAACATTCTGAATTAAAAATGTGAAACAAAACTCTGCAGTAATCAGATGATATTAACTTAGTCAAATTAGGCTCATGGAGATGCGATCCCAGAGGAAACAGGGCAAGCAGAGCCCAAGGGAGAACCAGGCTGGTAAGGGGATCAGGAGCAGAGGGGACTGGGTCCCCCATGCTGCCCTGTGGCCCCATACTCCACCTCATGGAAGGTTTAGGGTGAGGAGTGGGAAAGGGTCAGGAAACATGTAGTCTAGTCACGGTTGAGGTCCTGCTTTCCCTGTGAGTAAGTAACAGCAAAGAGACACAACCCAGGGTGCTGTCAGCCCCTCAACAAGCTTCCCAAAACCCTGTTTCTCCTACCTGCCTTGGAGAAGAAAAAATGCAAGATCATCTGAGGGCCAAGGGAGGCTTGATGCTCTCATCTCTTTCTCATCTAGCCCCTACCCCTCACCCTTTCTGAACTGCAGAGGAAGAGACTTGAGATCCAGGTGCCTGGGCCAAGACTTAGCAGGTCTTCTGCACCAGTCCCTGCCACCATGTCTTGCTAGGTCTGCCAAGGAGCTCCTCAGGTGTGTGGCTGGATGGCTCCGTATGCTGGGCTGCTTTCCTGCAGAGATCATTAGATGGGATTTTTTTGTTCAGTGTATTCTTAGCCCTTGCTGCTGCTTTATTGCTAAAAACAAAAATTAAAATCCCCAAAGTTTTATACATAGATGCAGAATTTCCAACTTAGGTTTGTAAAAACAGTTCTTTTTTATACAATTGAAAGAATAAACTGTCTTCTTCAAACTGCCCAAGATGCATAGATTAAACAGCAAGCTGCCATTTGCCAAATTTCAGGCATTTTTATGATCAATTTTAACAATATTACCTTGTAAAATATGATTACTGTGAAATGGAATAGAGAGATTACAGGATTGCATGTGCATACAATAAGCAATATTTCTTGCAATAAAAAAGTCAAGATAATATATGATTATGTGAAGTGAGCTCTCCAGTATTGGGTCTTTCTATTCTAATGCCAAATTATTTTATTTTACAAAGAAGAGTTCAACAATTTAAAAGTAGCTTCTAGAATGATATCCTTTTTTCATGAGGAAATTGGGGTTAAGTGACTTGTCCATGGTCACACAGCTAATAAGAAAGCTAGTAAGTGTCAAGGGTCTGATACAGGCTTTGAACTTAGGTCCTCCTGACTCCAGAGCCAGTGCTCTATCCACTGCACCACCTACCTGTCTCCCTCTCCTTTTTTAAGGATACAGAGAGATTTATTAAAGCACCAAAAACAAAGAGAGGCTCTGAATCCTGGGCTAGGGGGAAGATGCTGCCATTTTGGTAGGGGCTGTGATCCCAGAGTCTGAGATGATGGGAAGGGTTGGTGGGGAGGGGAGATTTTGGTCTGCTTCTGCTAAGAGGACCTCTGTAGTCCTCTCCAGCTTAATGTGCTTGTGGATCACTGGAGAAACTTTGGAAGAAGTGTGTCTGTGTTGCCTGAACCCCAGTGGATCTCAGGTTTTTCCCTGCCCCCCAAATCAACTAGGATCCTAGCTGTCACCGTAGCTGCCTGGGAGGGCCTATGTCCATCTACTACCCTGGGCCATGAGCAGAGGTAGTCCCAGGAAGGGAAAGCAAGAGGACTGCACAGTCTCTGGGGCTATGCCAACCCAGGAGGGGTGGAAGGCACAGTGACAGGGTGCACGCTCAGGGCTTCAAGCTGTGTTCGGGGGAGCAGGACAAGGTAGACGGAGGGCCAGATGTGAGAGAATGCATGGCTCTTGAACAAAGCCTATTTTTTTGGAGTAAAAGGTCTTTCCATCCAGGTTTATCTGTCAGATAGTGCAGATGAAGCAGGTGTCATGCCAGCTAAAGGCCAGCAACTCCAAGAAATGGTCCCCGTCATTGATCTCTAAATCACAGCCACAACATTTGGTGCCAAACATCTTGTAGTCTGGATCACAGTAGGGTGCTCTCTCCTCCATGTAAAAAGCTTGGTTGTGAGTAGGCATCTTCCAAGCAGCACAAGTGAAGTATTGCACGTGCTAGGTCTTCTGGAGGGTGTGCATGCTGTCTCCAGCAATCTTCTTGCACATGGCAAAGCGGGGTGGATGGCAAACATCACAGCACCTGGGGCAAAAGATGGAGCCCTTCTTCTCAAAGAAACCGCTCTCCTCCAGCACCTTCCCACACTGGCCACACATAAACTTATCCTCCTGGTAGGAGGGGCCCCGGGCCACCAAGTAGCAGCTCCTGACAGCCTTGTGGCACTGGTGGTATGTAAGAGTCTTGCTGCTGTCAGGGCCCAACTGGGCAGCATGCACAGTGGTGTTTGTGTTCTGTAAGTTATGTTGAAAACTGTTCCATTACCCTAAGTGGTTTTTTAAATCACAATCCCCCTAATTTAGAAAAGGCATTAGACAAAATAAATTTGGTATTTCATTAAAGACCCACTTAGTAAAAACTAGCATATACATAGGCCATATGAAATCAAATTAGAAACATATGGTTTTACTGGATTCAATTCAGTGTTAGGTCAACTCCGCATATGCTGTGATAAATATCAGAAGCCATCGTTGTTAAAATACCTCAGTCTATTTGCAGCTGTGGATACCAGCCAGCAATCCAGGCTTGGAGGAAGCTGGGTGCCCTAAACCAGTGGACATCCACAGGCCTCCCAATACAGGAAAGAAGTCTGTCAAAGCGATGGCAGGCAGCAGTGCAGCATCTACACCTGAGGCTTGCAGCCCAAAGGTTTGAAACTTGCCTTCTTGAACTTCTGGGAGACATAATGGCCAGGTAAATAGCTATCATCCCTCCTTCCCTCCCTTACCCAAAGAACACCTCAGGAAAAATCCTGGAATAGAGGAGCCAAAAGTAGGGCTTCAGTAGCCAAACAGTGGGAATTCCTGAGTCCCAGAAGGGTGGAACCAGCAAGGGTCAACACCAGGAACCCAGACATACCTTTGCACATTCAGGGAAAGTGGCAGACACCAGTGCAGACAACTGCTGAGACCACCCATGTGTTTTAACAATCCAGCTAGAAGCTTCTGTGGGGGTGTAAGATCCACCCACAGCCAGCACCCAGGAAGCTGCTGGCATGCCGGGAAAGCACCGGTTCTTTTGATCTGCTTAACCAAGGAAAGCAAGGTGAAGGGCTTGACAAGCTTACTTTAATCCAGCATACAGACAGCATTCAGTTAGTTCAGGGGAGCATACAGACAGCATTCAGTTAGTTCAGGGGAAAAAGAACAGCATCCTGAACTTCAGAACATTCATTTAGTTCAGGGGAAAAAACCAGTACCCTGAACTTCAGAATAAAATACAAACAAATTACGCATATCAACAGACAGACCCAATAGAATTCATAGTTACCAACATCTAGGTTCAGCCCAAGAGCTCGGAACAAGGGCTGGCCCAGAGTCATGCTCACCACCATGGCTGCTCCAACAGAAAAAGGATCTTCAAGCTGTCTTCTCTTATAGAATTTTTGACATCATCAAGCGTCACCTGAATGACCAGAGCCAATTGGTTCTTCAGTTGGCCCCTCCCCCAGGACCTGGGAGGTTCACATCCACATAGACTGGGTTAACACCCAATAGGGCATGGCTCTGGAGTTAACACCTCCCCTTAGCCAGCCCCATGAATCGTACAAAGAGGCGGACCTAAACTCACGTGGTCTAAAAGCCTCTGCTGTCCCGGACATGTAAACTAGGCCCTCCCTGGAGTTAGCACCAAGGTTCCACACCTAACAGGTCTCTGGGCCTGGGGCCCAGCACCCAGCAAGGCTCAATGAGATAAACTGAGTCACTAAAAGAAAACAACGGCCATTCTGCTTACACCATGCTGGAGAGTAACCCCAGGGGAAGAGAAGACTTCCAGCAGCCAGACAACCCCTCCCCCACACCTCAGGAAAGCGAAGGCCCAACACATAAAGCCAGTAACTAGGTTCACAATTCCCAGAACAAGAAACCTGGGACAGAGCTCCCTGAGCCCCAAAAGCAGAAATCCACTGTAAAACCAGGAAAAAAGTAAACAACATGAAGAAGAAGACAAAAAACTCGAAGACCATTGATTCTTTCTATGGAGGCAGGGAAGATCAAAATACCAGTTGGGAAGAGGACAGCAATGACACTATACACACATCTGATATCACAAAAGGGAATGTGAACTGGTCTCAAGCCCAAAAAGCATTCCTGGAAGAGTTACCAGAGGATTTAAAAAAAACAAATTAGGGAGGTAAAATAAAAAATGGAAAAATAAAAACCAATAACGAAATCAAATCTTTAAAAAATAAGATTGGTAAAACGGCTAAGGAGATTCAGAATTTAGAGAAAATGACACCCTGAAAAGTAAAATCAACCAACTGGAAAAGGAGACTCAAAAGCAAAATGAAGAGAGCAATTCATTAAAAGTTAAAATTGAGCAAGTGGAAGCTAATGACTCTATGAGGCATCAAGAAGTAGTCAAACAAAATGTAAAGAATGAAAAAATAGAAGAAAACATGAACTATCTGGTTGGAAAAACAATGGACCTGGAGAGACAATTTTAGAATTATTGGTCTACCGGAAAGCCATGATGAAAGAAAGAACCTGGAAAGTATCTTCCAAGAAATTATCAAAGATATCTGCCCAGAGGTCCTAGAACCAGAGGGAAAATTAGTCATTGAAAGAACCCACCAATTATCCCCTGAAAGAGATCCCAAATTGAAAACTCCAAGAAATATTATAGCTAAATTTCAGAATTATCAAGTCGAGGAGAAAATACTGCCAGAAACCAAAAAGAAACAATTCAAATATCATCGAACTACAGTCAGGATCACACAGGATCTTTCAGCTTCTACATTAAATGACAGGAGAAATTGGAATAGGATATTCTGAAGGGCAAAGGAGCTTGGACTACAACCAAGGATCAACTATCTAGCAAAACTGAGCATAATTTTTCAGGCAAGGAGATGGACATTCAATGAAATAAGGGAATTCCAGACCTTCCTGATGAAAATGCCAGAACTCAATGTAAAGTTTGATCTCCAAATACAAAACTCAAGATACACATTAAAAGGTAAACAAGGGAACCTCCCCCCCCCCAAATCTTGTTAATCAATGTGGGCAAATTGTTTACATCCTTATATAGGATTATACTGTTTTATATATGTTATATGTTATATATGTGTGTCTATATATACATATATATATACATATATATATATATACCTATGTCAATCTTGAGAACAGTACAGTTATTATGACAATTGTAAGGGATACACATAGACCGAGGCTGTCAGTATGAAATAACTGATATAATTATAAAAACACAATTAAGAGATGTAAAAGGAGCATTCTAGGAGAAGAGGTAAGGAGGTAGTAGAAAAGGGTAAATTACATGACATGAAGAGGCACAAAAACATATTACAGTAGAGGGAAAGAAGGGAGGGAGAAGAGTAGTATGTGAGCTTTACTCTCATAGGATTTGGTTCAAGAAGAGAATAACATAGTCTGATAAGTATAGAAATCAAACTTGCCCTACAGGCAGTAGGAGGGGAAAGGGGAAAGGAAAAGGAGGGTGATCAGAAGAGAGGGAAGAAGTAGCAAGGGGAAAAGGGTAAGATAAGGGTGGGAAATCAAGAGGGAGGATAAATTGAGGAAGGCAGTGGTCAAACGCAAAACTATTTTGTGGAGTGGAAAGGAGGAGGGGGTAATAAAAGCATAAAAGGGGGGAACGGGATGGAGAAAAAGACACAGCTTGTAATCATAACTGTGAATGTGAATGGAATGAACTCTCCCATAAAGCAGAGATAGATAGCAGAATGTATTAAAAACCATAATCCTACAATATGTTGTTTATAAGAAACACATTTGAAACTGGAGGATACACACAGCATAAAGGTAAAAGGAGGGAGTGGAATATATTGTGCTTCAGCTAAAGTAAAAAAAAAAGCAGGAATAGCAATCCCAATCTCAGACAAAGCAAAAGCAAAGATAGATTTAATTAAAAGAGATAAGGAAGGACACTATATCCTGCTATAGACAATGAAGCAATGTCATTATTTAACATATATGCATCAAGTGGTATAGCATGCAAATTCTTAGAGGAGAAGTTAAGGGAATTACACGAAGAAATAGAAAGCAAAACGATACTAGTGGGGGACCTCAACCTACCCCTCTCTGAACTTGATAAATCTAAACTCAAAATAAACAAGAAAGAAGTTAAGGAGGTGAACAGAATTTTAGAAAAGGCAAATATATATGACAGACCTTTGGAGAAAACTGAATGGAGATAAACTGAAATATACTTTTTTCTCAGCAGTACATGGCACATACTCAAAAATTGACCAGGTACTAGGGCATAAAAACCTCACAGTCCAGGGAAGAAAGGCAGAAATAGTCAACGTATCCTGCTCAGATCATGATGCAATAAAAATTATTTGTAATAAAGGACCATGGAAAGATAAACTTAGAATTAACTGGAAACTAAATAATCTAATCCTAAAAAATTGGTGGGCCAAAGAACAAATCATAGAAACAATTAATAACTTCCCTCAAGAGAAGAATAATAATGAGACAACATACCAAAACTTATGGGATGCAGCAAAAGCAGTTCTTAGGGGAAGTTTTATATTTCTAAATGCTTACATGAATAAAATAGAGAAAAAGGAGATCAATGAATTGGCCATGCACCTGGAAAACCTAGAAAAAGAACAAATTGAAAATTCCCATTTAGATACCAAATTAGAAACACTGAAAATCAAAGGAGAGATTAATAAAATTGAAATCAAGAAAACTATTGAACTAACAAATAAAACCAAGAGATGGTTTTATGAAAAAAGCAATAAAATTGATAAACCCTTGGTAAATTTGATTACAAAAAAGAAAGAAGAAAACCAAGCTACTGGTATCAAAAATGAAAAGGGTCAATTCACTTCCAATGAAGAGGAAATTAAAACAATAATTATGAATTATTTTGCCCAGTTGTATGCCCATAAATTTGATAACCTTAGGGAAATGGATGAATATTTACAAAAATACAAATTGCCCAGGTTAAGAGAAGAGGAATGGACTTGCTAAAGGAGACCCAAAAAAATACTGAAAAATATACTGAAGAAAACAACACCTTAAAAAATAGACTAACTCAAATGGCAAAAGAGCTCCAAAAAGCCCATGAGGAGAAGAATGCCTTGATGGGCAGAATTAGTCAAATGGAAAAGGAGGTTCAAAAGACCACTGAAGAAAATACTACTTTAAAAATTAGATTGGAGCAAGTGGAAGCTAGTGACTTGATGAGAAATCAAGATTTTATAAAACAGAACCAAAGGAATGAAAAAATGGAAAACAAGGTGAAATATCTCATTGGAAAAACCACTGACCTGGAAAATAGATCCAGGAGAGATAATTTAAAAATTATTGGACTACCTGAAACCATGATCAAAAAAAGAGCCTAGATATCATCTTTCAAGAAATTATCAAGGAGAACTGCCCTGATATTCTAGAGCCACAGAGCAAAATAGAAATTGAAATAATCCACAGATCACCTCCTCAAATAGATCCCAAAAAGAAATCTCCTAGGAATATTATCACCAAATTCCAGAGCTCCCAGATCAAGGAAAAAATATTGCAAGCAGCCATAAAGAAACAATTTGAGTATTGTGGAAACACAATCAGAATAATCCAAGATCTAACAGCTTCTACATTAAGAGATTGAAGGGCTTGGAATATGATATTCTGGAGGTCAATGGAGCTAGGATTAAAACCAAGAATCACCTACCCAGAAAAACTGAGTATCATGCTCCAAGGCAAAATATAGATTTTCAACAAAATAGAGGACTTTCAAGCTTTCTCAGTGAAAAGACCAAAGCTTAATAGAAAATTTGACTTTCAAACACAAGAATCAAGAGAAGCATGAAAAGGTAATCAAAAAAAAGAACAAGAAAAAGAAATTGCAAGGGACTTAGTAAAGTGGAACTGTTTTGTTCACATTCCTACATGAAAGGATGATGTGTATGATTCATGAGACCTCAGTGTTAGGGTAGCTGAAGGGACTATGCATATATATATATATATATATATATATATATATATGTTTATGTATATATGTGTATATGTGAGTGTGTATGTATGTATATATGCATGTGTATATGATTATGAGAGAGAGAGAGAGAGAGAGAGAGAGAGAGAGAGAGAGAGAGAGAGAGAGAGGGCACAGGGTGAGTTGAAGATGAAGGGAAGATATCTAAAAGAAATAAAATAAAATTGAGGGAAGAGAGGAATATATTGAGAGAGGGAGAAAGGGAGAGATAGAATGGGGTAAATTATCTTGTATAAAAGTGGCAAGAAAAAGCAGTTCTGTAGGAAGAGAAGAGAAGGCAGGTGAGGGGGTATGAGTGAATTGTGCTCTCATCAGATTTGACCTGAAGAGGGAATACTATACATACTCCATTGGGTGTCTTACCCTACAGGAAAGAAGGAGGAAGAAGATAAAAAAGGGGGGATGATAGAAGGGAGGGCAGATGGGGGTGGAGACAATCAAAAACAAACACTTTCCAAAAGGGACAGGGTCAAGGGAGAAAATTCAATAAAGGCGGACAGGTTAGGAAGGAGCAAAATATAGTTAGTCTTTCACAACATGAGTATTGTGGAAGGGTTATACATATGATACACATGTGGCCTATGTTGAATTGCTTGACTTCTTAGAGAGGGTGGGTGGGAAGGGAAGAGGGGAGAGAATTTGGACTCAAAGTTTTAAAAACAGATTTTCAAAAGCAAAAAAAAACGTTTTTGCATGCAACTAGAAAATAAGATACATGGGCAATGGGGCGTAGAAATTTATGTTGCCCTACAAGAAAGGGAGGGAAATGGGGATGGGAGGGGAGTGGGGTGACAGAAGGGAGGGCTGACTGGGGAACAGGGCAACCAGAATATACGCCATCTTGGAGTGGAGGGGAGGGTAGAAATGGGGAGAAAATTTGTAATTCAAACTCTTGTAAAAATCAATGCTGAAAACTAAATATATTAAATAAAAAAAATCTAAAAAAATAGAAGAGGAATAAATTACCTAAATAACCCCATCTCAGAAAAAGAAATTGAACAAGCCATCAATTAACTCCCTAGGAAAAAATCTCCAGGGCCAGATGGCTTTACATGTGAATTTTATCAAACATTTAAAGAAAAATTAATTCCCATACTTTATCAACTATTTGGGAAAATAGTTGTCCTACCAAATTCTTTTTGTCACACAAATGTGGTACTAATACCTAAATCAGGAAGAGTCAAAATAGAGAGAGAAAATTATAGACCAATTTCCCTAATGAATATTGGTGGAAAAATTTTAAACAAAACATTAAGAAAAGGATTGCAGCAACTTATCACTCAAATAATACACTACAATCAGGTAGAATTTATTCCAGGAATGCAAGGCTTGTTCAACATTAGGAAAACTATCAGCATAATTGATCATATCAATAGCAAAACTAGCGGAAAGCATATGATTATCTCAATAGATGCAGATAAAGCTTTTGATAAAATACAATACCCATTCCTATTAAACATTAGAAAGCATAGCAATAAATGTAGTTTTGCTTAAAATTATAAATGGTATCTACCTAAAACCATCAGCAAGCATTATATGCAATGGGGATAAGCTAGATGCATTCCCAGTAGGATCCGGGGTGAAACAAGGATGTCCATTATCACCCCTATTACTCAATTCGGTGCTAGAAATGTTATCTTTAGCATTAAGAGAAGAAAAAGAAATTGAAGGAATTAGAATAGGAAAAGAAGAAACTAAATTATCACTTTTTGCAGATGATATGATGATTTACTTAGAGAATCCTAGAAATACAAGTAAAAAACTACTGGAAATAATAAACAACTTTAGCAAAGTTGCAGGATATAAAATAAACCCACATAAATCCTCAGCATTTCTATACATTACTGACAAGGCCCAACAGCAAGAGATAGAAAGAGAAATTCCATTTAAAGTTACTGTAGACACTATAAAATATTTGGGAGTCTACCTGCCAACACAAACCCAGGGTCTTTATGAACCCAATTGTTAAACACTTCTCACACAAATAAAGTCAGATCTAAATAAATGGAATAACATCAGTTACTCGTGGTTAGGCTGAGGTAATATAATAAAAAAGACAATGGCACCTAAATTAATGTACTTATTCAGTGCCATACCAATTGAACTATCAAAAAATTATTTTACAGAGCTGGATGAAATAATAACAAAATTCATCTGGTAGAACAAAAAGTCCAGAATATCAAGGGAATTAATGAAAAGAAATGCTAGGGAAAGTGGCCTAGACATACCAGATATCAAACTGTACTATAAAGCAGCAGTCATCAAAACTACCTGGTACTGGCTAGGAAACAGAGTGGTAGATCAGTGGAATAGGTTAGGTACACTAGATGCAGAAGTCAATGACTATAGCAATCTGCTCTTTGATAAACCCGAAGAATCTAGTTTCTGGGCTAAGAATTCACTATTTCCAGAAAAACTGCTTGAAAATTGGAAAATGGTATGGCAGAAATTGGACATAGACCAATATCTTGCACTGTATACCAAAATAAAGTCAAAATGGGTTCATGATTTAGAAATAAAGGCTGATACTATAACCAATTTGGGAGAGCATAAAATAGTTTACCTATCAAATCTATGGGAAAGGGAAGAATTCATGACCCAACAAGAAATAGAGAGCATTACAAAATGTAAAATGGATAATTTTGATTATGTTAAACTGAAAAGTTTTCATATACACAAAGCCAATGCAACAAAGATTAGAAGGGAAGCTGAAAATTTGGAGAAAATCTTTTCAAACAATGTTTCTGATAAAGGGCTCATATCTAAAATATACGAGGAACTGAGACAAATTTTTAAGAATAAAAGCCATTCCCCAATTGAGAAATGGTCAAAGAATATTAACAGGAAGTTTTCAGAGGAAGAAATTAAAGATATCTATAGGCATATGAAAAAATGCTCTAAATCACTATTGTTTAGAGAAATGCAAATCAAAACAACTCTTAGGTACCACAACTCTCCTGTCATATTGGCTATCATGACAAAACAGGAAAATGATAAATGCTGTAGAGGATGTGGGAAAATTGGAACATTGTTACATTGTTGATGGAGTTGTGAATAGATCCAGCCAATTTGGAGAGCAACTAGGAACTATGCCCAAAGGGTTATAAAAATGTGCATACCCCTTGACCCAGCAATGCCACTCCTAGGGCTATATCCCAAAGAGATCACACAAGTGGGAAAGGGACCTGTATGTACAAAAATATTTATAGCAGCTCTTTTTGTGGTGGCAAAGAATTGGAAATCAAGGGGATGCCCATTGATTGGGGAATGGTTGAACAAATTGTGGTATATGAATGTAATGGAATACTGTTGTGCTATAAGAAATGGGGAAGATACTGACTTCATAATAACCTGGAAAGACTTACGTGATATGATGCTGAGTGAGAGGAGCAAAACCAGGAGAACATTATACATAACCATAGACATATTGATTCTCTGATGACTAGCTTTGATAGACTTGGCTTTCCTCAGCCATACAGGGCTCAAAGACAACTCCAAAGGACTCATGATGGAGAGAGTTGGCTGCATCCAGAGAAAGAACTGTGAAAGAATGTGAATTGAGGCAAACCATTTGCTCTCTTTTTGTTTTCTCTTCCCTTTTGGTTTTGTTTCTTCTCTCTCATGATTCATTCCTTTGGTCATAATTCATCTTTGCAACTTGACTATTGTGTATATAAGTTTAATGCTAAGGTTTATGTAGAATCTATATCAGACTGCATGCTTTTGGGGGGGAGGGGAGGGAAGGGAAGAGAATTTGAAACTCAAAACATGTAGAAATAAATGTTGTAAATGCAACATAAAAATCTAGTTAAAAAAAGGAGTTAATTGATTTACATGAGAAGTTTTCTATGCTGCAGTGTTCAAACTTTCCTTTAAAAGAGCAAGCTAGAATGTTTAAGGTGGTAGAAGAAAAAGCAACTGAGATTAGCTCAGAAAAAGAAGGGAAACGTTAACAAGAGGAAGGTGTGTGCAACCCTTGCACCGGCTGGGCCTGGGTGAGACCCAGACACCTGGCAGGAAGACATGTAGGAGGAAAATAAAATAAAGTTACATGAAGAGGCTTCTAAGAATGCAGACATTCACCCAATACTACGAAGAAAGCAGGAGAAGGGGGGGCACCCTGTGTTTAGGAAAGTAATTGAGGATTTTACTCAGCAGGAGGTCACAGATATTTTCAATTGATTCACCCAACAAAATGGGAGACCTGATAGTATCTTGTATGGTGACAGTAGGGATAGACAACATAAATTGTTTGAAATTCATAGGTATTAGTCAGAATCCTTTTGTACAGCAAGCTTTTAGGGATTATGCAAGGAGGTAACAATGGAACTAATCTGTTAGCTTCCTTTGCAAAAGGATGCAATAAGTAGTATCTCACTGACTTTATGTGGCCTGGTGGAGATAGACCCTGGTATTCGCTTCCAGACTGTATGAGAAAGTTAAAGGAAGAGGCAATGAAAATTGCAATAATAGCTGAAGATGCCAATCCTTATCATAGGACTCCCTTAATGATTCCTCATAGAAATATAACAGTGAAGATGGTACCTCCTGCTAATAAGCACCTAATTCTGACTCTAATAATTGGGGAAATAGGACACCTTTTTTTGGAGGTGCTGGGTAAGATTTCACAGTTAAGTGTCTTAGGGGAATGAGGAAAAGATAAATTTCCTCAAGAGAGAAGAACAAATAGCCAGTGGATTCATAGTCAGAATAAATTAACAAGGTAAGAATTGTTTACTGCTTTATTGAGAGCAGGGATAGATTTCGGAAGAATAGATGGTATTCCAACTAATGAACTATATAAGATGCACTGAGAAAAGGGGCTTAATATTAGATTGAATAGGGAAGTGGGAACTGCCCCTATAGATCCTCCTTAATCATTGTATCCAAGTTTGTCACACCTGCAGGGAGAATAGGAAATTGGCCAAGCCCCAGCTCAGATTAAAGAAATTCAAAGCAGTAAGGAAGATAGGAATTAATACAGTTTTAGTGTATTCATGGACTCCAGAAGCATGACTGACCCTATATTTGCCCTGCTTCTGGTTATTATCTCCTTATTCTTTTGGGTTTGTTTGCTAGATTTGTCTCTTGCAGACTTAGTGTCTTCTACTTGTAGATGCCTGACTGCTTGAGCTGGATGTCACCCCCTGTCCAAGACTGTAATGTGTCACCCGTGGACTTGGCATTGACCAAGCTCTGAATGCCAGCTAAAGAAATGACCCCTTGAATGAGACCTCTTGGGGCAGGGGCAGCTCTACATCCAATTTCAGAAGGAAGTAGCTATAGAAGAAGAGACATTCATCCCTTACCCCAAGGGACTTTGGGCCCCATTCATTTGAGGGGGGAATAATGGCATGCTTGTGCTCAATCCCCCACCCCAAGATATTGTTTTATGTGTTTATTTTGTATTATCCCTGTTACATCGTTGTAAAGTTACCTATGTAATGCATACAAAAGATCTTGGGGCTAAATATTATGTTAGTGGGAACTGGAAGATCTTTCCAATCTTAATAGGCCTATATGACCTGCTTTGAGCCCCTGAGTCACATGGAAGCCTGAGTCACATGAGCCTGTGGTGGGAAGAGCTTGTCAAAGGGGTGGAGCAGGAATTGAGTGGGTGAGACAGAACAGTCAGAGCTGGGAGAGAGAGAGAGAGAGTAGGCAGAGCAGCTAATGTGAGTGAGAGAGGAGTGATTTTGCTTAAGGGAGCTTGTTTATGGGGAGGCCTGACAGAGCAAAGTCTTGGGATGTGATGTTCTCTGCATTGGCAAAGTGTATAGACTTCTTCATTACTCTGATTGATTTGACTTACTGGTATTTGAATAAATGTCTTGGTTTCATCTTTGAGGTAGAGATTCTGTTACATCTTGCGATACAAACCTTTAAAGACGCCACCATATTCATAGCAGCCACTGTGGGTATACCATTGGTGATATAATAATTTGGATAAAAATAAATTATATCAGAAAACTCAATGCTCTCCACAAGAGAAGTAATATTCATTTGTAAAAGTAGAATTTTTAGCCAAAGAATTCTTTTGTAGGAAATGGGGTCTGAGTACTAAGGGGTTCAAAGTAGACCGAAGACTAAAGAGACAAAAAAATGCAGTAAGGGTGTTGGAAGTTTTAAGACTTCCCATTTAGTGAAATTTCCTTGCCCCAAAGATAGGTATTCATGGTGGTGGTTAATTACATGTACATAGAAAAGCACTTGGGCATGTAAGCATGGATTGGTGCGCGTACAATTGTGAGACACATCTGATTGCAAGTTATCATTCCTTCCATAACCTAAAAAGTTGACTTTTGACTTGGAACACACTCTGAATTTGAATAAAATTCTGTCCGTTGCTCATCACTACCTCTTGTGTTGGGACTATGACCAAAGTATGTTTATATGATGGAGATGAGAGCTAACAACAGGACCCAAGGGAATATGAGTTGGTGCCGAATTTCTAGGAAGATCATATGAGACTTTCATCCATTACCTCAACTTGATTCCCAGACTCCTGTCCCAACCTCGGCCCATTCTTCTGAGAATTCTTTGTAAATGCGGTATGTGATGCCCATGAAACCAGTTGTTCTGTACTAGCATGGGGCAAGACAAAATCCCCATATGATCACAGATTGGACATTGCTGTCAGGCATTTTCTTAGTTTCAGGTCAATGGATGCCTATCAGATTATGAAATATCTGAAAAGGAGGTCTGGAAAGGAATTAATAAAACCCTATTCTGTGTAATATTTTCAATGTTGATGTAAATTAATTTTTAATTTCAACTTGAGTAAACATGTAGCTGCAGAATTTATCATATTTGCATCTGACATCAAGGGGGAAGGAACAGTGAACTGCGTTTCAGTGGCTTGGAGTTGAAAGTCAAGAATTTAGAACCAAGAGGCTCAAATTGGAATTCTAGCTCTGTTGATATGGCTTTGTGACCTTGAACAAGTTATTTAACATTTCACTCCTCCATTAGAAAATGAAGTTGCAATAGATAACATAATGACATCTTGTCCAGGCCAAATCTTGTGAACAGAATTGGAGCCTTTTGCTTTTATTTAATGTAAAATGTGGAGGCAGTGATGGCATCCACCCTTCTAAGACAGGGATTAATAGGAATAGATATTAAAAACCAAAGTCCAGACCCCCTCCAGCCTCTCAGGGATTAGGAATGATCATGTCATGGTTTGTAAACTTGATCAGTGGGCCCATGTCCTGAAGGTAGGTACACTTAGTATGGAGGTTTCAGATTTTCTCACCAAGAACATGGAAGTTACTTGAGAATTCCCATAACTTATTGCAATTTCAGGTTTACTAGCAGATTGTTTCCCTTGAAAAGATATACATAGAAATAGACATTACTGTCTAGAAATCCAACCCAATCAGCATTCATTAAGTACCTATTGCATACTTGCAACTCTGCTAGATGTTGGAGAGACAGGAAAAAACAAAAGTATTCCTCTCCCCAAGGAACTTATATTCTACTGGCACAAAGCAACATGTGTGCAAATACAAACCATATTCAATACATGTTTGATCAGAAGATGAAATCAAGGGGAAAACATGATTTCTTTCCACAACTGTTTGAAAAGTCACAGGGAAAAGGAATGAAACTTATTTCAGAAAACCCTTGCAGGTGTGTAACTGTGATCCTGATTTAAAATCCTGATCTATCCTGAGGCATCTCATTGATTTTTGTTGCTTTATGTGAAAAGATCTATAAGTTTGTCCTTGACCCCAAGCCTAATTTTGCCACTTTGTACCTTTTACCCATGGCTCCTTGTACTGCCTTCTGTACCAAGCAGAATAAGTTTCATTCCCATCTAATTTTTACAGATGATGAAATAGGTCCAGAAATGATAAGGTACTTGACCAAGGCAACAGGGAGTAAGCAATAGATAAAGGATTTGAATCCAGGGCTTCTGAGTTCAAGGCCAGTACTCATCCCACTTTACTGCCTTACAATAGATTGTAAGCTCCTTGAGGGAAGGGACTGTCTTTTGCCTATTTTTGGTATCCCAAGCCCTTGGGACAGTGCCTGGCACATAGTAGGTGCTTAATAAATGTTAATTGAATTGAATTGCCATACTAGAGGTGTTTAAGCTAAAATCTGGATGAACATCTTTCCCGTGGTTCCCGTGTGACAATTACAAAAGCACAAGGGAGGGAAAGTGAGAATTAGAGAACTTATTCTACTTATTTACTCAAATCAAGAGCTCTGGGGCGTACCTATTGGCAACACACTAGGCTGTGAATAGTTGCCTAATGCAGATTAGTCCTGTCTTTAGCAATAAAGTCCCCTGTGGTTTGGTCAGTAGAGCCCTCATTGTAGGGCAGCCATGGTGTTGACTAGATCTTGGGAGCTGGTCCTGGTGGTGGATCCTCAAAAGGTAAGCAAATATCTATGGCCCATGTGTATATGGAGAATGTTAGCCTTTAATACTCAGAATGTTGGTGAGTGAATGAGAATCCATTCTTACCTTTACTACTTAGGTCAAGAGTAAGCATGGTAGTGGATAGAGTATACATGGTCTTTGCTTGCAATGTCTGTTTTTTCTCCCTTCTCTGAATCAGATAGACTCTCTATGATTCAAAGGCAAACTCTTAGTTGAGTCAGCTGAGATGCATGACTTCCATCTTCCATCTGCTCATCTAGCAGGTCAACTCACTCCATATTTGGCAATAAATACTTTTGATTAATTGCCTTTTTCCTTGTCCTGGACTAAGAAAGGTCATTCTGCCCTGTTTTTATCCCAGAACTCTCCTCCACCCACATGTCACAAACAGAGGGACATCAGGTTTCAGGACTATCCTATTGCTAGCTTCTAACAGATGGAAGTTACTCCATATTCAACAATTGATTTGCCTGTCTATATACCGGGAAGTTCCTCCATATCAAACTTTATTTAGGCAATGAATGAAATTCCCTCCTAATCATGAATAGTTTCACAAACTTCATCTTATCCTAATATGGAAGGCTGGCCAATTTTCATTATGACAATTTCATTGTTATCCATAAATTTGGAGTTGCAGTCTGGGCCACCCACTCACCCACTGATTGACTCCTTGTAAGGTGTCCCTCTTACTCAGTCCCTGAGAATCTACCTGACAACTACCAGATATAAGGACAGAGACTGAGCTCTGAACTATCAATCCATGTATACATCACCCCTAAGTCCTCCCCACCATTTGTGCTTGCCCATGGGACTAAAACTCTAGGCTAGGAAGTCCCACAATTACATGTCTTTAGCAATCAACTGACTGATGTATGATCCTCTGAGTGCTTGCGTTCCTTCTCATGACCAGCTCCACCTAGCCCAATTAAGTACACGGCCAGCCGTAGGTGTTAATGGAGAAAAATAAATCTTACAAGAATATTATTTAACAGAATAAAAACACACATAATTAAGTATATACAAGGCAGAAGCAGGAAAAAGACTGCCTATTCCTTTTGTCTTTTTTTCTGTCTAGGCATTTGCTACAGTCATATATATATCTTGACTTCTCCATCGAGGGGTTGTAGCACATTGCTTGAAAACAAGAACTCACAGATACTGTCACAGATACTGGCTGCTGCTATTGCCTTGTTGCTCCCTCTTCTTTCTCTTCTCCTTTTTTATTTCCTCTGGAGAGTTCCTCAAAAACCTACAGAACATGAAAGACCTCTGGCTTGTCTAACAACAAGAACAGTATGATAGCCTTGGGGTCAAGGACAAACTTTATAAATCTTTCCAAATAAAACATCAAAAACTAACAGGATGCCTTGGGACAGATCAGGGACATAAGTTAGTTTCACACCTGAAGACTTTGAAGGATTTTCTGAGACATTCTAGTCTCATCTAATTTCTATAGATGATGAAGTAGGTCCAGGGATTTTAAGGGACTTGACCAAGGCAAGAGAAAGTAAGCCATCAATGAAGGATTGAACCCAGGTCCACATATCCTTTGACTCAGCAATACCATTAACAGGTTTGTATCCAAAAGAGATAAAAACCAAAAAGGAAAAAGATCCTATATGTACAAATATATTTGCAGAAGCTCTTTTTTGGTGGCAAGAAATTGGAAATTGAGGGAATGTCCATCAATTGGTGAATGGTTGACCGACCAAGTGGTTGCCATGCTAGGAAACTAAATAACTTCCATTTGAATTGTCTTAGTAATGTTCTGAAGATCACCTGGCAGGATAAGATACCAGACACTGAGGTCATTTCTTGAACTAAACTGCCAAACATTCAAACTCTGCTTTAGAGAGCATAACTATAATGGGCTGGCCATGTTGTTTGAATGCAATACATATGCTTGTGAAAAAGTGAGAGTTATTGAACAGATAGACTAAAATTTGAGGGGGTATTAGGAAGGGATGACATCTTTGGAACAAATATGTTGAAGGGTGGTCATTTTGAGACATATTAAGAATAGGAGGCATGGAGGATGTGGGAGGGGAACCAAGTTTTCAATAGGAAATATGAGATGAAGACATAAGATGAGTGATTATGCATTATTTGGATAAAAAATAAATGGTAACAGAAAGCTTTTAAGGTTCTCCAAAAGAGAAGTAATACTTATTTGTAAATATAATAGTAATAATAATTCTTTTGTAGGGAAGAGGGTCTGCTTAGTAATAGGTTCAAAGCCAAAAAGACTATGTGCCTTCTATGTAGCTTCATATAGGCAATTAATGAAATTCTGTCCTAATCATGAATAGTTTAACAAAATTCATCTTATCCAAATATGGAAGGTTGGCCAATTTTCATAGCCACAATCTCATTGTTATCCATAAATGGGAAGTTGCAGTTTGGATGACCCACTGAGTGACCCCTCCTAAGGTGCCCTTCTTCCTTAGTCCCTGTGAATCTTGTTGGCAACTACTGTCAGATATAAAGGGAGAGACTGAGATCTGGGCTCTCAATCTGGGTTTATATCTCACCTGAAGACCGGTCCACTATTTTTTCTTTTCCATGGGACTTAAGAGCCAGGGAGCCCCACACTTGTATGTGATAGTAATAAACTGCCTCACCTTTGCTCCTTTGTGTGCTTGTGTTCCCTCTCATTTCCTCACCTACAATCTCCTCACGCTAGTCTCCTTAAGGACATAATGATCCATGCTTGTTCATTAAAAAACTATAAATCTCTCAAGTATGTTCTTGAAAAGGATTAGAACATGAGCAGACACAAGGCAGAGGAAGGGAAAAGACTGCCCATTCCTTTAGTCTCTTATTTTTTTTTCCCTCTGGGTTTCTTCTATAGTCATACATATCTTGACTTCAGCATTGATGGGTCAAAGCTCATAGTCTTGAAGGCAGGAACTGCAGGTGTCACAGATACTGGCTTCCACAGTTTTCCTGTGCCCACCTCTCCCTTCTTTCTCCTTTATTTCCTTGCAGAGTTTCTCAAAAATCCACTGTTACACAGAAAATGAAAAACATCAGCCTCTCCATCTGAGGGTTTATCTAGCAACAACAATAACAATAATTGGAATTTATACATCCTTTACTATGTGCCATTCACTGTGTTAAGTACTTTCTAAATATGATCTCATTTGATCCAGAATTAGCTTCTTTATTCCCATATGGAAGGAAATGTGACTTTCACAGACTTTGTGACCAATTCAATGTCTGGGGTTCTTGCACAAACAGAAGGGGACAATTATTGCCCTCAAGGAACTTACATTCTAATGGAGGAAATCAAAACATAAAAGGGCCCTGGAAGTGGGAGGGAAGAGAGAGTGACCACTCTGGGCCAGACTGCTAGAGAGGAGGTGGAAAAGTCTGGAGGGTTGGGTTTGATGAGGAAGAAACTGAGTCCCACAGAGATTAAGTGAATCCACTCATGTCAGAGGGAAGATTTGAACCCAGGTGCTTTCATTCCAGACACTACTTCTTTCCACTGTCCTACTCTTTTTTTCTTTACTATGAAGTACCTTTGACAATCATCATTAGCTAATTTTATAGCAAAGAAAAACATGAATCAGGTTAGTTAATTCAGTGGGAATAATGAAGCTGTTAAGTTGCAGACCTGGAATTTGAACACAGTTATTCCAACTTGAAGAATCTTTCCACTGAAGATTTTTACACACACACACACACACACACACACACACACACACACACAAACATAATTGTTACTGTTGGAGTGGATCTCTTCTCTTCTCTACTGATAATTCAAGATTTTGCTTTGTTGCTGGTGCTTTTTTTGTCATTAGTGGGTGGAGGAGAAGGTTTTAAAAACTACAAAAAATTGTGTGATAATTTTTGGCAGATAAGGACACACAGCACCTTTAGTGATATTGGCCCTGTGTAGGAAGTCATGGCCAGTGAAACAAGTGGCAGGACTGGAACTGAAATGAATGGAAGGGAAGATTCTCAGCAGAGGAAGCTCAGGAAGGTGTGTGAAAATCCAGATCAGTTGAGGAAAAATCCTGAAAGTGCCATCACTGGGGCTTCAGTGTTTTCTTCATCTCCATCCTTCAGGGATGTTAACTTTCACATCCCTCTCTTCTGGGGAACTTGCAAAAGTTTCTCCTCAGGCTGCTCCCAGATGCATTTTTTAATCATTTTTTGCCCATACTCACTATTAGTGAGTTATTGTTGTTGGGTTTATTATTATTAGTCAATAAAATGGCTGATGATGATTTGCACCTGGGACAAAATTCAAGCCTTTAGTGACACTCCTGAGATCCCATGAAGTCAACATTCCTTATCTTGCAGCTGACAAGATAATTCCATCTCTGGAGATAGATAGAATCTTGAGTCTATAACTTACTTCTGTCTGCCCCTTCCCATACCCATTCTCTGAGTGGCAGAGCCCAGCATGGTGAATGTCTTCCTACATCTGGTTCTTGGAGTCAGGGACTTAGAGGCAGAGAAGCACTTCCTTTCCAGCAGACCAAAAGGGGAGGCAGAGTGGAATCCACATCCTTCATTTGCTGCCAATAGGGAACGCACTCTGAAATAGGCTCTGGCCTTCAGCAGCCCTTCAGACTGCTAGTGAGACATTGTCTTGATGGAGGTCTTCCCTCCTACTCCAAGTCCCCATTGCAGCCCATCTGAGCTGCTGCAGCATTCCCCTTGTTAGTCTTCTGGGTTCTAGTGCCCCTCACAGCACCTTATACATATTCTAGCATATTTTCAATCCAAAGCCCAATTTTCATTATATCCAATCCCTTTTATTTCATAGATCCATAAATCATTGGTTCAGGAAGAAATATTTCTTTCATTCTGTTGGTAATCCTTGTTGATTGGTTTGAGGGGGAAGTGATCAGAGAAGTTGTATAGTCCAATCCTCAAAAAAGAGAAAAAAAATAATACAGGTGGTCTCCATTACTACAGCAAAATAGAAAGCAACATTTCTTATACTTTGCCATTCTTGAATAGACTGCATTTGTAATGGCAGTAAAACATTCTAAAGTTCGCCTTTTTTTCCTTGAACAAAGATTGTACTACTCAGTGATATTTATTTTGTTTTCTAAATGCCAAATGGCTTGCTAAAGACCCTCTTTTTCCCACTTTGCTTCCCTCTCCTTTGAACAGTATTACTATTGGACTAAAATCTCTATAGAATACTGCTTATTGACTTTAACTTTTCCAGGAAAGGCTGAATACTGAGTCCCAAGTTCTTCTTAAAGAAAAATGAATGCTTGTACTGGAGAGTCACTCCTCAGTGAATGGCACCACAAGGTAATTTCAAATAAACTTGTTTCTTTTTCAGTTAGTCCCTGAAATTACTAACTTCCAGTTAGCAGGTCAAACTGGAGTGTGAAATTTCCCTTTCTTTTATCTTGGAACCAAGATTAAAATTTCCTCAACAGTTTAGAAATAAGATGACTGCAACTATTCAGAGGCCACAGAGTGATGGAAATGAAACCAGCTCATTGGAACTGAACCAGTTAGGTAAGGTTTCTTATCTTTGCTAGACTTCCTTGCTTCAGTTCAAGCCATTTTGTTCTCTGGAGCAGTGAATATCATTTTCCCTTTAAATTGCTTGCATGATGCTACTTTAAACATTTTAAGCAAAAATTATATTAAAAGTAATTAAGAGAAAATTACAGAAATCTGCCTGATTGATTATGTGGGTGAGTATAAGCAGTGATTATTTACTAAAAGAAGGTCTTCCAGGTTCCTGGGAGAAAGTCTGGGTATAGGTTTTCCTTTAGCTCTTATCATTTTGATCCTTACAAGGTGGCCCTGTAATGCTAGCTCCAGTCTACAATGAGGATAATCTAGATGAAAGTTAAGGTGACCTTTTCAGAGACTCTGGCTTAATGTGAGGATAAAGTAGACCATGAGTAATCAACAGAGTAAGCCCAACATTGGGAGTACATTGAAATTTATAGTGAAACATTTTATGGCCAGACTTGATGGGTCAATCATGATTATCTATAAAATTCTTAATCTTTCATCTGTCATAAAGGACACAGGAATATCATGTCTGCTTTCATTTAGAAAAAGAAAGGTGTAGGGTCATTTCAATTGGACAAGTTGACTTATTTACAGGATTTTTAAATGAAGATGACAAACCATGGAGTTAGATGGAAAGATCTACTATATAAAGCAATTGTCTCTCTATTTACAGTTATCTGCTTGTTCTGTTTTTTGTTTGTTTTGTGTTTTTGTTTTGATTCGTTTTTGTCTAAATTCCCATAGTACCACTGGACATGGGAATTTAGGACCCTAATGAAAGATTTCTGCTGTGAGCCTCTAGGGAGAATAAAAGAGATCAAGACTGTGTTTCTTTGTAATTTGTTTTTATTTGGTATATAGTATAATCTATCAGCATATGTTTTTGTACTTTGGATTGGTAATTTGACAGGCTTCCTTTTACCTCTACTCTGATCCTCCAAGGCAAAAGGTAGAAAAAATGAAAACTCTTTAGATTAATGATTCAAGGATTGCAGAAGATATAATTGCATCTCTTTTGCTAATTCTGTCAGGTGAGGAGAGAGAGAGAGACAGAGACAGAAACAGAGACAGAGACAGAGAGACAAAGACAGAGAGACAGAGACAGAGAGAGACAGAAAGAAGGAGACAGAGAGAGAGAGAGAGAGCCTGTTTCCATTTCTGTAAAAAATTATGACATTGCAAATTATAATGACTCTATTTGTGACTCAAATATTATCTTTTCAATATGCTTTTTCAATGTTTTTTCATTGTTCACATATTAAAAAAATTTTAGTGTATTTCTTAATTCAGTAGTTCTCATTCTTAGGAGTTAAAAAAAACAAACAAGACATTGGTATCTGTATTCAAATATGCTTTCACATCTTTCTCCCTGTTTTTTCCTCATTTCCTCTTTCTTCCTCTATCTTAGAATTCACATATATCAATATTTATGTAAGTATGAGTGTGTTTACCCCATATAACTTTGTAAAATTGAATATATTGCTTTCTATGTCCACAATCATGATATTTGATAAGTAAAAATGTTTTCCCCTTTGAAACTGAGAAATATATTTTTCTAAATATTTAATTAAAAAATGAAGATAATTGACCAAATAGAGTATATTGCAGGCATGATAGCCAAACTAAAATCTTTTGCATTTTAAGCTCTAAGCTATCATGTTTTCCCCATTATATACAATTTAATAACGATTTTGAGAGTTACATTGACAAAACAAACTAAAATATGGTTATATTCCCATCCTTAGACATCATTTGCCATTCCTTATGGGTTATAGAGAGAATGTACTGAAATCCTGTGCCTGCACTCATTCCAATAAGTGGAGCTTTGGGGAGCTTCTTTTTAGAAATTGTGTAGCTAAGGGTACTCTGCTAGTGGTAGAAGTCCCCTAATTGATTAAGGAATCTGCTGGACTAATGACTCAAAAAGTGCTGAATTAAAAGAGTGTTTTTATACAACAGGGACATCCTTTCCTGGAAGTTAGTACATGCACCCCTATTATGAATTACTGAATGGGAAGATCCAACACCAACACTTGTCCCACTGAGTCTACATGTGTTCTGTGAAAACATATCACTTTTATTTTTCTTCTGTTTAATATTTAGGTGATACTTATAAATTGTATATGTAACTTATAATAGTTATATAATTACATATAATATTAATATATTTCTATATAATATAAATATAATTATACACACACACACACACACACACACACACACACATATATATATATAAAACACATAATAATTAGGAGAACATAGATCTAAGAAAGCAATGGACAGGTGACTGGAAGATTCGTCAGAGACTTGAGAGTTTCTACCTACAACTGGGGTCATTAGCAGAGTCATTAGGGACAATGGCACCTCTAGAAAGGTACCAGTGTGATATAGATTATGTTATTTCTTCATTTTACTCCTTCTTAGGAAATTCCTTTTCTAAATAATTACTGAATTATCCTAATTGCTTTATTATAGAGATCACAGCATTTGACCACTCATGAGAATCCTAAAAAAAAGCTCCAACCCTTCAGAATTATCCTTAGATAACTGAAGAAAAGCATCCTCTAGGTTCATAGCCATCCAGTACAATTGGGAAATTGAAGAGTAATTTGTCTAGGTGATAAAAAGAGAAACACAATGATTGCTTTCAAGAAACTTATACTCTACTCTGAGTAGTTAATACAAATTTTTGTTAGAAGACAATGCAGAAAATCCTTTCTGCTTATTTTCATTTTTCTTCTGTCATAGATTTTATACGATCATTAGATTTGGATCCAAAAGGTAGTTCTGGTATAATTTACTCCAACTTCCTTATTTTATTGGTGAAGAGATGGGGAAAAAGCATTCACATAGCACTTATTATGTGGACTATATGTGAAAAAATTCTTCCTAGAATGATTGATTCAATGTCATATCAGTAGCAGTTGTTTGCGCAACAGGATTGTGAACCGAGTTTGTTTTTACTCTGAATATAGCATTCTCTTTACATGTGCTTCTTAAAAAGAAAAACAACTTCCTTCACTGATTCCCCACATTTCAATGTAATTTAATGCACCTGCTTTCTTCTTCTTTGTGTTCCTCCTTGCCTTAAAATCATGAAACAATGCTATTGCACAAAATCTTTTTTTGTTTCACTTTTGAATTATTTATTTTTCTATTAACATTAGTAACAGCATCAACAATAGCAACAACAAAAATAACACCACCACCACCAAAAATGGTGAACCAGAAAGAAGTAGTGGAAATCATAGTGGTAGTAGTAGTAGCAGCAGCAGCAGCAGCAGCAGTAGTAGTAGTAGTAGTAGCAGTGGTAGTAGTAGTAGTAGTAGTAGTAGTAGTAGTAGTAGTAGTAGTAGCAGTGGTAGTAGTAGTAGTAGTAGTAGTAGTAGTAGTAGTAGTAGAAATAGGCAATAGAAATAGTAGTAGCATTTGCCTCTGTCTGAGATCTCTTTGGTATAAGGAATTCTCATTGAGGAAATTGCCTTACCACCACAAATTGCTACCTTTTCTGAACCACCAAGACTAAGAGAGTTGTCTGGGATGGTGCAAAAGTGACTAACTTGCTAAATGTCTTAAGCCACTATGTCTCAGAGGTTGCACTTGAACATATCTGTTCCTGATTCCTAGGCAGTCACTCGATCTATGAGACCAAACTGTTCCCTTAAGTATGTTAATTCATACTGGTATATTACAGTTTCACAGGCTTGGGAAAGCAAATACTGCCTCTTAATTTCCAATTTTCATATATTTTCTCGATACTGCCATCTATTGTTTTCAATAGGAAGTTTGATATGACTTTATTCTATCAAGTCACCCAATAATGTTTTGAATGCTCTTTCTTTCAATCCATAATTAAATCTAGGAACCTCATTAATCCAGATAAGTTCTATGACCAGCCTGCTTATGTGATTTACTTCTTGTAGTGGTAATTTTGGTATTTTGAATCTCTGAAACTATCAAATTTATTTAAATTGTTAAATTTAATGGAATATTTATTAGATAATTTTCATTTTAACCTTGATCCAATTTCCCATTTTTCCTTTCAAAATTTGATCATTTGAGTTTCCTTTTTTAAAAGAAAACTATTTTTGATAATTACCTTTCATTTCATCTTATTCTTTTTTATGAAGTCGTGCCTTAATACAAATTATTTTATTTTGTTATATTTGCTTAATTTCTGTTATGGTCTTAGCTATTTCCCCCTATTTTCTCTAGGTACATCATTCTTTTTGTTTAGTGTTTAACAACATACTCACCATTAAATTTCTTATTATTATCATGGATTTTCAGTGTGATAAACATTGCCCAATTTTATCCAATTTGAGATTTTTAAATGTAGCATTTGTGTTTCTGATGTCTGATGTAATCTGATATTCTTTTATAACTCACCTTTTACTGAGCCATTTGTGAAGTACAATTTAAAATATTCCATATTTATTTAATTTGTTCTCCTTAGAACCACGATTTGTTTGTCACAATATGATCTTAAGTATAGCATAGGATTCCTTAACTTCTAAATATATCTATATACTTTTGCCTCAAAACATGAACAATACATATTTTCTTCCACCTTTACTTAAATAATGCATTTTATTTCCATTAAGCTTTCTTCATATAGATATCAGATTCAATTTCTTTAATAATCTATTCAGTTATATCATTTATCATGTTTCTTTTTTATTGAATTTTTGCCTATTTCAATAATGGATTGGATTAACTGTCTTTCCATTCTGAAGTTTTTGATTAAAATTGAGCTTGTATTTCCCAGTCTTATCAATCTTTCTCAGTGACTGAAAAAAGTCTTCTGATAACCTAGCGAAATTGTGGTGCTTCACTTATATTGCTTTCAAGTGTTTAGGTATCTGCCCTTGCCCACAATCAAAGGCAGATTCAGGAAATACAAGTCAGGTTGAGCATTCCAAGTCTGAATCAATCTCAATAGCAAATGCTCTCCAACAATGTTTGAAAACTTTCTTTTTTTTCTTTTTATTACTTTTCTCTGTGACACAATTATTTTTCTTGACTTAGTTCTAGGCATTTTCTTCTTCATGCAGACAGGAGCTGGTCTACTGGGAAACTTCTTCCTTCTTAGACATCGTATTTCCAGTTTCCTAAGTGGCACCCGGATGAGGCCTGTGGACTACATTTTTTCCCACTTAGCCTTGGCCAATTCTTTAGGGCTCATTTCTAAGGGAGTCCCTCAAACAATGGTTGATTTAGGGCTGAAAATTTTTCTGGATCGTGTTGGGTGTAGAGTTACTGTTTTTGTCCACCGAGTTGCCCATAGTCTTTCTGTCAGCATCACCTGCCTTCTGAGTGGTTACCAGGTTATCATCATCAGTCCTATTTCCTCTTCCATATGGTCAGAAGTCAAAACTTGTACGTCAAAATGCGTTTTACCTTTTTGTTTTTTCTCCTGGGTCCTACACATACTGATGAATATCTCTATGTTTGTGACTATGCAGAACTTTACAGAAAGAAGTAACAACACAAAGATATGGAATATAGGATTCTGTTCAGATTATGCATCAACCTCATTCCAAGTGTCACTATCTGTAATTATGTACTGTATTCATGATTTGTTGTGTGTGGGTTTTATGGTCATGGCCAGTGGCTACCTGGTGCATCTCCTGCAAAGACACCATCAACAAGTCCAGCATATTCATAGCTCCAGCCTCTTGTCAAGAAAGTCACCTGAGATTAAAGCCACTTACACCATTTTGGTATTGGTGAGCACCTATGTCTCCTTCTACATAATCAATTCCATTTTTTCATTTTATCTCTTTCAGTTTGATAAATATCAATGGTTGATTCCAATATCAGCTCTCTTGGATGCATGTTTCCCAACCATCAGTCCATTTGTGCTTATCGGCTCTGATTCCCAAATTCACCATTTATTTTATTCACTCTGGGGAAAGAAAAAAACCCAAGACTCTTTTCCTTAGATGTTCCCCTTCCTAGCACTCTTTAAGAAGCTGATGAGAACAAGCCAGCACCCAATAAGATCAAAGAATTATAGGTCTTAGAACCTATAAGAGACATTAGTGACAATGATAACCTTCATCATATCTAGCATTTGTATAGAGCTTTAAAGTTAAAAAACCAATTTACATATACCTTACATCTAGCCTACTCTGATGTCCTTTTGTTGTGATCCTCAGTCTCAGTTTCTAAAGACCATTTTGACTCTCATTCCCGAAATGTTTATTAATTATTCCCATTCTACTCTGGAAATTTGTGTTTGTCATAAAATCAAATGGGATCTTCAGAACAGCAGTTCGTACTGACAATGGACGGATAGTGGAGAAATGTCTATCAATTGTTTCTACATATGAAGGGGAAGATACTACATTTTACCTGTGATCTACAAAGATAGGTAAGAATTATCTGAAAGAGACAGAGAAGGAGAAGGTTTTGTGAACCTTGTCCCTCATCAGGACTAGTATAAGGAATACATTGTCATAAGTGAAATTTAACCAAAGGTAAACTGAGGCAATTCTTCCAGCAAGATAACATTTATTAAAAGGGGCATGCTGTAAATGGGTCAGCTGATTCCTTCCATATATGCCAAAGACCCAGAGAAAAAGGACCATGCTCATTTTATAGGTTTTGCAGAGTGTAGAACAAAGAACAAAACAGAGTAGGTGACATCATATGGTCGAGGGCAACATGATTGGTTACAGAGCTGAGGCACAGGAAACAACATGATTAGTTGGAAGTTTGATAATGAAGATTACCAAAAATCCCCTCCTTCCCTTTTAAAAGGGCAAGTGCAAGATACCTAACCAAAATCTTTTGAAAGATAGCATGGTGGTATATTTGACCCTACTCCTTTGTGTTCAAACACATCCCCCCAGGTCAGCTAAATTCCTCGAGTCAAGAACAGATCAATGATTAGCAAGAGAGCTGGATTTCCACAATTGGCATGTAACCAAGCAACTGAAGGCTGAACTAAGTCCAGAGACAAAGAACCATGACTTAAGCTGTTTCATATTTCAATCCCCCCTTTGATCAATGAGAAATATATATGTCTCATAGATCACTTAGCTCTAAGTTAATCCTATAAGATGTGTAACATTGTCATTATCAACAGTAGGGCACAATAAAACAATTTTATTTTCTGGTGAAATTTCAGAAGTCTTTAACACAGTGACTGACACAAAGTTGCAAGAGAATAACAAGGTTTATTAACCATAGCACAAGCCATAATTTAAAAAAAATGTATCTAAAACCATAGACTGAATTTAGAGGGGAGTTTTTCATATTTTAAAGCAACTGAGAACACTGAGCAAACATAGATACTGGTGAAGCAAAAGGCCAAAATAATACAACAACAATCAACAATATTAACTAACATTGTCTTCTATCCTAGTAACCCATTCCCAATGTCCATTTAATAAGTACATTTCATCTTGGATCCCAGATGTTCCATATAATCTCATGGCCCATGGGTGGCAATTCTCTTGCACATTCTGGCATAGGTCTCATGCTCAGGGTAGCTCTGAAGGGGGATAGTCTTCTGCAGAGTTGTTTCTCTACTTGTGTATCTCTTTTAGATTTTTAGAAGTTCTTGCTTTATCTTTCCACACAATTTAGCACATCCTCTTAAATTTTACTTCTCCAATAACCAGTTAAAATCAGCTGAAGCTTCATAGTTCTGATGCTATCAATAACAGAGCTATTAAAAGATCATTAGCTTAAGAACCAGTAGTTCACTGGAAACTTCAGAGAACTAAATTCTTAAATACTCTTCACTGTTTCTATCTTTATCTAAGCTCTGGACTTGATTTAAACACTGCTAACAACAAACTAAAGGAAGAATCTTAAAACAATATAAAAATCGGACTTGTAAAATGATTCCTTCTGGTTTAAAATTTAATATTTACCAGAGTAGAGCTAAGAGTGCCTTCCTAAAATATCACTGACTTTATCGTTACCTTTTAGAGATGTAAATTAGCAAAGTGTTACATTGATGTATTGAAGAAATTCTAATCCTAACTGAAAAAAATTAAAGCCAAATATTTTCAATTATCACAGAACTATGAAAATCTTGTAAATCATATAATTGCTTGTTTTTATTGTTCTCTAAAAAACCACAATCTCTTACTGCAATTATTTAGAACTCCAGATTTTTCCACTTAATTTTTTTTTCCTTCTAAAATTCCAATTAATTCAAATTCAATTTCTTCCTTAGGAGAAGTACAGAGTCAGAATAATCTAAACTTCTCAACACACTTTTCATAAGGAGATGACACTTAATATACAAACGAATTTACTTCAGAGTTATAAATTATGTTCCAATTTGGCAAAAAATTTCTGGGATGGCATGAGCAAGCAAAGTTAGTGCTTAATTCCAAATTGTATGCATTTAATCAGTGTAAATCAAATTAGTTGTCTTATAGTAAGTTATATCTTCAGGGTACTTCACTTCTAAAAAGTGTTGTTAAACTTGCACTAAATAATAAACCCAAGTAAAATTGACTTTTCAGTAACTCAAGTTATTCCATAAGTTACTCTCCTCTGAGAAACCTGATTGAACTGAAATTCTTTTTTCAAGACAAAACTGAAGAAGTTTCTGATTTTAATTTAAACTAATTCATGGGGTAAGGGGATCCTGTTTCAAATAAGCCAACACACATTATTTAACAGGGTTGATAAGGATTCAAAGCTTTGTTGAAGTTGGCAGGCTTACAAATAAATGAGTTATACAAGATCTTTCTTTCACTCACCTTTTACTTTCCAAAAAATAAGCAATTGTTGCTTTTACATATTTAAAATATACTCAGTTAAAGGCTGTAGAGGATCTGACATCATGATTAAAGTCTCTAATAATATAATTAATAATTTCAAAACTTTCATATCAAAATCTCCCGTTATATATTACCATTACCTCAACAATATTTATTATATAATGGTTTCCCTGAATTTACGACTCAAGGAAATTTAGAAACATGACGATAATATTCATAACAACATGAATATAAAATGTAAGACAAAATTCTACAATAACCAGATGATATTAATTTAGTCAAATTACCATTATATGGAAGATCATCCTCCCTACCACAAGTGACTTTTAAAATCACACTCCTCATAGTTTGGAATTCATATTGGAGGGTAGCCATATAAATGTGATGAATATTGTGAATACAGTTAAACCTTCAATGATGGCTTATCTCTTACTCACCATCAACAAATTCCCACTGATGAAAAACCCTATGAATGTCATGTGTGGGGGAAAGCCTTGGGTCATAGCTCATCCATAGCGCATCAGAGGAATCATGTTGGAGAGGAGCTTTATGAATATAGTAACTATGAAAAACACTTTTACCATAGTTTATCCTTCCTCAATCATCAATACTAGGACTTAGCTATACTTTTTTGGCAACAAGAAGACATTTTATGAACCCAAAGAGCTAGGACTACTAGGTATATGCATAGCTGGTGAAGGATGTCAGCATCTGTAGTTTTATTTCAGTCTCAAATTCTCCTCTGGCCATAATGGCTTAATTTCCTTATGTATAAAATGAGGGCATTGGACTACATTATTTGAAAGATCCTTCCTAGGTCATAAATCCTATGACACTGTGATCTGTGTTCCCTAATCATATATAGCTGCCTGCCTTGACTCCTCTTTCAACATCCATATCTATTCTCTTCATCTGTTCTCAACATCTTCATCTATTTTCTTTAATCTCATTGGCTTCCCATCTCTGTAGCACTGCCTTAGGCCTTGGTTAATTGCTGAATCAATTGTATTTATTAAAATCAATGTCCCCACCCCCTTCTAAATTTTACCTGGCTTCCCTCTAAAATTAAAACTGATCTCCAAGCAATCTTTTCTAAAATCTCTTCCATCGCAATTACAAGCAATTTTGATTTGGCTAAATGTATGTGATGCCTACTTTTATACCTTGCATTACAGCAGTTGAATATTTGTACTTTTTACTGCTTATGCTATATCCTAGTCCTTTCTCTTATGCCCCCAATAAGCCCAGAAGAACTCTGGCATAGACTGTAACAGGTTTGGACTCACTAAACCTCTGAGTATAGGAAACAAAAAACCTTTCAGCCTTCTTTCATCCATTATAAACTTATAACACTTCCTTGTGTAAAAAACATGACACTTAGTAGGGTTAGAAAAAATAGTTGATGAGGGAAATTCTACCTTCAGAGTTGAACAATATTCCTGAATGAAGACCCAACCATCTTCATGCCCCTTCAAATTCTCTGGCCAGTTGAAAGAACTTAATAATTATTTTCAACCATCTGTGAATCATTGCTCATGTACTTCTCCATAAGCCACCTGAAAGTGGAATTCTTTATCAATTTCCACACTATTCAGTTCACTCAGTGGACCATTCTATTTACTATATTTAAAACTTGATATATCAGTTGGGTCGCTGTGGAATTTCCTGAATTGTTTGAGTATCCTCAATATAAGTAGTTCACCAAATTATGACTGTGTAAACTAGAACTAAAGGAAGGATCAGTATACAAATATACCAACACATTTCTTTTGTTGAAACAGAACCTGGATTTCACTGAAACTTCTTTAATTGAACAGTGTCTTCAGGTCAACTTTGTCCATTCTAGTCTTCATGCACTACTCTCTGTCAATAGAATGTTCATTAAATTCCTATTCTGGATCATTTTTTTCTTCTCTGTATAGCTCATATTTGAAAATTTTCACTGCCTCTACCTGACAACCAGGAATACATGCCACAGGATGAGACTCATCCTTCACTCTTACATTCTGAAAAGATTTGGAGGCTAGGTGAGGACCTCTACACTTTTATTGACAGACCACTCTGCTAATGAATGCCTTAATTAGAATGCAGTGGAGGAAATAGAGGGATACCAGTGGAATTAGGCCTATAGTAAATACTCTTCCCCAACCCCACCAACTTCACATAGTCTCTTTTGCTGTTGCTCTTGTAAATTCACGTCTTTCACCAATGAAGACCCCCACAGTAAAATACTGATTCATGGGAAAGCAGAAAATTGTAATGGATAGAGGATGATGGGGAAACAGCAGGGCTGTAAGTAACTTTAAAAGCCCTAATGCAATGAGTATAGAAAGGAATATACTTTTTTCTTAGTGGTACATGGTGCCTTTACAAAAAATGATTATATAATAGGACACAAAATTCATAATTAAATGTGGAAAGGAAGACATATTAAATGTATCCATTCCAAATAATAATTCAATAAAATCATATTGGAGAAGAGACCATGGAAAAACAAATTAAAAATCAACTGGAGCCTAAATAGTCCAGTTTTAAAGAATGAGTAGATTAAGAACAAGTCATGAAAATAATAATTTTATTAAAGACACTTACAATAATGAGACAACATAATAAAATCTAATGGATGCAACGCAATCATGATGAGAGAATAACTCATATCTCTAAATATTTGTATCAATAAAATGGAGAAAGAGCAGACAAATGAATTGGGTATGTGACTAAAAAAACTAGGAAAAGAACAAATTAAAACGCCTATTACCACCAAATTGAAATTCCTAAAAATTAAAGGTAGGATTAATAAATTTCCATGTAAGAAAACCATTAAATTAATAAATGAAACTAGGAGTTAATTTTTATGAAAAAATGGATAAACCATTGGTGAATATGATTTTAAAAAGAGAGAAAATAACCAAATCACTAGTATCAAAAAAGCGAAAAGTAAATATGCCACTAACAAAGATCAACTCAAAGCAATTATTGAGTCATTTTGCCTAATTATTTTCCAATAAACTTAACAATCTAAGTGAAATGGAAGTATTTACAAAATAAGTAAATGTATTTATAAAAATACAAATCACCTAGATTAACAGATGAGGAAATAGAATATCTAAATAAATCTATTCTAGAAAAAGAAACTGGGCAGTCCATAAATGAGCTTCCTAAGAAAAAACATCAGGACCAGATGAATTGCAATTGAATTATATTAAACTTTTAAAGATCAATTAATCCTAATATTTAAAAAACATTTGGAATAATAATAGACAAAGAAGGAGTCTTGCTAAAATAATTTGATGAAATAATTATGGTGCTGATGTGTAAATCAGAAAGAGCAAAAACAGGGGAAGAAAATTATAGACCAATTTCATTAATGAATATGGATGCAAAAATTTCAAATAAAATACTAGCCAGGAAGACTACAATATAGCAAAATAATCATGTAGGGTGACCAAGCTGGATTTATCTTGGGAATGGTGGGATTGTCTACCATTAAGAAAACTATCAACATAATTAGTCATATAAATAACAAAAGTAACAAAAAACATTTGATTTTTATCAATAGATGGAGAAAAAGCTTTTGTCAAAGTGGAACTCTCATTCCTATTAAAAACACTTGAAAGCATAGATATAAATGGGCTTTCCTTGAAATGATGAGAAGAATCTAGCTAAAACTATCAGTGAGCATAATTTGTAGTGGAAATGAGCTAGAAGCATTCCCAGGAAGATCAAGGATGAAGAAAAGGTGCCTACTATCAGCAATATTAATTACTATTGTGTTAGAAATGCTAGTAATATCAACAAGAGAAGAAAAAGAAATTGAAGAAATCAGAATGGGCAATGAGGTAATAAAACTACCTATTTTGTCAACAATATATTGATGTACTTGGGAAATCCTAGAAAGTAAAGTAATAAGTTAGTTGAAACAATCATTTTAAAAAGTAGCAAGATAGACAATAAACCCACATAAATCATCAGCATTTCTATACATCACCAATGAAACACTGTAAGAAGAGATAGTGAGTAAATAGTGAGAGACAGTATAAATATATTGTAGTACAGTTGCTGAGACAAACTCAGGGACTAGATGAATATAAATTATAAAATTTTTTTTATACAAATAAAGTCAGATTTGAAGTATTGGAGAAATATTAAATGTTCATGTGTGGCAGAGTCAATATAATAAAAATGCAAGTTGTACTTTAATATTCTTATTTGATGCCATCCCAATTAAATTAACAAAAATTATTTTATTGAGATAAAAAACAAAATTCATTTGGAAGAATAAAAGTTTAAGAATATCAAAGGAATTAATGAAAAAAAATTTAAAGGAAGAAAGTTTAACAGTACCAAATCTTAAACTATGTTATAAGACAATAATTATCAAAACTCTCTAGTACAAGCTAAGAAATAAAAAAAAAGTTGGATCAGTAAATAGAGTAGACATAAAATACAAAGTAGTAAATGTTTATAATAACCTTGTCTTTGACAAATGTAAAGATTTAAGTTTTGGGGATAAGAATTCACCATTTGGGAAAACTTGTTTGGAAAACTGAAAAGTAGTCTGGCAGAAATTGGTTATAGGTCAATATATTGTACCATTTTCCAAAATAAGGTTAAAATGGATATACACACTAATTACAAAAGGAGATATCTTTTTTTCTACATCGTTTCATTGTTTTATTTAAAAGTCTAGGCATACATGTTCCACAAGCACACAAAGCACAAATCAAAAACTAAGATGCTAAGAGTTGGTCTTCAAACATCATATCCAATGATGCCACCTTTGTCTATGATCTTGCCAGTGTAAAACCACATGCATGCCTCAGTGGGCAACAAATTATTTATCAGAGTTTCTTTGACTGTGAGATTTTTGAAGCTACCAGTTTGAGCTGATGAGAATTTTTTTCAGGCTCTTAATGACTGCAGATCTCAGTATGACTTGGAGGAACCAGCTCAACCTTGGCATACTGCCAAAATGTGACCAACCAACGCTTTAAATAAGTTGCAACAGTGTTTAGCAGGACCGAACTTTCTTGGTGGCTTTGCAGATGAGGTGGGCCATGGTAAGGGTGAGCAGAGGAGCATATAGCTGGTCAAGACAGTCTCTACTGCAAAAGGAGATATATTAAGAAAATTGGATGAACACAGAACATATTGCCTATAAGAGTTGTGGATTGGAGAAGAATTTATGAATGAAGAAGAGATAGAGAGCATGAACAGATGTAAAATGGATAGTTTTGGTTATGTCAAACTTAAAAGGTTTTGTACAAATAAAGCCAAAGTAGCCAAAATTAGAAGAAAATCAGAAAATTGTGAAAAATCTTTATAGATAGTTTCTCTTATGAAAATCTCTTGTCTCAAAGAGAATTCTGGGAAGATGGAAGAGTAGGTCAGAAAATTCCAAGCTCTCCAGATTTCCTCCACAAACAATGCAAAATAGCCCCTGAGGGTGATGTAGAGTAGCAAAAATAAAGAAGAGCTGGGGCAGAACAGTGGTCCTCCTGACAACTGGAGAAAATCCAGAAGAAAGACGCTAGGATGGAGTTTGCCTGAGTGAATTATAAACACCTCCAGGCTAGTTCCACTGAAACAACAACTGTAGGAGCCCTGGGGCAGCTGGGTTGGGAGGGAGCCTCAACCTAAGCCACAGAAATTTTCACCTCCTGGACAGTGTGGGGAGTCAGATGTTTAAGCAGGGGAAGATTAAGGAGCCTCTGATGAGAAGGGATGCCAGGCCTAGCTGTGCTGTTCAAATGCAGTCTTAGGTGAGAAGGAACAAGCACACACCCAGTGAATGCAGAAGCAGTGGAGTGGGTATTCTGCTGGCTGTGGGCACTTAGAGAAGATCTGAGTCCTTCATCTCTGTTCTAGGCCAGAGCAGAGAACCAGAGATACTAGCCACTGAGGGTTCTCAGGGAGCAAGAACATTTTCAGTATCATGTGCTAGGGGCCCTAGCTGTGTCTTGGAGGGGGAATGGTGTGTAGAGGGTGAGCCCAGGACAAAGTTCAAAAAATAACAGTAAGGGAGAGGATTCTGGGAAGATAGCAAAGTAGGTCAGAAAATTCCAAGCTCTCAAGATTTTCCCCCACAAGAGTTAAAATAGCACCTTAGGGTGAACAAAGTATGAGTGGAGACAAAGAAAAATAGGGGCACAACCGGGATCTTCCTCCAACAGTTTGAGAAGATCTGAAGAAAAACCCCAGGACCAGGTTTGGTCCCTGCCAGGAGTAAACATCTGCAGGCTAGGTTCCATCTCAATAAGTGGCAAGTCGCTTAAATAACTAGCAGCAAGCCCCAGGCATAGTTGCTTTGAGAGTCTGCCTCGGCCCCTGCCACTGGAACTTTTCACCTCAGGATAGTGAGGGGAGTCACGTGTTTGAGCCCAGGAAGATTGCGGGAACCTCTGCTGATGAGGAATGCCAGACTCAGCTGTGCTCTGAAGAGCAGTGGGGTGGAGAAGGATAAGCAGTGGGGCAGAAAGCCCCTGGCTGTGGGCACTTACAGGAGGTTGGAAGTTTGGCTTTGGTTCCAGGCTAGAGGAGAGAACTGAAGATTTGGGGCAAGAGGCACCATTTCCCATAACCCAGGGCTAGAGATATTACAAACATCAAGTTGTTACCACACGCGTGCACACACACACACACACACACACACACACACACACACAAAATGCACATGCAAAGGAGAAAGAATCCAACCATAGAGACCTATTACAGGAATAGTGATGACCAGGGCTCATCTTGAGAGGAGGATATTGAAGTAAAGAAACCCCCAAAGAGCAATGTCAAATGGTCACTTGCCCAAAAAGAATTTATAGATCTTAAAAAAGATGACAGAGATGGAGGAAAAACTGAAATAAAAATAAAAATAATCCAAGGAAAACAAGAAATGTGAAAGGAAGGTCAACCAACTAGAAAAGGAGATCTCAGAATCTCAAGGAGGAAAACAACACCTTGAAAATTAGAAATGGGCAATTCTAATTTTAATGTTGCCAGTAAAATTATAAGAGATCAAGAAATAATTAAACAAAACATGAATAATGGAAAAACAGAAGAGAAAGTGAAATATCTTATAAGAAAAACAACAGATTTGGAGAATAGACCAAGAAGAGAAAATATAAAAATAATTAGAGTAGCTGAAAGTTATGATCAAAGAAAGAATCTTGATACAATAATACAAGAAAAAAATTAAAGAAAATTGTCCTGGTGTATTAGAACAAGGCAGGGAAGTAGAAATATAGAAAATCCATCAAACACCACTTAAAAGAGATCCTATGAAGAAAACTCATAGGAGTATCATAGTCAAATTCTGAAACCCCCAGCTCAAGGATAAAATATTAAAAGCATCAAGACTAAAACAATTTAAATGTGATGGTGCCACAATTAGAATTGCACAAGACCTAGTATCAGAGACATTAAAGGACTGCAGGTCTTGGAACATAATATATCAAAGAGCAAAAGACATGGGGCTTGGGCTGAAAATATCATACCCTTCAAACTTCAGTATTATTTTGAATGAAAAAAATGGACATTTGACAAACCCTCAGATTTTCAAGATCTTGTTAAAAAGAATCCCCAACTTAATAGAAGATTCAACGTACAAGAACCAAGGGAAACATAAGGTATATACCAAAGACTGACTATAAGGGATTCACAAGAACAGACTGCTTACCTTTTATACAACATAAAATGTAAAATGTATGTCTAACATTCTTTTTAATAATTGTTGAGCTCATAAGAAAGAGGGTGATAAACGTGACTATGATATGAATTTAAAAAGTAAAACCACTGAGAAACAGCTAAAATAGTAATTATTTTATACAAAAGAGGTGCAAGAAGAAGAAGGGATACAGAGGATTTAGATGAGGTAGGAGGGCTGGTAGTTCTGGTAATCTACTCTCATAGGGAATGGGTTTAAGAGGGCACAATACATATATATTTAGAAGGGTATAAAAGTCTTCTAAATTTAGAAGAAATGAAATAGTAGAGGTATAGTGAGGGGGGAGAGGACAAGGGAGGGATTAGGACAAGGGAGGGATTTTTAGAAGGGAGAATGAGGGAATAGGTAAAGGGAATTCAGATCAATGGGAATGGGAGGATAGGGGAGGGATCCTTAGAGGGAGGAAGGAAAGTAAAGGAGGGCAGGGTGCTTGGTGGGGGGGGGTAGGCAAGTAATAGGAAGGCAATGTAGCAGGTAGAAGTAAATTAGAGGAGGCAGGAGGAATAGGAAACAAAAGATATGTACAAATATAAAAAAAATAACAAAGAGCAGGAGTAGAGTATGTTGGGGAAAGTTTATGTCTATATACATATGTATATATGTATAAGTGTATGTATATATCTGTATGTGTATGTATATATCAAGAAACATATCTAAATTATATTGTAGCCTTCTGTGGGGAAGGTGGGAGGGGAAAAAAGAACAAAATTAAAAAGTGCACAGCAGAGAACAAAAGAAAACACAAAGAAGCAAAGAAAAGACAGACAATTCTCAACACAAGGTATATTATTTATTATACAGGCTTTCTTGAAATGAAAATTTATTGTTACATATTTTGAATCCTCTCCTATGTTCTGCCATGCACATGACATGCTTTTTTTCTCTTACTTTATATTTGTTTCAATATTTAATTTTATGATATGTTTTTTTCTCTTTTTTCTATTTTGTATTTGTGTTCTGGTGAAATAAAATAAAAAATTGTAAAAAAAAATAACAGTAAGAATAACCAGAGGCTAGAGGTACCACCACTCCACACCCAGGATTAGAGGTCATTATAATAACAAGACCCTACAAATGAAAAAAGAAGTGATCAGATAAAGGAGAAAGAACCCAGCCATAGACAATCACTATGGGAATAGAGAAGACCGGGGTTTGCTTTCAGAGGAGGATATTGAAGGAAAAAAAGCCTCTCCTACCCCAAAGAGTAATGTCAAATAGTCACCAGCTCCAGAAAAATTTGCAGAAGAACTAAAAAAACCCAATACTTCAAAAATCAAATAAGAGAGATTGAAGAAAAAAATAGAAAAAGTAAGAACAATCCAAGAAAAACAAGATTAAGAAAAGGAAGTCAACCAACTGGAACAGGAAACCCAGAATCTTAAGGAAGGAAATGACTCCTTGAAAATTATAATTGGGCAAGAGGAAGCCAGTGAAGTTATAAGAGACCAAGAAATAATATAAAGAATGAAAACAATGGTAGAGAATGTGAAACACATTACAAGAAAAACAACTGATCTGATGAACAGATCAAGAAGAGAAAATATATGAATAATTGGACTACCTGAAAGCTATGATCAACAAAAAAAATCTTGATAACAATAATACAAGAAATAATTAAAGAAAGTTGTCCTGAAGTGTTATAACAAGAGTGGAAAGTAGAAATAAAAATAAATCCACTGATCATCACCTGAAAGAGATCATAGGAGGAAAACCTACAGAAATATCACCACCAAATTCTGAAACCCCCAGGTTAAGGAGAAAGTGTTATGAACAACAACAGAAAAAAAATCAAATATGGCAAAGTCACAATTAGAATTATACAAGACCTAAAAGTGGTTACACTAAAAGACTATAGATCTTGGAACACTGTATGTCAAAGAACAAAAGAAATGGGGCTATAGCTGAAAATATTATACCCAGCAAAGTTAAGTATAATCCAGAAAAAAATGGATATTGAATGAATTAATAGACTTTCAAGATTTCATTTTAAAAAGGCCAGAACTTAATAGAAAATATGGCATGCAAAATCCTAGAGAAATATAAGGTAAATATCAAAGACTAATAATTATAAGGGACTCAATAAGGACATATATTTTTTTTACTTTTTATATGTGAAAATGTAAAATATATGTCCAAGATTGTCATTAGAAATTGGGTAGTTCACAAAAAAAGGAGTGGAGTAGAGTTGAATATTATGTGATTCTGAAAAGCAAAATGATGTAGGAAAATGTAAAAAGAGTTATTATCTCATACAAATGAGGTGTGAAAGGAAGAAGTGATACAGAGTAATTAAATGGGGGAGGAGGGCTGGTGGTTCTGGAGCACTACTCTCATCAGGAATGGGTTAAAGAGGGAAACACACCCACATATACATACATACATACATACATATGTATATATGTATGTATATGTATAAAAGTCTTCTAAATTCAGAAAGAAATAAAAGGGTAAAGCCATAGGGTGGAGGGAGATGATAAGGGAGGGACTCTTGGAGGAGATAGTTAAGGAATAGGAGAGCAAGGTAGTGGGTAGAAGTAAAGTAGAGGAGTAAGGAGGGATAGGAATAGGATGAGAAGGAATAGAGGAGAATGAAGAAAATAGGAAGGAGGAAAATATACAAGTAATATAATTTAGAATGTAAATGGGATAAATTTACCCATAAAATAGAAACTGATAACAGATTAAAAATTTGAATTTCATATTATGTTACTTTTAGGAAATGTTATAAAATCAGAGATATGCACAGACATAAAGTTAAGGTAAGGAGTAGAATTTAATATGTAAAAAAGCAGGGATAGTAATCATGATCTCAGAAAAAGTTAAAAGTAAAACAGATTTTCAGAAGAGAAAAATAAGGAAACTACACTATGTGTCAGCCATATTAATCAATAGTTTTACACCATATAAAATAAATAGGCAGTATGAAATATATGAAAGTATGCCTGCCAAAACAAACACAGGAACTATACAAATATAAACACAAAACACCTTTATACAAAGTTGGATTGAATAATTGAAGTAATATTTATTGTGCATGGGTAGGTAAAGATAATATCTTTAAAAATGATAACGTTTCCTAATCTATTTATGTAGTGCCATCTTAATTAAATTACTAAAAAAACTTAGCAAATTAGAAAAAAAAGTAAAAACAGCATTCATTTGAGAGAGCAGAAGGTCAGGAACTTCAAGGAAACAAGGGGAAAAAGATGTAAAGGGACTACATTCAGTAGCATCAGACTTTAAAACATATTATAAGGTGAGAGCAGTGTAAAATGGATAATTTTGATTATTTTAAATTAAAAGTTTCCTACATCAATAAAATCTATTCAGCCAAGAATAGAGGGAATGCAGAGAATTGGGGGCAGGAGAAGTCTCTCATATACAGTTTCTCAGATAGAATGTGATTGGTTCAGAATATTTTTGTGGTGTAGGGAATGGTGAGCTGGTGAATTTAGAAAAATATAGAAAGATTTAGACTTATGAAGGAAGATGCTTTCCACCTTCAGAGAAAGAGACGAAAAGTAGAAATAAGCATAAACATATATGTTTTTTAATATATATGTGTATACATGTTTAGGTTTAGGTATATTGAGGCATACATATATATGTGTGTGTGTAAGTATATATGTATATATATATATATTGCATATGGTGTGTATGCATGTATGTATGTATGTTTGTATGTATTGTAGCCTTCTTGGAGTGTGGAGGGAAGGGAAAAAGGAGAAAAAAATAAGGTCAAAAGTGCACGGCAGGGGCAGCTAGGTGGCACAGTGAGTAGAGCGCTGCCCTGGAGTCAGGAGGACCTGAGTTCAAAGCCAACCTCAGACATTTGACATGCTTGCTAGCTGTGCAACCTTGGGCAAGTCACTCAACTCCAATTGCCCTGCCTTCTCCCCTCAAAAAAAGTGCACAGCAGAGGACAAGAGAAAATCTAAAAGGAATAAAAAAAAAGCTGAATAGCTTTGAAAATAAAGTGCAGTACTTATCATAAGGGTTTTTTTGAAATGGAAATTTATTGCTTTATATTGAATACTTTCTGCTGGGTACATGGCAATGTTTTTTTTTATTTTCTTATTTTGTATTTTTTTAAAAAAATCTCATATCCTAAATACACAGAAAATTTTAACACATTTATAAGAATTTGTGTCATCCTCAAATTGATAAATAGTCAAAGGATATGAACAGGTAGTTTTTTGATGAAGAAATAAAAACTATGTATAGTCATATGAAAGAATGTTCTAAATCATTTTTGATTAAAAAATGTAAATTGAAACAACTTTGAGATGTCATCTCACCACTATCAGATATGCTACGATGATAGAAAGGGGAAATTAAAAACGTTGGAGATGTGGACAAGTTGGGACACTAAACCACTGTGGGAGGAACTGTGAAGAGATCCAACCATTTTGGAAAGCAATCTGGAATTATTCCAAAAGAGTTATTAAACTATATATACCCCTTGGATCAGTGATTCCACTATTAGGTTAGTTTCCCAAGGTGCTCAGGGAAAAAGAAAAAGAACCTATATGTTCTAAAAATATTTACAGCAGTTCTTTCTGTGATGGTAAAGAGCTAGAAATTGAGCAGAAGCCCATCAGTTGGGAAATGGCTAAAGAAGCTGTAGTGTAGGCTTCCGATGGAATACTCCTGTGCTGTTATAAATGCTGAGCAGGTTGATTTTAGAAAAAAACTTTCATGAAATAATGAAGAGTGAAATCTGCAGACCTAAGAGAATATTGTACACAGTAAGAGCAATATCAATTGAAGAATTATAAATAACTGAGATGCTGAGTATTTTATCTATGTTAACATTTCCATCATGCAGTTCTTGTAATCAGGAAAAAATCATAATTTAAAAAATGGTGTTCACAATAAGAAAACCCCATTCAATACATGCTTACCCTTAGGCTTATATTTATAGTTCAATTTTTTTCATGGCTCCACCTTGTAAACATTCTTCTTTTAAAAGTGTAATTATAGAATGGCCCATGTGCATGCCTCAAGTCTAAGATTTTCAATAAAACTCTAACAACTGGCTGGCTGGACGAATTCACTGTCCTGAACTAAGAAAGGCCATTCTTCCATTTCTTTATCCCAAATATCTCTTCTACCTTCATGACACAAAGAGAAGAATGTCAGGTTTGAGGACTGGCCTATTGCTAGACCCCACTAGATAGCAGTTACTCTGCATTTGTCTACTCATTTGCCTGCCTGTATACTGGGAAGTTCCCATGCACCAAACTTGGTTTAGGCAATGAATGAAATTCCCTCCTAATAATCAGCAGTTTGACAAACTTTGTCTTATCCAAATATAGTAAATTTTCACAATCACAATCTCCTCCTTATCCATAAATGTGGATTTCTAGTCTGGGTCACCCACTGATTCACTCCTCTTAAAGTCTCCCACTTCCTCAGTCTTTGTGAATCCACCCAGTAACTACTATCAGATATTAGGGCAGAGACTGAGCTCTGGGCTCTCAATCTGTAATTTATTCCTCTAGAACCCCTCCCCACTTTTAGTATCTCCCCATGAAACTAAAGCACTAGGGAGCTCCAAACTTGTGTGTCTGTTTGTAAGAAAACTGCCTGACTTGTGCTTGGAGTGCTTGTGTTCCTTCTCAGGACCTCATCCACAGGCTCCTCACTCCAGTCTACTTAGGGACATGATCAGCCATAGGAGTTAAGGGCAAAAAATTAAATCTGACAAATATATTCTTTAACAGAATTAAAGCACGTGTAACTAAATATATACAAGGAAGGGGCAGGAAATAGACTATTCATTCCTCTTTTTTATTTTTTGTCTCTGAGCTTCTGCTGCAGTCATACACATCTTGGATTCTCCACTGAAAGGTCATAGCTCATGGCTTGAAAAGAGGAATGACAGATGTTGCAACTACTGGCTGCCACAGTTTCCTGGTTCCTAACTCTCCCTTCTTTTCTCCTTTTTTTTTTCCTCTGGAGAGTTTATCAAAACCTATTTTCTTACACAGAACAACACCTTAGCCTTCCTATCTCAGGGTTCATCTAACAACAGCAAGAAAAAGGCATGATAAAAATAATTAGAATTATAATAATAATGAAAATTATTGGAATTCATATACTTTTATTATGTGCCAAGCATTCTGCTAAGTGCTTTACTAATATCTCATTTGATATGGTGTTAGCTTATTTTATTCCTAAACTGAGAAAAATGTGACTCTGAAGGACTTCGTGGCTTATCCAATTCCTTCCCTGGGATTCTTTTTTCTTTTCTTTATTATTATTATTATTGTTGTTGTTGTCTTTTTGGTGTTCAACATTCATTTCCACATGATTTTGAGTTCCAAAATTTACTTCCCATCTCTCCCCTCCCCCCACCCCAAGATGGCACTCATTCTGAATGCCCCTTAACCCAGTCTGCCTTCCCTTCTATCACCCTCCCCTTCTTTTATCCCCTTCCCCTTCTATTTTCCTGTAGGGCAAGATAGATTTCTATACACCATTGCCTGTATATCTTATTTCCCAGTTGCTTGTAAAAACAATTTTCAACATTTGTTTTTAAAACTTTGAGTTCCAAATTCTCTCCCTTGCTCTCTCCCCACCCACCTTCATTGGCTAACTATATTTCCCTCCATCCTATCTCCCACCTCCAATTTATTCTACTCTCTCTTTGACCCTGTCCCTCCTCAAAAGTATTTACTTCTGATTACCTCCTCCCCCAATCTGCTCTCCCTTCTATCATTCCTCTCCCTCTTATCCCTTCCCCCCTACTTTCCTGTAAGGTAAGAGAGATTTCCATATCCAGTTGAGTATATATGTTCCCCCCCCTTAAGCCAAATCCAATGAGAGTAAGGTGCACTCATTCCCTCTCAGCTCCCCCCTCTTCCCCTCCACTGTAAAAGCTTTTTCTTGCCTCTTTTACGGGAGATAAATCACCCCATTCTCCCTCTCCCTTTCTCTTTCTCCCCTGGGGTCCTTTTACAAACAAAATGTGACAATTTTTGCCCTCAAGGAAATCACATCTAATAGAGGAAGCCAAAATGTAAAAGGCACTTGGAAGTGGCATAAAAAAGGGTGATGAGTATGGGTTAGGCTGTTAGGAAGGGGCTGAAAAAGTCAGGAGAGGTAGACTTGATGATGAAATTGGGACCCAAAGAAGTTAAGTTAATCACCCTTGTTCACACAGGTTATAAGTAAACCCAGGTACTTTGACTCCAGGCACTACTCTTTCTATTCTCCTACTATGCTTTTACCATGAGGTACTTCAGATGACTCTCATCTTTTTACAGAGGTGAAAAACAAGACTCAGATTAGTTGCCTCAGTCATGATGAGGAAGCTGTTTAAGTTTCAGAGCTGAAATACTGATTCAAGTTTTCAGAGAAGACAGTGCTTCGAACTACAAGAATCTTTGCATGGCAGATGTCCCCATGGGTGGGATAAAAAAGATTGCTACTGTTGGATTGGATCTTCTATTCCTTTCTGTACCTCCAATGGAAGCTTTTACCTTGTTGCTAGTGCTTTTTGTGTCACTGGTTGGAGCAGGAGGCTTTGGAAACTGAAAAATTTGTGTGGACAGATGAGAACACACAGGGTCTTTAATGATATCGGCCCTATGCAAGAAATCATAGCCAGTGACAGGGGCTGAAATGAATCAAAGGTAATATTCTCATATTCTTAGGAAGATCACTAAACGCTTGAAAATCCAGGCTAGCCCAAGACAAACCCTGAAGGTGCCATCACTTAGATTTCATCTTTCAGTGATCTTGTGGAACTCTCACATCCCTCTATACCTGCAAAAGTTTCTCTCTCAAGCTGCTCCCAGCTGTAATTTTTTAATTATCCTTTCAGCCTTACTCGTTATTAGTGACTTATTGCTGATAGATGTATTATCATTGATCAAATAGCTGATGATAATTTGCACCTGGGACAAAGTTCAAGCCTTCAGTGACACTTCCGAGATCTCATGAAGTCAATTTTCTGTATCTTGCAGCTGACAAGATAATCTCATCTCTGGAGGCAGACAGAATCTTGAGTCTATAACTGGCTTCCATCTGTCCCCTCCCATATCTATTTTCTGACTCCTAGGGTCCAGCTCTACACCTCAGCAACAGAGACCAGCCTGATGACTGTGATTCAGTTACTTAGAACAAGAATATCACCTCTCTTCTTGCAGTTAAAATGGAGGCAAAGTGGGATTCTATTTGCTGCCAATAGAAAAGGCACTCTGAAGAAGGCTCTAGCATTTCCCTTCAGAATCCTAGTGAGACATTGTCTTTGTGGAGGTCTTCTCTCCTACTCCAAGTCCCCATTGTAGCCCATCTGGGCTGCTAATCTGTTCCTCTGATTAGTTTTCTCATTTCTAATATACCTTGTAGGCCATTGTACACATTCTGCCAGGATAATTTTTATCCCAAATCCCACTTTCATCATATCTATGCCTTTTTATTTCATAGATTCATAGATCATAGGAACAGGAAGGGCTGTTACTTTCATTCTATTTGTGATGCTTGGCGATTGGTAGATATAGAGTGAGAAATGAACTAAGAAGTCATCAAGACCAACCCCCAGGAGGAGAATAAAACAGTACAGGTTGCCTCCTGTACTACTGTAAAATAAAAGGCAAAATTTCTTCTACTTTGCCATCCTTGAACAAACTGTATCAGTAATAGTTAGTAAATAGTCAGTAAAAGTCCACCTTCTGTTTTCTGTCCTTGAACAAAGATTGTACTAGTTCCCACTTAATTTGCTTTCTGAATCCCAGACGGCTGGCTAAAGTGCTTCCTTCCCTCCCCCCTTTTTTCTTCCTCTTCCTTTGAAAAGTTAGATTACAGTCTCTGTACATTACTGCTTATTGGCTATGTAAACTTTTCAGGAAGGGCTGAATATTGGCACTCACATTTTACTTAAAGAAAGTCAAATTCTTAGATTGGAGAGTCACTTTCTAGTCAGTGACACCCCAAGGTAATTTCAAATAAACTTGTTTCCTTTTCATTTAGTCTCTGACATTATTCATTTCCAGTTAGCTGATTAATTTGTCAGGTGTGATTTCCCCTTTTTTGTCTTGGAATCAAGGTTAAAATTTCCTCAATAATTTAGAAATGTGATGACTGCCTCTCCTCTGAAGCCACAGAGTGTTGGAAATGAAACCAGCTCATCAGAAGTGAACCCCTTAGGTAAGGTTTCTTATCCCTGCCAGACTTCCCTGCTTCAGTTCAAGCCTTTTTGTCCTCTGGAGTAGTAAGTATCACTTTTCCTTTAAAAGCTCTTTCTTTTCAGGATGCTACTTAAAATTCTTTAAGCCTAAATTATATCCAAAGTGATTAAGACAAAATTATAGAAAGCATGAACAGTGGAAGAAGGCATTCCTGGTTTCTGGGAGAAATCCTGGGTATAGGTCGTCTTTTGGAACTTATTGTTTGATCCTTTCAAGGAGGCTGTGTCAAGGTGGCTCCAGTCTACATCCAGGATAGACTAGACTAAGGTTAATATGACTTTGTCAGATGGAGACTGGTTTAATCTGAAGTTAAACTAGAACATAAGCAACTGACAGAGTGAGTCCAGTCCTGGGAGTACATTGAAATTTATACTGAAACATTTTATGGCCATTATGGATGGGCCAATCACGATTAACTATAAAATCATTCATCTTTTTTTTCTGTCATATATGGCTTACAAATACTCTGCATAATTTCACTTAGCAATAGAAAAATCTAGGGTCATTTGAATTGGATAAATTGTCCTACTTACAGGAATTAAAAAATAAAGATGGCCAACCAAAGAGATGGATTGTGTATTTGGAGAGATCTCTTATTTGAAGCAACTTTCTCTCAGTTCACCATTATCTCTGTGTCTAAAATCCCATAGGACCCCTGGACATGGGAATTCAGGACCATAATAAACAATTTTCTACCTTGAGTATCTAGGGAAGAGTAAAAGAGGTCAAGGTTGCATTTCTTTTTTGTGTCCTATTTCTGTCTGAGGGATGGAGAGAGAACGAGAAAGACAGAGAAAGATGGAGAAAGAGACAGAGAAAGAGAGATGGACAGACAGACAGACAGAGACAGAGACAGAAAGATAGAGGAGAAACAGAGACCAGAGACAGAGACAGAGAGAAAGAGAGAGACAGATAGAGGGAGCCTTTTTCTCCTGCAGAAATTTGTGACATTGTAAACTATAATGACTGTGTTGTGACTCAAGTACTGTATGTTCAATGTAAAATTTTAAATTATACTTCAGAGTGTGTTTTCTATGTTTTCAATAAACAGAAATTTTTAGTGTATTTTTTAATTCAGCAGTTCTCTTTCCTAGAAGTGCAAAAAAATGAACAACTCAATGGTGTCTGTGTACAAAAATACATCCAGATCTCTTTCTCCCTATCTTGTCCTTTCTTTCTCTTCCTTGCTACTTCTACCTCTATAGCTCACCTATGTCAACATTTATGTAATTCTGTTTATATTTACACACTTATAACTTTGCAAAATTAGATCTGTTGCCTTATGTCTCCAAAGCTATAATATTTGATTAGTAAAAATGTTTCCTGCTCTGAAACTGAAGGATATATTATTCTATTTATTAAAAATATTGATATCATTGACCAAATAGAGCACATTGTAGATAAGATGAACAGAACAAAACTTTTGTGTTTTAAGCTCTAAGCCATGCTATTTTCTTCATCACATAAAATTTAAAAACAGTTTTATTGTTTGTTTTAGAGGGGGGGAGGCTAGGCAATCAGGGTTAATTGACTTGCCCAAGGTCACACAGATAGTAAGTGTCAAGTATCTGAGGCTGAATTTAAACTCAGGTTCTCCTGACTCCTGGGCCAGTGCTTTATTCACTGTGCCACCTAGCTGCCCCAATAATTTTAAAAGTTATATTTACAGGACTAATCAATGAAGCCATCTCCTTCCTTAGTGAACACTCACCTCTGCCATTCTCGGTAGGTTATAGAGAATGAACTGAAATTCTCTGTCTACAATCATTCCAGTAAATGGAGCTTTGGAGAGCTTAGTTCTAGACATTATGTAGCTCAGGGTGCTGTGCAAGTGGCAAGAAATATGCTAATTGTTTAAGGCATCAGCAGGACTGATGACTCAAAGGTTTTGAATCAAAACAGGGCTCATATGCAACAGGGACATCCTTTCCTAGAAGTGAGTGAAGCAGCTTTGCTGTGAGTCACTAAATGAAAAGATCAGGCTACTGCCCTTCTCCCACCAAGTCAAAATGTGTTATATGAACACATATTACTTCTATTTCTCTTCTGTTTAAATTTTACTGAATTTAGGTGAACTTAGGTCCAAGAAGGCAATGGTCAGGTGGTTGAAAAATCCATCAGAGCCTTCAGAGTTTCTACCTCCAACTAGAGTCATTAGCAGATCCATTGGGGTCAAGCATAACTCTAGTAAAGTAACAGTATGATATAGAGTCTTTTTGTTATTCTTGTCACATCTTCTTAAGTAAATGACACTGAGTTATTGCAAATGGTTTATTATAGAGACTATAACACATAGAGAAACAAAATGACCTAGAAAACTCCAACCCTTCAAAGTTATCCTTACATTACCGAGGAGAAACATCCTCTGTGCATCCAAGCTGTCAGTATCAATGGAAGACCGAAGAGTGATTTGTCTACCTGATAGTGAAAAACGGAACCACAACGATGTCTGCTTTCTTTCTTTTTTTATTCAATACTTTATTATTTAATGTTTTTTAGTTTTCAGCATTGATTTCCACAAGATTTTAAGTTACAAATTTTCTCCCCATTTCTACCCTCCCCCCAACTCCAAGATAGCATATATTCTGATTGCCCCATTTCCCCATTCAGCCCTCACTCCTGTCACTCCACTCCCCCTCCCCCCTCCCTTTTCCCCTTACTTTCTTGTATAGCCAGATAGATTTCTATGCCCCGTCACCTGTATATCTTATTTCCCAGTTGTATGCAAAAAACACTTTTTTTTGAGCATCCGCTTTGAAAACGTTGAGTTCCAAATTCTCTCCCCTCTTCCATCCCCACTCATTCTCCCTAGTAAGACAAGCAAATAAGCATAGGCCACACATGTACCATTATGCAAAACACTTCAATAGTCATGTTGTGATAGACTAACTATATTTCCCTCCATCCTATCCTATCCCCCTTTATTCAGTTTTCTCCCTTCACCCTGTCCATTTTCAAAAGTGTTTGCTTTTGATTACTTCCTCCCCCTACCTGTCCGCCCTTCTATCGTCCCCTCTTTCTTATCCCCTTCCCCCTATTTTCATGTGGGGTAAGATACACAATTGAGTGTGTATGTTATTCCCTCCTGAAGTCAAATGAGATGAAAGCAAGATTCAGTCATTCCCCCCCCTCCCCCTCTTCCCTTCCAATGAATTACTTTTTCTTGCCACTTTTACATGAGATAATTTACCCCATTCTATCTCTCCCTTTCTCCCTCTCTCAATATATTCCTCTCTCATCACTTTATTTAATTTAATTTTTTTAGATATCGTCCCTTCATATTCAACTCACTCTGTACCCTCCTTCCCTCCTTCTCTCTCTCTCTCTCTCTCTCTCTCTCTCTCTCTCTCTCTCTCTCTCTCTCTCTCTCTCTCTCTCTCTCTCTATCTATCTCTCCATATATATATATATGTATATATATATATATATATATATATATATTAGTAGGGGAGTTGAAGGGAATATACATATATGTGTGTGTGTGTGTGTGTGTGTGTGTGTGTGTGTGTGTATTCCCTCCAACTCCTCTACTACTGAGAAAGGTCTCATGAATTACACACATAATCTTTCCATATAGGAATGTAAGCAAAAAAGTTCCACTTTCCCTTCTATCCCTTAATGTGGAGGCTGTTAGATCTTGTGTTATTCTGATTGTGTTTCCACAATACTCAAATTGTTTCTTTCTGGCTGCTTGCAATATTTTCTCCTTGACCTGGGAATTCTGGAATTTGACAACAATATTCATAGGAGTTTTCTTTTGGGGATATTGTTCAAGTGAGGATTGAGGGATTCTTCCAATTTCCATTTTACCCTCTGGCTCTAGAATATCAAGGCAATTTTCCTTGATAATTTCTTGAAAGATGATATCTAGGCTCTCTTTTTGATCATGGCTTTCAGGTAGTCCAATGATTGTTCAATTATCTCTCCTGAATCTATTTTTCAGGTCAGTGGTTTTTCCAAGGCGATATTTCACATTGTCTTCCATTTTTTCATTCCTTTAATTCTCTTTTATATTATCTTGATTTCTCATAAAGTCACTAGCTTCCACTTGCTCCAATCTAATTTTTAAGGTATTATTTTCTTCAGTGGTCTTTTGGACCTCCTTTTCCATTTGGCTAATTCTGCCTTTCAAGGCATTCTTCTCCTCATTAACTTTTTGGAGCTTTTTGCCATTTGAGTTAGTCTATTTTTAAGGTGTTATTTTCTTCAGTATTTTTGTGGGTCTCCTTTAGCAAGTCATTGACTTGCTTTTCATGATTTTCTTGCAGCACTCTCATTTCTCTTCCCAATTTTTCCTCTACTTCTCTTACTTGCTTTCCCAAATCCTTTTTGAGCTCTTCCAGTTCATGTTTTTTCTTGGAAGCTTTTGATGTAGGCTCTTTGACTTTGTTGACTTCTTCTGCCTGTATGTTTTGGTCTTCTTTGTCACCAAAAAAGATTCCAAAGTCTGAGTCTGAATCTGAGTCCATTTTCACTGCCTGTTCATGTTCCCAGCCAACTACTTGACCCTTAAGCATTTTGATAGGATATGACTGCTTGTAGAGCAGAGAATATTTTGTCCCAAACTTTAGGGGGGCACTGTTGTTTTCAGAGCTATTTCTACACAGCAAACTCTGCCACACCAGCGCTTCTCCTCCCCCAAGAACTGCCAACCCAGGCTGCAATCCAGATCCAAGCCAGCTCTGCACTCCCGCTTTGACTCACCACTTAATTCATCCCACACTGTTGGCTTGGGGCCTAAATTAACAGCAGCTGGAGCTCTGGAAGTAGCCCCAGAGCTGCAGCACTCCTGCATCCCCAGGGCTAGAGTTGACCACACACTCCTTTCACTTCAATCTAGAATTTTTTCTGCTAACCTTCTCTGTTATCTTTGGTATTTATGGGTTAGAAGTCTGGTAAATGACACAGTTAAATGATTCAGGGACCTACCACCTATTCTGCCCAGCTCCCAGTCTGGTTGGTCCTGGAACAGTGCATGCTGGTCTGTGCCCTGCTCCACTCCCAGCTCTGTGAAGTAGACCCTTCCCAGTGACCATCCAGGCTTTACTGGCCTGGAGCCCTGCTTCCTTCTGCTATTTCATGGGTTTTTCAGTTCTTGAACTTGTTCAGAGTAATTTTTTACAGATGTTTGGAGGCACCTGGGGAGAGCTTAAGCAAGTCCCTGCTTTCCAGTCGCAATCTTGTCTCCGCCACCTCTGCTTTCTTTCTTAAACTTTACATTGAGCAGGTAATTTTTTTTATTAGAATATAATGGGGAAATACTTCTCTGTGTGTTTTCATTTTTCTTTCATCATAGATTTTATAGGATCATTATATTTGGATCCTGAAGCTAATTTTGGTATAATTTACTCCAACCTCTTCTTTTTTTATGATGATGAGTAAGGGGGAAAGCATTTATATAGCAGCTTAGATTGGTTCAATCTTCTATCAGTAGTAGGAGGATGCTCAACAGGGACATGAAACCAATTTGTTTTGTCTTCAAATATAGCACTCTCTCAGCATGTGCTTTTCAACAAGAAAACCAACTTCCTCCACTGATTCCCTCAAAACCATTGTAATTTAGCGCACCCAATTTCTTTTTGTTTGTGTTCCTTCTTGGATTAAAGTCATCAAACAATGCTTCCAAACAAAATCTTTTCAGTTACATTTTTGAATCACTTATTTTTCTATTAAATAATAAAGCAGCAACAACAGAAATAACACCACCAAAAAAGTAACGATAAGGTAGTAGAAGTAATAGTAGTAGCAGCAGCAGTAGTATTAGTTGTAATAGTATTAGCAGTAGTAGTAGTAGCAGCAGCAGCAGCAGTAGTAACAGTAGTAGTAGTAGTAGTAGTAGTAGTAGTAGTAGTAGTGGTGGTGGTGGTGGTGGTGGTGGTGGTGGTGGTGGTGGTATTTGTCTCTGTCTGAGATAAGGAATTCCCAGTGAGGAGATTGCCTTATCACTACAGATCAGTACTTTTTGTCAATCTTTGAGTCTAAGACATCTGACACGGTGAGAGTGCATGTACTTGTTCAGGGTCACCAAAACCACTACGTCAGAGTTGCACTTGAATGTATCTGTTTCTGATGCCTAGGCAGTCACTTTATCTATGTGACTCTTCTCTACAGATTGTTTTAATACATACTGGCATGTTACACTTTTGCAGGCTTTGTAAAGCAAATACTTGTTTCGAATTTCATTTTCCCTATATTTTCCAGATTCTCTTGTCCATTGATTTTATAGGAATTTTGATATGTTTTTTTCTATCAAGTAGTCTAATAATTTTTGAATCCTCTGGCCTTTAATCTATAAATTAATCTAGGAACCTCAATAGTCCAGAAAAACTCTATAATCAGCCTCCTTATATCATCTACTTTTTGCCATGTTAATTTTGGTATTTTAAATCTCTCAAACTAGTAAATTTAAGTTGTCAGTTTTCATTGAATAATTTTGGATAATTTTTATTTTAACTTTGTTCTAATCTCCCTTTTCTCCTTTCAAAACATAGTTGAGTTTCCTTCTTATTAAAAAAAACTATTTTTGATAATTACTTCTGATTTCATGTTCTTTTCTTAATCAGTTCTTGCTTTTATTCAAATGGCTTCATTATGTTTTATTTGGTTACCTTTTCTTGTTGTCTTGGCTATTTGTGTTGTATTTTCAGTGGGTACATGCTTTTTGCTTAATATTTAACAACATAATCATTATCGAATTTCTTATTTTCATGGATTTTCAAGTTGATAAATGTTGCCCAATTTTCCATGTTAACAACATTCTAGGGAATGGAATATATGGTATTTGTGTTGCTGATGTCTGATGTAATCTGATATTCTTTAATAATTCATCTTTTACTTTGGCATTAGCATGCTACATTTAAAAATATTCAATATGAATTGTTTTATTATCTTTAGAATCATTATACATTAGCTGTAATAGGATATGAAGTACAGCATAGGATCCCTGTATTTCTAAATATATCTACATATTTTTGTCCCAGCAAATGGATAATGCATATTATTCTTTGTTTACCTGAATAATACATTTTCTTTAAATTAAACTTTCTTCATATATGCATTAGATTTAGTATTTTTAAATAATCTATTTGGCTCTGTCATTTTTATTGAATTTTAGCCTATTTCAGTAGTGGATTTTCTTAAATTTCCTTCAATTCTGGACTTTTGGATTAAAATTGAACTTAAATTTTCACAGCCTCAGTGATTAATCTCAGTGACTGAGAAAAAAGTCTCCTGATGGCCTTGTGAAATGGTAGTGCTTCACCTATATTACTCTCAGTATTTTGGTATCTACACTCTGCTCATTATCAAAGGAAAATTTAACAAACACAAATTAGGTTGAGGGTCACAAATCTGATTCATTCTCAACAGTAAATGGCCTCTAGGAATGTTGGAAAGATTTCCTTCCTTCTTTCTTTCCTTCCTTCCTCCTTCCCTCCCTCCCTTCTTTTTTCTCATCCTTCCTTCCTTCCCTCCTTCCTTCCTTCCTTCCTTCCTCCCCCACCCCCCTCCCTCCCTCCCTCTCCCTCCCTCCCTCTCTCTCTCTCTCTCTCTCTCTCACTCTCTCTCTCTCTCTCTCTCTCTCTCTCTTTCTTCTTCTTCTCTCTCTGGTTCTGAAAACAGTTCTACTTCAGTCAGTGATATAATTATTTTTCTTGACTTAGCTCTAGGTATTGTCTTCTTCATCCAGACAGCAGCTGGCGTACTAGGAAATTTCTTCTTCCTTTGCCATTGTACCTTTACTTTCTTAACTGGAAGAAGACTGAGGGCCATACATTCCATTTTTTTCCAGTTGAGCTTGGCCAACCTTTTAGTACTTATTTCCAAGGGATTCCCTCAGACAATGGTTGGTCTGGGGCTGAACATTTTCTTGGATCGTGTTGGATGTAGACTTATTGTGTTCTTCCATCGAGTGGCCCGTAATCTTTCTGTCAGCATCACCTGCCTTCTGAGTGGTTTTCAGATTATCACCATCAATCCTATTACCTGTTCCATATGGTCAAAACTCAAAACCAGTATATCAAAGTACATTTTCCCCTTCTGTCTTTTCTGCTGGATCCTACACATACTGTCAAATGTATTTATGTTTAAGAATATGCAGAACTTTATGGAAAGCAGTAACAACACAAGAATATGGAATATGGGATTCTGTTCAGACTCTACTCTACCTTCATTCAATGTGTCAATATTTACCATTTTGTACTCTATTCCTGATTTTCTATGTGTAGGATTTATGGTCATCACCAGTAGCTACCTGGTGCTTCTCCTACAAAGACACCATCGACAAGTCCAGCATATTCACAGCTCTAGCCAATTGTCCAGAAAGTACCCTGAGATTAGAGCCACCTACACTGTCTTGATGTTGATGAGCACCTATGTCTTCTTCTACTCAGTCAATTCTATTTTTTCATTTTATATTTTTCAGTTTGATAAATATCATCAGTGGTTGATTCCTACATTAGCTTTCTTGGATGCATGTTTTCCAGCGATCAGTCCATTTGTGCTTATGAACTCTGATTCCCAAATTCTCCATTTCTTCCACTTACTCTGGCAAAAGAAAAGATCCTAAGACTCTTTTCCCTGGATATACCAGTGACCAGCATTTGATTTCCACTCTTATAAGCAGATAATCTTTAAGAAACAGATAGGAGCAGGTCAGCACACAATATGATCAAAGTATTTTAGGGCACAGAAACTAGAAAGGACATTAATGATAACTATAATCCTCATCATATCTAGTGTTTTTATAGAGCTTTAAAGTTTGAAAAAATACTTTGCACATACATTTCATTTAATCTATCCAGATATCTTTTTAATATGGAGCTTCTTTTCTCTCTTCCTTAACACCATTTTGGAGCTCTCATTCCAGAAATACTTATTAAGTATTCCCATTTACTTTAGAAATTGTGTTTTTGTGGGGCAGAGCCAAGATGGCCACATGAAAACAGCATCATTGTAGCTCTCTCACAAGTTCTGTCAGATTCCGATAAAAAAGTGAATTTGAGCAGATTTGAGAGAGTTTGAAACCGTGAGCAGTCTGAGTGGGGCAAATGTCCCAGCCAGGAATGTCTGAAAGGCCGAAGGAATGAATCTGTGGGCTTGGAGAGCGCTCGGCATGTGGAGCTGCACCTGGGAGACAGGCTGGGAGAAAGCTGGGCGCCCAAAACCAGCGGAGATCCCCAGGCCTCCCAACACAGGATAGCAATCTGTGGAAGCGACGAGAGGCAGTGCAATGCCACTGGCCATGAAAAATCAATTCCTGAGGCTTGCAGCCCAAAGGTACGAAAAGCGGGTTCTTGAACTTCAGGGAGACATAATGGCCAGGTAAATGGCTCTAATCCCTCCCCTCCACACCCAGAGAATTCTTCAGAAAAAAACCACTGGAATAGAGGAGACAGAACTGGGGCTTCATTGGCCAAGTACCTGAGTCCCAGAGGGGCAGAGCCAGCAGGGGTAAACACCAGGAGCCCAGACATACTCTTGCTCCCCCAGGGGAAGTGCCAGACATCAACTCAAACAACAAACAGCTGAGACCATTGCTGAAGAGCAACAATGCTGGAGAGCAACCCCAGGGGAAGAGGAGATTGTGGGCAGCCAGACCCCCTCCCCGACACCTCAGTAAACTGAAGGCTATAATTCACGAATCTCCAGAATAAGAAAGCTGGGACAGAGAGCCCTGAGCCCCAAAAGCAGAAATTTATTGTAAAGCCAGGAGAAGGCTAACCAACATGAAGAACACAAAAATACCAAGGACCATTGATTTTTTTTATGGAGACAGGCATGATCAAAATACCAATTTGGTATTGGATAGCAATGACACTATACCCCCATCTGATACCTTAAAAGGTAATGTGAACTGGTCTTCAGCCCAAAAAGCATTACTGGAAGAGCTAAAGGAGGATTTTAAAAACCAAATTATGGAGGTAAAAGAAAAAATGGGAAAAAATGGAAAAAAAATCCACTGATGAAATAAAGTCCCTGAAGAATAAGATTGGCGAAATGGCTATGGAGATTCAGATTCTAAATAGAGAAAATGACACCCTGAGAGGTAAAATCAACCAATTGGAAAAGGAGACTCAAAAGCAAAATGAAGACAGTAACTCATTAAAAATTAGAGTTGACCAAGTGGAAGCTGATGACTCTATGAGGCTTCAAGAAGTAGTAAAACAAAATGTAAAGAATGAAAATATAGAAAAAAAAATGTGAAATATTTGATTGGGAAAACAACTGACCTGGAAAATAGATACAGGAGAGACAATTTAAGAGTTATTGGTCTACCAGAAATCCACAATGAAAAAAAGAGCATTGACAGTATCTTCGAAGAAATTATCAAAGATAACTGCCCAGAGATCCTAGAACCAGAGAGCAAAATAGTCATTGAAAGAATTCACCGGTCACCCCCTGAAAGAGATCCCAAACTGAAAACACCAAGAAATATTATAGCCAAATTTCAGAATTACAAAGTAAAGGAGAAAATACTTCAAGCAGCCAAAAAGAAACAATTCAAATATCATGGAACTACAGTCAGGATTACGCAGGATCTTTCAGCCTCCACATTAAAAGACAGGAGAAATTGGAATATGATATTCCAAAGGGCAAAGGAGCTGGGACTACAACCAAGGATCAACTTCCCGGCAAAATTAAGCATACTTTTTCATGGAAGGAGATGGACATTCAACGAAATAAGGGAATTGCAGACTTCCTGATGAAAAGGCCAGAACTCAATGGAAAATTTGATCTTTAAATACAAAACTCAAGAGAGTCATAAAAAGGTAAACGGGGGAAAACCCCACAAACCTTATTAATCAATAAGGGCAAATTATTTGCAACTTTATATAGAATTATATCATCTTATGTATGTTTTATATGTATACATATATATGTCAATCTTGAGAATAGTACAGCTATTATGACAATTGAAAGGTTACACATAGACTGTGAATGTCTGTATAAAATAACTGATATAAGGATAAAAAACACAATTAAGAGATGTAAAGGGAGAGATTTGAGAGAAGTGGTATGGAGGTAGTAGAAAAGGGTAAATTACACCAAATGAAAAGGTATAGAAACACATTTTAGTAAATGGAAAGAAGGGAGGGAGAAGAGCAGTATTTTATCTTTACTGATCTTGTTCAAGAAGGGAATAACATACCCTGATAAGTATAGAAATCTAACGCATCCCACAGGAAGTAGGAGGGGAAAGGGGGAAAAAAGGGAGGGGAGTGGTCCGAAGGGAGGGGAGAAGTAGCAGGTGGGAAACTGTAAGACAAGGGAGGGGAATAAAGAGGGAGGGTAAACTGAGGAAGGCAGTGGTCAAAAGCAAAACTTTGTTGAGCAGTGGAAGGGGAAAGGGAGATATAAAAGCATAAACAAAGGGAAATAGGATGGAGAAAAAGACACAGATAGAAATCATAACTGTGAATGTGAATGGGATGAACTCTCCCATAAAACAGAAGCAGATAGTTGAATGGATTAAAAACCATAATCCTACAATATGCTGTTTACAAGAAACACATTTGAAACAGGGGAATACACACAGAGTAAAGGTGAAAGGCTGGAGTAAAATATATTATACCTCAGAAAAAGTAAAAAAAAGCAGGTGTAGCAATCCTAATCTCAGACAAAGCAACAGCAAAGATAGATTTAATTAAAAGAGATAAGGAAGGTCACTACATCCTGCTAAAAGGCACCATAAACAATGAAGCAATATCATTGTTTAACATTTATTCACCAAGTGGTATGGCATACAAATTCTTAGAGGAGAGGTTAAGCGAATTACAGGAAGAAATAGACAGCAAAACTATAATATTGGGAGACCTCAAACTTCCCCTTTCTGAACTTAATAAAACTAACCTCAAAATAAATAAGAAAGAAGTTAAGGAGGTAAACAGAATTTTAGAAAAGGCACATATGACAGACCTCTGGAGAAAACTGAATGGGGATGAAAAGGAATATATTTTCTTCTCAGTGGTACATGGCACATACTCAAAAATTGACCATGTATTAGGGCATAAAAACCTCACAATCCAGTGCAGAAAGGCAGAAGTAGTCAAAGCATACTTTTCAGATCATGATGCAATAAAAATTATTTGTCACAAAGAACCATGGAAAAATAAGCTAAAAATTAATTGGAAACTAAATAATCTAATTCTAAAGAATGAGTGGGCCAAAGAACTAATCAGAGAAACAATTAATAACTTCATTCAAGAGAATGACAATAATAAGACAACATACCAAAACTTATGGGATGCAGCAAAAGCAGTTCTTAGGGGAATGCTAAATGCTTACATGAATAAAATAGGGGAAAAGGAGGTCAATGATTTGGGCATACAACTCAAAAAGCCAGAAAAAGAACAAATTGAAAATCCCTGATTAAATACCAAATTAGAAATACTGAAAATCAAAGGAGAGATTAATAAAATTGAAACAAAGAAAACTATTGAATTAACAAATAAAACAAAGAGCTGGTTTGAAAATACCAAAAATATTGATAAACCTTTGGTCAATTTGATTAAAAAAAGAAAGAAGAAAATCAAATTACCTGTATCAAAAATGAAAAGGGTGAGTTCACCTCTAATGAAGAGGAAATCAATACAATAATTAGGAATTATTTTGCCCAATTGTATGCCCATAAATTTGACAACCTTAGAGATATGGATGAATATCTACGAAAACATAAATTGCCCAGGTTAACAGAAAAGGAAGTAAAATTTCTAAATTACCCCATCTCAGAAAAAGAAATTGAGCAAGCCATCAATGAACTCCCTAGGAAAAAATCTCCAGTGCCAGATGGTTTTTCATGTGAATTCTATCAAACACTTAAAGAAAAATTAATTCTTATACTTTGTAGACTATTTGGGAAAATAGGTGAAGAAGGAGTCCTACCAAATTTGTTTTATGACATAAATATGGTACTAATACCCAAACCAGGTAGAGTCAAAACAGAGAAAGGGAATTATAGACCAATTTCCCTAATGAATATTGATGCAAAAATTTTAAATAAAATATTAGCAAAAAGATTGCAGCAACTTATCACAAGAATAATACACTATGACCAGGTAGGATTTATTCCAGGAATGCAAGGCTGGTTCAATATTAGGAAAAGTATTAGCATAATCGACCATATCAACAACAAAACTAGCAGAAACCATATGATCATCTCAATAGATGCAGAAAATGCCTTTGACAAAATACAACACCCATTCCTATTATAAACACTAGAAAGCATAGAAATAAAAGGAGCTTTCCTTAAAATTATAAATGGTATCTACCTAAAACCATCAACAAGCTTTATTTGTAATGGGGATAAGCTAGATGCATTCCCAACAAGATCAGGGGTGAAACAAGGATGTCCATTATCACCCCTACTATTCAATTTGGTACTAGAAACATTAGCTGTAGCAATAAGAGAAGAAAAAGAAATTGAAGGAATTAGAATAGGCAAAGAAGAAACTAAATAATCACTTTTTGCAGATGATATGATGATTTATTTAGAGAATCCTAGAGAATCAAGTAAAAAATTACTTGAAATAATAAACAACTTTAGCAAAGTTGCAGGATATAAAATAAACCCACATAAGTCCTCAGCATTCCTATACATTACTAACAAAGCCCAACAGCAAGAGATAGAAACAGATATTCCATTCAAAGTTACTGTAGACACCATAAAATATTTGGGAGTTTATCTGCCAAGACCAACCCAGGGCCTATATTAACATAACTATGAAACACTTTCCACGCGAATAAAGTCAGATATAAATAAATGGAAAAATATCAGTTAGGCTGAGCTAATATAATAAAAATGACAATTTTACCTAAATTAATCTATCTGTTCAGTGTCATACCAATTGAACTACCAAAAAATTATTTACAGAGCTGGATAAAATAATAACAAAATTTGCCTGGAAGAGCAAAAGGTCCAGAATATCTAGGGAATTAATGAAAAGAAATGCTAGAGAAGGTGGCCTAGCTGTACCAGATGTTAAACTGTATTATAAAGCAGCAGTCATCAAAACTACCTGGTACTGCCTAAGAAACAGACTTGTGGATCAGTGGAATAGGATAGGTACACAAGATGGAGAGGTCAACGAATGTAGCAATCTACTCTTTGATAAACCCAAACAGGCCAGCTTCTGGGCTAACAATTCACTATTTCACAAAAACTGTTGGGAAAATTGGAAAATGGTAGGGCAGAAACTGGACATAAACCAATATCTTACACCATCTACCAATATAAAGTCAAAATAGGTTCATGATTTAGGAACAAAGGCTGAAACTATAAGCAATTTGGGAGTGCAAGGAATAGTTTACCTATCAGATTTATGGAAAAGAAAAGAATTCATGACCCAACAAGAGATAGGGAGCATTACAAATTGCAAAATGGATAATTTTGATTATGTTAAATTGAAATGTTTTTGTACAAAAAAAAGCCAATGCATCAAAGATTAGGAGGGAAGCAGAAAATTGGGAGAAAATCTTTACAACTAGTGTTGCTGATAAAGGCCTCATTTCCAAACTATACAGGGAACTTAACCAAATATATAGGAATACAAGTCATTCCCCAATTGAGAAATGGTCAAAGAATATGAACAGGGAGTTTTCAGAGGAAGAAATTAAAGACATCTATAGGCATATGAAAAAAATGTTCTAAATCACTACTGACTAGAGAAATGCAAATCAAAACAACTCTTAGATACCACATCTCTCCTGTCAGATTGGGTAAAATAACAAAACGGGAAAATGATAAATGCTGGAGAGGATGTGGGAAAATTGGAACATTGTTACATTGCTAGTGGAGTTGTGAAGTGATTCAGCCATTTTGGAGAGCAATTTGGAACTATGTCCAAAGGGCTGTAAAAGTGTTCATACCCTTTGACCCAGCAATACCACTTCTAGGGTTGTATCCCAAAGAAATCACACAAGTGGGAAAAGGACCCATATGTACAAAAATATTTATAGTGGCTCTTTTTGTGGTAGCTAAGAATTGGAAATCAAAGGGCTGCCCACAAAATGGGGAGTGGCTGAACAAGCTGTGGTATATGAAGGTAATGGAATACTATTGTGCTATAAGAAATGGAGATGATACGGACTTCATAACAACCTGGAAAAACCTACATAACATAATGCTGAGTGAGCGGAGCAGAGCCAGGAGAACACTATACACAACCACAGATATATATCGATTCTGTGAGGACTAACCCTGACAGACTTTGCTCATCTCAGCAACACAAGGTACAAAGACAACCCCAAAGGACTCACAATGGGAAATGCTATCTACATCCAGAGAAAGAACTATGAAGTATGAATGCAGATTGAGGCACACTTCATGCTTGCCTTTTTCTCTCCCTTTTTTTTCTCTCTTTTGTTTTTGTTTTTGGGTTGTATTTTTTTTCTTTTGGTTCTGTTTCTTCTTTCTCATGATTTATTCCATTGGTCATAATTCTTCTCCACAACTTGACTAGTGTGTAAATTAATTCAATGCGAAGTTATACATGGAAGTTGTATGGGATTCCATGCCGTCTTGGTAAGGGAGGGAGGAAGGGAGGAAGGGAGGGAAGAAAATCTGGAACCCAAAATTATGTAGAACCGTGTGTTGTAAACTAAAAATAAAAAAAAAACAAACACCAAAAAAAAAGAAATTGTGTTTTTCATAGGTTTTAATGAGCTGTTGAGAACAGCAGTTTGTGTTGAACTTGGAGGGACAATTGAGAAATATCTATCAATGGCTTCTACATATGAAGTAAGAGAGAAGTTTTATGTTTTACCTGCAATCTACAAGGATACATAAACAATATCTGGAGAAACAGAGAAGGTTTTATGAAACTTGCTCCTTTTTCTTATATTACAACTAAACTTAGAGAGATTTTCTATGAAAGCAAGATGCAGGGACAAGATTGTAACAGCACCATAGACCACAACTGATCCTTTAGGCCTAAGCCCAAGGGACCAAAATGACTTAGCAGCTGTATAACACCATAGAGAAGACTCAGATTCATTTGATTTCAGCTAAGAATAGTATAAGGAGCCAAGTATATGGCAGGATACCACATCCAGGTGCAGAATTAGTTAGGTGAGAAGATTTCCTGTTTGAGAAATTGAGGCAAGAGGGTTTTATTTAAGCTTTCCCAAGGTCGCCCTCCAAATTATTTTCCATGGATAGAGATCCACTGGCCTCACTCCTGTTGAGCTGCTGGCATTTTTCTTGAAGAGGTGAAACATTGGCTCAAGGCCACAATGAACTTGAAATCAAAACTCAGAATAACATCTCATTAGAGTCCCCTGAGATTTTACCTCACATAATAAGTTTCACTAATCATGTATAGGCTTGGATATAGTTATTATCAATACTCTCATGTCATCCCCATGAATTCTTTTTTTTCTCTCTTTTTTTTTAATTTTATTTAATATATTTAGTTTTCAGCACTGATTTTCACAAGAGTTTGAATTACAAATTTTCTCCCCATTTCTACCCTCCCCCCCCATTCCAAGATGGTGTATATTCTGGTTGCCCTGTTCCCCAGTCAGCCCTCCCTTCTGTCACCCCACTCCCCTCCCATCCCCTTTTCCCTTTCTTTCTTTTAGGGCAAGATAAATTTCTATGCCCCATTGCCTGTGTATCTTATTTTCTAGTTGCATGCAAAAACTATTTTTTTTTTGTTTTTGAACATCTGTTTTTAAAACTTTGAGTTCCAAATTCTCTCCCCTCTTCCCTTCCCACCCACCCTCCCTAAGAAGTCAAGCAATTCAACATAGGCCACATGCGTTATCATTATGTGTAACCCTTCCACAATACTCACGTTGTGAAAGACTCACTATATTTTGCTCCTTCCTAACCTATCCCCCTTTACTGAATTTTCTCCCTTGACCCTGTCCCCTTTCAAAAGTGTTTGTTTTTGATTACCTCCACCCCCATCTGCCCTCCCTTCTATCATCCCCCCTTTTTATCTTCTTCTTCCTCCTTTTTTCCTGTGGGGTAAGTTACCCAATTGGGTATGTATGGTATTCCCTCCTCAGGTCAAATTTGATGAGAGCAAGATTCACTCATTCCCCCTCACCTGACTTCTCTTCCCTTCCTACAGAACTGCTTTTTCTTGCCACTTTTATGTGAGATAATTTACCCCATTCTATCTCTCCCTATCTCCCTCTCTCAATATATTCCTCTCTCATCCCTTAATGTGATTTTATTTCTTTTAGATATTTTCCCTTCATCTTCAACTCACCCTGTGCGTTCTCTCTCTCTCTCTCTCTCTCTCTCTCTCTCTCTCTCTCTCTCTCTCTCTCTATATATATATATATATATATATATATATATATATATATACATATATATACACATAAACATATATATATATACATATATATGAATATTCCCTTCAGCTACCCTAATACTGAGGTCTCATGAATCATACACAGCATCTTTCCTTGTAGCAATGTAAACAAAACAGTTCAACTTTAGCAAGTCCCTTGCAATTTCTTTTTCTTGATTACCTTTTCATGCTTCTCTTGATTCTTGTGTTTGAAAGTCAAAATTTCTATTCAGCTCTGGCCTTTTCATTGAGAAAGCTTGAAAGTCCTTTATTTTATTGAAAATCCACATTTTGCCTTGGAGCATGATACTCATTTTTGCTGGGTAAGTGATTCTTGGTTTTAATCCTAGCTCCATTGACCTCCGGAATATCGCATTCCAAGCCCTTCGATGTCTTAATGTAGAAGCTGCCAGATCTTGGGTTATTCTGATTGTGTTTTCACAACACTCAAATTGTTTCTTTCTGGCTGCTTGCAGTATCTTCTCCTTGATCTGGGAGCTATGGAATTTGGTGACAATATTCCCAGGAGATTTCTTTTGGGGATCTATTTGAGGAGGCGATCGATGGATTCTTTCAATTTCTATTTTGCCCTATGGCTCTAGAATATCAGGGCAGTTCTCCTTGATAATTTCTTGAAAGATGATATCTAGGCTCTTTTTTTGATCATGGCTTTCAGGTAGTCCAATAATTTTTAAATGATCTCTCCTGGATCTATTTTCCAGGTCAGTGGTTTTTCCAATGAGATATTTGACATTGTCTTCCATTTTTTCATTCCTTTGGTTCTGTTTTATAATATCTTGATTTCTCATCAAGTCACTCGGTTCTACTTGCTCCAATCTAATTTTTAAAGTAGTATTTTCTTCAGTGGTCCATTGGACCTCCTTTTCCATTTGGCTAATTCTGCCTTTCAAGGCATTCTTCTCCTCATTGGCTTTTTTGGAGCTCTTTTGCCATTTGAGTTAGTCTATTTTTTAAGGTGTTGTTTTCTTCAGTGTATTTTTCAGCATTTTTTGGGGTCTCCTTTAGCAAGTCATTGACTTGTTTTTCATGGTTTTCTCACATCATTCTCATTTCTCTTCCTAATTTTTCCTCTACTTCTCTAACTTGCTTTTCCAAATCCTTTTTGAGCTCTTCCATGGCCTGAGACTAGTTCATGTTTTTCTTGGAGGCTTTTGTTGTAGGCTCTTTTGACTTTGTTGACTTCTTCTGGCTGTGTGTTTTGGTCTTTTTTGTCACCAAAGAAAGATTCCAAAGTCTGAGACTGAATCTGGGTGCGTTTTCGCTGCCTGGCCATATTCCCGACCAACTAACTTGACCCTTGAGTTTTTCAGCGGGATATGACTGCTTGTAGACTAAAGAGTTCTATGTTCCAAGCTTGGGGGGATGCGCCAGCTCTGCCACACCAGCACTCCTCCCTCTCCGAGAACCCCCAACCCAGACTGGACTTTGATCTTCAGCAGGCTCTGCACTCCTGCTCTGATCAGCCACTTAATTCCTCCCACCAGGTGAGCTTGGGGCCAGAAGCAACTGCAGCTGTACTTCTGTAGCTGCCCCACCTCCGTTGCCCCCAGGGCGGCAGCCAAATGGCGATCTCCTTCCACTCCCTCAGCTTTTCCCACTAACCTTCTCTGTTGTCTTTGGTGTTCATGAGTTGAGAAGTCTGGTAACTGCTGCAGCTCACTCATTCAGGGCGCTAGGGCACACTCCGCCCGGATCCTGATCTGGTTCGTCCACGCCCCCCACACTGGGCTCTGCTCCGCTCTGCTCTGCTCCCAGCTCTGTGTTGGGTAGACCTCACCCAGAGACCATCCAGGCTGTTCTGGACTGAAGCCCTTCTTCCCTCTGCTCTTTTGTGGGTTCTGCAGTTCTAGAATGTGTTCAGAGCCATTTTTATAGGTTTTTGGAGGGACTCGGTGGGGAGCTCACACTAGTCCCTGCTTTTCAGCCGCCATCTTGGCTCCACCCCCGAAAGTCCCAATCTAATTTTTAAGGTAGTATTTTCTTCAGTGGTCTTTTGGACCTCCTTTTCCATTTGGCTAATTCTGCCTTTCAAGGCATTCTTCTCCTCATTGGCTTTTTGGAGCTCTTTTGACATTTGAGTTAGTCTATTTTTTAAAGTGTTATTTTCTTCAATATTTTTTTCAGTATTTTTTTGGGTCTCATTTAGCAAGTCATTGACTTGTTTTTCATGGTTTTCTTGCATCATTCTCGTTTCTCATCCCAATTTTTTCTCTACTTCTCTAACTTGCTTTTCCAACTCCTTTTTGAGCTCTTCTATGGCCTGAGACCAGTTCATGTTTTTCTTGAAGACTTTTGGTGTAGGCTCTTGCACTTTGTTGACTTCTTCAGGCCATATGTTTTGGTCTTCTTTGTCACCAAAGAAGGATTCCAAAGTCTGAGACTGAATCTGGGTGTGTTTTCACTGCCTGGCCATGTTCCCAGCCAACTGACTTGACCCTTGAGTTTTCGTTGGGGTATGACTGCCTGTAGAGCAAAGAGTACTTGGTTCCAAGCTTGAAGGGATGCACCATTGATTTCAGAGCTATTTCTGTACAGCCAGCTCTGCCACACCAGCACCCCTCCTTCATCAAGAACCACCAACCCGGACCTGATGCAAATCTTCAGCAGGCTCTGCACTCCTGCACTGGTCCGCCACTTAATTCCTCCTACCATGTGGACCCGGGGCTGGAAGTAACTGCAGCTGTAGTTCTGTAGCTGCACCTCCCCTGGGGCGGTGGCCGAACTGCAAACTCTGTCCCCCACAGCTTTTCCCACTAACCTTCTCTGTTGTCTTTGGTGTTTGTGGGTTGAGAAGTCTGGTAACTGCCATACCTCAGTGATTCAGGGTGCTAGTGCCTGTCCTCCCCGGCTCCTGGTCTGGTTGGTCCTGCTGCCTCGCATGCTGAGCTCTGCTCCCCTCTACTCCGTGCATGATAGACCTCATCCTGCCACCATCCAGGCTGTCCTGGGCTGGATCCCTGCTTCCCTCTGCTATTTTGTGGGTTCTGCAGTTCTAGAATTTATTCAGAGCCATTTTTTATAGGTTTTTGAAGGGACGTGGTGGGGAGCTCATGCAAGTCCGTGCTTTCTAGCCGCCATCTTGGCTCCACCCCCGGACCATTGACTTGTTTTTCATGGTTTTCTTGCATCACTCTCATTTCCTTTCCCAATTTTTCCTTACTTCTCTTACTCTCTTTTCCAAATCCTTTTTGAGCTCTTCCATGGCCTGAGACTATTTCATATTTTTCTTGGAAGCTTTTGAGGTAGGCTCTTTGACTTTGTTGACTTTTTCTGGCTGTATGTTTTGATCTTTGTCACCAAAAAAGGAATCTAGAGTTTGAGTTTGAGACTGAGTTCATTTTCACTGCCTGTTCATATTTCCAGCCAACTACTTGACCCTTGAGCTTTTTGTCAGGATATGACTACTTGTAGAGTAGAGAGTACCCAAGCTTTACGGTCCAAGCACTGCTGTTTTCAGAGCCACTTCTACTCCACTGTCATCCCAGGGTCTGTCCCAGCAGCACTCCTCCTCTCCCAAGAACTGCCTAGCAGGACTGCAATACAGATCCCAGCAGGGCGCCGCTCTGATCCACTGCTATGTTCCTCCCACCATGTGAGCCAGGGATTTGGGAAGCTGCTGACACTGGAGTTCTGGAAGCAGCCTCAGGAGCTTCTTGCTGCTGCTACTGTCACCACTGCACCACCAACTCCACCCCCAGAGCTGGCAGCCAGACAACTCTGAACTGGATCCTACATTTTCCCACTAACCTGCTCTTTAGCGTTTGTTGTTTGAGAAGTCTGGTAACTGTGACAGCTCACTGTATCATGGCCCCAGGGCCTGCTCTGGCTGACTGATTCCAGGTCTGGTCTGTCCCGGTGTGGCCCAAGATGGGCTGCCCTCTGCTCTCAGCACAGTGCAATAGACCCTTCTCAGCAATCATCCAGGCTCTCCTGGGCTGGAGACTTGTTTCCCTCTACTATTTAGTGGGTTCTGCAGCTCTAGAATTTGTTGAGAGCAATTTTTTACAGGTGTTTGGAGGGATTTCGGGGAGAGCTTAAGGAAGTCTCTGCTTTCCAGCCACCATCTTGGCTCTGCCCCCCTGGTTAGTCTAATTTTTAAGGTGTTATTTTTTGTCAGCATTTTGGGTGGTCTCCTTTAGCAAGGTGTTGACTCATTTTTCATGGTTTTCTTGTATCTCATTTCTTTTCCCAAAATTTCCTGTACTTCTCTTACTTGAGTTTAAAAATCCTTTTTGAGCTTTTCCATGAACTGTGACCAATTCATATTTTTCTTGGAGGCTTTTGATGTAGGATCTTTAACTTTGTTGTCTTCTTCTGGTTGTATGTTTTGATCTTCTTTGTCACCCAAGTAAGACTGTATAGTCTGAGTTCTTTTACACTGTCTGCTCAGACAGGATTACAGACCCCATACTTATCTGACCATATATTGGAAACATGGATCAAATAGTATAAATGAGGCATTGATCAACACCGGGACAGAGGCCACCTTGATTTATGGAATTCCTGAAAAGTTCAGGCATGGAACTTTTATTACCATCACAGAACTAGGAGGGCCTGAAATATCAGCTAGACAAGTCAAACTAATGATGAAAATTGGGCAATTGTCTAAGAAAGAAAATACTGTGGTCATTGTACCCATTCCTGAATACATCATTGGAACTGAAATATTGAGAAGTATGACTCTGAATTTACCTGAGGAGCCACATCAATTTGTAGTAAGGAAGTTAAGAATTAATACAGTTTTAGTGGAAAATGTAAAAATGGACCAAATCACTTGAACTGAACCTTCTAAGTAATTACTTTGAAGCAGTATTGTGTGCCAGGCAGGCAAGATGAAATTGCAAGTACTGTGAGGGAATATGTTGAATCAGGAGTTTTAGCCCCTATAACCACTCAATGGAATAACTCTGTCTGGCCAGAACAAACGTCAAATAGAATGCAGAGAATGACAGTGGATTATAGACAGTTGAAGAAAGTGACTTCTCCCTTGTATGCTGCTGTTCCAGATACTGTTACCTTAATAGAAAGGATCCAGAAATAAGATGGGACTTCATACACAGTTATTGATTTAGCCAATGCTTTCTTTACAATCCCATAGACACTAAACAATGGGACCAGTTTACTTTCACGTGGCAGGGCTGACAGTATACTTTTACCCGATTGCCATAGGGATATCTGCATAGCCCCAACTATTTGTCATAAGATAATGGCTGAACATTTGGATGAATTGAAGTTACCTGGTGTACAGCTTACCAATTACATAGATGATATGATACGGGGAGAAAATGTAAAAGAATTGGAGAAGGGTTTGATACTTTTAATTGAGCATATGAAAAGCAAAGGATGGGAAATTAACCCTGCAAAGATTCAAGGGCCAGCTCAAACTGTAAAATTTTGGGATATACAATGGAATAGAATAAGGGATTGCAATTGCAAGAAATTCTCCCAAAATCTTGACAAAAGTTTCAAGATTTTCCTATACTTAACAATAATAAAGAGGCCCAAGAGTTCATAGGACTGTTTGCATAGAGGAGATACCACATTCTGCATTTGGGACAGATTTTGAAACCCTTATGTAAAGTTACCAGGAAAAAAGTATGAATTTGATTAGGGACTTGAGCAGAGCAAAGCTTTTGAAGAAGCCAAGGATACTATACAATTGTCCCTGGATTTATGACCTATACAAAATGGCCAGGAGGAATTACAAATGACTGTACAAGATGAATATGCAAACTTGAGTTTATGGCAAGAAAAATAAAGCCAAAATGCAACTTTAGGATTTTGGCCTAAGAAACTTTCTTCATCTGGAGTTCAATATACACCTTTTGAAAAACTGTTGCTAGCTTCATATTGGCTTTAGTAGAGAATGAACCACTGACTCTTGGCCATGAAGTAACATTGAGGCCAGGAATCCCAATTATGACCTGGGTAATGAATACCTCAGCTTCTCACAGAATTGGACACACTCAAGAGGCTAGTATAATTAAATGGTATATTCAAAATAGATCTAAAACAGACAAAAGTGGAGATTCTGCTCTACATGCATCTACAGCAAACACAGACACTGAGGGAAATGATAAACCTCCTGAACCAAGTCTTTGGTAAAATGGAATGATGTATATAATGGATTAACTGAAGAACAGAAGAAACATGCATGAAGAAAGAGAAGAAACTGAAGGGAATTAAAAATATTTGGGCCATTAAAGACATTAGAAAGCTGTAGCCTATAACCCATGTACTAAACAGATTTTGGAAAGTACTAGGATAGGTGGAAGCAGTCAATATGCTAAACTTATGGCAGTACAACAAGCTATCAAAGCAGAACAAGGACAGTGTCACATATTCACTGATTCATGAGTGGCAGCTAATGGGTTAGCTACATGGATGCCCATGTGAAAAAATCAAAATTGGTAAATTCATGGCAAACAAGTTTGGGATAAAGGATTATGGGAAGATATATGGGACATATCTTTGGTTACTAATTTGTTAGTGTTTCTTGTAGATGCTCATGTGGCCCTCAATATGCCAGAATGTGAGTACAATGTACATGCTGATCGACTAGCAAAGACTGCTACTCAACATATTGTTTCTACTCTGATGCCAACTGATGATCTGGTACTAGCAAAATGGGCCCACCAAATGGCCAGTCATTTAGCGGTCCAGGCCACACACTGGTGGGCACAAGATCAAGGTATTAGTATCTCTCATTCATTGCTAAAACAAGTAGCAGAGGAATGTTATACATGTCAATTGGAAAAGGAACAAACTGTTCCTCAGGTAGTAATTGGAGAAATAGCAAGGGGAAAAGTTCCAGCCCAAATTTGGCAGATAGATTATATTGGTCCCCTGCCCCAAGATAAAGGATGTGAATTTATATGTCTTTGTGTTGACACCTATTCAGGTGTATGAGTGGCTTGTCCTTATAAGAATGCAACTCAGAAAATCATCTGTAAAACTCGAGATATAATAAGTCAATATTATGGAACCCCCATGCAGATTCAAAGTGACAATGAGTCACATTTCAAAGGTAATGAAATGAAGAGATATTATGTATTAAACAATATAGAGTAGCTATATCATATTTCATATTATCCACAAGCATCTGAGTTAACTGAAAGAATGGATGGATTATTGAAAGAACAGTTAAGGAAGTTAAGTTCTAATAAGTTGTATCAACATTGGAAGGATAACTTTTTCACTGCTTTATGTAATTTGAATAATAGACCATTACAGGGAAGTACACCTCTAGCCAGAATGATTACCCCAAATTCACAAATTAGAAAACAGCAAACACATAAGATCAAAAAAATTGTGTACTGTATTGTGAGGGAAGATGTCCCACCAGTGTATCCAGAAATACCTGGTTTGGCAGGATATGATTTACATTGTTTAGAGGACTTTGGGTTGGATAGAAAAGAAATAAGAAATATCTCTACTGAAATGTGCATGAGAATCCCTATGAATCATTTTGGATGACTATTACCTAAATTCAGGATTAACAGCTCAAGGAATACAAAATTTGCATAAAGAATCTATACAGTTTTGTAAAAATGATAGAATAGTTCAATTGATTATTATGCCTTGTGAAACAACACACCTTGTGAAAACTGACCCTTCTTTAGAAATAACAGAGGAAATGAAAGGTTTGGTTCTACTGATAGAATAAAATTGGGACCTAAAGTATGGGTAAAGCAGAAGCTGGATAAGGTTCTAAAGGGTGCAGAAATTATAGCACATGGAAAGGATAACACCGTAACTGTTGTTTATTCGGTATAAAATGATTTCAAAATTGTACCCTTGACTCATGTATTTTATTGTGAATGAAGCTATGATAGTCTCCTTGTCTCTTTTTGGATTTTTGCCTGCTAAATTTGTTTGTTAGATCTGTTTCATGAAAGCTTGGTACCATCCACCTGCAGATGCCTGATCATTTAAGCCAGATGTCCATGGATCTGTCCATGACTGTGATGTGTTGCCCCTAGACTTGTCCACAACTGTGATGCGTTATCCCTGGACCTGGCGTTGACGAAGTTCTGGATGTCAGCTAAAGAACTGACCTCTTGAATGGGACTCTTGACCTCTTGGGGCAGGGACAACTGTCCATCGAATTTCAGCAGAAAGAAGCTATGGAGGAGGAGACCTTCATTGCTCACCCCAAAATTTTGAGCACTATTCATTTGAGGGGGAATGAGGATATTGTTTATATGCTTATCTTGTGTTATCCCTGTTATATTGTTTTAAAGTTCTGTTATACCAGTTGTCCCAAAACTCCTATTGACTTATGTATGGATAAGAACAATATTGGTGCCAAATATAATGGTAATGTAAATGTGAAGATTTTCCCACTCATTAATAGGCCCATGTGACCTGCTTATGTCATAGGAAACCTAAATCACAGGTGGGAGGAGGAGCTTGCTGAACAAGTGGAACTGGAAGCGTAGAGCAGAAAATTGTCAGAGCAGGTTAGAACCTTGGGAAGAGAAGTACACGGGCAAGGAGTGAGCTAGGATTTGTGAATGTTTGTGGAAAGGTCCCAGCAAGAGGGGAAAGCTAATGGGATAGCAAGGCTCCATGCTGTGATATTGTGTCTTAAGTTTCTTGCTATTATTTTTTTTTAATGCAATTTATTTATTTAACATATTTGGTTTTCAGCATTGATTTTCACAACAGTTTGAATTACAAATTTTCTCCCCATTTCTGCCCTCCCCCCCCACTCCAAGATGGCGTATATTCTGGTTGCCCTGTTCCCCAGTCAGCCCTTCCCTCTATCACCCCCCTCCCCTCTCATCCCCTTTTCCCTTCCTTTCTTGTAGGGCAAGATAAATTTCTACACCCCATTGCCTGTGTATCTTATTTTTTAGTTGCATACAAAAAGTTTTTTTGTTTTTGAACATCTGATTTTAAAACTTTGAGTTCTAAATTCCCTTCCCTCTTCCCTTCCCACCCACCCTCCCTAAGAAGTTGAGCAATTCAACCTAGGCCACACATGTATTATTATGTATAACCCTTCCACAATATTCATGTTGTGAAAGGCTAACTACATTTTGCTCCTTCCCAACCCATCCCGCTTTATTGAATTTTCTTCCTTGACCCTGTCCCCTTTCCAAAGTGTTTGTTTTGATTACCTCCACCCCCATCTGCCCTCCACTCCATCATCCCCCTGCCTTTTATTATTTTTTTTTTATCTTCCTCCCTCTTCTATCCTGTGGGGTAAGATACCCAACTGAGTATGTATGGTATTCCCCCTCAGGCCAAATCTGATGAGAGCAAGGTTCACTCATTCCCCCCTCACCTGCCCACTCCCCTCCTCTCCTAGAACTGCTTCCTCTTGCCACCTTTATGGGAGATAATCCACCCCATTCTATCTCTCCCTATCTCCCTCTCTCAGTAAGTTACTCTCTCATCCCTTAATTTCATTTTATTTCTTTTAGCTATCTTCCCTTCATCCTCAACTCACCCTGTGTCTGCTCTCTCTCTTTTACATATATATATATATATATACACATACATACACATACATACATATACACATAGATACATGCATACATACACATTCACTTATATATATACATAAACATATATATATGCATATATATATATGCATATTCCCTTCAACTACCCTAATACTGAGGTCTCATGAATCATACTCATCATCTTTCCATGTAGGAATGTAAACAAAACAGTTCAACTTTAGTAAGTCCCTTGCAATTTCCGTTTCTTGATTACCTTTCAATGCTTCTCTTGATTCTTGTGTTTGAAAGTCAAATTTTCTATTCAGTTCTGGTCTTTTCACTGAGAAAGCTTGAAAGTCCTCCATTTTATTGAAAGTCCATATTTTGCCTTGGAACATGATACTCAGTTTTGCTGGGTAGGTGATTCTAGGTTTTAATCCTAGCTCCATTGACCTCCGGAATATCGCATTCCACGCCCTTCGATCTCTTAATGTAGAAGCTGCCAGGTCTTGGGTTATTCTGATTGGGTTTCCACAATATTCAAATTGTTTCTTTCTGGCTGCTTGCAGTATTTTCTCCTTGATCTGGGAGCTCTGGAATTTGGCAACAATATTCCTAGGAGATTTCTTTTTGGGATCTATTTGCGGAGGCGATCGATGGATTCTTTCAATTTCTATTTTGCCCTGTGGCTCTAGAATATCAGGGCAGTTCTCCTTGATAATTTCCTGAAAGATGGTATCTAGGCTCTTTTTTTGATCATGGCTTTCAGGTAGTCCAATAATTTTTAAATTATCTCTCCTGGATCTATTTTCCAGGTCAGTGGTTTTTCCAAGGAGATATTTCACATTGTCTTCCATTTTTTCATTCCTCTGGTTCTGTTTTATAATATCCTGATTTCTCATAAAGTTACTAGCTTCCACTTGCTCCAATCTAATTTTTAAAGTAGTATTTTCTTCAGTGGTCTTTTGGACCTCCTTTTCCATTTGACTAATTCTGCCTTTCAAGGCATTCTTCTCCTCATTGGCTTTTTGGAGCTCTTTTGCCATTTGAGTTAGTCTATTTTGTAAGGTGTTGTTTTCTTCAGTGTATTTTTCAGTATTTTTTTGGGTCTCCTTTAGCAAGTCATTGACTTGTTTTTCATGGTTTTCTCGCATCCTTCTTATTTCTCTTCCCAATTTTTCCTCTACTTCTCTAACTTGCTTTTCCAAATCCTTTTTGAGTTCTTCTATGGTCTGGGGCCAGTTCATGTTTTTCTTGGAGGCTTTGGTTGTAGGCTCTATGACTTTGCTGTCTTCTTTAGGCTGTATGTTTTGGTCTTCTTTGTCACCAAAGAAAGAATCCAAAGTCTGAGACTGAATCTGGGCGCGTTTTCGCGTCCTGGCCATATTCCCAACCAACTAACTTGACCCTTGAGCTTTTCAGTGGGGTATGACTGCTTGTAGATTACAGAGTTCTATGTTCTACGTTTGGGGGGGAGGTGCCAGCTCTGTCAGAGCCGCACTCCTCCTTCCCCAAGGACCCCCAGTCCAGACTGGGCTCAGATCTTCGGCAGGCTGTGCACCCCTGCTGTGATCCGCCACTTAATTCCCCCCACCAGGTGGGCCTGGAGCCGGAAGTAACAACAGCTGTAGCTGCCCCACCTCCGCTGCCCCCGGGGCTGGAAGCCGAACCGCGAACTCCTTCCACTCCCGCAGCTTTTCCCACTAACCTTCTCCGCAGTCTTTGGTGTTTGTGGGTCGAGGGGTCTGGTAACTGCTCACGTATTCAGGGCGCTAGGGCCCCCTCCGCCCGGCTTCCGGTCTGGATCGTCCACGCCGCCAGTTTCTTGCTATTATAATGAAGTGGACTTACTGGTTTTGGGATTTGCTTCTCTGGAATCTGAATAAATGTGTTACTGCTTCCTTTTATATGGACAGTCTCTTGTATTTTGGAATACAGAACTACACAGACATATTCACAATTATCGTCAATGTCATTACTGCCTTGCTGATACATCATACCAAAAGTTGAGTGGAGCATGAATAGGAGTGCAGAGAGATTTGTGATAGAGTGACTAACCTGCAGGTTATTTCAATATTCTCAGTGTGAAGTTTCTAGGGCAGATACCCGGGTTTTAGCCATGTCAGATGAGAGACAGGAGAGTGGGGAATAGGAGAAATGATCCAAGGGAAATAAGGGAAGAATTGATAGCAGATTGGATATAGGGATGAATGTAAGTGAGGATGCAAGGATAGAGTCTAAGATTCAAGTCTGGGTGACAGGAAGGTGGTACATAATCATTTCTTGTACTTAATAGAATGGAGATGTGATATGATGTTTTCCTTGGGAGTTTGTTTCAATTGTACAAACATTTCTAAGTTCCTCCTGTTTGCAAGGAACTGGGTCAGGGACTCAGGATACAAGAGAAGGAAAGGAAAAGCAGTCCCTAATCTGAAGAACCCCCCATTAACCTGTTAGATCAAATGGAATCATGACAGAGAATCAAGGAAAATGGGGAAAGAAGACTGTTCTCATCAGTAAATCAGAAGGCATTGAGGAGAGTCAGAACTGACGTGATTGCTAAAAAAATATGGAAAACCCAGTGCCTGTAGAAATTCTACGGGTGAAACTGGCAAAAATTATTTTTTTCAAAATTGATGAAGAATGTAAATGGGATAATTAGAAATAATAATTTGGAAACTGATGCAGGCTAAAGGGTAATTGGAACTATGGAGGTAAAGATTCAAAAGGGCTTGCTCAGATGAAGAGATAAGGAAGACTCATGTGAATAGATATGTAACATCAAGTATGATTTGGTTACCTGTTTCAGGCTTCTCACAATATTGCTAGGAGGCATGAGGAAATGCTTCGGAATGATGCCTTCCCTTGGCATAGCATTTACGTTTGACCCTTTCCAGGGTGTTCCATTGTGGCCTCAGAAGGATCACGTAGCACTTGGGAATAAAGATGCAGCTCAGTAAGCCAGCAGTGGAGCTCAAAATGGAAAAGAATTCCACAGCTACCATAGTTTTCCCCTCAGTGCTCTGGTATGTGGGGAGGAAGGAGACCCAGACACTGCAGAATACCAACATGCTGAAGGTGATAAACTTGGTTTCATTAAATGTGTCAGGGAGATTTCTGGCCAAAAAAGCCACAGTGAAGCTCCCCAAAGCCAGAAATCCCATGTAACCAAGGACAAAGTAAAAGGCAATGAGGGAGCCTTCACTGCACTCCAGGATGATGTGCTCAGGTTCTGAATATGGGACAGCATCTGGGAATGGGGGAGAAACCAATAGCCAGACACCACAGAGAATCACTTGGATCAGGCAGCATCCATTTTCTGCTCCTGCTTCCTGGTCTTATGGCTTTGAAGGCTAGCACTACTGTGATTGTTTTAGCCAAAATAGAGGAGATGGCCATTGTGAATGTGATTCCAAATGTTGTCTGTCGAAGCAGGCATGTGGTTGAGGTGGGCTTACCAATGAAGAGCAATGAAGACAGGAAGCATTGGTTTAAGGAGAAGAGCAAGATGTAGCTGAGAGTTCTATTATTAGCTTTCACTATGGGGGTGTCCTGATGCTTCACAAAGACCCCAGCAATCATAACTGTCAGGAGATAGAAGGTCAGAGCTGTGCAGACCAGAGTCATGCCTAGGGGTTCCTCAAAGGCCAGAAATGTCTCCACCTTGCGGAGGCAGTAATTTCTCCCCTTGCTTGAATATTCATCTTCAGGACACATGATGCACTGGTTCATATCTAAAGAAAATAAAAACCTTCTCAATATTTCAAGCTGAGCCAAACTTCATTAACCCTGGCACACAGTAATAGAATTCCTCAAGCTGGATGTCTTGACTACAAAGGGCCCCTTATGATCTTCTCCAATTCTGTAAGTGACATCAGTCTCTCACATGAAGAGCCTCTGTAATACATTATCATTAATAATTCAGACACTTTGGTCCTGAATAAAGCTGATCTGAAGTAGCTGGATTTTTAAAAAGTCTTCTCACAGATTTCATGGCCGTAAGGACAATAACATCTCTTAAAATAAACATGTTGGGATGTTAGGCAGTCAAGAAACATTTATTAAGTATGTACTTGGCAGGCACTTTGCTAAGACCTAGGCCAGGGGTGGGGACATGAATCCTGGAGGTCACATTTAACTCTCTAGGTCCTTGGGTACAGTCTTTTGACTGAATTCACTTTTAACAAACAAGTCCTTTTATTAAGGGGATTTATTCTGTGAAGTTTGGATTAATCAAAGAGCCACTCTTGAGGACTTAGAGGGCCATATGTGGCCTTGAGGCCACAGGTTCCCCAACCCTGACCTAAGCATACATATACCAACAAAGTTATGACAATCTTTCCCTTCAAAGTATGACATTCTAATGACAGGGTGTGGGGGGCAGAGAAGAACTTAAAAGTAACTGAAAAGTAAACATTGGGGTAGAGCGGAAGTAAAGAGAATGAGTTGGCATGGTGTCATAGCACCCCTTGGTGGTATGGCAACACAGCCTAGAGGATCAAAGGAAAAACCCTGAGGAGGTGGAAGCATGGATAACAAAGAAATTGAGGCCATGGAAGGAATTATATATGACAGTAGGTGGTAAGCAAGGCAGAAAGATATTCCAAGTTGAGAAAAATACACCAGGTCAGAGAAAAGTTTTAGCATATGAAGATTACCTTGTCTTGATGGCAGATTCTGAAGAGATGTAGCAAATATCGATAAATTGTTCTAGTGAGAATTTAATACAAAGTAGGTGTGCATCACCTAGATGAGTTGTTGTGCAGGGTCCTTTTAGCAAAACGTTCTTTCCCTGATTATCATTTTTTTTTTGTTATTTGACTGGTTATTTATTAGGTTTTCAGCATTAATTTTCACAAGAGTTTCAATTACAAATTTTTTCCCCATTTCTACCCTCCCACACACTCCTAGATGGCATATATTCTGAGGGCCCCATTCCCCAGTCAACCCTCCCTTCTGCCACCCCACTCCCCCCATCCCCTTTGATTTGTATGCCCTATTGCCTGTATATCTTACTTACTAGTTGCATGCAGAAACTTTTTTTGAACATTTCCTTTTAAAACTTTGAGTTCCAAATTCTCTCCCCTCTTGCCTTCCCACCCACCATCCCTAAGAAGGCAAGCAATTCAACATAGGCCACACATGTATAATTATTCAAAACCTTTCCACAATACTCATGTTGTGGAGGACTAACTATATTTTTCTCCTTCCTATCCTATCCCCCATTATCCAATTTTCTCCCTTGATCCTGTCCCTTTTCAAAAGTGTTTGCTTTTGATTGCCTCCTCCCCCTATCTGCCCTCCCTTCTATCATCCCCCCCTTTTTATCTTCTTCCTCCTTCTTTCCTGTGGGGTAAGATATCTAATTTAGTGTGTATGTTATTCCCTCCTCAGGTCAAATCCAATGAGAACAAGATTCACCCATTCCCCCTCACCTGCACCCTCTTCCCTCCCAACAGAACTACTTTATCTTGCCACTTTTACGTGAGATAATTTACCCCATTCTATCTCTCCCTTTCTCCCTCTCTCAATATATTCCTCTCTCATCCCTTAATTTTATTTTTTTAAATATCATACCTTCATATTCAACTCAGCCTGTGCCCTCTGTGTGTGCATACATAATGTATATATATATATATATATATTCCCTTCAGCTACCCTAATGCTGAGGTCTCATGAATCAGACACATCATCTTTCCATGTAGGAATGTAAACAAAACAGCTCAACTTTAGTAAGTCCCTTATGATTTCTCTTTCTTGATTACCTTTTCATGCTTCTCTTGATTCTTGTGTTTGAAAGTCAAATTTTCTATTTAGCTCTGGTCTTTTCATTGAGAAAGCTTGAAAGTCCTCTATTTTATTGAAAATCCATATTTTGCCTTGGAGCATGATACCCAGTTTTGCTGGGTAAGTGATTCTTGGTTTTAATCCTAGCTCCATTGCCCTCCAGAATATTATATTCCAAACCCTTTGATCCCTTAATGTAAAAGCTGCTAGATCTTGTGTTATCCTGATTGTGTTTCCACAATACTCAAATTGTTTCTTTCTAGCTGGTTGGAGTATTTTCTCCTTGATATGGGAGCTCTGGAATTTGGCAACAATATTCCTAGGAGTTTTCTTTTGGGGATCTTTTTCAGGAGGCAATCTATGGATTCTTTCAATTTCTATTTTACCCTCTGGGTACAGAATATCAGGGCAGTTATCCTAGATAATTTCTTGAAAGATGATATCTAGGCTCTTTTTTTGATCATGGCTTTCAGGTAGTCCAATAATTTTTAAATGATCTCTCCTGGATCTATTTTCCAGGTCAGTGGTTTTTCCAATGAGATATTTCACATTGTCTTACATTTTTTCATTCCTTTGTTTATGTTTTATAATATCTTGATTTCTCATAAAGTCACTAGCTTCCACTTGCTTCAATCTAATTTTTAAGGTAGTATTTTCTTCAGTAGCCTTTTGGACCTCCTTTTCCATTTGGCTAATTCTGCCTTTCGAGGCATTCTTCTCCTCATTGGCTTTTTGGAGCTTTTTTGCCATTTGAGTTAGTCTATTTTTTAAGTTGTTTTCTTCAGTATTTTTTGGGTCTCCCTTAGCAAGTCATTGACTTGCTTTTCATGGTTTTCTCACCTCACTCTCATTTATCTTCCCAATTTTTCCTCTACTTCTATAACTTACTTTTCCAAATCCTTTTTGAGCTCTTCCATGGCTTGAGACCACTTCGTGTTTTTCTTGGAGACTTTTGATGTAGGATCTTTGACTTTGTTAACTTCTTCTGGCTGTATGTTTTGGTCTTCTTTGTCACCAAAGAAATATTCTAAAGTCTGAGTCTGAATTTGAGTCTGTTTTCACTGCCTGGCCATGTTCTCAGCCAACTACCTGACCCTTGAGTTGTTTGTCAGGGTATGACTGCTTCTAGAGTAGAGTGTACTTTGTCCCAGGCTTTAGGGGTTGTGCTGTTGTTTTCACAGATATTTCTACACAGCGAGCTCTGCTACACCAGCACTCCTTCTCCCCCAAGAATCAGCAACCTGGATAGCAACTCAGGTCTTAAGCAGGCTCTGCACTCCCGCTCTGATCCGCCACTTAATTCCTCCCACTAGGTGAGCCTGTGGCTGGAAGCAACTGCAGAGGCAGTTCTGTCCTCAGAGCTGCATCACCTCTGCTTCCCCCAGGGTGGTGGCTGAACCACAAACTCCTTTCACTTTGTCCCCTCAGCTTTTACCACTAACCTTCTCTGTTGTCTTTGGTGTTTGTGGGTTGAGAAGTCTGGTAGCTGTCACAGCTCACTGATTCAGGGCACTAGGGCCTGTTTCACCCAGCTCCTGGTCTGGCTCTGGTGCAGCCCACACTGGCCTCTGCTCCACTCTGCTCCCAAATCCATGGGATAGACCTTACCCAGCATCTATACAGGCTGTCCTGGGCTGGAGCCCTGCTTCCCTCTGTTCTTCCATGGGTTCTGCAGCTCTAGAATTTGTTCAGAGCCATTTTTATATGTTTTTGGAGGTACCTGGGTGGGAGCTCACACAAGTCCATCTTGGCTCTGCCCCTGATTATCACTATTTAGTAGCTCTATTTTGGCTTGTTTATGGGCTGTACTAGTTGTGTACACACACTAGTTGTGTGGTTCTGAGTAAGTGACTTCATCCTATTTGTCTCAGTTACCCATCTGGGAAACGAGCTGGAGAAGGAAATGGCAAACCACCCCAGTATCTTTGCTGAGAAAACCCCAAATGGGATCAAAAAGAGCCAGACATAACTGAAACAAATGAACAACAAAAATTTGTACTTTTGCTTTGTCTGAGACCAAGTTTACTATTCCTGCCTTTTTCCAAATTCATCTGAAGCATATTAGTTAATGCTCCTGCCCATTATACTAACTCTATGTGTATCTTTCTGCTTTAAGTGTATTTCTTTTAAATGACACATGGTTTGATTCTTTTTCCTCATCCATGTGTCTATCCACTTCCATTCTATGAATGAACTTATTCAAATCACATTCACAGTTACAATTATTAACTGTATGTCCCTTCATTCTATTTTTTCCTCTTAGTTCTTCTGTCTCTCTTCTTATCCTTTTCTTGCTCAAGTCTATTTTACTTCAAACCACTGTGGCACTCCATTTCCATTCCCTCTTATCATCCCTCTCTTTCTATTATCCCCTCCCCTTCTCTTTTCCTATCTGTTAAAGTAGATTTCTATTCACAAATGAGTCTGTGTATATATTCTTCCCTCTTTGAAGCATTTCCTAAGAAAATGTGTTTTTGTCATTGCCCACTACACCTATTTTCCCCTCCACTATAAAAGCTCTTCTTTGTTCACCTCCTTTTATGTGAGATAATTTACCCCAATCTAACTCTCCCTCCCCCTTGTCCTAGTGTATTCCTCTTTCTCAACTCTTCACTTATTTTGGAGATTAATCAAACATAATCAACTTGCACCCATGCCCTCTGTCCATACAAACACCTCATAACTGTGCTAAGAATGATAAAGTTCTTAAGTTATATATATATATATATATATATATATATATATATATATATATATATATCACCTTGCCATATAGGAATCTAAATAGTTTATCTTTTTTTGAGTCCCTTGTGATTACTCTTTCTCGATTATCTTTTTATACTTTTCTTGAATCTTGTCTTTGAATGTCAAATGTTCTATTCACCTCTGGTCTTTTCATCATAACCACTTGAAAATTTTTCATTTCATTAAATGTCTCTTTTCAACTGAAGGCTTGCCTCAGTTTTGTTTAGTAGGTTGTTCTTGGTTGTAATACTATCTCATTTGTCATCTGAAATATTACAAGCCATCTGCTCCTTTAATGAGGAAGCTGCTGAATCTTGTGTTACCCTTACTTTGACTCCATAATATTTTTTTTCTTTTCTGGATGTTTCTATTTTTTTTGTTTGACCTCTTTTTTCTCCTCATGTTTGAAATTTGGCTCTAATATTACTGTATGTTTTCATGTCAAGATCTCTTTCAGTAGGTGATTGGTACATTCATTCAATTTCTGTTTTATGATGGCAATCTGAACTTTAAGAAATTTCCTTGATAATTTCTTGAAAGATGATATCCAGCCTTTTTTGTAATCACATCTTACAGGTAGTTTAATAATTGTCAAATTGTCTCTCCTTGATCCATTTTCAAAGTTACATGTTTTTTGGGATGAGACATTTAACATTTTTTCCAACATTTTCATCCTTATGACTGATTGTTTCATGATATCTCATAGAATCATTAGCTTCCACTTGTTCAATTCTAATTTGTAAGGAATTATTTTCTTCAGAGATTTTTTGTACCTCCTTTTAATGCTTTTTAAGGAGTTTTTTTCTTCTGTGAAATTTTGTGCATCTTTTACCATGAGGCCAATTCTGTTTTTAGGTATTACTTTCTATTTTGTTGTGCCTCCTTTACTAAGGCATTCATTCCTTTTCATTATTTTCTTTTCTTACCCTCCTTTCTTTTTCCAATTTTCCTTCCACCACTCTGGTTTTCTGAGAATTTTTGTCCTACATGTATCCAATTAGCATTTTTCTTTGGTTCTTTGCTTGTAACTGCTTGACTTTATTGTCTTCTTCTGAGTTTGTGTCTTGGTCTTCCTTGCCACCAGAGTAACTTTCTATTGTCAATGTTTTTTTTTTTTTGTTACTTGGTCATTAAGCCACCTTATTTCTTGATTTTGAACTTTATTTTAAAGTTCGTCTCTGCTCACCTGTGGTGGGTGGGGGAGACATTGTCCCAACCTTCTGACTTTTTTGTGCTGCTATTTTCAGAGCTAGTTCTGGGGCTCTGCAAGTTTTTGGTGCTTTCAAGTTGGTATGATATGAGGAAAGATGTGGTCATTGCTCTTCTGGTCCATGCCATGTTCTTTACTCAGGAAGGTACCTTGTTCCCCTGTAGCTTCAAGGACTGTGACTACTCTTGACCTTGCTTCCCTGATCTCCAGCAATTTATAAGCACCTTTGCCTTAGAACTATGAACAGAGCCACAGTTTCCTTGTGGCTAACTGCTAGCATCTTTACTTTGATGTAGAAGGGCATATCCAGGCAAGTAAAGAAGAGAAATAACTTTGGTAGGGCATCAGCATATGAATTTGTGAGCACATACAGGGTATTAGGGACCTAAGAGTTGCATCCACAGGTTTGAAGCAAAGGGAACTGGCATCCACCTAGGTCCTTTTTTGTTCTTCCCCTCCCAAAAGTAACTTGTGGCAGGGACTAAAGCTAGTGAAAACTGAATCTTCAAGTATGTGAGAAAGCAGAATCAGCTTTGAGGTCTAACTCTGGTTATTCACAAAGAAATGGGAAAGAATCAGAAATTGTGTCATAGGCAAATACAAGGAAGAGTAAAAAGCTGAACCAACAAAAGATTTCAGGAAGAAGAAAACTCAGTTAAAATTCTGGAGCATAAGCATATGAATAAACAGGAAAACATATGAAAACAGAAGGCAAGATAATTTCCATAGGAACTAAATGAGTTCAACATCACCAAATAAATATTGCAAGAAAAATTAAATTAATCAATATCTCATGAGACAAAGGATACTGTGAATTCCTGAGAGACCATGTAACCACTTCAAGATGTTTCTCATTCAAGAAAGAAATAAGAATCGTGATAGCAGAATTTAAGTTCTTAAAGACAGAAATAACTGGAAGCATGACAAAACATGAATTCACAGTGATGTATTTCACCAAAGACACTGAAGAGAAAAACTCATCAGATACACAAATACAGAGAAAACCAATAATATTAACAGGAAACATGATCTCTATATAATCAAAACATATAGATTTCAAAATTAGAACATGTAGATGCATGATAGCTTCCACAGAGCCTATCTACCTATCCACTCAAAAATTGGAAAAAACATAATGCAAGAAACAACCCAAGAGTACCGTGTACCATGTCAGAACAAAGAAAAGATATTGAAAATCAAAACAATCCCTAGGCTTTTGAAGAAATTCAAAAGGAACACAAACATATTCTTTTCGATAAACTCAAAGCAAATATCGATAAGATTTAAAAATTCCCATGATCTACTGAAATTTTTTGAACTCACAAAGAGAAAGACCTTTAAATATAAAGGAAAGGGACTCTACAAATATCAGACACTGTAAAGTTTTATTAATGACTCAAATTTTTCTTTTAATGCATTTTCCTTGGTATCTCTGTGCCTTTTTCTGTCATTTTGGGCAACATCTATTCCTGAAGAGGATATGTTTTTATTATTATCATTATATTACCATAATTTATCAGTAGCATCACCACAACTACCACCACCACCACCATCATCGTCTTCATTTTCTTCATGACCATTAGAAAGGAAAATGATTATAAGAATGGTAATATGTAAAGATGGAACACATAAGAAGAGATTCAGGAAATTTTCTACCATATTCTAATATTTTACCCCTTAACTCCTGAAGGATTGATTATTTTAAGGATGGTTGACAATAGAAAGAAAAGAGCAGGTGACCATGATCTACAAGGTAATAACAGCAATGTTTTCAAATAGAAACATCAAAATACGGACATTATTAGTTTTAATTCCATAAAGAACATAGAGACTAAAGAAGGAATAATTAAACAGAAACTTTGTGTTTCTATAAATGAAATTTTACAATGGGGGAAAAAGAAAAGATTTGAAGAAGAGAAAAAAGGAAAGAAATTTTTAAGAAAAAATACAAAAATGATAAAATAAACAATGAGTTGAAGAGAATAAGTGTGAGGGAAATTTTATTAATTACTTATCTGAATGAGAGAAACAAAATTGGAATATTGGAAAATTGGAATGGGACAAATAAAAATGAATGAATTAATAAAATTCCAAAAATATTAGAAAGTATGAAAAACTGTTTATGGTGCTTGAGAGTGAAGGGAAGGAAGCCTATGGGGATAAGTTTGCTTTAACTTGTCTAAGAAAAAACAATTAAAAGACCAAAATATTATCTTTGATGAGGTAGAGTTTAAAAAAGCAATCCCAATTTGGAAAAGAAAACAATATTCAAAACAAATGGATCAAGATATTAATATGAATTCTCATAAATTTATATGTGAAAAGATTAAATGATCTAAATTATTTCTTATATTAGGTTATTCTATGTTACTTTATTTTAATTGTATAATACTATGCTATATTTTGTTATTGTTATGTTATATTATATAGTGTATCATATTACATTTTTACCAACTGAAATTACCTAATACCATATTATTTACATCATCATACCAAATCATGTCATACCATATTGTTACATTAGATCATATTGCACTATGTCACATCATATTACATTATATCATTTCACATCACATTTTATCATGTATCATATGCTATTACATTATAGTTAATTAATTAAATTATTTAGAGAAGTAGTGGCACATTGGATAAGGAAAAATAAATCTCTCAAACTATTTCTTAAAAAAACACACCTAAAAATAAATACATATACATAATACAAATTATTATAAAAATAAAAAAAATATATTGAGTATCAGGTAAATAAAAATAAAATTTTAATTGCTGCCATGTAGTCAGTTAAAGGGGAAATTCAACATAAAATGAGATGAGCTAAGAGAAGTCCAACAAAAAAAGGACATCTCAGCAAGATCAATGCTTACTATGTATGCACAAAATACTTTCACATCTAAATATAAGAAGGAAAATGATCTGAATTCAAAGAAGAAATAGATGGTAACGCAATAACATCTACAGACTTAAAATTATTTCATCTGTTTTGGAAAAATGTAACAAAACAATGAACTAAATGAATAAAGGACTGAAGAAAATTCTGGATGAACTAGAAGAAAAAAGAAGATATTTTCAAACCATCTAGTCAGATCATGCACATTTTCCAGAAAGATAGGGAACAGTGATCATGTGTTAGGGCAGAGAGATTTTGAAAATATATGTAAAATGCAGAAATAGTAAAGACAAATTTACATTTCCCTCTTGGCTGATCTCCTAGATTTCATCATGATCTCCATGAGCTAAGTGACACACCGGATAGAGCAGCAGAACTAGAATCAGCATGACGTGAGATCAAGCCTGGCCTCAGACACTTCTTAGCTTTGTGACCCTAGCAAATGATTTAATTTCTATTTGCCTCAGTTTCACTATCTGTCCAATGGGGATAATAATAGAGCCTACCTCTGAGGATCACTGTGAGGATCAAATGAAATCACAAATGTTAAGTGCTTAGCAAAAGGCTTGGCTATATAAATGTTAGTTGTTATTATAATTGTCTTCCTGCAAGATCGAATTGACTCTAAAACTGAGATCCTTTTAGTACATTTGGCCCCTGGGGCCTCTCCCTCCCTCTAATCAGAGAGAATGAAGGGTAGACCTCAGAGAGCTCCTTGGAGATCCTTCATTTCAAGGATATCCCCAATGGCCAGCTAATTCCTTCCCACCCAGCTGTAGGGCTTCAATATTCCTACCTCTCTCAGCTTCTTTTCACATGTTGTCTCCCCCTTAAAGTTCGAATTCCTTTAGGCAGGCACTGTCTTTTGTCTTTTGTGTCCCCAGTGCTTACAACAGTGCTTGGTACATTGTAGGCATTTTATAAATGATTCTTCACTAATTAATTTCAGAACATTAGTGTAATAAAATAGTCTTAAATTTAGGGGCTCAGGAAACACAGAGATACATATTCAAATTGAGCAAACAATGAAATCATAAATAATGAATGTGTCAAGAACAAATAGAATAATAAATAATAATGTGAAAGACATCGATATACATAGATACATAATCATGTTATACATAACATACATCATCATAACAAACTAAAATAACAAAGCATAGCATTGTCAAAAGACAAATCACAAGACATATTAATGACAGCACAAATGTTCCAAATACTAAGAAGAGAAATTGTAAAATGAAAATGAAACCATCCCTTAGTTTTCTCAGCCTGTCCCCCATGCCTGGTACACTCTCCGTCTCTGCTCTGACTACTGACCACTATGGATTCCTTTAAGTCCCAACTAAAATCCCACCTTCTATAGCAAGCCTTCCTTCTCACCCTCACAATTCCAATGCTTTCTCCCCTTTAATTATTCCATCATTATTGTGTATATAATTGGCTTTGTACATATTTGCTTGCATGTTGTCACCCCCATTAGATTATAAGGGATATTACTATCGTTTCAGAAGTAGTTTATTACATTATGACACATAAATATAATGGAATATTTCTTTGTTTTGGGCAATAGCAAATATGTTGACCATGGAAAGATTTCCCTGAAAGGATAGAGGAAGATGCAATCTAAGCTAAGAATATATACAATGATTACCACAATGACAATTACAACACAAAACAGCAAAAAAAAAACCCCAACCATATATGCCTTTTAAAACGAATGTTATAAAATTACAAAGAACAAGCATGTGGCTCTCATGAAGAGATACAAGAAGAAATCTACAACCTGCTTTTTGACTAAGGGGGGAGGCCCAAAAATCAATCGCACTGGATAAATTTTTCTGATTTTTTTGATGTATTGATTTGTTTTAATGATTTCTCTTTACTTCCTACTTTCTTGTTCTTTCTTAATCTTAAAATTCTTCTTGTGATGTTGTGTAGATCTCTGGTAGGAGAGAACGTGATGGATAATGGGAGAAACGAGTAATGTATAAATGATATCAATAAATATTCAAAAACATGGACTTTCAAGCTTAAAAATGATTCATTACTCCTTACCAGGTGAGTTTAATTAAATATATATTCATATGTATGTATGTATGTGTGTATGTACTTACCAGTCTGGTTGGAAATCTTGCCCTCTGGGCAGGGGACATAGTCAAAGCAACAGATGGACTCTCCTTCACGGGCAGATTTCCGAAATCCACAGCCACAGCTGTCACTGCACACAGAGTGGGGAGCCTGGACAAGGAGGAAATTCTTTGTAGGGGCTTGACATTCAAATAGTCTAGAAGGTGCATAGTGGTTGGCAATGGATGTTTGTGAGGCCATAAATGTTGTAGAATTTCTAGAGAAGTAACATCTGGTCTATGTTTGCAGGGATTCAATCAATCAATTAACAAGGATTTATCAACTTATGTGTAACAGATACTGTGCTAAGCTCTAGAAAAGAGTGAGTAAATGAAATGCTATTCTATCTTGGAAAAGAATACCCAGGAAGTTAATTGACAAGTAATCAAGACTTCTCTAATGAATTTCAATTTAAAATTCAGGCATACTTACACAAATAATATGCACATATGGCACATTTATGTATATGCGTATTTGTATATGTATACACATATCTCAGTATGTAAGTATGGGACTTTTTCTCTGACTAAAAACTGAACTTGAAATGGTTCCTGCAAGGAACAGCAGAGCTGGGTCTTTGCTGAAGCTACCTGCTTTAAAAGTAGCTAGACCTGACTAGTAACAGACAAGTGACACCTCTAGTTAAGTAACAAATTATCCAGCTCCACATAGATTCTTTTTAAATAATACTAATTTTAGCTAGTATTCTATACCACTGTAAGGTTTGCAAAATGCTCTTCAAACGTTTAATCATTTGATCCTTACCATAAATTTGAAAGGCAGATGCTATTAATTCTAGTTTTACAGGTGATGACACTGACAATGGTCAAGAAGGAAAGGGAAAGTGACTTTGGCAGCATCAGCAGCAATGAAGTATTTGAAGTAGGATGTGAAATCAGGTCTTCCTGACTTCATGTAGAACACGCTCTCTAATAGCCCAACAAATTCCTAAGTTTGGGGGATATCGCTGAAACAGTCCAGAGAGTAAAACTTATAATCTTAAAAATATTATATGCTGAAAATGGAGGCACCAGAAAGAATTCACCAGTGGTTGAAAGGTCTGGTTATAAAAACTCCTTCCACTTCCACAGCTTTTCCCACTAACCTTCTCTGTTGTCTTTGGTGTTTGTGGGTTGAGAAGTCTGGTAACTGCTGCAGCTCACTGATTCAGGGTGCTAGCGTACTCTTTGCCTGGCTCCTGGTCTGGTTGGTCCCATGCTGGGCTCTGCTCCACTCCGCTCCCCTCCGCTTCCAGCTCCGTGCGGGATAGACCTCACCTAGAGACCATCCAGCCTGTCCTGGGCTGGAGCCCTGCTTCCCTTTGCTGTTTTGTGGGTTCTGCAGTTCTAGAATTGGTTCAGAGACATTTTTATAGGTTTTTGGAGGGACTTGGCGGGGAGCTCACACTAGTCCCTGCTTTCCAGCTGCCATTTTGGCTCCGCCCCTCCCATTTGTTTTTCTAATAAGATATCTCCCATTGTCTTCTATTTTTTCATTCTTTTGATTTTGTTTTATATATTTTTTTGGATTTCTCATGAAATCATCAGCTTCCATTTGCTCCATTCTAATTTTTAAGGAATTATTTTCTTCAGTGACCTTCTGGGCCTCCTTTTTCATTTGGCCAGTTCTGCCTTTTAAGGAATTCTTCTTCTCATTGGCTTTTGGGCCTCTTTGGACATTTGGGTTAGTCTATTTTTTAGGGTATTATTTTCTTCAGCATTTTTTTGGGTCTCCTTAAGCAAGCTGTTGACTCGTTTTTCATGATTTTCTTGTATCACACTCATTTCTCTTCCCAATTTTTCCTTTACTTCTCTTACATGATTTTCAAAATCCATTTTGAGCTTTTTCCATGCCCTGAGACCAATTCATATTTTTCTTGGAGGTTTTGGATATAGAATCTTTAACTTTGTTGTCTTCTGGTTGTATGTTTTGATCTTCCTTTTCACCAAAGTGTGAGGCTATAGTTTGATTTTTCCCTCTGTTTTCTCATTTTTCCAGCCAATAACTTGACTTTTTAGCTCTTTGTTAAGGCAGTACTCTGCTTCTAGTGTGAAGGGTGTACTCTCCCAAGCCCCAGAGGGCTTGTTTTCAGAAATGTTTTCAGAAATACTTCAAAGCGCCTGTAAATTTTCAATTCTTCTAAGTGGTATGATGAAAGGAGAGGTGTTTACTCCTCTCCCTGTCTGTGAGTGACCACAAGCACTCTTTTATGCCTGGAATTGTGAGGAAGGTTCCCTCTTCCACCACCACCACAAGTTCTTCCATGGCATCTGTATTGGCAACCAAAAATGGGCTCCTTAGCACTTAGTCAACAAGTGCCCTTGACTAGTTTGGCTTTTTCCCCTGAACTGAATGCTGTTTGAATGTTGGACTGGAGTAAGCTTGTCGGACCCTTCACCTTGCTTCCCTTGCTTAAGCTGATGGAAAGAACCTGTGCTTTCCCGGTCAACCCCTTCACCTTGCTTAAGCAGATTGAAAGAACCTGTGCTTTCCCTGGCGTACCTTACCCCCCCCCCCCCCCCCCCCGCAGAAGCTGGATGGTTAAAAGCAGCTCCCGTTGGAGCCAGAGGCTGCTACAGCCACAGCCACAGCCGCAGCCACAGCCACAGCCACAGCTGAAGCAGGAGCTGCCAGTAGCAGAGCTGACCTACGGGAGGAAGCTGAACAAAGACTTCAGGCCAGTGGGTAATCTTTTTACCATAGAGGGGGAAGCATGATTTTGCTTTACACAATCATGCTTCTCTGTAGCCTCCTGGTTACTCTTGTAAGGCATACTTATTGGGCCTGGAAACTTTTCATTAATATGTCAAAATGGGGATGCTGGTTCATGGGTTGGTTACTGTGGAGCCTAAATATATGTTTTGATTCTTCTGCCTTTTACTTTGAGAGTTTCTTATATCCGGCGGTTCCGAACCTTTCAGACATGTTTATGATCCTCTTTGAGATTATAAACTCTGCCCTCCTAATACAGCATCACTCCTCCTAGGACTGCCACCCATATCCAAGCACAGGGAAAGCAAGAGAATCCTACCTCAGTGGCAGCAAAGAGATCCCTGCAATCTGACTCTGAATGGGAGTGGGAACTGGAACAACTGCTAGATTGCCCCACTATCTGTGAGGTGAGAGCTATGGAAGCAGAAACTGCCACTGCTACTGCCATCCATGCCATTGCCCTGGGCCTGGTACAGGACCCATGTTCCCCTCTCACTCAGGTCTGACAGACCTTTCCTACTGACCTTCTAAATTGTCCTTGGTATCTGTGAGTTGAGAAGTCTGGAAAATGCCACAACTGCCAGTAATTCAGTCCCCTGAGGCCTGCTTCTGATTTGCTGGGGAGCCTAGTCTGTGCTATCTGGCACATGCTGGACTGTGCCGCTCTCAGACTGGTGCAACAGACCTTTCCTGTTGACCTTCCAGGTTGTCTTGGGCTGGATATTTGTTTCACTCTGTCATTTTGTGGGTTCTGATACTCTAGAAATTGTTTAGAGTCATTTTTATATGTATTTGGAGGGGTTTTGGGAGAGCTCAAGCAAGTCCCTGCTTTTACTCCACCAACTTGGCTCCACCTCTACTGAATGCCTTAATTACAAATCAGTGGAGGAAATAGAATGACACCATTGGAGTTATGCCTATAGGGAATGCTCTTAATCAGACTTATCGGCTTCACATGGTCTTTTTCACAGCCTCAATAAATTCAGTTCTCTGACCACTGAAGGCTCCCACAGAGAGATGCTGACTCATGGAAGTGCAGAAAATTGCACCAGGTAGCAGATGTGGCAGTAAAGAACTTTTAAAAATTCATTGGAAACGTAAGGACAGTACATATTCAAGAAGAATGAAGATTGGTCAAATGATATGAACAGGCAATTTTCAGAGGAAGAAATTAAAGATATCTATAGTCAAATAAAAATACTCTAAATCACTATTGATTAGAGAAATGAAAATCAAAACTACTCTTAGGTACCACATGTCTCCTGTCAGATGGGCTAACATGAGTAAACAGGAAAATTATAAATGCTGGAGAAGATGCGGGAAACACTAATGCATTGCTAGTGGAGTTGTGAACTGATCCAACCATTTTGGAGATCAATTTGGAACTATGCCCAAAGGGCTATAAAAATGTCTATACCCTTTGATCCAGCAGTGCCACTTCTAGGACTGTATCCCAAAGGGATGATACAATTGGACAAGAACTCACATGTACACAAATATTTATAACAGCTCTTTTTGTGGTGGCAAAGAATTGGAAATTGAAGGGATGCCCATCAATTGGCGAATGGCTGAAAAAGTTGTGGTATATGAGTGTAATGGAATACTATTGCGCTATAAGAAATGATGAACAGGCAGACTTCAAAAAAACCTGGAAGACTTATTTGAACTGATGCTGACGGAAGAGAGCAGAACCAGGAAAAAATTGTACACAGTAAAAGCCACATTGTGAGATGACTAACTTTGATAGACTTAGCTCTTCTCAGCAATGCCAGGTACTAAGACAACTCTGAAAGGCTGGAAGGATGGAAAATGCTATCCATATCCAGAGAAAGAATTATAAAGTCTGAATGCAGATCGAAGCATACTATTTTCTCTCTCTCTTTTGTTTTGTGTCTTATTTCTTGTGGTTCATTCTAATGGCTATAATTCTTTGCAACATTACTAATGTGGAAATATGTTTAATGTGAATGCATATGTAGAGCCTATATCAGATTGCATGCCACCTTGGGGAGGGTGAAGGGGAGGGAGGTGGAGAATATTTAACACTCAAAATCTTGTGGAACTGAATATTATAAACTAAAAATAAATAAATTAAAAAAGAATGAAGATTTGGATTCTGAATTTGAATTAGAGAGAGGATGAACTAAAACTAACACCTCCCTATGGGTTCTATTATCTAGGCATTGGGTATCAATGGATGTTCAGATTGGCCCTCTCTGTGACAATAGGCTCCCCAAGAAGATGGATTAATATGATCTTTATTGTAGCATAGTCAGTATGTTATTTTGTTGGTAGGATCTCATTCCTACTGCTGATGTATAAGGAAAATGGAACTTTTATGATCTATAGGTTTATAAAAGATGTTAACTCTTCATAGCCAGGGTGTCATATGAAGCTGTCACTTCAGCCATCACTTTTTAAACTGTGGGTCCCGACCCCATGTGGGGTCGTGTAACTGAATACGGCAGTCACAAAAAATTTGGCAACAGCAAAACGTTTCTGAATGAATGTGGAATGACCAAAAATTAGTGCAAAATCAAACAATAAATCTGAGTTGTTTCTGGCAGTGTTTGCCCATGTTGTATCACACAACTTCACTGCAGCCTTAGTGCTGAACACACAACGTGCATGCTTTGCCCTGTGCATGTCATCACAGCATGCAACAACAATGAACACGACCAGAAACACTGCGGCTCATATTTGAGATTGTTGAATGTTATGAATTGCAGTGTTTTTACTGTGCATACAAAATCACTAAATGAATTTTGGCTTGGTATTAGGATGGACTTTCTAACAATTTTTGAAATGGCCCTAAACATACTTTTGCCATTTTGTACTCTGCATTTATGCAAAGATGTATTCTTCACAGTAACAATCATGAAATCAAATTATTAATTAACTTTGTAAAACATTGAGCATGCTCTGCATCCTTCGGTATCAAATATTCCACTGCAATTTAATTCTTTATGTAAAAATAAACAAGCACATCCATCGCATTAGTGTGAAAATTTCCTTGCATCTCTAATAAATGGTAAAATTATATGTTACTAAAGAATTATTTTAAAATAAATTTCTTCATGATTTATTATCAGTAGATGTTTGATTCATATATCTATTTTATATACCTGTTTACCTGGGGTCATGTAAAAATTTCTTGAGCAAAAAGGAGTCATGAGTAGAAAAACTTTAAGAAGCCCTGCACTATACCATATCCCCAAATTAGCATGCCAGCTTCTCTCTAAGGATCTCCCTAAATGCCAGGGCTTTTCCTCTGTTGTGTATCTTTATTTCATCCTCTGTGTGTGTATATGTACACACACACATGCATATCCACACACTTGTGTGCACACACATATCTGTGCATAGTTCTTTGCATACAGCCCACCTCATCAAATTGTGATCTCTTTGAGAGAATGGGGATGTTGATTTTCTCTTTCTTTGTATCCTTAACATTCATTGCAGTGTCCGACCCATAGGAAGTACTTAATATTTGTTAATCGATCAACTTACTGATTTTGCAATATTACCTCACTCATAAAACTATTCTATCAGATTGATTTATCTTGGAATTGTTTCACTTCGCTGTTCTGTCTTACTTTGTCACGCCAGACCATCTCCAATCTCTTCCCCCTTCCTCTTCTGGCCCTGCTCCTGAATTCTTCTCAATGTTACTCAATCCTTTTTCGTCCTCCTTACTCTTCATTGGTATTGCTACGCATTTAATTGAGATGTTGAATCTGGGCCAGTATCCGGATTTGGAGACTGTAAAATTTTCTCAGTTTTCTTTATCTCCCAAATTATTTTTCAATCTCAATTGCTCAACTACTTCAGCAATCTCAGCTCCTGTAAATATTCTAAATAATTTCCATCATTGGCTTATTTGGGGAAAGTCCTTCTATCATCTTCCATGAGCTTTCCACATGGAATCCAGAAGTAGAATGTTGGTTTTCCGTGACTGTGTCTGTACCCATGTCATAAACTATGGTAATATAATCTAAATTAATTTGCATATTTAGTGCTACATTAAAATACAGTCAAAAGGTTAATATTAAGAAAAATAAATTAATTTAAAGTTAGTGTTCAGGAACAAAATGCTTTCAAAACTTAGAGATATATGCCCAAAGGGCTATAAAAATGTGCATACCCTTTGACCTTGCAATACCACTTCTAGGCCTGTATCCCAAAGAGAGCATGCAAATGGGAAAAGGACCCATATGTACAAAATTATTTATAGCAGCTCTTTTTGTGATGGCCAAGAAATGGAAATTGAGGGGAAGCCCATCAATTGGTGAGTGGCTGAACAAGTTGTAGCATATGAATGTAATGGAATACTATTGTGTTATAAGAACTGATGAGCAAGCAGACTTCAGAAAAAATCTGGAAAGACTTATATGAACTGATGTTTAGTGAGGGAGCAGAACCAGGAAAACATTGTACACAGTTACAGCCACATTGTGTGATGACTAACTGATATACTCGGCTCTTCTCAGCAATGCCAAGTTCTAAGACAACTCAAAAAGGTTCATGATGGAAAATGCTATCCACATCTAGAAAAAATTACAGAGTCTGAATGCTGATTGAAGTATATTATTTGCTCTCTCTCTCTTTTGTTTTATTTAGTTTCTTATTTCTCAGGTTCATTCCATTGATTATAATTCTTCTTTACAACATGGCTAATGTGAAAATATGTTTAATATGAATGGATATGGAGAGCCTATATCAGGGAGCCTATAGGTTGAGAATTTGTAAGGGCACAAGACAAACCTTCTGATGTCTCAACATCTCTCAGGTGCATCCCCTTCTCTCCTCTGATACTGCCACCACTCTGGGGAAGGCCCCTTCCTCTTACACTTGGACTATTTAAATGGCCTACTGATGGGTCTGAATGCCCCAAGTGTCTCTTCAATCTATTTTCTAATCAGCTACTACAGTGATTTTCCTAAAGTACAGTTCAGACTACATCATACTCAATAAAGTCCTGTGCTCCTCCAAGGATAACGAATCTGCTAGTACCTTCAAGCCTTTCCAGTCTTCTTAAACCTTACTGCCTACCAGACACTCTTCCACACAGTGAAACCGGCCTCCTTGCTGTTTCACAAGGAAGGCATTCCATCTTTTGGCTCTGGGCATTCTTTTCTGATCCCTCCCCACCCTGCCCATCATGCCTTGGATACTCTCCCTTCTTCACTCTGCCTCCTGTCTTCTATGGCTTCCTTTAAGTATCAGCTAAAATCCTGTGTTCTGCAGGAAGACTTTTGTCATCCATCTTCTTTTAATTTCTGGTTTCTCCTGTATATAACTTGGCTGAAGATAATATTTTGCAATTCTTTATGTAATTTCTCATTTTCACACTTTTACTTTATTTAGTCACAACCAAGCCCTAAAATCAATACTTCAGATCATCTTCTCTACAAAATTCTTTAAAATCCTGTATGAAAATGATTTCTTCATATATGTATGTATATATATATATAATATATATATATTTCAGTAACACAAAATTATTTCCCACTTTTAGTAGGTATCAGCAGTAGCAATATTTTAAATCCTCTGAGAAAAAGTTGCTTCCTTTACACAAAAACACTTTTTCTACTCTTCATCATTAACTGTTCCATTTGAAAAGGACTTAAGCTAGGTTTTGTTTAAAGAGAGTGTACCTTACATATGGTTTCAGAAGTATGGATTAAGAGTATCTTGACCCTGGAATGCACATGTCCTCTGAAGAAACCAAACTAAGAGTCTAAGTTGTGGGATTAGTCCAGAGGAGCCCTACACTTATATGATAAAAGAAATACTTTTGATATCACAGACATGGTTTTCAAAAAGTTTTATTTTGCTTACTAAAGGTATTTAAATTTCTCTTGATGTAGCTGGACTAGCTAGTCTCACCTAAGTCTGCGGTGTTTTGCAAGTTACTGCATATGCAGAAGGTGTGACTTTGGATGGATGGATAGAATATGGATGTGATGCTGCAGACCCTTATGAGGGGCAAAGTTGGTACTAGAACTCCTTCAGAGAGAGATACCTATGATTCAATACATTCTTCAGAGAGGAAAAAAAAGACTTTGGAAACTGTAGACATGCAGGGGTAGTTAGCTCCTCAATATATCCTTGATTTCCAGCTTTCCTTCTGTAACAGCATCCTAGCATACTCAGGATGGCCTGCTAGCACAGGTTCCTCGATCTCCTTTTAAAGGAAGGAATATCTTTTAAAGGGGTCAACAATCCTATTTTTTAAAGTTTGGAAGTAAATTTTTTTCTTTTTTTAAATTTATTTTCATTTTTACCTTACAACACTCAGTTTCACAAGTTTTTGAGTTCCAAATTTTCTTCCCCTTCCTCTCCTCCCCCTCCCCTGAAGACTGCATGTAATCTGATATAGGTTCTACATATACCTTTGCATTCAACTTATTTACACAATAGTCAAGTTGTAAAGAAGAATTATAATCAATGAAATGAATCATGAGAAAGAAGAAACAAAACCAAAAAAGAAGATAAAAGAAAAAGAAAAAAAGAGAGAGCAAATAGCCTCAATCAGCATTCCGACTCTGGATGTGGATAGCTTTTTCCATCATGAGTCTTTTGGAGCTATCTTTGAACCTTTCATTGCTGAGAAGAGCCAAGTCTATCAAAGTTAGTCATTACAGATACCGTGTGTCTGTAATCATGCATAATGTTCTCCTGGATCTGCTCCCTTCACTCAGCATCAGATCACATGGGTCTAGCACAATAGTATTCCATTACATTCATATATGACAATTTGTTTAGCCATTCCCAAATTGATGGGCATCCACTTGATTTCCAATTTTTTGCCACCACAAAAAGAGCTGCTATAAATATTTTTTGTACAGAAAGTTCCCTTTCCAACTTCTTTGAGTTCTTTGGGATACAGCCCTAGAAGTGGCATTGCTGGGTCAAAGGGTATGCACATCTTTGTAGCCCTTTGGGCATAGTTTCAAATTGCTCTCCAGAATGGCTGGATCAGTTCACAGCTCCACCAGTAATGTAACAATGTTCTAACTTTCCCACATCTTCTCCAGCATTTATGATTTTCCTGTTTTTTCATGTTGGCCCAGCTGACAGGAGAGATGTGGTACCCAAGAGTTGTTTTGATTTGCATTTCTCTAATCGGTAGTGATTTAGAGCATATTTTCATATGACTATAGATATCTTACTTTCTTCCTCTGCAAACTACCTGTTCATATCCCTTGACCATTTATCAATTGGGGAATGACTTGTATTCCTATAAATTTGACCGAGTTCCCTGTATATTTTAGAGATGAGGCCTTTATCAGAGACATTGGTTGTAAAAATTCTTTCCCAATTTTCTGATTTGCTCCTAATCTTAGTTGCATTGGCTTTGTTTGTGCAAAAAAGTTTTCAGTTTGAAATAATCAAAATTATCTATTTTGCATTGTGTAACACTCTCTTGTCTGGTCATGAATTCTTCCCTTCTCCATAAATCTGCCAGGTAAACTATTCCTTGCTCTCTCAAATTGCTTATAGTATCACCCTTTGTACCTAAATCTTGAACCCATTTTGACTTTATTTTGGTATATGGTATAAGATATTGATCTATGCCCAGTTGCTGCCATACTATTTTCCAGTTTTCCCAGCAGTTTTTGTGAAATAGTGAATTCTTAACCCAGAAGCTGGCCTCTTTGGGTTTGTCAAAGAGTAGATTGCTATAATCGGTGACTTCTGCATGTTGTGTACCTAACCTATTCCACTGATCTACCACTCTGTTTCTTATCCAGTACCAGGTAGTTTTGATGACTGCTGCTTTGTAATACAGTTTGATATCTGATATGGCTAGGCCTCATTCCCTAGCATTTCTTTTCATTAATTACCTTGATATTCTGGACCTTTTGTTCTTCCAGATGGATTTTGTTATTATTTTATCCAGGTCTATAAAATAATTTTTGGTAGTTTAATTGGTATGGCACTGAATAAGTAAATTAATTTAGGTGAAATTGTCATTTTTATTATATTAGTTCAGCTTAACCATGAGCAGCTGATATTTTTCAATTTTTTTAGGTCTAACTTTATTTGTATGAAAAGTGTTTTGTAATTGTGTTCATTTAGGTCCTGGGTTTGTCTTGGCAGGTAGACTCCCAAATATTTTATAGCGTCTATAGTAACTTTAAATGGAATTTCTCTTTCTATCTCTTGCTGTTGGGCTTCGTTAGTAATATACACAAATGCTGAGGATTTATGTGGGTTGATTTTATATCCTGCAACTTTGCTAAAGTTATGTATTATTTCAAGTTGTTTTTTACTTGATTCTCTAGGATTCTTTAAGTAAATCATCATATCATCTGCAAAGAGTGATAACTTAGTTTCTTCTTTGCCTATTCTAATTCCTTCAATTTCTTTCTCTTCCTTTATTGCTAAAGCTAACATTTCCAATACCAAATTGAATAATAGGGGTGATAATGGATATCTTTGTTTCACCCCCAATCTTATTGAAATAAATCTAACTTATCCCCATTACATATAATTCTTTTGGCTGGTTTTAGGTAGATGCAACTTATGATTTTAAGGAAGACTCCATTTATTTCTATGTTTTGTAGTGTTTTTAATAGGAGTGGGTGTTGAATTTTGTCAAAAGCTTTTTCTGCATCTACTGGGATAATCATATGGTTTCTTCTAGTTTTGTTGTTGATATAATCAATTATTCTGATAGTTATCCTAATATTGAAACAGTCTTGCATTCCTGGAATAAATCCTACCTGGTCATAGAGTATTATTCTTATGATAGGTTGATGTAATCTTTTTCTTAATATTTTATTTAAAATTTTTGCATTAATATTCATTAGGAAAATTTGTGTATAATTTTCTTACTCTGTTTTAGTTCTTCCTGGTTTGGGCATCAGTACCATATTTGTGTCATCAAAACAATTTGGTAGGACTCCTAACAATCCTATTTTTAATTATATTCGCAAATTCATGGGAAAGGTCAGCACCCAGAACGTCAGAGAAAATATTAGCTGAACACTTAACACAAAGACCAACAGACAGGGCTCTAACTGCCTGAATTAAAGAAGTACACTTTACAAACATCACTGAATCGAGAGAGCCTTGACATTTGAGCAGTTGGGGAGCTCTGAACATAAGGCTACTCAGAGTCTCAACCAAGAAAGTGAACCTCAACCAGGAAAGCAAAATGCTAACTCAGAGTATATATACACTTCTCAGAGCCAGAAGGCATCACAATCCTTGTGACTCAGTGCCTAATCAACTTAGTACCAAAAGGTGTGAAAGCTCTATCCTACAAGCAAGCCTACCCTAAGCAAGCTTCCCTTAATGGGCTCCATGTAAGGCCTATTAATGGGCAGTGTAGATCTTTACATCCCAACTACATTACACTTCCCTAGGAGCTTCCTAGAGAGAATTTCCCCTTGAGTTTGGGGCTTCTCCCTTTGCTGAACAGAGATCTTATCTCAGTCCAATATGAGGAAATGATTTATTCTTGCATGTTTTCTTGTATATTCTAATCTGTAACACCTCTTCAATTTCTATTTATTATTCACTTAGATAAATAAGTTTGTACTCTCTGTTTATATATATATATATATAATATATATATAATATATAAGATATATAATATATATAATATATAATATATATATATAATATATATTATATATATATGTTCCTCAAAAGCAACGTTTGTTTTTGTTTTTGGCTTTTTGTTTGTTTGTTTTTGCCTTACTTTATGTCCCTAGCACTTAAGATAGTGTGTGGCACATACCACATGTTTAATACATGTATATTGATTGATTGATTGGAACCACAACATGGCTAGCACAATGAGACAAAAATGATGTGTGCTTTCTTTCTTTGTGCTATAAATCTAGGACATTCTTATGGTATGACAGATTAATATATCTCCACTTTTTGTAATAATGATGCACCTCAGAAGTTAGAAGTTAGCCAGACTCCAACAGGCTAATGATGTAGCAACTGGCACCATTTGTAAGTCCCTCTCCTTTACCTGCCCTTGCAGGTGGCCTGAGGCTCATTGCTTTGGAGTCCCTTTCTCTTTAGTAGAGGAACAAGGTTCTTGGTGCTTTACATTCAAATTTGGAATTAAATTCCAAATTTAAAAAATGGTTTTAATCTAAGGTTTCGTATCTAGAATGGAAAGGAGAGAAGGAAATCAAAATGTATTAATTACACAAATATTGGTCAGGTGTGGGAAAGCAGTTTTATTCCCATACATTGAAAAATCAAGATATTATAAAACAGCAGAAATAATTCAAGGCATATATGAAAGGAATTAGTAGGAGATTTGATAACGGGATGAGAGTAAGTGAGGATTTAAGAATACAGCCTAAATTTGAGTCCAGGTTATTGGAAGGTCGTATATAACCATTATTCATACTGAACAAAATGATGATTGTTGTAGAAGAGTAACAAAGAGCTTGTTCAGATGGGGAGATAATAGACCCTCATGTGTGAACAGATATTTAACATCAAGTATGATTTAGGTAATTTTTTGAGGCATCCCATAACGTTGCTTAGAGGCATGAGGGAATGCTTTAGAACTATGCCTTCCCTTACCATAAGATCTATGGTTGACCCATTCCAGTGTGTTCCGTTGTGGCCTCAGAAGGATCACATAGCACTTGGGAATAAAGATGCAGCCCAGTAAGGCAGCACTAGAGCTCAAGATGGAGAAGACTTCCACAGCTACCATAGTTTTCCCCTTGGTGCTCTGGTATGTGGGGAGGAAGGAGACCCAGACACTGCAGAATACCAGCATGCTGAAGGTGATAAACTTGGTTTCATTGAAGGTGTCAGGCAAATTTCTTGCCAAAAAGGCCGCAACAAAACTTCCCAAAGCCAACAATCCCATGTAGCCAAGGACAAAGTAGAAGGCAATGAGAGAGCCCTCATTGCACCGAAGTATGATGTGCTTAGGTTCAGAATGTGGGTCTCTATCTGGAAACGGGGGAGAAACCAATAGCCAGATACCACAGAGAATCACTTGGATCAGGGAGCAGATGAGAATGACAGAAATGGGTGCTCTGGAACCCACCCATTTTCTGCTCCTGCTCCCTGGTCTTGTGGATTTGAAAGCTAGAACTACAGTGATTGTTTTAGCTAAAATGGAGGAGATTGCCATTGTGAATGTGATTCCAAATATTGTCTGCTGAAGGACACATGTGGCTGAGGTGGGCTTACCAATGAATAGCAATGAAGACAGAAAGCATTGACTTAGAGAGAAGAGCAAGATGTAGCTGAGAGTTCTATTATTGGCTTTCACTATGGGGGTGTTCCGATGCTTCACAAAGACCCTAATTATCATAACTGTAAGGAGAGAGAAGACCAGAGCTGTAAAGGCCAGAGTAATACCCAGGGGTTCTTCGTAGGCCAGAAAGGTCACTACCTTGTGGAGGCAGTGATTTCTCTCCTTATTTGGATATTCATCTTCAGGACACATGATGCACTTGTCCATATCTAAAAAGAATAAAAACATTCCAATATTTCAAGTTCAGCCAACCTTCGTTATCCCTGGCACAGGGTAATAGAATCCCTCGATCTGGCCTTCTTGACTGCAAAGGGCCCCCCTTCATCCTCTCCAATTCTAAGAAATCACACCACACTTTCACCCATGGAGTATATCCAATATATTATCACTTATTTTAGACACTTTTGTCCTTCCAGCTCTTAAAGAGCTCAGTTTTTAAAATGTTTTCACAGATAAATTATTTCATGGCTGTGATAACAATGATGTCTCTTCAAATAAGCATGTTATGATGCCAGGCAGTCATTACGCATTTATTAAGCACTTACTTGTCAGGCACTGTGTTAAGCCCTAAGCACACATAGACTACCAAATGAATGACAGTTCCTTCAAGGCATTACATTCTAATGGGGAAAGAGAACACAGAAAAGGCATCTGAAAAGTAGAGGTTGGTGGAGGGGCAAAATAAAAGGAAGAAGGTACCCTTCTTGGGGGTGTGGTGTCAGATCCTATGGACTCAGAAGTGAAACTGAGAGGGTAAGGAAGCATGGATGGTTTGGACACAAATGAAGGACCTGGAAGAAATTCACATATCTGTACCAGTGGCTAGCAAGGCAAAAAACAGGCGGGGGGAAATTTCAGTGTTAGAAAATTATTTAGAAGAAATGTAGCAAATATAGATAAATTGTTATTTGAGAATTTGCTACAAGTAGGCTCTATAGCAAGGTTGTTTCTAATGCCTGCAGATAATCACCCTATTAATTACACTTGTGTTTTAAACATAATATTGAGACTATGCAAGACATCTGGGTCATATTAGAATCAAGAGGGAGAACTAGACATGTTGTGTAGTTCTTTAAACTTCTCAAAAATAATAATTATATACAAGAGATAAAGTCATTTACTCTCTCTTATTGGTATAAGACAGAGGGCTTGAAAGACCTGAAAATCTCCTGAATGAAGCATGAACCATATTAATATGTAACTGGTAAATGTTTAACAAGATAAATAAAATACAAAATAACATAGATAACATTAATTTATGATTTTTGTAGTCAATATTCAGCCCCAATAGAATGTGTTTCCATTTTGACAGGAAACTGCTGGTCTAAGACACCACATACCTTAACAAAATAATCATCTGATGATCGAAAAATAAAGAGAAACAATGCGTTATGCCTAAAATGTTTGCTTAGCAACTCCTCCCTGACTTAACCCCACATTAGGTTAGGGATACAAAATGGGACACAGAGATTTTTGCTTTGGGAAGCATTCAGCTGTTGGTCAGGTGCTTCAAGTCTCTGATAGCTAACCCCACTCCTATCTCTGACTTCACTCCATATTTTCAAAAATATTACTATCTGTAATTTATTAAATTTAATATTAAAATTCAATCAGTTAAACCATTAATGTTTGATAATAAAATGATAAAGTAATATTTAATAATTATGTTGATAGTTTATTTAGTATAGTTTATTTATTCTTAATGTTCTTTCCTTTCCTTTAAAAAAACATCCTTCCAAATTCTTTCCATCTCTCCCACTAGTGGTCCTGTTGACTCTGGAACAGGAATGAGGTCTCTGTTTTGTTTTAATGGATAGTGCTTTTCTCTACCTTGAAAATGTGTCCAGGGCTCCTGCTTTCTTGTGACTGAACAAAAGCACTCTTCTCTACCCTGAAACTGTGACCCAGAACTGCATGTGGGTGATAGACTTGCCAGGCAATGCCAGCTCCATCCAGGGCTCCCAAAGGGTCCTCTGTTTTCTCTGGCCCTCTCATCATTTCTGACCTGAGATCTTCTGAAGCCACTGCTGGTGCCATTGTTGCCACTGCCTGCATTCATTTCTGGGCTGCCCCCCAACTCCAGTCCTACAAAACTTTTTCTGCCAAAATCCTAAGGATTCTTAGGGAAAATCATATCTCAGCTGAGCTTTTGTTGGCTCTGACACTCTAAAACTTGATTTGAAATGTTATTTGAAAATTGCTGGGAGGAGAATGTTGAGAAAGTTCAGTTGGGTTGTTTCCTCTGATCCACCATTTTGGCTCTACACCTAAATTCCTCACTCCATGTCTTTGAGGTGGCAAACCTTAGAACTCAACTCTCTGCCTTTTCAACTCCCCAACGTCATCCATGCACAAACCCTGGGCAGAGAATGTTGAGGTACGACACAGCAAAGGTTTGCTCTGTCTGGGATGGTGGCATCCTCACTTTCATGCAGCAGCACTTATCAAGGGCAGTAAAGAAAAGAGGGAACTCTGATAGGGAAACAGTCTCTGTTTTTTCAGCATATTTGGTGGCCTGAGGAACTGAAAGTGGCATCCATAGGCTTGAAAGAAAGGGAACTGACATTCAGATGAATCACGTTCTGTTCTCTCCTTCCCCAAAGTTCCTTAGGGTGGAGACTGAAGCTGTGAAAAATGAATTCCCAAGTCTGAGAGGAGAGAGAGCTTTGAGGTCCAACCCTTAGGTGATTTACAACAAAAAGGGTAGAGTACCAAAGTGAGTGATAGAAAGATATAAGGAGAAAACCTGAACCAACCAAAAATCTCAGGAAGAGGAAAACTCAGTCAAAATCCTGGAGCATAAGCATATAAAACAAGAGGAAAACATATGAAAACTAAGGAAAGATGCTATCCATGTGACCTAAATAAGTTTGACATCACCAAATAAATACTGCAAGAAAAATTATATTAATCAATATCTCATGAGCCAGAGGACTCTGAATTTTTGAGAGAGAAATAACAACAGCAAAATCTTTCTAAATCAAGGGAGAAACAAGAATCCTAAATGTAGAATTTATTTTCTTAATGACTGAAATAATTGTCAGCATAAAAAAACAGGAATTCCCATTGACATATTTCACTAAACCCTCAATTAGAAAAACTGATCAGACATGGGGGGAGAAATGAAATAATACTAACAGAAAATATAATCTCTATTGTAATCAAAAGATATTGATTTCAAAATTAAAATGTGTAGGTGCAAATTTTTTTTGAATTTTATAATTTTAATGCACAAAATTTTGAGTTACAAATTTTCTCCCCATTTCTACCCTCTCGCCATTCCAAGATGGCATATATTCTGATTGCCTCATTCCCCAGTCAGCCCTCCCTTCTGTCACCCCACTCCCCACACATCCCCTCTCCCCTTACTTTCTGGTAGGGCAGGATAGATTTCTATGCCCCATTCCCTATATATCTTGTTTACCAGCTGCATGCAAAAAACAATTTTTTTTGAGCATCCGCTTTTAAAAATTTGAGTTCCAAATTCTCTCCTCTCTTCCCTTCCTACCCACCCTCTGTAGGAAGGCAAGCAATTCAACATAGCTCACATGTGTATCATTATGTAAAACACTTCCACAATACTCATGTTGTGAAAGGCTAGCTATATTTCCTTCCAGCCTATCCCATCTCCCTTTATTTGACTTTCTCCCTTGACCCTGTCCCTTTTCAAAAGTGTTTCCTTTTGATTACCTCCTCCCCTATCTGCCCTCCTTTCTATTATCCCCTTTTTGTCCCCTTCCCCTTACTTTCCTGTGGAGTAGGATACCCAATTGTGTGTGTATGTTATTCCCTCCTCAAGGCAAATCCAATGAGAGCAAGATTCACTCATTCCCCCTCACCTGCCCCCTTTTCCCTTCCAACAGAAATTCTTTTTCTTGCCACTTTTATCTGAGATAATTTACCCTGTTCTATCTCTCCTTTTCTCCCTCTCTCAATACATTCCTCTATCATCCCTTAATTTTATTTTAATTTTTAGATATCATCCCTTCACATTCAACTCACCTTATGCCCTTTGTCTATTTATATGTATATTCTCTTCACCTACCCTAATACTGAGAAAGTTTTCCTCAATTACACACATCATCTTTCCATGTAGGAATGTAAACAAAACAGTTCAATTTTAGTAAGTCCCTATGAATTCTCTTTCTTGTTTACCTTTTCATGCTTCTTTTGATTCTTGTATTTGAAAGTCAAATTTTCTATGCAGCTCTGATCTTTTCATTTAGAAAGCTTGAAAGTCCTTTATTTTATTGAAAATCCATATTTTGCCTTGAAGCATTATACTCAGTTTTGCTGGGTAGGTGATTCTTGGTTTTAATCCTGGCTCCTTTGACCTCTGGAATATCATATTCCAAGCCTTTTGATCCCTTAATGTAGAACCTGCTAGATCTTGTGTTATCTTGATTGTGTTTCCACAGTATTCAAATTGTTTCTTTCTGGCTACTTGTAGTATTTTCTCCTTGACCTGAATACCCTGGAATTTGGCAACAATATTCCTAGGAGTTTTCTTTTTGGAATCTTTTTCAAGAGGCGATCATTGGATTCTTTCAATTTCTATTTTACCCTCTGGTTCTAGAATATCAGGGCAGTTTTCCTTGATAATTTCTTGAAATATCATGTCTAGATATTTTTTTTGATCATGGCTTTCAGGTAGTCCAATAATTTTTAAATTATTTCTCCTGGATCTATTCTCCAGGTCAGTGGTTTTTCCAAGGAGATATTTGACATTGTCTTCCATTTTTTCATTCCTTTGGTTCTGTTTTATAATATCTTGATTTCTCATGAAGTCACTAGCTTCCAATTGCTCCAGTTTAATTTTTAAGGTGGCATTTTCTTCAGTGGTCTTTTGGACCTCCTTTTCCATTTGACTAATTCTTCCTTTCAAGGAATTCTTCTCTTCATTGGCTTTTTGGAGCTCTTTTGCCATTTGGGTTAGTCTATTCTTTAAGGTTTTATTTTCTTCTGCATTATTTGGGTCTCCTTTAGCAAGTCATTGACTTGTTTTTCATGGTTTTCTTGCATAACTCTCATTTCTTATCCCAATTTTTCCTCTACTTCTCTTACTTGCTTTTCCAAATCCTTTTTTGAGCTTTTCCATGTCCTGAGACAAATTCATATTTTTTCTTGGAGACTTTTGATGTAGGCTCTTTGACTTTGTTGACTTCTTCTGGCTGTATGTTTTGATATCCTTTGTTAACAAAAAAGGAATCTAGAGCTTTAGTTTGAATCTGAGTTTGAATCTGAGTTCATTTTCACTGCCTGTTCATGTTCCCAGCTAACTACTTGACCCTTGAGCTTTTTGTCAGGGTATGACTGCTGGTAGAGTAGAGAGTACTTTTCCCAAGCTTTAGGGTCCAAGTCCTGCTGTTTTCAGAGCTAATTCTACTCCACCATCACCACAGGCTTTGTCACAGCAGCACTCCTCCTCCCCCAAGAGCTGCCAACTGGACCTCAATCCAGATCCAAGCAGGGTTCAGCAAGAGAAACTGCCTCTGTGTCCACAAAGCACTCCTTCCACTCTCACTCTGTTCTCCTGCTAGATTCCTCGCACGGTGTGAGCCAAGTACTTGGGAAGCAGCTGATGCTGGAGCTCTGGAGGAAGCCTCAGGAGCTTCCAGAAGCTGCCATCCCCACAGCTGCACCACCTCCACCACCCCCAGGGATGGGGCTGGACCCCTCTCACCTTGATCTCGCAGTTTCCCACTAACCTGCTCTTTGGAGTTTGTGAGTTGAGAAGTCTGGTAACTGCCACAGCTCAATGATTCATGGCCTTAAGGCCTGTTCTGGATGACTGACTCCAGGTCTGGTCTGTCTTGGTATGGCCCATGCTGGCCTGCGCTCTGCTCCCAGCACCATGAGATAGACCTTTCCCAGCAACCATCCAGGCTCTCCTGGGCTGGAGACCTGTTTCCCTCTAGTATTTTGTGGCTTCTGCAGCTCTAGAATTTGTTCAGAGCCATTTTTACAGGTGTTTGGAGGGATTTGGGGGAGAGCATAAGCAAGTCCCTGCTTTCCAGCTGCCATCTTGGCTCCACCCGAGAGATGCAACTTTTGATAATAGGTCTCCAAGAAGAACATGACAGACCAAAAACAGTGTGTCATCGCCCAGAAAATAAATTGGAAATCAAAAGTATCCACAGAGATTGTCAAAGGAAAACAGAACAAAACAAAAAAAGCAAAAACACATTCAGTGCTGTAAACTCAAGATAAATAGTGGTTAAAATTTAAAATTATCATGAAAATCAGGGATTTCTAGAATCAACAAGAAAGGAAAGGGACTATACAAATATCTCTTCCTGAAAAGAATATATTTTCATTATTACTATTATATTACAACTATTTTTTCAGCAGCATCACCACCATCACCATTCTCTTCTTCCTCCTACTCCTCCTCCTCTTCCTCATTATCATAATCATCATCATGGCAAATAGGAAAGAAAATGATCATGAAAATGACAAGGAGTAATATTAAGATTCCATAAATATTCTATCATGCATTGTTCCTTCTATCACATATCTCCTGAAAGAATTGATAACTTTAAGAGTTATTCATTTAAAAAGAAAAAGCAGAGGGCAAGGATCTACAAGGAAATAACACAGCAGTAGTTTTAGTTCCCTAAAGAATATGTAGACTAGAAAAGGGATAAATAATCAAAAATACCATGAATCTCGGTAAATGGAAATTTAGAGTAGAGGGAAACAGAAGGGAATTCAATAAGGAAAGAAGCAGAATATCTTTTTTTTTTTAGCAAAATAAGTCTAAACAATAACAAATAATGAGTTGAAGAAAAAAGGAATTAGGCAGATTTTATTTAATTCCAATAAACAAAAAGGTAAAATTTGGATAACTAAATAAATGGGAGAAGAAAAAATGAATTAAGGAACAAAACCTCAATTGTTCTAAAGGGTGACAAAATAGATGTTTGAAAGGGGACAGAAGGAATACTATGGGAACAATCTTACCTCAACCTGCTTGAGCAAAAATAACTGAAAGACCAAATTACTATTTTTAAAGAGATAAAGCCAAGAGAAAGAAATTCTAATTCTTGAGAGAGTGTTGGCCCAGCAGTCAGGAGGACCTGAGTTCAAATCTAGCTATGGATAGCTATTAGCTGTATGACTCTGGGCAAGTCACTTAACCCTACCTCAATTTTCTCGTCTATAAATTGAGCTGGTGAAGGAAATATCAAACTACTTCAGTATTTTTTCCAATAAAACCCCAATTGGGGTTATGAAGACTTGGAGACAACTAATCAACCAAACAACAACAGCAAACAAACTACAACAACAACACAACAATTCATAAAAGAAAACGATATTAGATACAAATGGATCAAAATATAAACATGAATTCTCACAACTTTAAGGATTACATAATAAGTTGTTATATTACTTTATATAACATTATACTGTATTACATTAAATCATTATATTGCATTAATATTGTGTTACATCCTATCATATAACTTTCCGTTACATTATATCGCACTAAATTGTATCATATTGCATACCTGTATATCATGTCACATCACTGTGTATCATCTCATAACATATGACATTATATGCAATTATCATACCATGTTATATCATATTATGTTATTTGATCCCCAAATCCCTATCCAATGTGTAACAGAAGAAGAATGAGACTAAGCATTTTGAATTTATTAGAAATTTATTGTAAACATTTATTAGAAAATGCTAATTAATTGGGTCCCAAATCTTCCTCCAATCATGGACCTCTCCCCTAAGGTGCTAGCTGCTTTGATAAACTTGGGAGAGAACTAAATAGAATGAGGCAGTATCATTTCATGATTGGTTAACATCAAAAGTGGGGGAAATATTTTGATTATCTGAGGGGCAGGTCTATCACTCATAAGCACTTTGTCTTTAGGTTTTTGAGTCACTAGCTGCAGGCTTTTCCCAGTAAAGCCATACCCATCTATTATCTCAATGGGGTTTTCAAGATTTTTTTCAGTATTTCAAGATGTTTTCAAATACCTGATGTTTTAGTTGGCAGGTTGTCTTCGTCTCTGGCATTTCTCCACTAGTTTTCCTACATATGCTCCAACTAAGTGGCCTCCACAGAATTATATGTGCCCTTTAGAGTCTATGCCAATTCTGCCCCCCATATGCATAGCTCTTTCTTGTAAAGTAAGGGAAGGGTGTACACCTCTGTACATACTTACCAGTCTGGTTGGAAATCTCCCCCTCTGGGCAGGGGATACAGTCAAAGCAACAGATGGACTCTCCCTCACGGACAGATTTCTGATATCCAGGGCCACAGTTCTCACTGCACACAGAGCAGGGAGTCTGGAAAAGGAGAAATTTCTTTGAAGGGGCTTTTCATTCAAGTAGTCGAGAAGGTGTTTCGAAGTTTGGGAATAAGTGATGTTGGGAGGCCACAAATGTAGAATTTATATTTGTTTTTAAGAAGGACCATTAAGAGATTTTTTGTTAAAGGCAATAGAGGTTAAGTCACTTGCCAAGGGTCACAAAGCTGGTAAGCATGAGAGAATGGATGGAAATTAAGGTACTTTTAACTCCAGGGCTGGTGTTCTATCCACTGCACCATGTAGCCACCTCATTTTTTTTCTAATTTTCAAGATCAGGAGAAGCCAACTGGTTCTTGTTTCAAGGGATTCAGTCAATCAATTAATCAACCAACAAACATTTCTTCATTACCTAATACATAAAAGATACAGTACTAAATTCTGGAAAACATTAAATGAATAAAATACGATTCTATCTTTTTAAAAAAGACCCAGGAAGTCAATTGAGAAGCAATCAATAATTTCCAAATAACTTATATTTAAACTGCATATGCACATGTTATACATGTCCTATTTCTCTATATACTTATACACATATATGTACATCTAAGTATGTTAGTACAGGATTTTTTTTTTCATTTTGTCTAAAGAATTACCCTGAAGTGGTTCCTGCCAGGGACAACAGAACTGAGGATTTGTGAAAGGTGTCTCCTTTGAAAGTAGCCATATATAAGTACTAACAAGTAAGTGACATCTTTTGTCAAGAAACAAATAGACAAAGTCCAAATAGATTCCTTTTAAACAACCCTAATTTTAGCAAGCTTTAATAGACTATTTTAAAGTATGCATGGTGCTTTTGAGATATTAACTCATTTTGACACTCACAACAAGCTTGAGAGGTAGATGCTATTATTATTCTCATTTTACAAATGATGGAACTGGCTAAGTTTAAGACGCAGAGATGGCCAAGTGATCTTTGAGCTCAAGAATATAAAATCTGTCACTGCTTCCATTTCTTCTTCCCTATTTGCCAGGAAGGGATGGAACTACTTGCCATAATCATAGTGGGGTTTTTTTTTACTGATTTAGTTTCAAGCCAGCTTTTACACTGTCTTCTTTCACCCTCATCAAGAGGTTTTTTAATCCTTCTTCATTTTTTGCCATCGGTATAGTATCATGTGCATATCTGAGATTGTTGATATTGCTTCTAGAAACCTTAATTCTGGCTTTTGATTTATCCAGCCTGGCATTTTGCATGATGTCCTCTACATATAAGTTAAATAAATGAGGCAATGTTATGCAACCTTATTGTACTTCTCTCCAAAATTTAAACCAAGTAGTTGTTCCATGTTCAGTCTTACTGTTGCTTCTTTACCAACATACAGGTTCTCTAGGACACAAGGAAGATGATCTGGCACTCCCATATTTTTGAGGACTTGTTACATAATTTTTTGTGATCCACACAGTCAAAGGTTTTGATGTAGTCAATGAAGTATAAGTAGATGTCTTTTTTTCCCTGGAACTCCATAACTTTCTCTATAATCCAGTGAATGTTGGCCATTTGCCCTGTAGTTATTCTGTATCTTCAAAAGCTAGTCTGAAATTCAAATTTCTTTATGAATTGCTTTCATTTACAGGTGCCTACAAGTAGTTTGGAAAACAGCAGCAAAAAAACACTGAAACTTGGGACATAGCACTCTCCACTCTGGAAGCAGAGTCATACCTTGACAAAGAGCACAAAAGTCAAGTAATTGGCTGGGAAAATGATCAGGCTGTGTAAAAAATTCAGACTATAGAATCTTATTTTTGTGCCACAGAAGATCAAAGCATACAACCTGGAGAAGACAAGAAAGTCAAAGATCCTACATCAAAAGCCTTCAAGAAAAATATGAATTGGCCTCATGCCTTGGAAGAGCTCAAAAAGGATTTTGAAAATCAAGGTAAAGAAGGAGAGGAAAAACTGGGAAAAGAAATGAGAGGAATGCTAGAAAATCATGAAAAAAGTAAGCAGCTTGCTAAAGAAGACCCAAAAATGACAGAAGAAAATAACACCTTAAAAATAGACTAATTCAAATGGCAAAAGAGATTCAGAAAGCCAATGAGGAGAAGTATGCCTTAAAAAGCAGAACTGCCCAAATGGAAAAGGAGATCCAAAAGCTTACAGAGGAAAATGATTCCTTAAATATTAGAATGGAGCAAATGGAAGCTAATGGCTTTATGAGAAATAAAAAAATATATAAAACAGAACCAAAAGAATGAAAAAAATAAAAGACAATGTGAAATATATCATTGGAAAAATCACTAACCTAGATAATGGATCCAGGAGAGGGAATTTAAAAAATTATTGGACTACCTGAAAGCCTTGATCAAAAAAAGAGACTGAACATCATCTTTGAAAAATCATCAAGGCAAATTGCACTGATATTCTAGAACCAGATCATAAAATAGAAACTGAAAGGGTAGACTAGTCAACTAATTGCCTCTTGAAAAAGATCCCAAAAGGAAAATTCCTAGGAATATTATAGCCAAATTCCAGAGTTCCCAGGTCAAGGAGAAAATAGTGCAAGCAGCTACAAAAAACAATTAGAGTTTGGGGAAGCACAATCAGGATAACACAAGATCTAGCAGCTTCTACATTAAGGGATTGAAGGGCTTGGAATATGATATTCTAGAGGCCAAAGGAGCAAGGATTAAAACCAAGAACACCTACCTGGGAAAACTGAGTATAATGCTCCAAGCCAAAATATGGATTTTTAATAAAATACAGGAATTTCCAGCATTCTTGATGAAAAGACCAGAGCTGAATAGAAAATTTGACTTTCAAATGCAAGAATCAAGGGAAGCATGAAAAAGTAAACAGGAAAGAGAAATCATGAGGGTTGAACTGTTACATTCCTACATGGAAAGATTATATTTGTAACTTATGAGACCTTTCTTAGTATTAGGGTAGTTGAAGGGAATCTACATACATACATATGTACATACATACATACATACATACATACATACATACACATATACATATATATATTTATATACATATATATGTATCTATCTCTCTGTCTAAATATAGAGGGTACAGAGTGAGTTAAATATAAGGTGATGATACCTAAAAGAATTAAGTGGTGAGAGAGGAATATATTGGGAGAAGGAGAAAGGAAGAGATAGAATGTGGCAAATTATCTCACTTAAAACAGGCAAGAAATAGTGGTTGTAATGGAAGGGAAGAGGGGGTAGGTGAAAGGCAATGAGTAAACCTTTCTCTCAGTGGATTTGGCTTAAGGAAAGAATAGCGTACACACTCAATTGGGGTATCTTACCCTAGAGGAAAGTAGGGGAGAAGGAAAATGAGGGGGGAATGACAGAAGGGAGGACATATTAGTTGAGGTCATAGTCAGAAGCAAAAACTTTTGAAAAGGGACAGAATCAAAGGATAAAATTGAATAAAAGGGGAAAGGATAGGATGGAGGGAAATATAGTTAGTCTTTCACAGCATGACTATTATGCAAGTGTTTTTCATAACAATACAAGTATAACCTATATTGAATTGCTTGCCTTCTCCAGGAAGTGGTAGGGAAGGGAAGAAGGGAGAAAATTTGGAATTCAAAGTTCTAAATCAAGTGTTAAAAACTGTTTTTACATGCAACTGGGAAATAAGATATACAGGCAATGGGTATAGAAATCTATCTTGTCTTACAATAAAGTAAGGGGACAGGGGATAAAGGGGTGTGGGAGTGGGGTGATAGAAGCCCTCGGGGTAGCTGGGTTAGGAGGCTGCCTTGCCCCAGCCACAGGTACTTTTACCCCCTGGACAGTGAGGGGAGTTGGGTATCTGAGCTGGGGAAGATCTAGGGAACCTCTGCTGACACAGAATGCCAGACCTAGCTGTGCTGCTCAGAGAGCTTTGGGAGTGAGAAAGAACCAGCACATGCCTTGTGAGTGCAGAAACAGTGGGGCATGGATGTTGGCACTTACAGAAGGCTAGAGCTCTTGGTTTTGAGTTCAAGGTCAGAGGGGAAAACTGAAGAGAATCAGAGGCCAGAGACAACATCCCCCTTTCCCCAGGACTTGAGGTGATTATAATAAACTAAATTATTACAAAAAATGAACAGGCAAAGAAGAAAGAATCCAATCATAAAGAGCTACTATGAGAATAGAGAAGACTGGAGTTCATCTTCAGAGGAGGATAGTGAAGCAAGAAACCCTCTTCTACTCCAAAGAGTAATGTCATATGGTCACCTACCCAAAAATAATTCATTGAAGAATGTAAAAACTTTAAAAATCAAATGAGAGAGACTGAGCAAAAACTAAAAAGAAAAATACAAATAATACAAGAAAAAGAAGAAGATTAAGACAGAAAGTCAAGCAATTAGAAAAGGAAATCATGAATCTTAAGGAAGAAAATGGCTCCTTGAAAATCAGAATTGTGGCTTGTGAAATAAAGCAACAAAGGGAGGGAGGGAGAGAGAGAGAGACAGACAGACAGACAGACAGAGAGAAGAAAATACAGACAATAGAAAATGGGTGTCCTGGAAATAAAACTAGGGTCTACAACTCCCAGTCTAACCAATGGGTTCATGTAGACTGTAGTCTGCAAAACCACTTTTTCCTTTTCAAAATCCCTGGGATGGAGAGCTTGGAAGTGCTATAATGCTGAGGTTTCAGCTCTAAACCTCAAAAATCCAAACAGGCCTAATCTCAGGATGTGGAAGTCAAGGGAAGAACCCAGGGAATTGAGAAGAACTGGTCTGGTTAGTCATGCCACCCAGAAGCTTACCAGGGGCAATACCCTGGGCATAACACAAAGCCTCAATTCAGAAATTAAAGCTGGAGAGGTAAATACATTAAAGATGAAAACGTCCACCAGTATCAAAACTAGAGATCCTCCAAAAGAAGAAAGCAATTCCATAACCACTCTAAACATACATTCAAAGGAAAAAATGGACTTTCCATGAGGACTATGTAAATTCCTAGAAGAAATGGAGGAAGGGATAAAAATGAAATAAAAGACCTGGAGGAAAGAATTGGAAGTGGAATAGATAACTTAGAAAAGAAAATAGTAGGCCATATGCAAGAAGTGGAGTCCTTGAAAACAGGCATAGATCAAACAAAAATCAATGATTCTATAAGATGGCAAGAAATATTAGAACAAAATGAAAAGATTAAAAACTTGAAGAAGAAAATTTAAAATATCTGGTGACAAAACAAATGACTTGGAAAACTGGTCTAGAAGAGATAATATAAAAATTACTGGGCTCCCTGAATACATTGATATAATAAAAAGCTTGGATAGTGTATATGAAGAAATCATAAAAGGGAATTGCCCAAGTTTCTTAGAACCAAGAGACAAAATAGATATAGAAAGAATCCATAGGTCACTTCCTCTAATAAATCCCCAATTAAAAACTCCCAGGAATGTCATAGTCAAAATTCAAAATGCCCATGTCAAAGAGAAAATATTGCAAGAATCCAGAATGAAGCAGTTCAAGTCCCAAGGAATTACAGTCAGGATCACACAAGACCTGGTAGCTTCAACCTTAAATGAGAGGAAATCTTGGAATTCAGTATTTAGAAAGGCAAAAGAGATGGGCTTACAACCAAGAATAAACTACCCTGCAAAATTTGGTATAATCCTATATAGGAAAAAATTGACATTTAACACAATACAATATTTTGAAGAATTTTTAATGGAAAGATCTGAACTGAGCAGGAGGTTTGGAATACAAACTCGAGTTCAGAGAAATCTAGAAAGGAAATGAGAGATGATTTCACGGAATCCTGGCTAGTAGAACATGATGCAAAGTGAAATAAGCAGAATCAGAAGTATTTGAAGCGGTATGACAACAATGCAAAGAGAAAAACCTGAAAATACTCTAGGGATGTTACCCTCCTTCAGACAAGGAAAAAACATACATTTTTTAGACATGGCCACTTTGTGGATTTAATTGTTACAACTTTCTACCCTGTTCCACCCCTCCTCACCTCTCCTTTTTGTGTTGTTAATTGGGAGGAAGAAAGGGAAGTTAGTGAACAGTGGTGAGAGTTAGTACTAATGTGATAATAGTAAAAATGATGTCTTAAAGGGCCATTGTAATATTTTGTGTAAATTCACACAAGGGAAATTCAGCTACTAAGGTGATAAGCAGAATTGTTTGAAATTAAAGAAAGTATAGAATCATATATTTAAAGCAAGTGATATGAGGCAGAATTCATAGGTTTATATGTAGTTCTATTATTTTTGCACCTTTTTATGTATGGAAATTTCTCTTTGTGGTGTGGAAATGTAGGAACAAAAACAGTTCTAATTTTGCAAAAAATCACAATTGGGCAAGAGGAAGCCAGTGAAGTAATAATAGACAAAGAAATTTTTAAATAAGTGAAGAATGAAAAAGAATAGAAGAGAATGTGAAAGATCTCATAAGAAAAACAATGAATCTAGAGAACAGATCAAGAAGAGAAAACTTAAGAATAGTTGGACTACCTGAAAATTCTGATAAAAAAGAATCTTGATACAATAATATAAGAAATAATTAAAGAAAATTGTCCTAAAGCACTAGAACAAGAGGGGAAAAGAGGAAAGAAATCCTATGAGGAAAACTCACAGAAATATTATAGTTAAATTCTGAAAACCCCAGATCAATGATAGAACATTATAAGCAGCAAGAAAAAAAAACTATATATGATAGTACCACAATTAGAATCACACAAGACCTAGCAGTGGTGACACTAAAAGACTGAAGGTCTAGGAACACTATATATTGAAGAGCAAAAGAACTGGACGTCTGGCTGAAAATACCATACCCAGCAAAACTAAGCAAGATTCTGAATGAAAAAAGGACATTTGATTAACTGTCAGACTTTCAGCACTCTGTTAAAAAACAAACAGTTAACTCAATAGAAGATTAGAAATACAAGAGCCAAGAGAAATAAAAGGTACATACCAATGACCAATTACAAAGGACTAAATAAAAATAGAGTGTTTACCTTTCATGTATGGAAAAGTTATGTAAGTAAAACCTATGTCTAAAATTGTTACTAGTAATTAGGTAGGTTATAAAAAGATTGGGGTAGACCTGAGTATCATATAACTTCAAAAATAAAACCATTTAAGAACAGCTGAAAGAGTAATTATCTTTTTTTTATCTTGTTCCTTCTTCTTTTCTGTGGGGTAAGATACTCAATTGAGTATGTATGGTATTCCCTCCTCATGTCAAATCTGATGAGAGCAAGATTCACTCATTCCCCCCTCACCTGCTTTCTCTTCTCTTCCTACAGAACTGCTTTTTCTTGCCACTTTCATGCGAGATAATTTACCCCATTCTGTCTCTCCCTATCTCCCCCTCTCAATGTATTCCCCTCTCATCCCTTAATTTGATTTTATTTCTTTTAGATATCTTCCCTTCATCTTCAACTCACCCTGTGCCCACTCTCTCTGTCTCTCTCTCTCTCTCTCTCTCTCTCTCTCTCTATATATATATATATATATATATATATATATATATATATATACACACACATATATATGTATATACAAACACATACATATATACATACATACACATTCACTTATACATATATATACATAAACATATATATATGTGTGTGTGTGTGTGTGTGTGTGTGTGTGTGTGTGTGTGAATATTCCCTTCATCTACCCTAATACTGAGCTCTCATGAATCATGCGCATCACCTTTCCATGTAGGAATGTAAACAAAACAGTTCAACTTTAGTATGTCCTTTGCAATTTCTTTTTTTTGTTCTTTTTCTTGATTACCTTTTCTTGCTTCTCTTGATTCTTGTGTTTGAAAGTCAAATTTTCTAGTCAACTCTGGTCTTTTCACTGAGAAAGCTTGAAAGTCCTCTATTTTATTGAAAATCCATATTTTGCCTTGGAGCATGATACTCAGTTTTGCTAGGTAGGTGATTCTTGGTTTTAGTCTTAGCTTCATTGACTTCCAGAATATCCTATTCCAAGCCCTTCGATCTCTTAATGTAGAAGCTACCAGATCTTGGATTATTCTGATTGGGTTTCCGCAATACTCAAATTGTTTCTTTCTGGCTGCTTGTAGTATTTTCTTCTTGATCTGGGAGCTCTGGAATTTGGCGACAATATTCCCAGGAGATTTCTTTTTGGGATCTATTTGAAGAGGCGATCTGTGGATTCTTTCAATTTCTATTTTGCCCTGTGGCTCGAGAACATCAGGGCAGTTCTCCTTGATAATTTCTTGAAAGATAATATCTAGGCTCTTTTTTGATCATGGCTTTCAGGTAGTCCAATAATTTTTAAATGATCTCTCCTGGATATATTTCCCAGGTCAGTGGTTTTTCCAATGAGATATTTGACATTGTCTTCCATTTTTTCATTCCTTTGGTTCTGTTTTATAATATCTTGATTTCTCATCAAGTCACTAGCTTCCACTTGCTCTAATCTAATTTTTAAGGTAGTATTTTCTTCTGTGGTCTTTTGGACCTCCTTTTCCATTTGGCTAATTCTGCCTTTCAAGGCATTCTTCTCCTCATTGGCTTTTTGGAGCTCTTTTGCCATTTGAGTTAGTCTATTTTTTAAGTTGTTGTTTTCTTCAGTATATTTTTCATTATTTTGGGGGGTCTCTTTTAGCAAGTCATTGACTTGTTTTTCATAGTTTTCTCACATCCTTCTCATTTCTCTTACCAATTTTTCCTCTACTTCTCTAACTTGCTTTTCCAAATCCTTTTTGAGCTCTTCCATGGCCTGAGACCAGTTCATGTTTTGCTTGGAGGCTTTTGTTGTAGGCTCTATGACTTTGTTGACCTCTTCTGGCTGTATGTTTTGGTCTTTTTTGTCACCAAAGAAGGATTCCAGAGTCTGAGACTGAATCTGGGTGCGTTTTTGCTTCCTGGCCATATTCCCAGTCAACTAACTTGACCCTTGAGATTTTCAGTAGGGTACGACTGCTTGTAGAGTTTAGAGAACTATGTTCCAAGCTTGGGCGGATGCACTGCCACACAAGCACTCCTCCGTCCCCAAGACCCCCCAACCAGGACTGGACTTAGATCTTCAGCAGGCTCTGCACTCCTGCTCTGATCTGCCACTTAATTCCTCCCACCAGGTGGGCCTGGGGCTGGAAGCAACTGCAGCTGTACTTCTGTAGCTGCCCTACCTCCACTGCCTCCGGGGTGGTAGCCAAACCGAAAACTCCTTGCACTCCCTCAGCCCACTAACCTTCTCTGTTTTCTTTGGTGTTTGTGGGTTGAGAAGTCTAGTAACTGCTGCAACGCACTGATTCAGGGTGCTAGGGCACCCTCCACCCAGCTCCTGGTCTGGTTGGTCCACGCTGCTCATGTTGGGCTCTGCTCCACTCCGCTCTGCTCTGCTCTCAGCTCTGTGCCAGATAGACCTCACCCAGAGACCATCCAGGCTGTCCTGGACTGGAGCCCTGCTTCCCTCTGTTGTTTTGTGAGTTCTGCAGTTCTAGAATTGGTTCAGAGCCATTTTTATAGGTTTTTGGAGGGACTTGGCAGGGAGCTTACGCTAGTCCCTGTTTTCCAGCTGCCATCTTGGCTCTGCCCCCAGCAAGGAACCAAATTAAAAAGAGTAATTATCTTATACAAATGAGGTACAAGAGGAAAAATCAATACAGAGGAATTAGATGGAGGAGGGGGACTGTTAATTCTGGAAATCTACTTTCCTCAACAATTATTTTAAGAGAGTGAAATACATATATATCTAGAAAAGTATAAAAGTCTTCTAAACTTATAAAGAAATAAAACCCTGAGGGGATAGGGAGCAGGGAGAGGATAAAAGAGGGATCTGTAGAGGGGAGGATGAGGGAATACATTAAATGGGGGATATAGGAGAGTCTTTAGATTTAGGGGAATGGGAGGATAAGGGAGGGATTGCTGGAGTGTGGGCGGGTTAAGTAATAGGAGGGCAAGGTAGCAGGTAGAAGTAAAGTAGAGGAGTTAGGGAAGATCAGAAAAAGATATGTACAAACATAACAAAACAAGATTAGTAAGTAGAATCTCTTAAGGAAAGTATATGTTTATATATGTAAGCATGTATATTTGAATGTATATGTATACATGTATACATGTATGTATATATCAATACCTATGTATGTATATATCCTTGATCAATTGTAGCCCTGTGGGGGTAGGTAGGGGGAAGAGGATGGGGAAAAAAGAACAAAGCAAAGCATAGAACAGAAAATAAAATTAAACCTGCAAGGAAGCAAAGAAAAGATGGACAGCATTAAGTTATTGCTACATATTTTGAATTCTCTCCTATGTTCTGCTGTGCATATGACATGTTTTTATATTATATTTAAGCTTGTAATGTTTATTTTTCTTTTTATCATGCATTTAAGTTTTAGTATTTGTCTAAAATTTAAAAAAATCAAAGAAAATATCCAGAAGAAGCAGAAAGAAGTTATTAAACACTAATTATAAGGCACTAATAAACTGTTTACTTATGATATAAGAACTTCTAAACTATTTATTTATGATATATGAAAAAAATCAGTATTCTTAAAACTTATCATTACTAAAGTAGTTTGAAAGAAAGGTTGTTGCTGAGTTGTAAATTATGGGATGATTCTACAAAACAAAATTGAGTATGAAAAGGAAAAAAAGAGCAATTGTATAATGAAAGTGGGATGTGAAAGGTAGAACTCATACAGAGGAAAAGGGGGGGTGTTGAAGGCTGGTAATGATGTAACCTTACTCTTATCTGGGTTGAAGAGGAAAAATAATTAGATCTAAAGGGGTTTAGAAGTCTTTTGAACTTCTAGAGAGGTGGGAAAACTGGGGGACCAGCTGGGAGAATGACTTTTAAGAGGGTGTACAGAATAAGATTAGAAGGCTGCAGGAGAAGATAAATAAGAGTTCTAGAGGGGAGGGTAAAATAAGGAATACCAGGGTCAGGGTAAAATATAATGTAACAGGGATAGGGTAGAAAGAGAGACTGAGAAGAACAGTGAGTAAAAATAAAATGAAGGGAAATTCACAAATAGTAATTAAATCTTTGTCAAATCTATAAAAAATGAGGCATTTCCTAATTCATAAATGCTCAAAGCATATGAACAAGCAGTTTTCCATTGAAGCAATCAAAATAATTTACGATCATATAAAAATGCTCTAAATCATTATTGATTAGAGAAATGGAGACTAAAATAACCTTGAGATACCATTTTGCACCTACCACATTGCCTTTACTGATAGAAGAGGAAAGTGACAAATATTGGAGGGAATGTGGAAAAATTCTGACACTAATTCATTTCTTTTAGGAATTGTAAAATGATCCAATCATCTTGGAGAGCAATCTGAAATTACACTCAAAGTGTAACTAAATTACCTATGCTCTTGACCCAGCAATACAGCTACTCAGCCCATTTCCAGAGATGTTAGGGAAAAAGGAAAATAACATATATATTCTAAGATGTTTATTTCAGCTCAGTTTGGAGTAGTAAAGAACTAGATATTGCAGAGATTCCCATGAATTGGGTAATGACTCTAGTATATGTGATGGGATACTACTCTTCTAAAAGAAATGATGAGCTCAATGATTTTAGAAAAAGATAGGAAGACTTTCATGAAGTAATGAAGAGTGAAATGAGCAGAACCAAGAGAACATTGTATACAGTAATAGCAAGACTGCTTTAAGAGTGACTTTGGAAGATGGTAGTTGGAAAGCAGGGACTTGCATGAACTCCCCACCAGGTCCCTCCAAAAACCTATAAAAATGGATCTGAACAAATTCTAGAACTGCAGAACCCACAAAATAGCAGAGAGAAGCAGGGATCCAGCCCAGGACAGCCTGGATGGTCACTGGATGAGGTGTATTGGGCATGGAGTTTGGAGCAGGGCAGAGCAGAGCCCAGCATATGCTGTGCCTGGACCAACCAGACTGGGAGCCCCTAGTGACCTGAATCAGTGAGCTGTGGCAGTTACCAGACTTCTCAACCCACAAACACCAAAGACTACAGAGAAGGTTAGTGGGAAAAGCTGCAGGTACAGAGTGAAAAGAGTTCAAGGTTCAGCCACCGCCCCAGGGGCAGTGAGGGTGGTGCAGCTACAGAACTACAGCTGCAGTTGCTTCTGGCCCCAGGTCCACCTGGTGGGAAGAATTAAGTGGCCTATCTGAGCAGGAGTGTAAAGCCTGCTTAAGATCTGAGTCTGGTCCAGGTTGCCGGTTCTTGGGGGAGGAGAAGTGCTGGTGTGGCAGAGCTGGCTGTATAGAAATAGCTCTGAAATCAACAGCACATCCCTTCAAGCTTGGAACAAAGTACTCTTTATCCTACAAGCAGTCATACCCTGACAAAAAACTCAAGGGTCAGGTAAGTTGGCTGGGAACATGGCCAGGCAGTGAAAACGCACTCAGATTCAGTCTCAGATCTTGGAATCATTCTTTGATGACAAAGAAGACCAAAACATACAGCCAGAAGAAGTTAACAAAGGCAAAGAGCTTACATCAAAAGCCTCCAAGAAAAACATGAATTGGTCTCAGGCCTTGGAAGAGCTCAAAAAGGATTTAGAAAAGCAAGTTAGAGAAGTAGAGGAAAAATTGGGATGAGAAATGAGACGGATGTGAGAAAACCATGAAAACAAGTCAATGACTTGCTAAAGGAGACCCCAAAAAATGCTGAAAAATACACTGAAGAAAACAACACCTTAAAAAACAGACTAACTCAAACAGCAAAAGAGTTCCAAAAAGCCAATGAGGAGAAGAATGCCTTGAAAAGTAGAATTAGCCAAATGGAAAAGGAGGTCCAAAACACCACTGAAGAAAATACTACCTTAAAAATTAGATTGGAGCAAGTGGAAGCCAGTGACTTTATGAGAAATCAAGATATTATAAAACAGAACCAAAGGAATGAAAAATTGGAAGACAATGTGAAATATCTCATTGGAAAAACCACTCACCTGGAAAATATATCCAGGAGAGATAATTTAAAAATTATTGGACTACTTGAAAGCCATGATCAAAAAAGAGCCTAAATATCATCTTTCAAGAAATTATCAAGGAGAACTGCCCTGATATTCTAGAGCCAGCGGGTAAAATAGAAATAGAAAGTATCCACCGATCACCTCCTGACAAAGATCCAAAAAAGAAAACTCCTAGGAATATTGTCACCAAATTCCAGGGCTCCCAGATCAAGGAGAAAATACTACAAGCAGCCAGAAAGAAACAACTTGAGAATTGCGGAAAAATATTCAGGATAACACAGGACCTAGCAGCTTCCACATTAAGGGACTGAAGGCCTTGGAATACGATATTCCGGAGGTCAACGGAGCTAGGATTAAAACCAAGAATGGTCTACACAGCAAAACTGAGTATCATGCTCCAAGGCAAAATATGGATTTTCAATAAAATAGAGGACTTTCAAGCTTTCTCAGTGAAAAGACCAGAGCTGAACAGAAAATTTGACTTTCAAACACAAGAATCAAGAGAAGCATGAAAAGATAAAAAAGAAAGAGATATCATAAGGGACTTACTAAAGTTGAACTGTTTTGTTTACATTCCTACGTGGAAGGATGATGTGGACAATTCAGAAGACCTCAGTATAAGAGTAGCTGAAAGGAATATGCAAATATATATGTGTATTATATATATACGTATGTGTGTATGTATGTATATATGGAGGGGTGTGTGTATATATATATATATATGTATATATGTATATATATATATATATGTATATATATATGTATATATATACAGACAGAGGGCCAGAGGGCACAGGGTGAGTTGAATATGAAGGGATGATATATAAAAAAATAAAATCAAATTAAGGGATAAGAGAAGAATATATGGAGAGAGGGAGAAAGGGAGAGATAGAATGGGGTAAATTATCTTGCATAAAAGTGGCAAGAAAAAGCAGTTCTGTAGGAAGGGAAAAGGGGGCAGGTGAGGAGGAATGAGTAAATATTGCTCTCGTCAGATTTGAGGAGGGAATACCATACACACTCAATTCGGTATCTTACCTCACAGGAAAGAAGAAAGAAGAAGATAAAAAAGGGGGGACGATAGAAGGGAGGGCAGATGGGGGAGGAGGTAATCAAAAATAAACACTTTTGAAAAGGGACATGGTCAAGGGAGAAAATTCAATAAAGCGGGATAGGTTAGAAAGGAGCAAAACATAGTTAGTCTTTCACAACATGAGTATTGTGGAAGGGTTTTACATAATGATGCACATGTGGCCTATGTTAAATTGCCTTCTTAGGGATGGTGGGCGGGGAGGGAAGAGGGGAGAGAATTTGGAACTCAAAGTTTTAAAAACAGGTGTTCAAAAACAAACAAAAAAAAGTTTTTCCATGAAACTAGGAAATAAGATACACAGGCAATGGGGCATAGAAATTTATCTTGCCCTACAAGAGAAGAAGGGAAAGAGGGGTGGAACAGGAGGGGTGTGAAGGGAGAGCTGACTGGGGAACGGGGCAACCAGAATATACACCATCTTGGAGTGGGTGGGAGGGTAGTAATGGGGAGAGAATTCATAATTCAAATTCTTGTGAAAATCAATGCTGAAAACTAAATAAATTAAATTTTAAAGAAAAGAGTGACTTTGAGAGAATAAGTTATTTTGTCTATTATAAATACCTAAATTAATGATAAAAGGACATAATAAAGATGCTATCTGCATCCAGATAAAGAACTGATAAATAGTATATATAGAATAATTTTATATATATATATAATATGCATATATATACATATATATGCATTATATATATAATACCTGTTTGTTTCTAATACTAACCATCTCTAGGGTAGGGGGTGGAGAGAAGGAAGAAAAAAGTGACAATAATTTAAACTATAATTTTGTTGTATATTTGAATGGAATAGCAGGTTTTGCATAGTAGATTCATAGTTTCATGTAAAATAATCTTTTTTATTGTACTAATAGAAATGTTTGTTTTATTCTATAAATTTAAAAAAAAAATTAGCACAAACAGCAGAATCGTCCAAAAGGAAAAAGATATTTAAAATGCACTGAAGTGAACAATTCCTTAAAAAGTAGAATTGGCCAAATGGAAAAGGAGGTACAAATGGTTACTGAAAAAATAATTCCTCAAAAATTACATTCGAGTAAGTGGAAGCTAGTAACTTCATGAGACATCAAGAAACAATTTTTAAAAAGCTAAAAAAATGAAAATTTTGAGAAAATGTGAAATGTCTCATTGGACAAACTGACTTGGAAATTCAATCCAGCAGAAATAGTTTGAGAATTGTCAGACTACTTGAAAGTCATTATTTAAAACAGAACCTTGACATCATTCTTCATATAATTATGGAAAATTGCCTCGATATTCTAGGATCAGAGGGTAAACTAGATATTCAAAGAAGCACCAAATGACCTCCTGAAAGTGATCTCAAAATGTAAATTTGCAAGAATGTGATAGCTGAATTCCAGAGTTCTCAGGCCAATGAGAAAATATTCTAAGTAGCCAGTAAGAAACAACCCAAATAATTGGAGCAACAATGAGGATAATACAAGATCTATCAGTTTCTACATTAAAGGATTGAGGGCTTGGGATTTGATATTCCAGAGCGCACAAGAGTTAGAATTACAACCAAGAATGACCTACCCAGAAAAAACTGTATAATCCTTAAGGGGAAAATGGACATTCAGTGAAATAGAGGACTTTGAAATATTTCTAATGAGAACAGAGCTGAATCAAAAATTTGGCTTTCAAATACAAGATTCAAGAGAAACATAAAAAGGGGAATGAGGAAAGAGAAATCATAAGAAATTCCACAAAGTTGAAATGTTTACAATTCTACATGGGAAGATGACATTTGTAACTCATAAGAGCATTTTCATTATTAGTATAATTAGAAGTAGTATACATAGATAGAAGGCTAAGTATGAGGTGAATGTGATGGAATGATTATCAAAAATAAAACCAAATTAAGGGGTGAGAAAAAAGAATGCATTGGGAGAATGGGAAAATGAGAAGTAGAATGGGGTAAATTGTCTGACTTAAAAGAGGAGCAAAAGAGCATTTGCAATGGAGGGGAAAAGGGGGAAGGTGATGAGGAGAAGCTGATGAATCTTACTCATCAGGACTGGCTCAAAAAAGGCGTGATATCCACAAACAGTTGAGTACAGAAATCTGTGTTACACAAAAGAAAGTAGGAGGGAAACAAGATAAAAGAAAGAGAGGCTGATAGAAGAGAAAGCACATGGCAGTGGGGATAAAAGCCAGAAACAAAATACTTTTGAGAATAGATAGGGTAAAAGGAGAAAGTAGGATAAGTGGGTAGGGTGAATTAGATGGAGAGAAATAACATGGTGATCATTACTGTGAAAAAACTTACAGCAAGTCTTTTTTGATAATAACCTCATTCTCAAATATATAGAGAAATGAGTCCAATTTTAAAAAGTGTTGCAACAATCCATCTAGCAGCTACTGTGGGGGTGAAAAACCAACACAAGCCCAACAACAAAAATGCTGCAAGCACAGGTTCTTTTGATCTGCTTTGCTAAGGTAAACAGCATTCAGGGGGTTAACCATCTTATTTCAATCCAACATACCAATATCATTCACTTAATTCAGGGGAAAAGCCAGCACCCTGAACTTCAGAGCAAATACAAACAAATTACAAACATCAACATACAGACCTTGTCTGATTCAAATCTCAATGCATAGTTACCAGGGTTTGACAAAGTCCCAACATCCAGGTTTACAAGCTGGAGGGCTCTTAACTACAGCTGCCCAGAGTGTCCACATCAACACACCTCCAAGAGTGAGAGGCCCAAGCAAATAGCTCTTTTCTCTGCTTTTATGCACTCTTTAGCCATCATCAAACATCATCTGAGCAACCAGAACTTAGGCTTCTACTATTGGCTGTGGCCTTAGCAACTCCCCTTAGGACCCTGAGGGCTTCATGCCCACATAGGCTTAGCACCTAGTAGATAGGGGTTTTGGCCTGGGGCTTTGCACCTAGTAAGGCTCAATCAAAGACACTTAATTAATCATTTTAAAACAGTAAGAAAGTCGCAAATTAATTGATATTACAAAAAATGAGCCATTCCTGCATTGCTAAATGGTCAAAAGATATAAACAGGCAGGTTTTGGATAGAGTATTCAAAGGTATCAATAGTCATATAAATATGCTTGAAAACACTGTTGATTTGAGAAATGCAAATTAAAACAAGTCTGAGCTACCATTCCACACCTATCATATTGGCTAATATGATAGAAAAAGAAAATGAAAAATGTTGGAGAAGATAGTGGGAAAATTTGCCCCATTCTACCTCTCCCTTTCCTCTTCACCCAGCATATTCTCCTTTTTCACCACTTAATTTTATTTTATTTTATTGATAATTATTACATCACATCCAACTCACACTCTGCCCTCTGTCTATGTATACTACTTCAAATTGTATTAATAATGAAAAAGTTCTTATGAGTTACAAGTATCATCTTCCCATGTAGGAATGTAAACACTTCAAATTTGTCAAATTCCTTATGATTTCTCTTTGCTGTTTCCCTTTTTATATTTTTCTTGAATCTTTTATTTGAAAACCAAATTTTTGATTCAGCTCTGGTCTGTTCATGAGAGGTGTTTCAAAGTCCTCTATTTCACCAAAGTACTGTTGGTGAAGTTGTATACTAATTCCACTATTCTGGAGAGCAATCTGAAGCTATGTCTAAAGGATTGTCAAACCATGTACAACTTTTGACCAGATAATACCACTACTAAGTCTGTATCCAAAAGAGATTAGAAACAAAAAGGGAAATAATCTGTATGTACTAAAATATTTATTGTAGCTCTTTTTGGTGGCAAAGAACTGGAGGGGATATCCATCAGTTGAGGAATGACTGAACAAATTGTTGCATATGATTGCTATGGAATACTATTATGCTATCAGAAATGATGAGCAGAATGCTCTCAAAAAATTCTTTAAAGATTTATATGAACTGATGCAAAGTGAAATGAGCAGAACCAAGAGAAAATTGTATATGGTAACAGAAATATTGTCTGATTAACACCCGTGAATGACAGCCGATCTCAGCAATCCCATGATCCAAGAAAATTCTGAAGGACTCATGAAGAAAAATGCTATCCATTTCCAGAGAAAGAATTGATGGAGTCTGAAGGAAGATTGAAGAATGCTTTTTCTTTTTTTCTTGAATTTTTTGTCTGTGTTTTCTTTCACAACATGACTAACATGGAAATATCATTTGCATAACTGCACATGTATAGGCTACATCAAATTGCTTTCCTTCTCAATGTGGGGGAATAAAAATTTGGGGAGAAATAGAGAATATACAAGTCAAAATTTTAAAAAAAGTGAATGTTAAAAATTGTACATATAATTAGGGAAACATAAAATATTAAACAAAAAATGTATATCACATAGAAGGAAACAAAAGGGGAAACCAATATTCCCATCAATAATATCTACACCCTCTGAAAAAGCACCTTGTGAGTTACTACTAACCTTTGTATAAAATTCATTCCACATTATGAAATTCTCATGGATGGAAAAATCTCCACCAAAGGGAACACGAGATATGAATTCTCCCACCTTCACCAGCACTTCTGTACCATTATGAAAGTCTACAAAATTGGCAATATCATAGTTTGCCATGGGGATCCTTTTTTCATCCATGAACACCTGGTCACCAGCACTGTTGTTAAACTCGATGTTTCTAAGAAAGGAGTGCAGCTGAATGGGAAAAGAACTTGAAGTGATTCTTCAATGCAAGGACACCCAAAAGATTTTGAATTGTTAAGATATCTTTCCTTCTCCTCAGTCAAACATAGGGAAAAATCATAATCTGCCTCTCAACCCTAGTAAACCCCCAAGGATTCTGCTTCCTTAGTCAAACCTTTTCAATTCCTTTATTTGATCAAAACTTTCTATTGGTTCATTTCTCACCATGCCTCACCTTCCTAAACCTTTTTTCATCACCTTTGCTCCACCTCACTGCCTTTTCTAAATGATTAAGGCCTGGAGTGGAAGAAATCATTGTAGATGCCAATTTGATTTCTTGGATCTTTCTTCACTCTGGTGTGAACCTCAGAATTTTGCTGGAGTCTGTATGTAGGAACTGTATGGTTTGTTTCTTTTCCAGGAATCCATCTTGGCTGGAGATCTTTTTTAGTTTATCTTTGATAATCCAATTTTAAATTTCCATGCAGGTAATTAAGTCATGCTTAATGGTCCATCATTTTCCAAATCTACCCTTCTATTTTGGTAATTAAAAATAATATTTGCCCTTCTTCAATGCTGATTTCATCTCTCTTATTCTCAGTTATTTCAGATATCACAGAGAACAGCCCAGCCACTAAACCCATTATCTGTTCCAGTTTGAGTTTCCCAATGTATTGTTCTCATACCCAAATTGTGAGGTATGTGTCACAGGACACTTTTCCACGTTTTGCAAATAAAATAACTGAGGCTTAAAGTGGTTAATAATAATGATAATTATACTGATAATAATAATGATGATGATAGTAATGATACTATTTCATTTCTATCATGGGCTTCCATTTCCCCACAGAATTAGAAAACTTGGAAGTAAAAAGGGACAACATAGGCTATCAAGTAATACCACATATGAAAGTAATTCTCAGTATAACACTCAACAAACTATCGTCCAGCTTCTGCATGAAAACCTCCAAGGAAAGAAACCATATCATCTAATGAGGCAGCTCATTATATTTTTGTCCAAATCTAATTTTCACAAATTGCTGCTGCTGTTATTCATTTATTTACTCTTTGATTTATTGCTGTTTTTCTCTTGATATCAAACCTAAATTGTCCTCTTTTCAACTTCTAACTGTAACTCCAAGTTTAGCCCTCATCATAAAATGAGATAATTTCAACCCTATACAGCAACGTGGATATCCAAATACTTGAACATCATGCATCTCCTCCTGAGTAATACCACCCTCCCCAAAGCTAAAAACACCAAGTCCATTCATCTGAACCTCATAAGTCATGAATTCAAGATCCTTTTTTCTATCAGTACACTCCTCTTGTCAACATCCAACTTATCAATGTTCGTCTTTACTTATGATTACCAGAACTGAGCACTATGTACCCTTTTTCAGTCTCCTGACTACGCAAAAAACCAGGTGAAAGGACAAATTAGCCCCTGGAGCATTAGTGTGCTAACCTTGTCTAACCTGGGTCTTCTCACATCATTTATGTATCCTGAATCCCATCAGCTAAACCCTGCATCCACCTGTCAGGAACTATTGAGTCAAAGATTATTTTCTGCCAAAGATTCCTTTGACAGTGTGATGAAACCGACAGGACATTCTAAGGGTGGATGTTCTACATATTATGGATGGGAAATAGCTAGGTTGTGAGTCCTCTGACTTCTCTCTGTCTTCAAATTGGGATAACAGAGCAGAAAATGCATTACGTACAGGCTTTAGTACCACTTTTCAGACACTCATAGCTCACTTTACTGTCTCTCTGATCAGTCTAGAAATAAAGACCAAAATATGTTACCTACTGTTGACATCACTCCTAAGCTCCTATTGATTTGGAGAGAAAGTCTTAAACATGACTGAAAGTGACTTCTGAAAGAGCCAGTACTGGCATCATCAAATCAGAAAAATGCAGGCCTGGGTCTTAGAAGAAAATAGTCAACAAGCCACTTACCTGAGTAACTAACTCCCTATTTTCTAGAGATAGCAGCCCTATGAATGGGATAGAAGTTTAGACATGTCAACTTTCTTGTGCTGCAAATGGAAACTTACCTTCCAGGGATATAGAACTGGGCTGCCTTCATCTCCCAGGTATTCCATTTCTGATCTAGTTAAGAGTATTTTGTGGAGAGCCCAGGCCACAGCATACACAGCATTGTAGATATTGTAACTCTGCCTAGGCATAGACATGTCAAAATACCGCAAAGGCAGCATCTCTAAAGAAGCGTTTGGTGAACAGTCCTCTTGATCCACTTTTTCATAGTCAAATGGACACAGAAAAGCTGAGTTCCAAAATCTCTTAAGGAAAATATCTTCTGGATATTTGGAAGGTTTAACTGTCCTTAAGAATGGCTTAAAACTTGGAATCTCTTTTGTCTGACCTGAAAATATCAGAGCTCTATTGAAACTTTTAACATTCATGCGATGGGGTCTTACGGTAAAATCCCAGTGAGAGGTGGTAATCCACACTTTTTTATAAATTAAGTAAGGCAATTGTGAATATTGCAATGTCATTAATGAATTGTTATCCCCATAAATAATGATTACATTTGCAGAAGATCCATCAATCCTTGCCATGATATTATAATGGGAATTAATTATGTATTTCTCAGTGGGAGGAATCTTCTCTATAAAGTTCACACAGACACCCTTCCTGGCCATCTCATGTCTTATATCCCAGAGGAATGTTTCACCCCTGGTATTGTCTGTTATAACCAGTCCCACCCATGTCCAGTTGAAATGCACCATTAATCGGACCATTCCCAGGGCAAGGGTAGAATCCTTGGGTGACATTTGATAAACACTGGGAAAATGGACCTTCTCCATAAGGATGGAATCAAATGGGCCATAAGTGATCTGAGAATAGAAAAAAAACATGATCAATTTTAAGACTGAAGTATGACCTAAAGAATACCATATAACAGGCCTTGAATCTTTCCATTTTTTAACAATCCATCTTTTTTGCTACATGTTTGCATAGACCAATCAGTATTCCCAGAATTTGACCCTCCATCTTCTCAGCATCTTATTGTCTCCCTCCCCACTTCTGAAGGCTCATCTCATCTCTAAAATAGATATTGGCACCTATGACCAGGTGCCACATCTTCTAAGAACCTTGCCTCAATACAACCATCACAATTTTCTTTCCTTGATCCATATATTTTTGTGAGATAACTTTTTTTTCTCTATATCTCACATTTGTCTCAGTTTCGGTGAACATTCTATGATACCTTAAGGTATCTCTTATGATGTAAGTTAGTCAAAGGGGGTGATTATTCTTTTTAAAAATTTTTGCCATCCCACCTCTGCCTGACAGCAGAATTATTGAGCCCAACTGAGCACCATACATTCGGCATAAGGAATTTTATAAGTGCTCATTCATTTTGGCTAAATTCCATTGGTAGACACACTGACATACACATACTTACATACCTATACATACACACATATATGCATATACTCTACAGTTACATTATGCTACAATGAATTACATTGGTGTATATATTTATTTTGTTGCTTTTCAGTTGTTTCCATCATGTCCAAATATTCATGACCTTATTTGGAATGTTTTTGGCAAAGACACTGGAATGGTTTGCCATTTACTTTCTCCAGCTCATTTTACTGAGGAAATGAGGAAAATAGGGTCAAATGACTTGCCTGAAGTCACACAGCTAGTGTCTGAGGCCAAATTTGAACTCATGGAGATGAGTGTTCTTGATTCCTAGGCCAGTTCTTTATCCATTGTGCCATCTAGAGTCCCATTTATATATTTAAATACATGTAAAATATACAGTTGTACATGTATATTTATATATAATATATAAACACTAACATGAACATAATCATTGTAATGTAATGCAATTTTTACCTTAATGAAATAGAATAAGAGATAAATAGATAGATGTACACATTAGTACATGATGGCAGGGATAAATCCTAGTAGAATGGGCAATGGTGATCACTCATTTCAATATCTTAGCTCTGTATCTTTTATGTTCTGAGCTCCAGCTGAAGAATAATTCTGGAAGACAGGATTTACCAATGTTTACCATGTCATATAGCCAGTTTGATTCCTTGGTGTTACCCCCTCCTAGCCATCAATGTTCTCCTACAGTCTGAGCTGTTTTCCTGATGATTCTTACCTGTGGAAACTTGTAGAGCTCAAGTAGGGAAGCCATTTGGACTGACAATTCAGAATAAGCTCCTCCAATGACAGCCAAGGACTTGGCCTGCTTCTCACAGTGGTAATTTGGAACAGCCAGTCCCTGTCCTGACAGCCACATTAAGGAGCTCTCCAGGGTTCCGACATCACTAGGGTAGGTGTTATAGATGTGGAATCCTAGAGTGATATTGGGTAACAGATTGGAGTCCTTGTTGATCTCCTCTACAGCAAACACCAAGGCCAGGACTTGATTGTAGTGTTTTTCCTGCAACCTCAGTTGAGACCAATAGTGTCAGGACTTAGGAAGTTCTTCTATCCCCAAGAGGTTATTTCTTTCACAAAGAGAATACCTAGTAACCATTCTAATTTTAGAGTCTATAGTTCAGTCAACTTAGTGTGATTCTCCTCCCTAACTCTTAAGTCCTTATATAGACACTATTTTACCCTCTTCTAGTAATCTCACCATCATAGGAATTCATGTATTCATGTGTATATATGTATGTATGTACCCATACACACATATGAACGTTCTATTTGTGTGGTTATCTATATATCAATTAATCTATCTATGATCTGTCCCTGAATATTACCAAATCTACTTATCTCTGCCAAGAGAAATACATGACAAGGATGAATGCTGTGAGTCATGTCATGATGCTTTTTCTTCCACAAACTAAAGAATGGTTATCTCCTAAAGGGGGAGGTGAGGTTGCTTTTTTCTCACCAAGAAAGAGAAAGGCTTTTGATTCCATAATAATGAAGTGGAGGATGAAAAACTGGTACAGCAAGAGGCTAGTTATGCCTTTAATGACTGGTGAGAAGTGTCACTCTGATGGTGTCAATTTCTACAATAGTAATTACCAGTGGAGAGCATAGGAATGAGACTGTGGAGAGAGGCAACTAAGATCATGACCATAGAAAAAGACTAACCCCTGTGCCTGATAGACCTAACTCCAATGATTTACTTTTCTTGCAGGAGCCAACAACCCTGCTATGGGGTAGTTGGAATGGAATGGTGGGGATGATAGCCATAACTTCTTGAAAATCAATCCAAAAAGGTAAACATGGTTTTTGGTGCTTTTCACTAGATGACTCTTTTTATATGATTTTTTTCTTTCCTTCAACTGTTTCTATTGCCTGATTTTGTTGAATATAAAAGTATTACTTATCATAAGTGTTTTGTGTTGCAGTTGGTTAAGTGAGTTGTATGGAATTCAGTCCATCAATATTTGTTAATTGCTTGTCTACCTGGTACTGTGCCAAACAGGAATTTCAAAGGGAGGATGTTGGTGCCTACTTTGATATGTACAGAAAAAAAAATCATAGATCAGGGGATTATATTTCTGCGTAGAATATAGCAGTAAGCAAGTTGGGAGTTGACCTGACTGTAAGAAGACTGTAGTGTTTTCTGTTTTTATCAGCTAACTCTATAAACACCTAAATGGTAAAGACAAATAAAGTACATGAAATTGGAAACATTGTACCCTTGGTCATAAGTAGGAATTTTAAAATACTTTTCATCTATCTTCATATACAGGCCATTAAGAGATATAACAAGGTAATGACTCACATTCTGGGCTTTCTCCCAGAAACATCAGAAGGTGTGGTCTGGTAAACAAGGCCATACCTGAGGCAAATTTAAAAAAAATTCAATCAGGTTGAGTTATGCCTGTACCTCAAATGTCTAAAACTCACTAGATAGTAACCTTGGTGTATATTTTCAGATCGATGATTTTTTTGGCATTGGTAATTCTTACTCATTTTAGAAATTACTTCACCCAAATCAAATATACAGCTTACAGACCTAGATAGTTTCCAGGGCACGGAGAAGCTGAATTATTTGTGTATTGCTGTAAAGCTAGTAGATATCAGTGATAGAATGAGAACTAAATTCTAAATTCTCTGTAGTCTCTGTCTCTGTCTCTTCTCTTTGTCTCTCCTCTCTCTTTCTTCTCTCTCTCTCCCTTTCTCTCTCTCCTCTCATCTCTTTACCACTCTTCCTAATTTTCTTCTTTCTTTTATCCTTTATCTCTGCTTCTCACTGTCTCCCTCTATATGCATAAATTTATTGTTCACTCATTTGAGTTGTGTATGAGTTGTGTCTATTTGTGACCTCATGTGGGCTTTTCTTGACAGAGACACTGGAGTGGTTTGTCATTTCTTTCACTAGTTCATTTTACAGATGAGAAACAAAGGCAAATAGGGTTAAGTGGCATGCCCAGGCTCACACACCTAGTAAGTGTCTGGGGTCAGATTTGAACTCAGGAAGATGAATCATCCTGAGTTTAGGCTCAGCAACATATCTACTGTACCACCTAGCTGCCTGATAAAGATATAGATTAGATTGACCCCAATACCCTATTTCCATATAGGTTATCAGTATATGAAATATAATAATATCATTTTATTCTAAATGAAATTAACAAAATATAGTACATTTAATATATTTAAATGTCAGACTGTAGATTCACAGCAAGAAAGTACCTGAGAGCTCATTTACTCAAATCTATTTATTTAACATAAAGGGAAACTGATACCTGTTAAAGGGACTTGACTTGTCAAGGTCAAAATTTAAAAAGTTCTGAAAAAACAAGCACAAAAGGCTAGCCCTCTCAAATAATAGAGAAAACATAGAAATTTGAAAAAAGTATAAAAATTTAAAAATCGACAAAAATTCAATATTTTGAAAAAGACTGACAGCCAATCTTTTATTCAAACTAAAAGATTTTCAGTATTTCCTATGGGCTAAGAATTGTGCTAAACTCAAGGCATACAAAACAAATTAAAAAAAAACAAACAAAGCAAGGTTTCTGACATAAAGGAGCTCACAATATAGTGGGAAACATAGTGTGCAAAATATTGTGTACAAAAAATGCACAACATTCTTTGGAAATAATCCCTTAAGAATACCACTAGCAGTAAGCACATTAAGGAAACACTTCTTGCAGAAGGTTAGAAGCTTGAAGGAAATTAATCCAATGAATCCAGAATATAAGGGTAAGAAAGAAGAACTTTCCAGGGATGAGAAGCAACCAGTGAAAACAGAGCAGTAGGAAAATGGAGCATCTTGTGTGAGGAACAGCAAGCATGGTGGTGAACCTGGGATCTGAGCATATGTAGGAGGAAGTAAAGTAGAAGAAGACTGGAAAGGTAGCAACCTGATGGGTCGTGAAGGGCTTTAAAATCCAGATGACATATTGTATATTTGATCCTGGAGCTATGAAGGAGGCATAGGAGATCATAGGTGTGTGACATAGGTATGACTTAAAAAGATAATTTTAGGAACTGAGAGGAGGCTTTATTGCAGTAGGGACAGAGACTACCTTTAGAAACTTTGATTTAACTGAATTAAAAAGATGGATAATAATGGAATAAAATATAAAGAAGAACTATGTACAGTTATAACAAAATGAGAATAAATTTAAAAATTGATCAGAATTGAATATTAAGGGCAGCTAAGTGGCACAGAGGATAAAGTTCTGAACTCATACTCAGAATTGATATATCATCTCAGACAGTAGTTTTGTGAAATTAAGCAATTTCTCAACTACTTTCTGCCTCAGTTTCCTCATCTGTGTAATGTGGGTGGTACTAGCACCTACGTCATGAGAAGTTATGAGGGTCAACTGAAATAAAAAAAAATAAAGTAATTCAGAAACCTGATCCTGGTAGATTATGAGAAAATTCTCTCATATTTTTAAATGTGAAAAACACTAACATTAAAAGTATAAAATATTGGGAATGAATGCACTCTACCACACTGCTTAAATAAAACAATTATAGTCCTGAAACTTAATAATGTAAGGGAGAGACAGAGACAAACAGAGACACAGACAGAGAGACACAAACAGAGGTACCAGGCTGGACTGAGAATCAGGAAAATCTGAGCTAAAAGTTTTGATTGAAAACTACCAGCTGTATAATCATGAGCAATTCACTTAATCTCTCAGTGAATCAGGCAACAGTCTAACAGAGTAAGTTATTCTTATACTGCCAGTCAGCATCATATTTACTCAGAGACATGTAAATGTTGAGTTACATATAATTATATCACATATAACCAAATTAATTAATACTTACGTGTTCATACATAGTTATACAAAAATATGTCTCATAACTACCATATGTTTTATTACCTAATAATTCTATATAAGATGTCATGCTCACATGCTTTATATATGTATATGCACATAAAATCATACACATACACATATACATACATATGAGGCTTTCTGTGTGTATATTATACACTGCACAGCATAATGAAGTAGTTATAGTGAATGCTTGTAATGCGTTTCTCACAGGGTCCATATGGGGCTGAAATGGAAATAAATGATATATTCAGAGCATTTATCAGGTATTTAATTTCTCCAAGAACGTCAACAGTTAGCAGTTTAAGGACAGGCAAGGCAGATGGAGCTTGGCCTTCATAAGGGAGGGAGCTGCCAAATCCTCCTCTGTCAGAACCTTTCCAGAAACAGAACAAAAATCATAAAGATCCTGGTTGATTATTCTGTGGGCCAGGGTGTGTGTGTGTAGGTCTGTGTGTGGGGCAGGGGAGAGGGCTTCTTTCTTTATTAGGATTTGAAAAGGAAATAGACTGAGACATTAAAGGCATGAAAGGTACAAAATAGGACAGGAAATGATACTTTGTTCATGCAAATGTTATAAAGTTACTTTTTAATCACCCTCCCTTTAAAAATTACTTCTTAAGATAAAAATAACACAAACTTACTGGTAATCATTCAGAATTATCTCAGGATGAATATAAAAATATTTCCATTTCTGTGGTATGGTCATTTCACGTATCATTAAAGGGAAAAATCCCCCCACAATAAGATCCCCGTCCCTGTAGTGGGTGGGACCTAAATCTCTTTTCAAGAAGCAGAGAGGAGCTTCTTCAAGACCCATAAGCTGAGGAAGCTCCAGCCCCAGAAATATGAAAAGAAGTAAGAGCATCAGGAACACCTCTTTTCAACTCTAACACACACAGAAATAACAGTAAGACTAAGGTGGGGCTATGGTCTAGATCAGACTTCATCACAGCATAACTAGGATTATGAAGAACTCTCTAAAGGTGAAACTCTTCTTCAGGCAAAGTTCACTTCTTTTACAAAACCTGAATTCCATTTTTCTTCCAGACACCTGTGAAGACAAACGGAAAATGATTCAGACCCTTGCCCAAAACAAGGGTAATGAGGGAAGAAGCAGGGGATATTTATAAGGATTTGATTTTGCTTAATTATTACTCCAGGCATATTTATTGTAAGCAATGTATAGGATCCCTACCACCCACCTCCTCCTACCCCAAATGCAATCAAAATAAGACAACCTGATGAATGCTCTGGGACCATCCCTCTTTGGGGCTCTGCACCCGAGTTCACATGTCTCAGTGATAAACATATTTTCCTCTTTCCCTTTCCAGGTATTCCTAGCAGAATACACTGGGAAGAAAGAAAGGATACCCAGGGATTTATGTTGAAGTGTTGTTGTGTCCCAGCCTGTGTGACAGTATAGCAACAATCAAAATTCTTACAATGACTCTGGAGTTGACAGAAGTTGCATCAGGCAGAAGTCTGTGTGAGATGACCAAGTTAGAGGGTCAGGGACTGGGTGAAAGTGGAGGATTCCCTCCCACATGATTCCAGCAGGAAGCCTGGCAGCTCTCATGCTCCTGGGATCCAAGGTGTTCACTTGCCAAGTCGTCACTTTTCATCTAGTTGTTATACAGAAGTCCTTTTCCCAGTTACCCCAGCATCACATAGAGACTGTTGCAAATGTTTCCTGTCTTAGAAAGAGTACAGGGGCAACTAGGTGGTGCAATAAATAGAGCACCCACCCTGGAGTCAGGAAGACCTGAGTTCAAATGTGGCTTCAGACACTTAACACTTACTGCTGTGTAATCTTCGGCAAGTCACTTAACCCCAATTGCCTTCTCCCTTCCAAAAAAAGAATACAAATTGACAGACACTTTGCATGGGCCTTTCTCTCAATACCTGGTTAATGAGAAGACATCTCTCAAAGATTTCTCTCCGAATGAATTGAATCAGAGTTGTAGCTCCTTCCATTGACCAACCTCTCAGTCAGGTGCTGAGCTAGCCACACTCATCGCAGTGTATTCCTTTTCAGTCCTTTTGCTAAAATAATATAGCCTCTGAAGAACTAGGACACCCAAAGAACAACAATCTTGTTGATATTTAGGGACTGAAGATGAAACGATGTTGTCCTTTAAGGAATCTGATAACAGGAAAAAATTAACAAGTACAGAGAGATATTTCTTGGAATGAAGACATCATCATAATTTATACATTTTATT